>NC_064920.1:988361427-989106427 GCF_023897955.1 Schistocerca gregaria
GTAATTTGTCAGACTCGTTATGTCAGTGGATTTCTCAGTCTGCAACCCGTATTGTCACTAGAATAATTCCCCAATGAGCTCTGACCGGCTTATATGCTTTACTTATCCCGTTGTCACGTGCCCCCAACATCACCAGGCATCATTCAATCTCGTGGTCGACATTGGTCATCATGCTTTGGATCATCAATGTATTTTGCACAAGTTTGTTATTTAGGTAATGGCGCATCTCTGTTCTTATGCCTTTTCAGTGTGTTTCCTTCCAACTATCTTGCACTATAACATTGCTCCGATTTAATTATATTACGGTGTGATATAGCGTGGTTAGCTCCGAGGCAGGATTCGCACCTGTGACCGTAGCGATCGCGCGGTTCCAGACTGTAGCGCCTAGAGCCGCTCGGCCACTCCGGCCGGCTGTCATTTGTTACCAGACTGTCTGCCGTGGCCGGCCGCTGTGGCCGAGCGGTTCTAGGCACTTCAGTCTGGAACCGCGTGACCGCTACGGTCGCAGGTTCGAATCCTGCCTCGGGCATGGATGTGTGTTATGTCCTTAGGTTAGTTAGGTTTAAGTAGTTCTAAGTTCTAGGGGGCTGATGACCTCAGATGTTAAGTCCAATAATGCTCAGAGCCAATTCAAAGTGTGCGTGCTGCTCTTGGGAGGTGGAGCTTTTGTTTCTACCAGGAAATAAAGTATCTGTACATTCCGTGAATGTAGTACCGCGGAGACTGACCTCATCTCGTGCTTCATACCATCAGCATCGACTTTGCAGAGGTGGTCGGGCGGTAGTCTAGCAAGAAGACCGAGCAAGAATATTTTCAGTAGGACAACACCACGAGAACATCGTAGGAGTCTTCGACTGGCTACGACGAGTAGACGATGAGAGTAGCTAAACTCCGGACAGAGTGCCACTACGTACCATCGGGAACAGATTACTGGAACCTGAGTTGAGATCTCGAGTTGCAGTGTGTCGTCTGTTGCTGACTCCATAGCATGTATAACACAGTCCGCCTGCTTAGCTGAGTGGTAACGTGCTTGCCTCCCACGCAGCTGTCCAGTGTTCGATTCCCGGCCGAGTTGGAGATTTTCTCCGCTCGTGGATGGGTGTTGTGTTGTCCTCATCAGCATTTCATCCTCATCAAGTCGTGGCGTCGACTGAAATAAGGGTTGCACTTGGCGGCTTTGCCACTCGCGGTAGCCGCGCGTTTAGAGACGCTATGTCACGGATTACGCGGCCGCTCCCGTTCGGAGGTACGAACCCTTCCTAGGGCATGGGTGTGTGTGTATGTTGTTCTTAGCATAAGTTAGTTTAAGTTCATTTATGTAGTCTGTAAGTCTAGGGACCGATGACCTCAGCAGTGTGATCCCTTAGAAACTCACACACGACTCTGGGAGCCGAACTTCCCCGAATGGGGTCTCTCGGCCAACACTGCCATACGACCATTTCATTTCATATACAACATAGACTTACATGGTGTAGAGCCATTGCGTGTTGTATCGTAGAGAACCTACATGTTTTGAACTTTTAGAATCCCATTACAGGTGCCTGAGGCCTTGATATGGCGGCCAAACACGGATACTGAAATTCGGCATTCCGGGGAGTGTAGTCAGATGAGGGAGGAAAGGGCAACGATGCATGTAATAGTGATCGTATAACAGACTCAAAACAGACACCCGAGGTAGGCAACTTTGAATGTTGCGCTTACCTTCACTATTGTCCTTTTTTTGCTAATTGTAAAGACATACACGTAAAAAATATTATTTTATATTCCGGCAAAAGAGATTTGACACGAGATTTTGTATGAACCTATGGTGAATCTGACACGAGTGGTCGAGGCATGAACGTCACAACAGTGATAATCCAGTAGGTTGCCTTACTATACTATAACGCTGTCTTTTAATACAGAAGCCAGATTTTTTCTCTGGTGGAAAGACGCTTAGTGCAGTGATACTCAGACTGTAAGCAAGGGACGATTTTTCCGTTATTACGCGTGAGACAAGTTCACTGAATAACTATACTAGACGTTATAATTAAAGTGCAGCTATTCACAGAAGTCCAGTGAGGGTTGTAATTATTGTATGGCCAGCGAAACTTGACAGACATTGTAATTCGTTAATGCGGAAGCGATTTAAGCTGTAAAAATATTAATTCCATTTTTAACCATCATGCACAAATCTACCTTTCTGAATGCAAGAAATACGTGCAGAAATGTTTCGATATGTAAAGGATTAGGAACGGGATGTAGGCAGGAAAGGTAAAACAAGTGAGAAAGAATTCAGGCACTGGTACAAATTAATTCATTGCTTCGGTGTACCCCCTTATAGAAGATAAAGGTGAGACTCGGTATTTCTCAGGAACATCAACTTTATATGGTTAAGTGAGAAAGACATAATGTTATTTTCTTATTAACCGCTGCTTACACAATTTGTTCAATATGAGCACCGGAGACATCGACGAGACGCCTGCGTCAGATTTGCACCTCTTGCCAAAATTGGGACTATTTTTTTTCAGCGTAAATCGGTTACGAATTAACCCATTATCGTATCTGCCAAGTTTCGCTGCCGGACGATAATTAGAGCCTACACGGGAGCTCCGTAAGTAGCTGCACCTTAATTATAACCACCCAGTACATTGCAAGTGCGTTAACAAGCAATATGCGTTTAATAAATGAATTTATCAAAGTGATGCTGAGAGTCATAATGTAAGAGGACGATGACTGGGGTCGTGCGCAGCCGCCAGCCCGCCAGCCCCCTTCCAGGGCCAGTGATCTGTGAGCCTCCCGATGCGTCTTTGGAGCGCCGCCAGTGGTCACAGTTACGGCAGCGTGTGACAGCTGCGCCGATGGTTTAGCCGAAACTTGACACTTGCTGCATCACGTCATCGTTGCGTCACTTGTGCGTAAGAGGCGTGAAACTAATTCGTTTCCAAACGCACACATACGACGCATAAGCACGCTTACAATCAAATAAAAGCAACTGTGCACGTAGTGAACTAAAGCAAGCACGCTGCTATATATGTGTGGACTCATGAACACACAAAAGCATTTCCCCATGTTATATGCACACACACACATACACACACACACACACACACACACACACACACACAAAGAGAGAAAAAGGGGGGCCAGGGGAGTGAGAGATGAGCATATACACTGAAGCGCCAAAGAAACTGGTATAGGCATGCGTACTCAAATACAGAGATATGTAAACAGGCACGATATGGCGCTGCGGTCGGCAACGCCTACTTAAGACAAGTGCGTGGCGCAGTTTTAGATCCGTTACTGCTGCTACAATGGCAAGTTATCAAGATTTAAGTAAGTTTTGAACGTGGTGTTATAGTCGGCGCACTAACGATGGGACACAGCATCGCCGAGGTAGCTATGAAGTGGGGATTTTCCCGTGCGACCTTTTAACGAGTGTACCGTGAATATGAGGAATGCGGTAAAACATCAAATCTCCGACATCGCTGTGGCAGGAAAAAGATCCTGCAAGAACGGGACCAACGACGACTGGAGAAAATCGTTCAGCATGGCAGAAGTGCAACCCTGCCGCAAACTGCTGCAGGTTTAAATGCTGGGCCATCGACAAGTGTCAGTGTACTAACCATTCAACGAAACATCATCGATATAGGCTTTCAGAGCCGAAGGCCACTTGTGTACTCTTGATGACATCACGACACAAAGCTTTACACCTCGCCTGGGCCCGTCAACACAGACATTGGACTGTTGATGATTGGAAACATGTTGGCTCTTCGGACGAGTCTCCTTTCAGACTGTATCGAGCGGATGGACGCGTGCGGGTATGGAGACAACCTCATGAACCCGTGGACCCTGCATGTCAGCAGGAGACTCTTCAAGTTGGTGGAGGCTCTGTAACGGTGTGGGGCGTGTGCAGTTGGAGTGATATGGAACGCCTGATACGTCTAGATACGACTCTGACAGGTGAGACGTACGTAATCATCCTGTCTCATCACCTGCATTCCTTCATGTTTAATGTTGATTCCAATGGAGTTGGCAAATACTAGCGACAACCCACGAATTACTACAGAGTGACTTCAGGAACACTATTCTGGGTTTAAACAGTTCCGATAGCCGCAGAACTCCCTGGACATGAACATTATTGAGCATATCTGGGATGCCTTGCAACGTGCTGTTCAGAAGAGATCTCCACCGCTCGTACTCTTACGGATTTATGGACAGCCCTGCATGATTCATGGTGTCAGTCCCCTCCAGTAGTAATACTCACGGGGGCCCTACACGATATTAGGCAGGTATACCAGTTTCCTTTGCTCTTCAGTATATTTTAGAAGTAGTCGCTATGTTGTTGAAGTTATATCGCCTGTTGCCTCAATGAATGGAATAGTTCTGGTGGCTTTGGTGTCGGTACAACTTCCAGTGGCCCTCTGATTGGCGGTGACGTGCAGTACGGACAAAGAGGTTCGCAATGGGAACGATCAGTGATTAGAAGCATAGGACACTCCATCATTGAAGGCACTACCCTTTTGAAACGCCACTTTCTCACTGACATCAAAGACTCTTTTCATCTTTTGGTTGCATTTACTCCACGGTATGTCATTGCGTCAAGCGGTCTTCTAAACCACTGACTCGCCTTAAAGATGACTGTACAGGTAGGACCCGAAACATCGCAAGATGCAAACAGGGCCATCGGGGCTCAGTTCGAAGCGGGACACAACAATGAAGACAATTCTGCTCTAGTCAATGAGATTCCAGGCCGAAGACGTATCTGGAGATACCTCCGACAGCGGTGGTGTACCAGTCTGAATGTCGCCCGCCAACCAGGAGTAATGGTCATCGGTGCCGTTTCAAATCATAGCAGGATTCATTTGGTTGTCATCCGCGGCCCCCTTACAGCACATCGGTACGTCGACGACAGTCTACATCCCGTATTATTGCCCTTCACGGCAAGACATACTAGGCTTATATTTCAGCAAGTAGTGGTAACAAGCCATCGTCGGATAGCTCACGCAATCACAAAGCAGCAAAATGCCCATCAACTCAGGGCTTGACATTAAACGAGCATCAATGCCACCAAGATCCATTTCCAGACGCTGGCTCACAAGAACCAACTTCCCACACGACCCTACTCTGCTAAACGTACTTCGCAGGGCACAGCCCTTACCTTCTGCGCACAGCACACTATTGATCTCTTGGACTGTGGAGAAATAACAGCCGCGCGGGATTAGCCGAGCGGTCTGGGACGCTGCAGTCATGGACTGTGCGGCTGGTCCCGTCGGAGGTTCGAATCCCCCCTCGGGCATGGGTGTGTGTGTTTGTCCTCAGGACAATTTAGGTTAAGTAGTGTGTAAGCTTAGGGACTGATGACCTTAGCAGTTGAGTCCCATACGATTTCACACACATTTGAACATTTTTTTGAGAAATATCATCCGAAATATTGAACATCAGTTCATAATTATACACAAAAATTGCACGGTAGGAGTGCTGCGAAAAGCAGGCACTTTTCAAGTTTTTTGGTGGCATACTCTTAATGGAAACGTCTGGGAGGGATGAAATGAGAACCAAGGATGTCCGCCATCGCCCCGTTCCCCATAGGTTGTCGAAATAAGGCTGTGCAGGAGATCACGTGCTCCAGTTTGTTCATAAATAGCAGTCCGGCCCGGATTCGATTCCCCGCCTGGTCGGAGATTTGTTCCGTCCGGGGACTGGGTGTTGTGCTGTCCTTACGTTCCGTATCGTCAGGATTGAAATTCAACTATTTAGCTGGCTGTATGGGGACGACCCAAAAGCCAACAAATTAAAAAAATAGCAGTCTACTGACAAACTGCACAGTCATCAAGACAGTTACGACGCTTCGTTGCTGCTGAATTATATTTCAACGTTTGACAAACGTTCTGCAAACATGAAAAACAGGGAAAGAAGATTGTAGCCTAACGCCCCACTGACGACAAATCACTAGCAACAGAGCACAAGCTCAGACTGGAGAAAGATGGCAAGGGAAAGTTGCCTTATTCTTTTCATCCCGACATTTGTCTCCGGCGGATTATGGAAATCATAGAAAACGTAAATATGAATGACCGGACGAAGATCTGAACTGCTGTCCACCGAATGAGATTCCAATGTCTTAACAATTGTGCCATCTCGCTCGGTCCAGAAATATGAGGATACGGGCTTGGTCCCTCAGTTACCATGCTTGTGCTGATCACATCCCGAGTGTTTCCAAAACGGATGCAAATGCCTTTATTACTATTTCCACCAGACTCATTGAACAGAATGTGACTATTGGCTATATCTACCTATTGAGCTGGAAACTCACATAGGGCCTCTAAGAGTTGTGGCTGTCATCAGTGCGAAAGGAAAAGCTACGCGTCTCCCATTGAACGACTCAACAGTGTGTGCTGCAAGCTCACACTACTACGCAGACGCCCAGGTGTGGCGTTTTCTGCACTTACCTCTTGGCATTTGTTACTGGTGAAGTGTCTGTGTCAGGAGACTCACAGATTATCTTTATGCAGTTCGTAAATTGTTGTCATCAATCACTCTCCGCCTTTCCTAGCTTTTCTATCGTCGTAAGAGGTCCGCTGTTTTCGTGATTTGGATGTTTTTATGAGAATGGAAAGTCACTCTGTACGTTTCTGATTATTTAAAATTTTGAGCCACAGAAGGTCTAACGTGGACCTAATCTTCCCTCACAATCATTCTGCTACAGGGATTCGTGAGGAAGGCAAAGATTTCGGTTCGAGGTTAAGACTGAAACGCAATTGTAATACAGCCGGACGATTAAGTCCAGTATACTACCAGTCGCACAGCGTTTTATAAAAATTACCTGTTTTCCAGTCTGTGAAAGTTAAAATAAGGAAATACGGACCCGGCTTTGGAATGGATGAGCTTCCGTTGCGTACTCTCCTGCGACGATCACTTTGATCGTATGCGACGATTTTTTTTACATCGTTATTTTCTGTTAAACAACAAACCAGCTGCAAAGGAGTGAAATAAACGGAAATGTTAACTTTTTTTCTCCGCTGTTACTTGTTACATTTACAGTCGAAATCCCAGTCATGTAGAACAGTTGTAAGTGTCCTACCGAACGAGGTAACACAGTGATCAGACAATAAATTGGGATTCCTGAGAGGCCTGTTTCAAACATCGTCGGTGTGCCGGCGTAACATCAAGCGCCGGCACGTGAGACGCTGTCAGCCAACAGTACGCTGACCATGACGACTCCACGACAGGAGCGGCCCCTATACGAGGTGAACATAAGCGCTGCGCCGCGAAGCCGGACTAAATGAGCCGTCATCCAAACGCTTTAGCCATGACTTATGAACTGTTGTGTTTTGTTTGCACTGAAATTGTACATATCAAGGGACACTGATTATTCGCATGTCGCCAACTGCCTGCGACACCTCTTTGTGAAAACGCAAAGTTAAATATTGTCAATTTAACTTTCTGTAATAAACCCTATTAATAAGATTTGCTTGAAATTTTGTCTAGCTATCCGAGAAAACGGCTTCCTAGGCACCCTATAGTAGACGAGACAATCCGGCCATCGAGGTGCATTTTGTTGCGGTGTCGTCAGTGTATTTCAGGTTAACTCCGAGCTGAGTCCTTCAAAGAGGCTATGCTCGCTTGTTGATCTGTGTCAGTCATTCGTGGTGCTGCTTCCTGTTGCTCAGTCTTTGCAGTAGTTCGCCAGTCACGTGTTTCTGAACTGCAGGTATGCATGAGGCCTGTTGATTCGGCTACGTCAACGTCGTCGCTTCAAGATGACGTGTGGCTGTTTCTTCGAATAATGGGTGTTTCATAAAGAGTCATACGATTTCACGACTGTGTCATCTACACGAATGAAAACAAAAACTAGGGGTGAATTTTAACTTACGCACCGGATTACAGTGTTTTTATTTTCAAAGCAACCATCCAATTTTAGAAAGAAGTATACTTTGGACGCAAACACAGACAATTCTGGAGTATCTTTTACAATTACGTTTCGGCCAGACTTTTCTTTACCTTTCGTAAATATTGAATGTACTCTCCAACGGAGGCACGATTAACATCCAGACGATAGTCAAACTCGTTCCATACTTTTCCGAGAGTGTTTGGAGTTATTAGATTGACTGTTGTTGCTACGCCCGTTCATATAAAGCTGTTGGAAGAGGAAACTTCCAGACTAAGTCTTTGATAGATCGCCACAAAAAATAAATCACACGTTGTGAGAGCAGACAACCATGGAGGTCAACAGCGTAATGGAAGAGCCGCATGTCCCTTAGGGCTCATCGATCAATGGCGCTACTCATTGTTAAGAAATTCTCTTACATGCAGGTGCCACTTCGGAGGAACTCCAGCCTGCTGAAAAATGAAATTTTCAGCACTTCCGGTGAATTTGAAACGCAAAGGTCGCCGTAAAACACGCCAGACAGACGTATGAGGAACAGCCCTTAGTTATCATGATTCTGCGGACTACCTGAGAAACTCAGTCGTGTGCGCTCTAGCCTTGAAAGTGGACACGGGGGCGACCTGTGGATTTCCTCTTACACAAGCAATCTCTTTCTTATATTTATTGGTGTCATCGTTCAACGTGTTGACCTCTCTAAGATGCTGTGCCGTGCTGTCTACGGAAACGCACCACATACTTGTAACTAAATTATATCAGCTGAAAAGGAGAATGCAAAACTCCTTTTATTACCTTGTTATCGCCATCTCGACCGGACGGACATTGATTAACGAACGAGCAAGCGAGTTAACAGCACAGGCCAGTTACAGCTGGCGCCAAGTTAAAGCTTTAGTCTCAATGCGTGAATTAAAATTCATCCCTAGTTTCTGTCCTCATTCATGCAGAAGGTATAGTCATGTAATCGGATGCGTCTTTCTGCAGCATCTTGTATTCTCAGGTTTAATGGTACAGGGAGACCACACGGCAATTGGATTTTTTTAATTTTCTGTATTATATTGCGTGAAGTTCAGAACTCAAACCAAAGCAGATCATTGCAACGCTCAAAAATTCTTGAGAAGTTTCACGAGCGTCTTTAATAATTTAAATTATGGTCGGTTTTTCGACAGGCAGCTTGGCTCCATGGTACGACAGTTGCCTACCATGTTGCGGTCGTAGTCGCGATTCCTGGCCGAAGCAAATTTTTAAACAAAGATGCCTGTCCTAGGGCATTAACCTGAAGCGTAAGATACACAAAGTTGGAAGGAAATAGTAGCTCTGGAGGCGAGCAATCGCTGGATCACTGGTTCGAATCTCGTTTCGGTCGTTATCTTTTTAGTTTTTTCGTTCATTTAGAGTACCTAAATCATTTAAATATAGAATTGAACAAATATATGCTAATTAATATGTAATTGACCTGTTTATGAAAAATTTGCGACTACTTATTTCTAATCACACATTTCATACAAAATCCAATTCTCATTGCAAATGTAAATTCTTAATTATCGATCTTTATAAAAGATTGTTAATAAATCTTTTTGTTGAAACAATATTTCTTTTTTAGTGTTTGTATATTTTACTCTGCACGGAAACGCTCGTGGAACATGCACCTTTTATTTAAAAATTTATAACAGCTGGAAATCGAACCCAGCCCACCCCCCTAGCACGCGAGCATTCTGCCACACATCTACACGGCCCGTCGGAAAACTAAATCTCTCTGGGGTCATGGAAAAGTCGACTTTGTCGAGAATTTTTGGGCGTTGCATGGAACTGCTTAGGTACATTGATGTTCCTACACTCATGTACTATAAATATGAAAAAAAAATGGCCAAGTGCGAGCAGGACTCGCACACTGAGAATTCTGTACAAACTTAATTATTTATACAGCCAGTTCATTCATTCCCGGAACTTAGGATTTCGACGATATTTGCCTGTTATCGACATTTATATTGACAAGATATGGGTCCAAGGAATTCCAAGGTGTTCGAGAACGTTTTAATTTCAAGTTTCAAGTCGCATAACAAACGACAAAAGAAAAATTTTTGTCGTGCGATTGATTAAAAATTACCAGTTTTTCGATGTTTTTCTTTGATAGTACTGTTAAACCTTGCTTCTTGGCAAACGTCATGAATCTAGTATCAAAATATGTGACCTAAATGGCAGTATCTTTTGGCTGCATTGACTTAAAACCTAACGTTGGTTATCCCGCAAAGGTACTGCAAACCTTAGCATGTCAAATAAATTTCAGCTTGATACGTCTACCTGTCCCTGACAGAAAGGACTCTCAACTTATACACGGCAGACAAAAATGGGTCAAATGTCTCTGAGCACTATGGGACTTAACATCTGAGGTCATCACTCGCCTAGGACTTAAAACTACTTAAACCTATTTAACCTAAGGACATCACACACATCCATGCCCGAGGCAGGATCGAACCGCGAACGTAGTGGTCGCGCGGTTCCAGACTGAAGCGCCTAGAACTGCTCGGTCACAGCGGCCGGCCACGGCAGACAGTCTGGTAACAAATGACAGCCGGCCGGAGTGGCCGAGCGGTTCTAGGCGCTACAGTCTGGAACCGCGCGATCGCTACGGTCACAGGTGCAAATCCTGCCTCGGGCATGGATGTACGTGATGTCCTTAGGTTAGTTAGGTTTAAGTAGTTCTAAGTTCTAGGGGACTGATGACCTCAGCAGTTAAGTCCCATAGTGGTCAGAGCCATTTTGAAGAAATGACAAATTTTGTTTTGTGTGTAATGTAATTACAAATTAATAACTTTCGAGGCGGCCGGACTGGCCGAGCGGTTCTAGGCGCTTCAGACTGGATCCGCGCGACCGGTACGGTCGCAGGTTCGAATCCTGGCTCGGGCATGAATGTGTATGATGTCCTTAGGTTAGTTAGGTTTACGTAGTTCTAAGTTCTAGGGGACTGATGACCTCAGATGTTAAGTCCCATACTGCTCAGAGCCCAATAACTTTCGAATTTTTTCGCTTGCCTGTACTGTGAAACCTTGCTCGTTGGCAAATTCCATGACTGCAGGTCAACGGGAAGTGTGCTGTAGGGTAGGTTTCGATGAGTGAGTTTGCGGCTATCAGAATATGTGACATATATGGCCGTATCTTTTGACAGCATTCACTTAGAAGATTCACTTTTTTTAAATCACCGAGGGATCGTAGACCTTGAAACGTGAGAGATTTTCAACTTGATACGTGTACCCACTCCTGGAAGAATTGGTTTTGAAGAGTCGGTCAGACGGACGGAGAGAAGGCAGACGGACAATAAAGTAATCCTATAACGGGTCCCTTTTTGCTGACTGCGATACGGAACCGTAAAAACACAAAAATGTGATTGCCGTGTGGTCTCCTCGCAAGCTAAGTAACACCCGACAGCCACATGAAGATTTTAGTACTCAACAGAAATTATTTCGTCGCTCCTTCCCAGACTGCCAAAAATAACAATAAATGTGCTCGTGTTTAAGGGATGTCTGACGAAGGACGTGAAGATTGGTTGGCTCTGAGTACTATGAGGCTTAACATCAGTCGTGAACATTGGTCCAGCAAAACAGCGGTTCTGAGTCAGGAAGAAATTCGCTCGTGCGCTGGACACGTTTGACTCCACTGACACACACACACACACACACAGACGGAACAACAGCCAGCAGCAGCAGCCAGCAGCAGCAGCTAGCGGGCGCTAACTCACGTGAGCCGTGCCGTCCGTGTGGGCCCGGCCGCACGACTGCTGACTGGTGTGTGGCCCGGCCGCGGTGGCTGCTCACCAGATTAAAATAGTATTTGATGCCCGTCGCCAAACTGCGCCCTCCTCTAGAGCGGTAGCGTCAGCCCCCCCAGCGCCGAGGCGTATCGGCATGCGAGCGCGGCAAGCGGCGCGACAATAAGCAGATGGCGACGAGACGGATGGCCGGCGTGCCGTGGCCCGTGGGCGCGCCACACCGCTGCCAGCGGCGGCGCGGCCGCAAGGCCGTGCCGCTCGGCGCAAGTCTATTTCCGCAGAGCGCTGTCACTGGAGAGAAACTGACAAACTACTCCAGCTTATCGAAGAAACGGAACGCAAAAATGCAAGGGGGTGAATAAAGGAAAACAATCAGAACAGCTAATGACCGTTGTTCGCTTTAAAGTAGCTGTCATTTGACAGCTGGAGCGCTGCACAGCTCCCGTCTCCAATACACCAGGATGGCTGTACCGGCTGACACAACGTTCCCACTTTCGCTTTATAAAGCATTACGCCTGCCAGTTCTCAAGTACTAAACTTACACCGACCCGAAAATTTCGCTTATTTCTAGAAAAAAAAGTTATACTGATACGTTATGCTGACTAAACCAGAAGTTGTACAGAGTTTCTGGGAGACTATAAGGGAAAAATTGACAGGAATGGGGGAAAGAAATACAGTAGAAGAAGAATTGGTAGCTCTGAGGGATGAAGTAGTGAAGGCAGCAGAGGAACAAATAGGTAAAAGGACGAGGGCTAGTAGAAATCCTTGGGTAACAGAAGAAATATTTAATTTAATTGATGAAAGGAGAAAATATAAAAATGCAGTAAATGAAGCAGGCAAAAACGAATATAAACGTCTCCAAAATGAGATCGACAGGAAGTGCAAAATGGCTGAGCAGGCATGGCTAGAGGACAAATGTAAGGATGTAGAGGCTTATCTCACTAGGATTAAGATAGACACTGCCTACAGGAGAATTAAAGAGACCTTTGGAGAAAAGAGAACCACTTGTATGAATATCAAGAGCTCAGATGGAAACCCAGTTCTAAGAAAAGAGGGGAAAGCAGAAAGGAGTATATAGAGGGTCTACACAAAGGCGATGTACTTGAGGACAATATTATGGAAATGGAAGAGGATGTAGATGAAGATGAAATAAGAGATACGATACTGCGTGAAGAGCTTGATAGAGCACTGAAAGACCTGAGTCGAAACGAGGCCCCGGGAGTAGACAACATTCCATTAGAACTACTGACAACCTTGCGAGAGCCAGTCCTGACAAAACTCTACCATCTGGCGAGCAAGAGGTATGAAACAGGCAAAATACCCTCAGACTTCAAGAAGAATATAATAATTCCAATCCCAAAGAAAGTAGTTGTTGACAGGTGTGAAAATTACCGAACTATCAGTTTAATAAGTCACAGCTGCAAAATACTAACGCGAATTCTTCACATACGAATGGAAAAACTAATAGAAGCCGACCTCGGGGAAGATCAGTTTGGATTCCGTAGAAATGGTGGAACACATGAGGCAATACTGACCCTACGGCTTATCTTGGAAGCTAGATTAAGAAAAGGTAAACCTACGTTTCTAGCATTTGTAGACTTAGAGAAAGCTTTTGACAATGTTCATTGGAATACTCTCTTTCAAATTCTGAAGGTAGCAGGGTTAAAATACAGGGAGCTAAAGGCAATTTACAATTTTTACAGAGACCAAATGGCAGTTATAAGAGTCGAGGGGTATGAAAGAGAAGCAGTGGTTGGGAAGGCAGTGAGACAGGGTTGTAGCCTATCCCCGATGTTATTCAATCTGTATATTGAGCAAGCAATAAAGGAAACAAATGAAAAATTCGGAGTAGGTATTAAAATCCATGGAGAAGAAATAAAAACTTTGAGGTTCGCCGATAACATTGTAATTCTGTAAGAGACAGCAAAGGACTTGGAAGAGCAGTTGAACGGAATGGACAGTGCCTTGAAAGGAGGATATAAGATGAACATCAACAAAAGCAAAACCAGGATAATGGAATTTAGTCGAATTAAATCGGGTGATGCTGCCGGAATTAGATTAGGAAATGAGACACTTAAATTAGTAAAGGAGTTTTGCTATTTGGGGAGCAAAATAACTGATGATGATCAAAGTAGAAAGAATATAAAATGTAGACTGGCAATGGCAAGGAAAGCGTTTCTGAAGAAGAGAAATTTGTTAACATCGAGTATAGATTAAAGTATCAGGAAGTCATTTCTGAAAGTATTTGTATGGAGTGTAGCCATGTATGGAAGTGAAACGTGGACGATAAATAGTTTGGACAAGAAGAGAATAGAAGCTTTCGAAATGTGGTGCTACAGAAGACTGCTGAAGATTATATGGGTAGATCACATAACCAATGAGGAGGTACTGAAGAGAATTGGGGAGAAGAGGAGATTGTGGCACAACTTGACTAGAAGAAGGGATCGGTTGGTAGGACATGTTCTAAGACATCAAGGGATTACCAATTTAGAATTGGAGGACACCGTGGAGGGTAAAATCATAGTGGGAGACCAAGAGATGAATACACTAAGCAGATCCAGAAGGATGTAGGTTGCAGTAGGTACTGGGAGATGAAGAAGCTTGCACAGGATAGAGTAGCATGGAGAGCGGCATCAAACCAGTCTCAGCACTGAAGACGACAACAACAACATGTGACCAAAAGTATCCGGACACCTGTCTGAAAATGACTTGCAAGTTCGTGGCGCACTCTATCGGTAATGCTGGAATTCAATACGGTTTTGGCCCACCCTTACCCTTATGACAGCTTCCACCCTCGCAGGGATACGTTCAATCAGGTGCTAAACGTTTCTTGGGGAATGGCAGCCCATTCTTCACAAAGTGCTGCGCTGAAGAGAGGTATCGATGTCGGTCGATGAGGCCTGGCACGAAGTCGGCTTTCCAAAACATCCAAAAGGTGTTCGATAGAATTTAGGTCAGGTCTCTGAGCAGGCCAGTCCATTACAGGGGTTGTTATTGTCGTGCAACCACTCTGTCACAGGCCGTGCATTATGAACAGGTGCTCGATCGTGTTGAAAGATGCAATCCTCGTGTTGAAAGATGCAATCCTCATCCCCGAATTGCTCTTCAGCAGTGGGAAGCAACAACGTGCTCAAAACATCAATGTAGGCTTGTGCTCTGATAGTACCACACAAAACAACAAGGCGTGTAAGTCTCCTCCATGAAAAACACGACCACACCTTAACACCAACGCTTCCGAATTTTACTGTTGGCACTACACACGCTGGCAGATGACGTTCACCGGGAATTCGCCATATCCACACCCTGTCATCGGATTGCTACATTGTGTACAATCACCAACAAATTTTACATATTCACATACACCTTTGCCTTTAACCCAAATGAATACAGATTCGTTAATAGATATTTTCCTCCTATTACGAGTATACAATGACAAAGAAGAAGGAGAAACATATGCAGATTTACCAAAATCCTTATTAGCCAATTCAGAAATATGGTAAGTGCGAAAGGCAATAATGTCTCTGTCAACAAAACTTTCAAGTCCAGCAACACTTGGTACTCCAGTACCTCCTCGAACAATGGCAACAGTAAACCATCCGTTACCATGACCAAACGTATCGTTTATATCTAAACTAAAAGTAAGTCTACAAGCGACGAAAACAGCAGGACCATCCAGCAGAGCTTGTGCAGCGACAGACTTAACTGGAATACGATTCTTCTTGTCTCCAGCTGTTGTAGCAAATTCGATGTTCTCGATGGTCTTGTAGACTGTTTGTTTAGAACGGCGGCGATATCTCCGTATTCCAGTTAAGTCTGTCGCTGCACAAGCTCTGCTGGATGGTCCTGCTGTTTTCGTCGCTTGTAGACTTAATTTTAGTTTAGATATAAACGATACGTTTGGTCATTGTAACGGATGGTTTACTGTTGCCATTGTTCGAGGAGGTACTGGAGTACCAAGTGTTGCTGGACTTGAAAGTTTTGTTGACAGAGACATTATTGCCTTTCGTCACTCCACACAACGCTTTTCCACTGTTCAATCGTCCAATGTTCGCGCTCCTGACACCAAGCGAGGCGTCGTTTGGCATTTCCAGGTGTGATGTGTGGCTTATGAGCAGCTGCTCAACCATGAAATCCAAGTTTTCTCACCTGCCGCCTAACTATCATAGTACTTGTAGTGGATCCTTATGCAGTTTGCAATTCCTGTGTGATGGTCTGGATAGATGTCTGTCTATTACACATTACGACCCTCTTAAACTGTCGGCAGTCTCTGTCAGTCAACAGACGAAGTAGGTCTGCACGCTTATGTGCTGCACGTGTCCCTTCACGTTTCCACTTCACTATCACATTGGAAACAGTGGACCTAGGTATGTTTAGGAGTGTGGAAATCTCTCGTACAGACATGTGACACAAGTGCCACCCAATCACCTGACCACGTTCGAAGTCCGTGAGTTCCGTAGAGCACCCCATTCTGCTCTCTCACGACGTGTAATTACTAATGAGGTCGCTGATATGAGTACCTGGCAGTAGGTGGCAGCACAATGCAACTAATATGAAAAACGTATGTTTTTGGGGTGTCCGGATACTTTTGATCATATAGTATAACTGTCATTTGACAGCTTGAGCGCTGCACAGCTCCCGTCTCCAAACCACCAGGATGGCAGTACCAGCTCGCACTACGTTCCCTCTTCCGCTGCACAAAGTATTACGCCTGCCAGTTCTCAAGCTCCGACCGAAAATTTCGCCTATTCCTAAGAAAAACGTCACACTGATCCCAGAACCGGCTGGTAACACGCTAAGAGACACGGAACAGATGTCAGGGTAATTTTTTCTACCGTGTGCAAACTCCAGGGACTGATCGATGAGAGGATCCGGAACAAAAAAGATCTAGTGAACTCACGTCCGTAAATCCATAAGACTGCGGTCTTATACGCGCTGTACCATGCATCCACAGATACAGTATGTGTTGAAAATTGTTTCCATGTGCCTCAACGCATGCGTATACGAGCCGTAGCATGTACTGTCTTACACGTTCACATCGGTCAGGCTGCATCCGAACAGTGTCAAAGGCAGCATGAATGCGCTGCTCAAGTGTCTCCACACCTGGAATGGGCTCTCCATACACGATACTTTCGAGATGGCCCCACAACCAGAAATCGCATTGCTTTAGATCCTGTGAACGAGCAGGCCATTCACATGGAGTCTCTCGTCCGATCCATCGACCAGGGAAGAAACGATTGAGATACGTCTGGACGTTAATGGCGAAGTGGGCTGGAGCACCATCATGTAGCAGTCACCTAACTCTTCGAATCATCAATGGCACTTCTTCCAGCAGGGGAGGAAAGTCATCCGCAAGAAACGCCGATGGTTCTGGCCTGTTAGGCGACGTGGAAGGAATACGGTCGCCAGTCATCCCGGCCCACACATTCCTGTTGCACCGATGCTGATGATTCGCTGTCACACATGGCGGTTGTGCATAGTATCCCATAGACGACAGATGAAGATACCACTCCACGTAAATGCGTCTTCATCTGTGAATAGGATGGATGACACAAATCCTGGAATAGTGGTAACCTGGTGAAGAAACCAGCGAGAAACTGATCCCGATGTGGAAAGTCTGTTGCTAGTACGCCATAAGATCCAGTACTGCGGACCAACTGCCTCGTACTGACACAGCGCTCGCGTTGCACAGTATTGGCTCTGAGCACTATGGGACTTAACATCTATGGTCATCAGTCCCCTAGAACTCAGGACTACTTAAACCTAACTAACCTAAGGAAATCACACAACACCCAGTCATCACGAGGCAGAGAAAATCCCTGACCCCGCCGGGAATCGAACCCGGGAACCCAGGCGTGGGAAATTCCACAGTATTAATCACACTTATCTCCAAGTATGATGTCCGAATACTTCGAGTACGTCCTTCATGATTTCCTGCTTCCTGAAAGGATGCTGTCTCAGACAAACGGCGAAATAATGTTGCAAACATAGAATGCTGTGGTTGTTGTCGGCGGGGATTGATACAACCTTGCTGCCCATCGTCCTATGCCAATTGTCTTTCCGTAAGTAAACAATACGTCGGCAATCACTGTGTACAACGGTGTATCACACCCACAACAAGGAGAGTCAGAAAGAGAAGTGAATCGGACATAACATTATCAATTACTATGGCAGGAGCGGGCTCTAGGGTATGACGATTGAGGAGCAGTATCACCCTCTAGGAGGAAACCACGCATAATATAACTGTGCCTGCATGGTGCAGCGTGTGTTATACCGGCTGTCTCTGTAACAAAGTATCATTGAGTAAATGGTCTCTAGCTTGGTAACAATGCACTTCCGGACGTAAGTTCATTAGTTCTTTTTTGTTCCGTATCCTCTCATCGATCAATCTCTAGAGTTTGTACGCGGCTGAAAAAATCACCCTGTACACTAAATTTCCGAATTTATGTGGAAGATAAAGACTTTAAACTTCGTACTTGTTGCTAGTTAAATATAAGATAATAAACAGATTGGGCGTTAATAATGTATTTCAAACATCCCTTGCGTGTGCGCATTTCAGGTCTCATTTTCGTGAAAATTTTGGATAAAATCATAACAACTGTTTCGAATTAATATGTAAATGAATAATCAATTTATTTAGTACAATGGTTACTCAGAGTAGTATAACGGTTACAGGATAGACAAATCACAAGTTTCAACTGTCGCTGGCCGCTGTAAGCCCAACGAGCCATCTACGTAATTGCTTTTCACCGTTTTTTCATTTCCATTTCGACTCTGCCAAAGCCCCCGAATTCGTTCGGTACTGCAGTTTTTAGGTCTTTTGGATCCCTTTTATGGTATTATTCAGAGATAGCAGTGTAACGCCGAAGTGGGCAACGCGAGCCGGCCGCGGTGGTCTCGCGGTTCTAGGCGTGCAGTCCGGAACCGTGCGACTGCTACGGTCGCAGGTTCGAATCCTGCCTCGGGCATACATATGTGTCATGTCCTTAGGTTAGTTAGGTTTAAGTAGTTCTAAGTTCTAGGGGACTGATGACCACAGCAGTTGAGTCCCATAGTGCTCAGAGCCATTTGAAGCCTTTTTTTTTTTTTTTTTTTTTTTTTTTTGGCAACGCGAATCGGTGCCACAAACGTTTGCGAGGGCTCATTGTAGTCCGTAACAACCAATGGAAGGCGCTCCAGAAGATCACTCCTCCCTCTCGGCACGGCGGCGCCCTCACGTTGAGGTCAATATAGTGTCGAGTAAGCAAGAGCTAAGCCCAGTTTGAGACCTCAGATAAGGTAGTCAACATCATCATGCAGGACAGTGACAGTTCTTAAAGTTTCTGATAAAATATACTTCCGTAAATGCTTCATTTTGTACTGCAAGAGAACAGTTTGTTAATGAGTGCATCAAGTAACGCTTTGCTAATCAATGACAGTTATAAATTGCACAAGAATCCTGTGATGAAGGAATGTGTCAAAGTCAGGTAAATCTTTTTTTTTCATTTATGTAATAAAGCGATCTAGTATTTCATGTGTTCTAGTTTGACCAGCCTTCTCCCAGAGCAGTCAAAGAACCCACAGTTTTGGCCAGAGAGAAGTAGGTCTATCTGATGACAGCACCTTTCGACGCGAACTTTCCTCTGACTTGTCTTTTCTATAATTCCGGGCATATTTACGAATATGAGACGACATCTTTAATTATTTTGTAATTTTCAATTTAATAAAAAAAATGGTTCAAATGGCTCTGAGCACTATGGGACATAACATCTGAGGTCATCAGTGCCCTATAACTTAGAACTACTTAAAGCTAACTAACCTAAGGACATCACACACATCCATGCCCGAGGCAGGATTCGAACCTGCGACCGTAGCGGTCGCGTGGTTCCAGTCGAAGAGCCTAGATCCACTCGGCCACACGGCCGGCCTTCAGTTTAGTACCGGTTTACGAATATGAGACGACATCTTTAATTGTTTTGTAATTTTCAGTTTAAGACCGATTTTCACTTGTATTCCGGTGGACGTTTTTATTGTTGCACTGTAGGTCCTAATAGTGCTTCGCGGACTTTTCACAACGATAATCGAATCAATGTCCTATCTAAATACGTTTCCACGCTACACCAATTTCAAAATTCACACAAAGGTAATTCGTGAGATTCACTCGCATGCGCCTACGGTGGTACGATGCCGTCTCGGGCAAAACAAACATTGCGCGATAAACACTTACAGGATTGATTTATCCGTTATGAGCTCAACCACTGTTTACACATTATTAGTATCATAGTTATTTGCAATACAAATCTGGCGGTATTTATCACACAAGATAGTATGACCGACGAATGAATAGACGTTTTCGTGCCAAAATTTGCTATTTCATTATCAAAATAAAAATTAAATCAAATGACCCATGCGCGATTCGACGTGAAATCGGAGGTGCAGTATACTCTCCTTCCCTGTGTAGCTTTAGCGACCACTTCTTCCGCGTCCCGCCAGAGGACATGACCGCTCTCTATTAATCATGCGTCAGGTATGTTGTAGAGGGAGCAGTCCTGAATACCTCACGAGAAAAATCGATGTAGAAGTTTCATACGTACTGCCAATATCAGAAACGTTATTCACGAGTAACTGAGTGTGGCGCACGGGTAAAGTTTTATGGGAACCACGATGGAGGTAAGGGCCTAAAATCCTGCCTGTATACTTTTTTTCCAATTCCATAGTACAGAATACCATCAAATACAGTAGTATATATCACGGAAAATTAATGGAAATAATCATTTTCACCGTAGTAATTTCGTTAATACATACATCATTACAACGAACATTTGCAAACTGTGTATCCCGTTTGTTGCAGAGTAGACTATAGAATCGTCTTTCCCGCTGTCACTTGCATCGCTTGCTGTGCTAGAACAGACTTCGGATGGTATTTGCCGTAGAAGCAACCCAAGCACAAATTCGTAGAACACCGCGCATATTTAACGAAAGCTAGTGCATTACAGCATACGGATTTTTAAGAAGCGTGACCGGAAAACAGTTCGTTTATATTGAAAAAGATTTTTGTTTCTTCGGACAACTTCGATGCGAACGTATTTGACCATTCCTGTGAAAGCAGGTTCACTACATTGATAGAGAATTAAAGAACATATTATTATGGAATCTTCCCTCGAAACGATTCCTCTATCTATCTCTAACATTCGGGAGAATTTTGAATTTTTTCTGCCAGCATGGCATGGCATTCGCTTAATCGAAATGTGAGTAACATTACACATACAGGCAGTAAGTATGAAACTTCAACTTCGATTTTTTCGGAAACTAGGAACCGTCCCGTGAAAAGCTGTTAGCGACGTACTAAGAGCAGGTCCCTCTACAACATACTGGAGACTCATCAAAATCCCCTTTCTCTCGCTTAGAACCAGTAACTGCAGAACATCTATCTATGCACAAGTTCTGCTTGTTATGCGAGACATGCCAATTGAAGATCACCTTGAGCAGCTGTGTGTGACGCTTAATTCTACTAATTTAAACTCGCGAAAAGCATTTTGTGCGGATTTGGTGGAAGATGGCCTGGGAACTTTTTTTAAAAAAATTATTGGCTTTCAGAACGTGCAAATGCAGTCATCTCGACACTAACATATCATCCTGCAGTTCGCTTTTGACAATTCAGAATACACTGATACATAGGCTTAACAAAGGATAGATGCCGACATAAAATAAATTTTCACATCCACAGTTTGCTGAACGAGTGAACGGTACGAATGTAACGCAGGATTCATAGAGGTAGTATGCTATAAAAGTGCTACTGGTAACATGATAAGAAATGATAAATCACCATTGGAATACATTTGGGATATTCTCAATTCAATCCTTAATATTAACTACGTATTCATCATTTAGATTTACAGCTCCTTGTGTTGGCTGTGTTTGCAGTTAAAATTGTTGGATTTGAGTTCTGCCAGTTATGCAGAACACCATTTTTTTCTCAGTACCCAAACATGTTTCAGCACTACTGTGCCTTCATCAGTGGGTTTTCGTTTTTATGTATTCTTTACATTTGATGTTCATGAATTTTTCGTATCAGTTGTTTGTTAATTATTACAGGTAGCTTGTCGTGTTTTCGTGTGGCAAGCACTTTCATTCCCCGCATCATGGTGAGGTACTGCGATGCACACGTAACTACAACAAGTATTTTCCACAAATAACGTAGACTTTTCACAATTACGTTGTGTATTGGTGAAGTGAAAAGTGTTTTACTTCGTTATTTATGGAAAATACTTCTTATTGTTACGTGTGCATCAGAACACCTCACATGATGCGGAGAATGAAAGTGCTTGCCACGCGAAAACATGACAAGCTACCTGTAATAATTAACACACAAGTGATACGGAAAATTCATGTACATCAAATGTAAATAATAAATAAAAACGAAAACCCACTGATGATGCCACAGTGGTGCCGAAACATGTTTGGGTACTGAGAAAAAATGGTGTTTTGCATAACTGGCGGACCTCATATCCAACAATAATAATTACGTATCTAAATTAAGTGTTCTTTTGTACGTCCTGCAAAATTTTTTTTTTCAAAGGCAGCGGACAGAGAATTGAATATTTGTGCGGATCTATAAGAACCGTCTAAACAGGACATGAGAACAGTATGTAGGAACCAGATTTGGGTCTTACATCTGTATGTATATGTACATACGTTAGTATTCAGACGCATACATATAGGAGGTATATAGTGACATACACTTACAGACTAAGCGTTCCATACCCTCATGACTTGCACGTGGGAGTATGGTAAGTTGACTGCTTTGGTCTTCCACAGGCATCCTAATTGGCCTGGGAACTTGGTCTGCTGTTTGGAATCTACAAGATTCACGGACAAAGTGAATTACTGCGCCACAGTCACCGGCACTTATTGGACTGTTTTCGTGAGCATGTTAGTGTGCAGATTATACGAACACTTACACAGAGCTATCTGCTGTGCCGTAGCGCTCTTTATACTTATGTCCTTAGGTCTGGATATCTCTCATTTTATTTAACAATTATATCGGTTCCCATTTAGTTAACTAACACAGCTAAATTCGATTATAGGGCATGAGCCCTGCTGGTAAGTTATTAATATTATTTCTGCCGATTTTCTGTAATTTATTTTGTACTCAGTATTATTTTATGTTCAACTTTACTACCTGCTGCTTTAGTTGAAGATTTGTGGGCGTTGTTGTTTAATTTTATTATACGCTCTTTTTATGGAACTAGCCTGAGTTATATGCATTCTACGTAAGGTTCAAATAATATTTTTCTGGTTTACTTAAAGGTTTATGCTTTAAATCATTTCATAGCTGTTTATTCATTGCTTTCATCTGCTGTGCTTTTAGATGTTAATTGATTTGTTAACTAACCTTTTAGAGAAGCTTGATATATTTTTTGGAACATATATAAACTAAAATCTTTACTATGTGTTCTGGTAGTGGCTGAATTCATAGGAGGCCTTATTTCAATTATTTTTGAGACAGAAGCTCTACGTAAGGTCCTGCAGTCGAACCTCAACTGATAATTTCTCGGATTTCAAATATTAAATATTTATTTCTCATTTTCTTACAATCATTGGTGATTGTTAAATTTCACAACTTCTTATTTAAATTTGTCTTTTTTGCTGGGTGAAGCGTTATGTTTTTTGTGGCCTGGTACCTTACCACTCCCAGCTCCTCGCTTGCAAAAGTGTTTCATCAAACGTCATTGTCGTGCATCTTAAACGATAGTTCGACCATAGGAATATGAATTTGGAATCGAATATTTTCTACACAGCGTCAGTGAAAAATAACCATGGTTTTCATAGTAATATTTTAATTAGTACTTATTAATTAAAACATCAGCTCGGGTAAGAAACAAGTGTGTGAACTGTGGTATTTAAACCTCATATTCGACTGAGATAGCTCAGTTATTTCAAAGAGCTCTAAAGTAAATAATACCAAATGCTACAGGGCTTTCGTGTGGTTTAGTGAGACTGAGTCATGAAAGCGGACCCCTGACAAAACCCATTATCTCGGTGTGAATAAATGAGGGTTCTGATTGTCAGTATGCGTAAGCAATCAATAAAAGGAATTGAAAAGCTAAAACTGGAGTTATATTTTGACATATGTTTGATTAAATAAATGCAAAATAAAGTAATTAAAAGCCGCAAGAAATTAGAAGAAAGAGGTCAAAAGGGTTGCTAACCTATATGGCAAGGATCTCTTATCGTAAATTTAGGTTCTAAGACCAAAGAGCTTCTAGCCTGGAGCAATCTATCATGTGCTCACTAGCGATATTTGAATGCAAAAAAGTACATTCACGAGAAGTACGAGAGGCGTTCAATAAGTAATGCACTCCTTTTTTCTGAAAGCTGGTTGGCTCTATTCACGATTCCAATACACCATATTATTCCCCTCTCTTTTGGTTACAAAACCCTATTTTCCAACTTCAGTTCCACTCAATGCGACGGGCTTACGCCATCTTACTCGGAGGGGTTGTAAGCCGGCATGGCACCACTCTACTGGTCCACGTCGGAGCCAACATGTTGCTCCATCAATAACCTCCCCGTCACCGACGTACTGCGCCTTCCAAGGAGTGCATCCTTCACTGGGCCGTACAGATGGAAGTCGTAAGGTGCGAGATCCGGAATATTGCGTGGATGAGCAAGAATAGTCCGATGAAATTTTGTGAGCCCCTTTCGGGTGAGCAGACTCGTGTGAGGCCTTTGCGTTGTCATTGAAAAGGAGACGTTCGTTTGGATTTCTGTGCCGACGAACACGCCGAGGTCTTTTCTTCAGTTTCTAGAGGGTAGCACAATACACTTCACAGTTGGTAGTTGCACCATGAGGGAGGACATCACACAGAATAACTCCTTCAGAGTCCCAGAAGACAGTCCCCTTGACTTCACCGGTTGAGGGTGCGGCTTTGTGGTTTTTCTTCGGAGGAGAGGTGGTGTCTCGACATTGCATGGATTGCTTTTTTGTTTCCGGGTCGAAGTGATGAACCCCTTTGTTCGTTGGCCGTGACGATGCTCGAGAGAAAAATTTTCACGATCAGCCTCGTAATGCCCAAGCAGTTCCGTGCAGATGGTCCTTTGTTGCTCTTTACCGTTTAGGCGGCGACGAACCCAGCGGGCACTCACCTTTGAGTATCCTAAATGGTGGACAAGTTGATCAGAAGTATCAACAGTTGTGGAGCGAAGTGTTTGGCTGTGATCTGTCCATCAACTCTAATGAGAGTGTCCGCACGTTCTAACACTGCAGGAGTCACAGTTAAGTGCGACAGGCCGGCACGAGGAAGATCGGGCAGGTTTGCGCGACCTTGTTGCGAAGACGACAGACGCATCGCCCAACGACTCACCGTGCTTTTGTTGATTACCAGGTCGCCACAGACTTGCGTAACCGCGCGGTTAGAGGAGCCATGTCACGGAGTGCGCAGCCCTTCCCGCAGGAGGTTCGAGTCCTTCCTCTGGCATGGGTGTATGTGCTGTTCTTAGCATAAGTTAGTTTAAGCAGTGTGGAAGTCTAGGGGCCGATGACCTCGGCAGTTGGTCCCTTAGCAATTCACACACATTTGAACACACATTGTGCAAGCGCCTATGAATATCCGCGATGCTCTGGTTTTCCGTCAAAAGAAACTCAATGACAGCTCTCTGCTTGGAACGCAACTTCATTACAGACGCCATTTTGAAGACTATACGTATATCGCCGCTACCTAAGGGAACTTTCTGAAAATATACGCACTGAAGCGGTAGTGTACCACGATGTCCCACAGCAAATTTTGCATTCTACCAATCGAAATTAGCCGAGAAAAAATGTGTTCCATCACTTATTGAAACCCCCCACCCGTCGTGTATCGCATCGCCTCCGGCTAAACTGAAAAGTTCTTCGCAGTTGCCCATGGAGTGCGTGCATGTGATGCTGTTGACGGTGATGCATCCGTCAGATTGGAACGTTAACCTCAGCTGACGCCTTAGTGCTGTCCGAAACGAGGAGGCTATATGCCTGTACGGGATTTCACCATCTCCCTCCCGTCTCATGAGTGTCGACAACATAAACACGACACTGCACGCTACACATATTGGAGAGGAATTCTGTCTTGCGCAAGCGACGGTTGCAGAGCTTTGTTACTGCCCAAGGATGTTTCAGCATTTTATGTGCTACCTTCAGTGTGATTATTGTTTATTTTCTTTCCCAGAGGACGCTGTTAGTTGTGTATGCTGGTAGTTTTATAATAGCGTTATGTAAGAAAGAAAATAAACAAAAATCACACTTAATATATCACATAAAGAGCCGAAATATGTTTGGTAAATAACAAAACTTTATAACGGTCTTTTGCATAAGGCAGAATTCCTCTCCATATTTTCTTAGCAAGCAGGGAAAATGAGAAGAGCTGAAACACCTAAAGCATTATTATTATCATAATCTTGGATACTACACGCTAGACATTTGAAACGCCGAAACGGTGTCCACCAGGCGCTGAGCAACGTGGAAAGTAAAGCGAGTAGCTGAGCCTCTGTCGACACTGGAGGATGGTTCAAATGGTTCTAATGGCTCTGAGCACTATTGGACTTAATATCTGAGGTCATCAGTCCCCTAGAACTTAGAACTACTTAAATCTAACTAACCTAAGGACATCACACACATCCATGCCCGAGGCAGGATTCGAACCTCCGACCGTAGCGGTCGCGCGGTACCCGACTGAAGCGCCTAGAACCGCTCGGCCACCGAGGCCGACACACTAGAGGAGACAGCGACTATAACTATGTCTTATTTGAAAATACTTGGATTCAAAATGCTTTCGGTCTTTTGTTCTTAAATCTAAGTTTAATTATTGGGCATGAGTTAACGTTTATAAGAGTGCGACTGCGTGATTGTTCGTAGAGTACAGCCGCGCGGGATTAGCCGAGCGGTCTGAGGACGCCGGCACGGTAGCTCAGCGTGTTCGGTCAGAGGGTTAGCTGACCTCTGCAATAAAAAAAAAAACTGAGTTAATCGATCACCAACGAACATAAATGGATGTCTTACGACGTCCGCCCTGAGCAGATTCAACGAACAAAAGCGAAGAAAATGAGACTAAAGAGAGAAAAAAAAGGCGCTGTGTGCGGCTGGTCCTGGCGGAGGTTCAAGTCCTCCCTTGGGCATGGGTGTTTGTGTTTGTTCTTAGGATAATTTTGGTTAAGTAGTGTGTAAGCTTAGGGACTGATGACCTTAGCAGTTAAGTCCCCTAAGATTTCACACACATTTGTACATTTTTGGATTTTTTTCGTAGAGTACATGTTCATCCGAAAACGCTATCTGAAAATGTCATTCGCAGCAGCTCTTGTCTAAGAGTCGTGTTTAATGTTTCCAGAAATAGTATACTGTTCTGCAGTGGAGTGTCAGATGTAATGAAACTTTTCGAAAGATTATTACTTTGTGGCAAACGGGGACTCGAAAAATTTGCTTTCGTGTGTGAATCTGTTACTAACCGAGCCATCCTAAGAGCCCGAACAGCTCCTCCAATCTTCCACTGCCTCCCTCCTGTCTAACTTTGGTCCTCCTGTCTAACTTTGGTTTCAGACCTGCGACGCGTCAATTTTAGTGGCGCCGAGTGGCAGACAAACATTCGGAACTGTGGTAGTCTTGTGACGCCCCTCGCTCCCATTAGGAGGCAGGAAGCATCGGCCGCTGTCAGCTGAGCAGACCGCGGAAACGCTCGCCTCAGGCGGAGCGCCTCATTTCTCTTGGCGGCTCGCCACGTTTTGACACGTGCAAGCTAAAGGTGACGGACCCGGTATTTAAGGATCCGGGAATGACTTCCAGCACTGCTGATGCTCTGATAAGCTTTCATAAACAGACGAGCGCTCCTACAAAACTGTTCATGACAAACGCTAGCAGTGAAGCACAGACAATGGACACTTGAAAAATAATAATCATCAAATATTCACATAAAAAATACAGGATGTGATTTCACTTCGATATCATTGGAGGGCCAACATTTAATATGTAATTTCATCGTTGGCCCATTTCTAAGAATCAGTTTGGCATGTAAGCTGTTCTTTTCACGGGTAAATATATCTGAAAATCAAACATTAATTTTCCCTCTACAACAGAGTGCGCGCTGCACCCGCCAGGATAGCAGAGCACGTTAACTTGTTGCTCCCGAGATTCGGGGAGGTGCTCAGCCCCTGCATCGAATCCTCCCGGCGGGTTAACAACGAGGATCGATGTACCGCCAAGCCTGGATGTGATTTTTAGGAGATATCTCGCATCCACAAAGTAAAAACCGGGCTCATTTCAACGCCCTGTCACAGATACGCGGTGCACAGAAATTTAAAAGTGATATCACATTTGAATATTGTCTGTACTGTAGTCGCAGGCAGCAGGGTTGCACGAATTTCCGTCGGTGGGACAGGAAGGGCATCTAGCCACCCACCGTCACTAGGTACGATATTACAGTGCCTGTGTTATTCAGAAGCACGTTGCAATGTTCCTTTGGACTTCGACTTTGAATTAAAATATCTCTCATGTACGGGAATAAACGTAATGAATCCAGGAGTCCAGGTTGTGGACATGTGAATGACAACATATGGAAGTTTGAGTCTGCTCGTGAGTCTTACTCGGATGTTGTTGCTGTTGTGGACTTCAGTCCTGAGACTGGTTTGATGCAGCTGTCCACGCTACTCTATCCTGTGCAAGCTTCTTCATCTCCCAGTACCTACTGCAGCCTACATCCTTCTGCATCTGCTTAGTGTATTTATTTCTTGGTCTCCCTCTATAATTTTTACCCTCCACGCTGCCCTCCAACACTAAATTGGTCATCCCTCGATGTCTAAGAACATGTCCTACCAACCAATCCCTTCTTCTAGTCAAGTTGTGCCACAAGCTCCTCTTCTCCCCAATTCTATTCAATACTCCTCATTAGTTATGTGATATACCCATCTAATCTTCAGCATTATTCTGTAGCACCACATTTCGAAAGCTTCTATTCTCTCATTGTCTAAACTATTTATTGTCCACGTTTCACTTGCATACATGGCTACACTCCATACAAATACTTTCAGAAACGACTTCCTGACATTTAAATCTATACTCGATGTTAACAAATTTTTCTTCTTTAGAAACGCAATCCTTACCATTGCCGGTCTACATTTTATATAATCTCTACTTCGACCATCATCAGTTGTTTTGCTCCCCAAATAGCAAAACTCCTTTACTACTTTAAGTGTCTAATTTCCTAACCTAATTCCCTCAGCATCACACGACTTAATTCGACTACATTCTATTATACTCTTTTTGCTTTTGTTGATGTTCATCTTATATCCTCCTTTCAAAACACTGTCCATTCCGTTCAGCTGCTCTTCCAAGTCCTTTGCTGTCTCTGACAGAATCACAATGTCATCGGCGAACCTCAAAGTTTTTATTTCTTCTCCGTGGACTTTAATACCTACTCCGAATTTTTCTTTTGCTACCTTTACTGCTTGCTCAATATACAGATTGCATAACATCGGGGAGAGGCTTCAACCCTGACTCACTGCCTTCCCAACCACTGCTTCCCTTTCATACCCCTCGACTGTTATAACTGCCATCTGGTTTCTGTACAAATTGTAAATGGCCTTTCACTCCCTGTATTTTACCCCTGCCACCTTCAGAATTTGAAAAAAAGGTGTTCCAATCTACATTGTAGAAAGCTTTCTCTAAGTCTACAAAAGCTAGAAAAGTGGGTTAGCCTTTCCTTGATCTTTCTTCTAAGATAAGTCGTAGGGTCAGTATTGCCTCATGTGTTCCAACATTTCTACGCAATCCAAACTGATCTTCCCCGAGGTCGGCTTCTATTAGTTTTTCCATTCGTATGTAAAGAATTCTTGTTAGTATTTTGCAGCTGTGACTTATTAAACTGATAGTTCAGTAATTTTCACATCTGTCAACACCTGCTTTCTTTGGGATTGGAATTATTGTATTCTTCTTGAAGTCTGAGGGTATTTCGCCTGTCTCATACATCTTGCTCATCAGATGGTAGAGTTTTGTCAGGACTGGCTCTCCGTAGGCTGTCAGTAGTTCTAATGGAATGTTGTCTACTCCCGTGGCCTTGTTTCGACTCAAGTCTTTCAGTGCTCTGTCAAACTCTTCACGCAGTATCGTATCTCCCATTTCGTCTTCATCTACATCCTCTTCCGTTTCCATAATATTGTCCTCAAGTACATCGCCCTTGTATAGACGCTCTATATACTCCTTCCACCTTTCTGCTTTTCCTTCTTTGCTTAGAACTGGGTTCCCATATGAGCTCCTGATATTCATACAAGTGGTTCTCTTTTCTCCAAAGATATCTTTAATTTTCCTGTAGGCAGTATCTATCTTACCCCTAGTGAGATAAGCTTCTACAGCCTTACATTTGTCCTCTAGCCACCCCTGCTTAGCCATTTTGCACTTCCTGTCGATCTCATTTTTGAGACGTTTGTATTCCTTTTTGCCTGCTTCATTTACTGCATTTTTATATTTTCTCCTTTCATCAGTTAAATTCAATATTTCTTCTGTTACCCAAGGGTTTCTACTAGCCCTCGTCTTTTTACCTATTTGTTCCTCTGCTGCCTTCACTATTTCATCCCTCAAAGCTACCCATTCTTCTTTTACTGTATTTATTTCCCCCATTCCTGTCAATTGTTCCCTTATGCTCTTCCTGAAACTCTGTATAACCTCTGGTTCTTTCAGTTTATCCAGGTACCATCTCCTTAAATTCCCACCTTTTTGCAGTTTCTTCAGTTTTAATCTACAGTTCATTACCAAGTCTGACAATTTAAAACTTGGTTCCTAAACCTCTGTCTTACCATTATATAATCTATCTGATATCTTCTGGTATCTCCAGGGTTCTTCCATGTATACAACCTTCTTTCATGATTCTTGAACCAAGTGGTAGCTATGATTAATTTATGCTCTGCGCAGAATTCTACCCGGCGGCTTCCTCTTTCATTTCCTAGCCCCAATCCATATATACCTACTATGTTTCCTTCTCTCCCTTTTCCTACTCTCGAATTCCAGTCAGCCATGACTATTAAATTTTCGTCTCCCTTCACTATCTGAAAAATTTCTTTTATCTCATCATACATTTCATCAATTTCTTCGTCATCTGCAGAGCTAGTTGGCATTGTAACTTGTACTACTGTAGCAGGCGTGGGCTTCATGTCTATCTTGGCCACAATAATGCGTTCACTATGCTGTTTGTAGTAGCTTACCCGTACTCCTATCTTTTTATTCATTATTAAACCTACTCCTGCTTTACCTCTATTTGATTTTGTATTTATAACCCTGTATTCACCTGCCAAAAAGTCTTGTTCCTCCTGTCACCGAACTTCACTAATTCCCACTATATATAACTTTATCTTATCCATTTCCCTTTCTAAATTTTCTAACCAACCTGCCCGATTAAGGGATCTGACATTCCACGCTCGGACCCGTAGAACGCGTTTTCTTTCTCCTGATAACGACATCCTCTTGGGTAGTCCCCGCCCGGAGATCCGAATGGGGGACTGTTTTACCTCCGGAATATTTTACCCAAGAGGACGCGATCATCATTTAATCATACAGTAAAGCTGCATGCCCTCGGGAAAAATTACGGCTGTAATTTCCCCTTGCTTTCAGCCGTTCGCAGTACCAGAACAGCAAGGCCATTTTGGTTAGTGTTGCAAGGCCAGATCAATCTCATCTAGACGGCAAGGTTCCTGGTTCATGGGGGGGGGGGGGGGGGGGGCTTACTCGGATAGCCTAGTGGTAAGTCGACCGCTCGCTGAGGAGGAAATCCGGAATCGAGTCCCGGTCTGGCACAAATTTTCATTGTCGTCATTCCATTATAAAGCTGATGGTTGTACATACTCGCAACTGCGAATACGTTTTACGTACACTTTCACTACCCTATCCTCAAAATGCGACAAACTGTTCATCCAAGGTCTTGCACCATCCTGGAATGTAGGGATCCCGCATGGTAGTTTCTCATATCTCGAGAACTTCCCTGATTGGTTGACGTTTGTCACTTGATATTTGTTCAAATAGGGATGCTACACTGTCAAAGAGCAACACCCTCAGAATACTATGGAAGCGATCTGATTAAGGCCATTAGGTCTTCTCTTACAGCGGACCAGGGTTTCACACGCTACACGCTTTTTCACATCATAATTACCTAAGAAATAACAATTTTAATGTGACAAATAGTATTAAAATGGTGTGAGTGTCTATAGTGACAATGTGAGTAAGTAATACTGACTATGAACTTATAAAGTTAATACTGGCACTACTAGTGCCGGAGCTGCTCCTGCCTTTCTTATTGATAATAGCAATAATAATAATGACGATGATAATGACAATAATAACAATAACGATAAAGGCAGATATTAAAAACGTTTTCTGATATAGCGAGTGTCAGCCGGTGTGGCAGAGCGGTTCTAGGCGCTACAATCTGGAAACGCGCGGCCGCTACGGTCGCAGGTTCCAATCCTGCCTCGGGCATGGATGTGTGTGATGCCCTTAGGTTAGTTGAGTTTAAGTAGTTCTAAGTTCTAGGGGGACTGATGACCTTAGAAGTTAAGTCCCATAGTGCTCAGAGCCATTTGAACCATCCTGATATAGCGACTTCTGGAGAAAGGAAATTTAAGGTGGCTGCACCAGCTAAAAATACCAGGAAATGAAGAATATATGGTTGGAAAGAAGGATGCGCAAGGGTAACGAGTACGTACAGGGGCAATAGTAATCATTATTGTTGCTTTAGTAGATATATAATTAACTGTATTCTGAAGCTGGAGATATTATTCAGCTCTGTAATATAATGCGGTAAGTTATTCCAGAGTCGGGTATAATATAGCTCTGGAATTTATGTGTATATTTATGTGTGTGTGCGTGTGTCAGCTTTCGATTTAGTTTTCGTACAAAATTCACTCATTTGTTTATAGTATTTATAGTATCATTTTAAAATTAAAGGACTTGAGGAGTATTAATTCCAACTATTCCTAATTTCTTATAAACACAATGCCTCCACTGTGCCGACATTCCAATCGTGTAGTCTCAGCATAACTGTCAGTCTGCCTCTGGAAAACAAAAAATTCACTTGCCCAAAAAAATTTTAGTATTTATGTTGGTATTACTACTTGCGTAGATACTGCTGTATTTGAAGTGCAACTCCATAAGGCCAGAAAGTACTAAGTATACATGTGGGTCCAGCGTATCTAGGAGTTTACGACAATTCTGTAACAGTGTTTCTGTTTTCCAAGCGCACGTGGTGATCAAGAATAACACTGCACTCACTTGGCTTCCACTTACAGGTTCCAAAGGCAGCCTTTGGGCGGAGCACCACTGATGCAACACATATTGGCGATCTCGGCTAAGGAAGTGGGTTATTCTTGAATAGATGTCCTCGGTAACGTGATTCTACCAACGTAATCATATGAATCAAGCTGATCACTTGAAACAACCTCTTCAGATTTCCACTTTATATGTTAGCGAAAAGAGACTTACAAAACACGTAAGAAATGACAGTGATAATACGTTTGATGTTTCAACCAGAGAAACGCAGCGAAATTTCTCTTATTACTTCAAAGAATGAGAGAAGACAAAGTGAGTAATGGATGATCACTACTTTTTTGCTGCAAAAGAGAACAGCAAATCATCTCACAAAATGTCGTGGCTTTTTTTGTTCTTAAAAAAGAATTCTTTATGGACTTTACGGATCGCTGCCTTTCGGTATGGTAAGCAAATCAAACGGGTTTGACCTAGATAAGCGCCCTAGAAAGATATTTTCGAACAGTGTCAGGAGCCAAGAATTTTATGACTGTTTGTGTTTTCTTCCTGAGAATCAGACACCCCATTTCTTTTGCCACGGGCTACAAGAGAAAGACAGTTTTTTTCTTCAGTTTATCGAGGTATCTGAGGTAAATGTTTGCGTGATGTTGTTACCTAGCTGCCAGAAAGGACAACAGCTCAAGTAAAGCTATAACTATACCTGCACTGTATGATCTGTACGTTTATTAATTTTCAGTTCAACTAGCGCTTGAGAATGGCTACAAATTCGAAGTCATGATTATCTGAAATAAATGAATAGTAATTTGAAGTCAAACGACGAAAGTCTTTTTCAAAATGTTCTACATGACTGTGGTCCTACATGAAGGGAAAATCAATAACTATTTCAATTGATAAAGACCGTATTCTAAGCACAAGCATTCAGAAAGCACAGACAGTGGTTGAAAATGTTCAACAGAGTGAGTGGGAGCCATTTTTATTAGAGTATAGTGTATTTATTTTGAGGTACAATTATGAAATTTGTACCTGAAGGGATGTAGTACAGCATCATGTTACTACCTGATTAATTAGCTAAATTGGTCTAATTCCATGCGAACTGCATTTCGATTGGTCACTGGTTGCAAGAGAGGAAACAAAACTTGTAATTAATGAGTGAAATAAGACTGTTCTAGCAAATAACCTGAACCAGTAAAACACAACCTTCAATTGGATTAAGCTACTGTAAAAGTTTACTCCCTCTGCATGAAATGTGCATTATATTCACCCACATCATGTCCAGACGTAAGGGTAACAAATATGATTCCACAAAATTTCAATACTTTCGTTGCTAAATTTTTGCTTCCTCAATTGGCTGTTTAGCTTACGACAGCATATGCGACTGTATATATGTTACATCTATTTACTGATAATCAATTGAATTCACTTTTATACTAACTTAGCTTACATTTTGGAGTTCATTATATTCGTTTGTCGCCAGTCGGCAGGAAGAGGAAGTGGGATCTTTCTATGTTCAGGTTCCTTGCGTCACATACAGGTTACTCGGACGAAATATGATTTGCTGCAAGCAAAGCATATTTCACTGAAAGATATATCCACTCTGAGATGAAATTGTTCTGCAGAAATTTTGTTTTGGAAAGTGCCATGAAACACGTTAAACACTAAATTATTTTTACATGGGGAGTGTACAAAGATCTTAGGATAACAGACGGACGAGGTAAATAGTCTTTTCAGAAATATCGAATGGAAACGAACGAGGTAGTAGCATATTAGCGTTCTACAAGAGATGAAGAACATAACAAGCGGAAAACCTGCAGAAATATGAAAAATCACGACTGTTTTATGTCTCGTTATCCAAATGTATTTAGAGCTTAATGGAATAATCTCAAGAGAAGGGTGACAGAGCATTTGAAGGGAACACTTTACCACACGAGAGTGTGGAAACAAAGATCTGACAATGACTGAAATCATATTTATTTCTTAATAGCTGCTATCCACGACTGCAATCGCGTATCGGTGGTTTTGTTATGACGAGTGATGGTGAGCACGTAAGCTACCATATGTGCAACAACATAAGTAGCGCTCACGGGCAGGCGCGCGCGTCGTGCTATTGATGTAGCTGTACATTATACAGGGCGTACATGATGCAACAAATAGTGTGGAAGTACAGATTAAACACATTGAAAAGGGGATAAGCATTGTATTCATTACTTTTAATCATATTATGCAGCCCATATCAATCAATGAAAACATTTTCACAAAAATGGTAAAGGTCAAAAGCTGAGAGTCAATAGCTTTTTCAAAAGGTAAGTATTTGTCTCTAATTCGTGTAATATTCTTCAGATCAGTAAGTAATTTGTATTACACGCTTTCTGAAGTAGCCATTGTTCTTCCTCAGGGTTCAAGCTATCTTCATATCAACTTTTATCGAAATCGATTCGGTAAGTTAGTCGCAAAAACGTAACTGACAGATTTACTTTCGCGTATATAGTATTGTAGTCTAAGGATAAAATTTCCAATTACAGCATATTTTTTGCCCGTTACACGATTTTGATGAAATAAAGCCTGTATGGGGCCCCAAGCTGTGTTGAAATTGCGTGTGTAAACCCGGTGGAAGAGATTAGCGTGTTTAAACAGGAAGGCAGACAGATACGACCGTTTTAGATAAAACTTTAAATTACGGTATCTGTTTTGTCGTGTTCCTATTTTGATGAAATAAAGCCTATAAGGAGCCACAAGCTGTGATCAAGTTTCCTGTGTAAACGCCTTGAAAAATCGTCTAGTAGTTTTGGAGAAGTGGTTCAAACATACAGAGAGACGGACACGATCAGTTTTACAGAGTTATAAATACAGATTTCAGTCAACTGAGAAATATGGTAATACAGTGGTATTAACATTATTAAAAATTAATTGAATGTATATAATGACGGTATGAATAACAGTACTAAGAACTAACAACCATAATGCTATCTAATATTTGTCTCTAATTCGTGTAATATTCTTGATATCAGTAAGTATCTTGTACTACTCTTTTTCTGTAGATAAACGACAGATGCTGCAACTGATAATAATTATGTATAACTGAGAGATACTGCAACGGATAATAGTTGTATACCTGCGCCAAGAAATCTTCCTCCTCATGTAATGTTAATTTGTGGCTGTTGTCCCTAAACACTCGTAAATACGCATTACAGCAGCTTCTGGTGGTTTATTGATGCCGCTCTCTAAATACACTGAAGTGGGCCTACAATGTTTAAAAATATTTTGGTTACTTCTAGCGGTACTACTACCAATGCTAATAATAAGTATGCAAAAGTGATATTTTATAGAGTAATGAGTTCTGATGGAGAAATTTAGTTAGGGTGAACCAGCTAAGGGGTGTGGGGAAATGAGGATATCTCAGAATCCGTAAGAAGTAAGTCCAGTCAGAATATCCTAAAGCCAATTACATATTCTTGTACGAATACATAGAGATGTATCCTATATTACAGTAGTTGCGATGGTAATGCCACAAAATTTTCATATGATACATGAATTTCTGTTTTCCGTGTAAAGGGAGAATAAAGTGTTTTTGGAATCTGTAGCATCGATGTTTTAACGTTCTCGCCAAACGGAGTTTCAGGAAACAGACGAGAGGACTATCACCCTCAGACACAGTGGGCTGGGAGAGAGGGAGGGAATCGCTCCAGAAGACTTCAGGGATGGTTTCTTTCAAAGAGCACGATCGATTACCTTTCCTCCCTCTCTAAACATTCCGAGCGTGGGTTCCGTCTCTAATGACCTCGATATATGTAGAAGCACTTGTCCCACACGAGTAAAATTTAACAAATGTGTTACGCAGATCGTAAATAGTATACGATCATAATCCCAAGGTTATACAAAAACAGTGCGTCTGTAACAAAAATGTCAGTGTAAGTACGCAGGCGTTTTCGGTAAATTTCATGGGCGAAATCGTCTTGGATTATCAACTCAGTGCCAAAGTTGTTTTGAGGCAACGTTTCAATGAATTTCCTACACGTCACCTTCAAGCTTTACTGCGCGGTGATGAGTTTTAGAAGAATTATACTGTGCAGAGGCCTTGCTCACAGAACAGCTTCCTGCAAAACATTTCTGATGGTTCTAACTCATATGCTTGATTCAGCATGGTTTGTAATTTGAGCCTCAGCCGCGATATGCTTTGCAGTGCGATGCGGATTTCCAGGCATGAGTATTACGCCACTGCCTTTCACAAGCAAGGCAGAATAACCTGTGCAGTTCGTTGCTCAGGCGATGGCTCACGCTCAGCTGCTTGTGGAAATCTTCAAAAGAGCCATTCACGCCTTAGCAGGGTTACAGTGTCAGCTAGTAGGGGATCAGTCAATTGCGCCGACTGTTCTCGGCGTCGCAGCCATCTCGTGACTAACATGCTTACTAACCTAAAACAATGCTCGAAACAGGAGAACAGTCTTTCATTCAGTCAAATACACTTGTTGTGGACACTCCGTTGTGGAAAAGGAGGGACTTCCAATAGAACGAATAGAAAACCGTGAAACTGCGACTGTCACACAGTCGGTCCGAGTAGTTTTTTTTAGGGGGTCATATCTCGCGTTCTTCTGATCAGAGCCGACCTGTGTGGCCGAGCGGTTCTAGGTGCTTCAGTCTGGAACCGCACGACCGCAGGTTCGAATCCTGCCTCGGGCATGGATGTGTGTGATGTCCTTAGGTTAGTTAGGTTTAAGTAGTTCCAAGTCTAGAGGAATAATGACGTCAGATGTTAAGTCCCATAGTGCTCAGAGCCATCTGAACCCTTTTTGATCAGAGATTAGGGATCAAATGTTTTGGATAGACCTTGGCCTAGTTGACCGACGTATACCAACCGGAAGAGCGATTGTACTGGATCAAAGTTTCAACATTACATACTTCCTCCAGCCTAGGCAATTTAAGCAAATCGATTGGTTCTTTTGTATCAAGAGTATGCTTGGTTGGACCTTAGGCATCTTATAAAAACACGAATTGTTCATGGGTGCTTTCTGAGAAAACCTCGAAAACCCGTGGTTTTTGGGCACGCAAAGTACCATCTGTGGCTATGGTCATCTCTATTTCTATTCATGTCATATCTTTGAAATTTTTACCGTGTGTCCTAAGATGATATTTTTGGGGAACTACGTAACTTTTTTCGATATCATTATCCGTTGCCGAGATCCAGAGGGCGTACTTATGCTCGTAATGTCCGGTTAAGGAGTAAATGTAGTTTTACCTGACGTATGAAGGCGTTGCAAACGGTTCTAGGATCATAGAAAGGGTTCTGAGGTCACCAAACTATATTTTTAGTCACCATGTTTTCACCAATAGTTTTATGACTCGCTGTTTCTGTATAATGGTCACTTCACGCCCGAGCTAATATAGTAAAAGTGGTACTATAGTGACAAAAATAGGCTAAAATGGTCTTAACGTGACTGAAAAGAACATAAAATGACTGTCAAAAATTATTTATAACTCGAAAGACTGCGAAGTCAGTAAAATATTTCTAATAATATTTTTACTCTTCTGTGATACAAATTATAAGCCAGGCGTTTCCAATGAATTTCAGTGGACGAGCAAAGTATCCAAAAAATGTAAAGTAATGATTTTTTGTAGCCTTACATTAAGCATACTTATTCGTTGTTCATATGTGTCAAAATATTGAAACGTTCGAGGTATATAAATCCCTATAAATACTTGCACAATGCGTTTTATATATGCAGCACCATTGCTGTAGCAGAGAAAAGAAGAGAACCAGCGGATAAACACTTTTTTGAACTTAATCTCTACTGAAACATCGACGAGAAAACATAATGTGTTCCTAGGTACTCTGTTCTCCAAGTACAACACTCTCCCCTACTACAATATTGGCCATTAAAATTGCTACACCAAGAAGAAATGCAGATGATAAACGGTTATTCATTGGACAAATATATTACACGAGAACTGACATGTGCTTACATTTTCACGCAATTTGAGTACATAGATCCTGAGAAATCAGTACCAAGAACAACCGCCTCTGGCCGTAATAACGGCCTTGATACGCCAGGGCATTGACTCATACAGAGATTGGATGGTGTGTACAGGTACAGCTGCCCATGCAGCAACACGATACCACTGTTCATGAAGAGTAGTGACTGGCGAATTGTGACGAGCCAGTTGCTCGGACACCATTGACCAGACGTTTTCAGTTGGTGAGAGATGTGGAGAATGTGCTGGCCAGGGCAGCAGCCGAACATTTTCTGCATCCAGAAAGGCCCGTACAGGACCTGCAACATGCGGTCGTGCATTATCCTGCAAAAATGTATGGTTTTGTAGGGATCGAATTAAGGGTAGAGCCACGGGTCGTAACACATCTGAAATGTAACGTCCACTGTTCAAAGTGCCGTCAATGCGAACAAGAGGTGGCCGAAACGTGTAACCAATGGCACCCACTACCATCACGCCGGGTGATACGCCAGTATGGCGATTACGAATACACGCTTCCAATGTGCGTTCACCGCGATGTCGCCAAACACGGATGCGACCATCATCATGCCGTAAACAGAACCCGGATTCATCCGAAAAAATGACGTTTTGCCATTCGTGCACCCAGGTTTGTCGTTGAGTACACCATCGCGGGCGCTCCTGTCTGTGATGCAGCGTCAAGGGTAACCGCATCCATGGTCTCCGAGCTGATAGTCCATGCTGCTGCAAACGTCGTCTCACTGTTCGTGCAGATGGTTGTTGTCTTGCAAACGTCCGGATATGTTGAGTCAGGGATCGAGACGTGGCTGCACGATCCGTTACAGCCATGCGGATAAGATGCCTGTCATCTCGACTGTTAGTGATACGAGGCCATTTGGATCCAGCACGGCGTACTGTATTACCCTTCTGAACCCACCGATTCCATGTTCTGCTAACAGTCATTGGATATCGACCAACGCGAGCAGCATTGTCGCGATACGATAAATCGCAATCGCGATGGACTACAATCCGATCTTTATCAAAGCCGGAAACGTGATGGTATGCATTTCTTCTCCTTGCACGAGGCATCACAACAACGTTTCACCAGACAAAGCCGGTCAACTGCTGTTTTTGTATGAGAAATCGGTTGTAAACATTCCTCATGTCAGCACGTTGTAGGTGTCGCCACGGGCGCCAACCTTGTGTGAATGCTCTGAATAGGTAATCATTTGCATATCACAGCATCTTCTTGCTGTTGGTTAAATTTCGCGTCTGTAGCACGTCATCTTCGTCGTGTAGGAATTTCATGTCCAGTAGTGTATATACCCCCACCGTTTCCGGTGTTGGGCTTTAATGGGCTGCAGTATACTCTGAGGTCGAACTGGCCCGCCCGGATAGCCGAGAGCATTAACGCACTGCTTCGGGATTCTGGGAGACGCGCCGATCTCGGATGGAATCCGTCCGGGGGATTAACGTTGAGGGTCAGTCAAACTGGGTATCGTTTTCAGGCGGTTTTCCACATACAACAAGGTTGATACCAAGCTGGTTCTCAAGGCGGCGTCAGGAATGGTAACCGGCCATCCACTTTCACTAAGATTGCTTCAACTCATATAACAATGGCTACCTCGTAGTCGAATGGGACGAGGCAAGGATGAACAAGAAGAGTAGCAAGAAGAGTATATTTAGGACGAGCACAGTCGTACGAGCGTACTTTCGAGACGTCGGTTACGGAGATGAGTGCTCTGTGAGTGTAGCTCGACGAAAGGAGGAGGGCATGAGAGGAGAGGGAAGCCAGTGGGCGGTGTGGGTGAGAGGGGTACGGCCGAGGCTTCGCGGCTTAAGTATGAGTAGGCAGGTGACTCCGCTGCTGGCAGCCAACGCCGGACGCCCCCACGTGTTTGTTGTCTGTTCAGAACAGAAGAGAGGCCGGCTTGAACGACGTCCAGGCGCGCCCTAAATACAGTGCGGTGCGGTCGGAAGCGCAGATGTCCACCGTGGGCGGTCGCCGCCAACACCACCACCCCGCGAGCGAGCCCGCCTGCCGTTGGCCGCTGTCCGCTTCTGCACCATTTCCTGTTGCTATTTCCAGAAAAAGCGGCTGGCGCAGCTAATGACCCACGAAAATTTATCTCACTGTGTTAACGAAAGCTGTAAAGACAGCACACTGCTGCAGTATTTACTGGCAGCGTATCCGTCATTGGAGCTCTTCGTGGGACGGCAATGTCACTTAGAATTCACAAATTGCTGCAAATACGCCAGTAATTTTTATTAATTATTCTCGACAACTTTCTGCTGTAAAGCTTATGTACATAGTTAATTTTAGAGAACATTACACTGGTACAGCCTCTCGTTTTTACTGTGAAAACTACTGTCCTTGACCAAAGTTTCCATACTGCATGATGTTGTAGTGTCTGTCGAGGGGGCAGCTGGTCTGAATTCTGTTTCTCTCTCTAATGACCTCCAAGTTGACAAGACATTCATTAGAAAAATTGCCTAACGGATTCGATTAATGATAACTTTTCCTATTTAAGCTGTTGGATCCATGATATACTGAAATACCGTTAGTGCCAAACACTTTACCTTTTTTTTTCACTAATATTCCAACCTTTGCTTCGAAAACTGTTTTCGTTAGCAGATTTTTTTCGTCAAGTCGAAACAATTTCGGCGTAAAGCTCCCGATTAGTTGACTGTGCACTTATCTTACGAATTTATGTGTTTTTATGAAACAGAGAATGGGGACAGAAAGGGAAGAGGTGAGTGGGAGTTCCTGACTTCTAGAGTCTCAGGGCACTGTGCTAATGCAATGACGAAAGTTGAAAAATTGTGCCGAACAGGAGCTCGAACTCTAATTTACCATTTCTCATGAGCAGTTGCCTTATGTGTTCTTTTTCCCTCATGAGTTGGTCTGGACAGAAGTCACTTGACACCCCCTTTAATTTCACCGTTGAACAACTCACTCAGTTTTTTTTATTACAGAGGGCAGACAGTTCTCTGACCGAACATGTTGAGCGCTGAGATATCGTGCCAGCCCATTCCATCTCTACCAGCGGCTCCCAACCTTTCTGAGACTTTTATTCCTGAGTGCTATTAGACGTTAGCTAGTACCACCACCCTCCCTCCCCCCCCCCCCCTACCGTCTAATGCTGCCCCCCCCCCTACATTACCACCAACTTTTCCACCTAACTAAAGTATTTCTTGGGACACTTTCATTTTCAGTATGATGAAAGGTGAATGATATTTAACTCGTGTGCGTGTGTATGTGTGTGTGTGTGTGTGTGTGTGTGTGTGTGTGTGTGTTAGAATGAATGACGAGCACGATGCATGACGTAGCAGATGTGCTTGATAATAACTCACTGACAAAATTAGCTAACAGCACGAGTTTAATAAAGCACAATACAGCCTACAATGGACAGTTTATTCTTTTATGAAACGAAATCGAATCATTTAGTTTTTATCCCTCAGAAAATTTCATTTTTATCCCTCAGAGGGTAATTACCCCCAGCTTGGGAACTACTGAGCTATACGGGCATAGTCCCTAACCGACTCAAATTTCCAACTTATCGCACGCTGTAATGCAGCGTCTCTCGTCCATTAAACCTCTATTCGCAAACTTATTGATTACCGTGTGAGTTCGGACGGTATTAGTGCATCCGCATTGAAACAAACGTCAAGGAGCCGTCGCGCTCTTATAGAAATTTGTATATTTGAGTGGTGTCTGATCTGTCGGATATGCCGTCTCCTTTCCTTTCACTTTCACAGTTATTCCCAACATTTCAATGGGTATCTGCTATTCACAATCACAATTTCATTGTCATGCAGACGATACAGATTCACAGCTGACACAGGAGTCTCGTATCGCACGCAAGCAGCGGCGAAAGCCTTTGCTATATCCAAACGATGAGTGCAATCACGTTTCGCTGCACTTAGTAGTTCATTACACAAATAACACTATAATGATTTGTTCTATGGCATTATGCGGGAAGCCTGAGATGGCCATGAACAAATTCACTGCAAATGTCCAAATTATTAATGTTAATAACAACAACTTGTTAAATGATAAAACAATTTTCCCGACGAAGTTGTGCAAGTTCTTCAAATACTTTGAATTTTGCTGTAGTATCTCTGGCTAGTTTCGATCGTAGAATCTCTTTTCAAGTGACATGCACACATGTGCACACATACTCATGTACATGTGTGTCAAACGCGTTCTTAAAAGGTTGGAGAAGGATCTGTCGTTCGGCTGGCACTCGGGAATTCATTGAAATGAATTACCGAATGTAGCAGCTCAGGTAAAGTGTACTCAAAATTTCCTAGTTCGTTTCGCCATCCGTCTTCAACGCGCGTTGCTGTTGGTGTACAGTGTCAAGAGCAGGTGGTAAGAATAGGGGCTGGAATCAACTGACAATACGCTACGCTTGAGAAAATGGAGTACTCGCCCGTGTCGTGCCTCATTCCAGCCACTGAAGTGAGATAAAGTTCTTTCAGTTGATTACCTACTATGCACAATTCGAAGACGCAAGACTACTTGCCCCGAAGGAGAACCCTCCGATGTGCAGTGGTTGTGGCTAGCGGATTTCAGTACGTCACATTCCGAACAGAATCCAGAGACTAGTTAACTAGGTGATTTGTCATCTCTTTTAGCAAACGATGATAAGAATGTAGTGCACTTTAAATTTGTGAAATATTTTATTTGCTCCCTAATGTTTTAGGGAGAAGGGTTCAAAGTGTGGTCACGGTGGCTGACTCTTCCAGGTATGAGTTGTAAGTGATCAGCCAACCATACTTTCCCAAGTTATTATTATAACTTTTATTCTATAGTTCAGTTAGAATCTTAACAATTACAAAGTTGAAAATTTTACGTTCTGCAAGAGTGGGCATGCAAGAAATATCTAAGGTGAGTGAATATCGGACACACTGTGATTTTAAGTGAGCTTATATTTTATACGTTTTTAATTTGACTTTTAACCACATTCATCTCAGATCAACTACACCATAAAGAATATAAAATCACGTTCCTGTTCCCGTTTTTATACCGTGTAGAAGTAACTGTCACATGTATAGCATGCCATAATAATCTTAAACTGACCACAACATATTATTTCCCTCGTTTCTGAATAAAGTTGACAGCCTTGGCGCAAAAATGCTATTACTTGTCAAGTGATATATTACGGCAATGGAACCCAACATAGAGAAGTTGAATAATTAACTAACTTATGTATTTTAACTAAACTGGAATTCGTTGGACGCTTGTGTGGCACAGTGACCGTTGTATATTCAAATTTAGAGAAGGGCAGCAGACACTCTCAAGAATCCGTAGTTTATTTCAGATCTACATTTTGGCTATAGCCTAGTCATCATTAGTGCGTTACATAAGAGTCATGTACCAAGATGTCAGAGCATAAACTTGTGAAAAATGACACCAGCACATTCAGTTTAGTTTCTGTCATGTAAAGGCTCGTGACATTTGACACAAATTTATTCTCTGACATGTTGGTACCTCTTTTGGTAGAGCACTGATAATGACAATGCAGACAACTTTGTAGATAGGGCAACTCCAACTATGAATAGTCATCTTGGGTATTAATAAACCGGTTGCTGCCCGCGGTGGTCTCGCGGTTCTAGGTGCGCAGTCCGGAACCGTGCGACTGCTACGGTCGCAGGTTCGAATCCTGCCTCGGGCATGGGTGTGTGTTATGTCCTTAGGTTAGTTAGGTTTAAGTAGTTCTAAGTTCTAGGGGACTAATGACCACAGCAGTTGAGTCCCATAGTGCTCAGAGCCATTTGAACCAATAAACCGGTTCCATTATTACTGGATTACCACATGTTTCGGAGGCACTAAAAGCCACATCTTCAGTGAACATATAACTAAAACATTAGAGCTGAAAAGCTCGGAACCTTTGTACCCAACACTCCTTGTCCTTCAGAATACCGATAAAAGGCGGTATGTCACAGAATTACACAGCCGGATTCCCCTACAGTGGACGGGTCTGCTTCATCGGTCTATACCCAATCGTGAAAAGGGGACACGGTCGCGTGCTGTGTCATAGCGGAAGGCATCTGATCAATGAGGATGTGTTTTCATTAATAAAACGGGTATGCCAAATAACACCAAACCCCATTTCAGCACGGTGTTCATGTACGCAGCACACTATCTACAGTCAGCTAGAGAAGACAATGTTACGTCGAGAACAACACGTATACGAATTGTACGTTGATAACTTGTAATGCACTAAAAATCACTCCCTAGTATTTGTATCGAATAACGCCAATGCATGCAATTTATATTAAGTATAATTGATTGCAAGCCACATCAGCGCCTTTTACAGCGAGGCGCTTCATAGACGGCCCTACTGACTAGTCTGTCTGGTTATTTAGAGCATTACAATGTTTGTGAACTATTCCGCACGACGAAAATACTATACAATAACTGTAATAGTTAGCTGTGTAGCTGCTTATCTCTAATTTAAATGACAATATGTTGAAATAAATCTACTCGATAATGTGCAAGGTTGTTTTTCTTGGATAGCTCTTGGATTCTAAATTAGTGTAAGAGGAATGTCAGCACTTGTGCCAATTGGCCAGATGTGCCAAGCATCATATTAAATGACTCCCATTTCATTGGAGTATGTCCAAGAGAAACTGTAACAGATGATCTACAGCAGGCGATGTCAACAACCTTCAAAAACTTCTTGTGTTATAGTCTCCAGTACTAATGAAGGAAAAGGGATTCATTTTAATCTACCGTCGACATAGAGGTCGTTACAGACAGAGCAGTAAATCATTTTGGGAGTCAATTGTTTCAAGACACCATTCCGACATTCGCCAACGAAAACAGTGAAAATCTCAATCATGATGACTACGTGGGGAATTAACAACGACCCTTCCAAATACTAGTCCACTGTTTCGGACACCACGTAGTTATCGGCCTTCGGAACGAGGTGGGACTGTCGTGACGCGGTAAGTATTCGCTTGCCTCCGTAGCGAGGTTGTGGGACTTATGGCAACATGGAATCTTTGAGACACTAAGTCGAAGTGTAAAATGGGCAGGTGGTAGTTCCTGTGCATGGAAAAGGAATGGGCAGTTCCTCGCGTCACAGAAAATACAACAGAAACGCTTTCAAACAAAGTATGTGTACCGGTGAACACTAAAATTTACTTCTTACGATTGTAGACCAGTAAAATGCAGCACGCATTGAACAGTAAAAGAAAAAGAAATGGTTTGGAATTGTTGGTTGGAAGAGTCTGAGGGATATGTTGAAAGGGTTTTCTTCCTCCACATTCGATGCCTGCTTTCTACGTGATAGTTGAGTGTTAAGTGCATCTGCTGAACGTAGGTGAGTGTAATGGATGTGTGTGCACAGTGTGGTGTTGTCGTGTTTGGATTTTATGACGATGAAATAACTGAGGGGGTTAAATCCAATGTCGATACACCGCCAGCTCTCCTCTACGAAGGGTCGAAGTTATAAACGAGACAGAATCAGCAGTGCAGTGCCAGGGCGGAATCAGGCCACTCCAAAGTCGACCGCAGGCCAGTGGAGTGTATGGTCAGCAACTTCGCTCTGTGTTGACAGATTACTTCTGCCGATCCTGGGTGAGGAACATCTTTCCTCAGCAGTGAATACTAGGCAACACTAAAGCCCTCCCGGAGACACAGGTAGAATTGGCTCCAGAAGTGTGACCTCCACGCCCACCCTTTCATACCTCGAGTAGCACCAAGAGGTCCGTGTGAGCGTTATGTCCCCATTCGGTAGATGGATCACCATCAATTGTGCCGTGTGCCCTTACTTCAGTACATACTGTGGATGGGTTGAATTTTAATACAAGACAATGGTGCAAGGTCTGCAGATCAGGAACTTTACTCCACAACCATTCCTGTCCTTGTCGACCAAATGCTGGTGGTGAATATTTCGCCTGTCACGAGTGCTCGATCAGGCTACCTCCGAGTCGAGCGCTGCCGCATAGGTTCGCATTGGAGACATTGGCTACGGAGACGAGTGCAGTTAGGAGAGCATCGTTTTTTTGTTTTTTTTTTTTTTTTTGACTATGTGGGTGTGCGAGAAGGGCAAATTTATGGATATCAAATATTCCGCTAAGAAGGGGATACACACTATCTGATCAAACGTATCCTGACCCACCTATGTAATGTGGAACTGACGAGTAGACGAAGAGAAGCGGTTTTAGCCTGTTTTCCGTACTCATGTAGGTGAATATGGAGCTGCTTTCCCTCTTCTATCACACACATACATAAAAAGCAAACAACTAGCATAACAATTTCGTAAAGGACAGAGATACAGTTTGCAGGTAGATGAATACGACGTTTCTACAGATTTGCATGAAGACCATGTTTTGACGTCAGGAATCCACCTAGCAGGCGCTTTAAAGGTCGAAACCCTGCCGACAAGAGCAAGGAGAGAACTACATTTAACGTTAAGAGTACCCAGGCAGACAGAAACTCTATACATGCGACAGTATCAATTTTAGAAAAGAGTAAGATCAACGTGTACTGAAAAATGAAACTTGCCTCCGCTGTCGTCACAAATTTATAAAGGCAAAACAGTAAGTTCGCCTGTCCGCAACACTTGTCTCTCTGTATTGCTATAAACTGATTAGAAATGGGGAGAGTAACACTAGAGTGAGAACATAGTTTAGTTGTGCAACTTGTTGGAACATCAGCAATCTGGTTTATACAAGAATAAATAGTAACTTTCTAAATCACAATTTAGAAAATTGATACAATTTGCAGATAGCCGAATTTTCTCCATGTTTACGTTGAGACGATTAAAGAACTAGCGATTTAGACAAATTATATGTAGATTTATTAAAGTATTTTTAGTTATTCTTACATCAAAGAAATAGCTAACGTTCCAACATTTTGCTAAAATTTCTTCGATTATTACCCTAGTCAGATATGAAGAACTTTTAAGAGAAAATTGCAAAGTAGATTGTTACTGTTCATTCCTAATGTCTACATTGTCCGTTACAACAGGTAATCCGTAACGCACAATGCAGGAAAGCTCGTTTTACATACGATGTGTTCCTTTCCTTGTCCCATTCGTGGATGCAGAAACAAAAATAGAACCGTTATTATACCTCCACCCATATTCTTGCTTTTTTTATGGTTCTTACATGAACCATATCGTAGAGATAACAGCCGTTTTAACAGTGACTCTCGAAATCTTTCCTATATTGATTCTATACAGTTTTCAGAAAATTTTCCTAATACCATCGTATTGACTAATTCTACCGGTTAAAGTTCTAGTGGCCTGCTTATGAGTTGCTTCGGTCTTAAATCAAGTCCACACGGATTCCAACATTCTGAACAACATACAAGTATAGGTGACCATTATACTTATGTAATAAAGTTCTGTCTGATTGAATGTTTACAGATGTTGATAAATTGAGCGCTCCTAACAAGTCTTATTGGAGAAATGTTTTATGTTACGTTTGTAGACTTTAAGAAGAACCTTGTTTCTATGCGCATCAAGGAAGACGCTAGATTTGAAATTCTCTTTCAGAGGACAAATTACGGCCTTGTTCCACAAGTCACACCAGCAATGTCTCGTACAGGTATTTAGCCAGACAGGTTTCTAAAATGGTATAGCTTAATATCAATGGGGAAGATAATTCCAATCCTTGTGTTCCATAATGGTCCGCCGGGACAAATAAGACAAATAACACGGTTATGATAGTGTTTAAATGTCCACCGAGATATGTATTTCCAGTACGTATGGTACACTGTTGCATTTCTGACCCTTATCCAGAAAAAATATTCGGGTGAGGATAATGAAAATCTCCAAGATTGCCAGACTAAGGCTCGCTGCGATTCTCCCTCTTCTTCAGAGACGTTGCTTCTTGATCATTTATGAACAGGTAAAGATCTCATAGTTCGGATTCTAGCTGCAGTCGAAACACACAGATTTTCCACCTGGTTGTCTTCCGAATGCTGCAACGCCAGATGTATGTCGTAGAGAGTCACACAGAAGATAATCAGAATCTTATTATCATTGTTTCAGTTCTCTCACACAACACTGCTCAGTACGTTAGCAACTCACTCTTTTGCTCAGTAATGCTCTTTCCGTTTCCACTGGAGCATATTTATGTCCTGATTTATACTCAGGCTGGGTCGTCTATGAGCAGAATATGTGCTCTTAACTTAATTTCAGCGATGCATGTGGAATATCGGATGATCCCTCCGAGGAATAGCCCGACATATTGGAAATGACGAAGCGCTGCGAATGCGCTGGGCCGGTAGCCCAAGAGAGAAGCACTTTCTCGATCTGGTTTCAGTTGACTCGTATACAAACTAATAGCAAGATCACGGCAACAGAGTAGCAGGCATTGCTGCTTATATGGCATCCACAGCACTATTTACCACTCATGTTGCGCCCTAATGTCAAGTGGGATCATCCGATACCGTTTTCTGGAAGCTAGGCTGCAATCAGAGGGTCCACCCACCACGTTTCTTTCCTCGCATCATTAACCCGAGACGGTAGCCGTTACCCGAGTGGAAAACACAGCTGGAAGCAACAAATCTAAGATTATACGTAACGATGAAAGATTCTTCGTTGGAGTCAATGATGATCTACTATGAGTGCCGTGTCGATCAGCATGCGAACCATGTGAGTGGATCAGGAAGGCACAATCAGTCATAGAAACTGGAAATTTCTGGTAACTTACTATGGGACTAAATTGATGAGGTCATCGGTCCCTAGGCTTACACACTACGTAATCTAACTTGAACTAACTTACGCTAAGGACAACACACACACACCCATGCCCGAGGGAGGACTCGAACCTCCGTCGCACAAGGAGAGGGGGGGGGGGGGGGGGAGGGGGAGGGAAGCCGCGCAAACCGTGGCAGACCGCGCGCCGGACTGTGACAGTCTACAGTGGGTAATGACCTTTGATATTTGTCGAGGGAATACGGAACTGTGTATAATTCACTCAGGGTGTCGTTCAGATCATTCTATTCCTATAAGATTCCGGAAATGTGCTCTCTAATTCATTTTTTGCCTAAGCTTAGCTGCCAAGTACCAAAAAAATTAAAGGAAACAAATCTTTAATATTAGACCTTCCTATCCTCGTTCCATCAGTTTGTAACCATGGGTCAGTATCCTCTTCTGCATTCCCAAAAGTTTTGCTACTCTCTTGCTGAGCTAGTTGTCGCAGTGGTTGGAACATTGGACTTATATCCAGAACTAGCGGGATGGAAATCCCCGTCCAGCCAGTCTAGATTTTGCGTTTCACTTGAAGCGAAAGTAGGAATGGTTCCTTTGAAAAGGCCACAACTGATTTCTACTTTTTATTTACTGTCCATGAGCTTGTGCTCAGACGACTTTCTCTACACATTAAACGCTGTACTTCCCTTCTATACTCCGTCAAGTCAGGGCAAGAGCGCGTAAGTTAAACTTGTCAGAAATATTCACTCCAGTGGCATATTGCGTCAAAGAGGGTAATATATGTCTCTGAATGTCAGTTCATCGAGATAACTCTGATGAGACAGAGACTATCTCACAGTTTCACTAGATGTAAGTCGTCGTTACAGTATCTTGTGTTGCAGGACCAGCTATAACCCGAAATGAGACAGCAGATTTAGGGACGTCACGCAAAAGTTATGACAAATGTTAGGCCGCGCGGGGTAGCCGAGCGGTCTAAGGCGCCTTGTCACGGTCCTCGCGGCTCCCCCCGTCGGATGTTCCAGTCCTCCCTCGGGCATTGGTGTGTGTGTTGTCCTTAGCGTCAGTTAGTTTAAGTTAGATTACGTAGTGTGTAAGCTTAGGGACCTATGACCTCAGTTGTTTGGCCTTTTAAGACCTTACCACAAATTTCCAAAATAAATGCTAATAACAACGCTACTTTCTTGATACACAATTTTTGCACTTTGCAGTAAGAGGACTGTCTTAATGCTGTCGACATTTTTCTGTTCGCTGTTGACTCTAAAAAGCTTCGAGTTTCAGATGCTGGCGCGGATTTTATTCAGCTTAAGACGTTCTCCCACACTTTTCGTTTATCCATTTCTGTGTTGAAGAACAACGACGTCAAATTACTTTCATGCAGCTGTTTATGTCACATGAAAATACAGCACTGAGTGGTCGAAACCGTTCTGAAAACAGTTCTTTAAGTTAATTATCGGCCGCAATCACAAACAACTCTGCCGAGCGGTCTAGGGCGCCACAGTCATGGACTGTGCGGCTGATCCCGGCGGAGTTTCGAGTCCTCCCTCGGGCATGGGTGTGTGTGTAGGTTAAGTAGTGTGTAAGCTTAGGGACTGATGACCTTAGCAGTTAAGTCCCATAAGATTTCACACACATTTTTGAACTAACAACTCTATTACCATAGAATCGTCACAACTTTTGTTTTTCCAAATGCCCAGTCAACCGTTTTTTATGGTATGAATTTATCTTGCCCATTTTCCTATGTCTGAAGTTACCTCTACATTTACATCTTCTAAATTTATTTCTCCTCTGAGGTTGCTGTTGTCTTTTCCCTCCGCTCCCACCTTCCTTGGCTGCACATAAGAAGAGGAAGTCTTGTTACAGAATTATAAGTCATTAAAGTAACTGAAAAAGTCTACTGAGACAATATTGTTGAAATTCCTCTTCGTCCATCCTACGATAGGTATATTTCGGTTCCCACAGATTAACTCAGGCTAATGCCGTTATGATACTTGTCCTACCGAGGTAGTACCCAGCCGATGATGATCAAACGTCGACGAGACGTTAAATTTAAATCTTTCTTGGTTAAAAATAATTTATTATTCTGAACTCTTTCGCAAAAAAAGTTATTGGTTTATCCACAGCTTAATGTCGCTATTTCTGCTGATTGTTTCTTCGTTTACGATCCAGTGCGTCTTGGTTTTGCAGTGAACAAGTAAAATCAGAAGGCGAATAAAAGATTTGTAGAAGGGTTCTCGGAAAATGCAACATATGTGTAAAGGAAGTTGCATACAGGGCTCTAGTGTGATCTATTCTAGGATACTGTTCCAGTGTTTGGAACCGTTAAGAAGTAGGCTGGATTGCGAACGAATTTAGAGATGGGCCACTACGGTATTATCATGTCAATGCAGCCGATACAATGTTACAGAAATACCAATAGCGCTTGAGTGGAAATATTTTAGAGAATGATGTAGTTATAGCGAAGCCACGTTGGGTAAATTAGGAGTACTTCTAGAATGAAATTTTCACTCTGCGGTGGAGTGTGCGCTGATATGAAACTTCTGGCAGATTGAAACTGTGTCCCGGACCGAGACTCGAAATTGGGATCTTTGCCTTCGGTAGGGCACTTGCATGTGATCTCGAATCTCGGTCCTGCATACAGCTTTAATCTGCCAGGAAGTTTCATAGGAGAACCTGCGTTCGAAGTAGACTGACTGACTAACGAAGTAACACCACAGGCACTGACCGACCTCCATGTCGCCCCACGCCTATGGCGGCAATGAATGCGGTGTGGAGGGGCGTCGTGTCAGCACACCAGTTGTCTGTTTTCGTGAACTGGAGATGCTACTGCTCGGTCACGTAACTCCTCATCAGGTCTCACGAGACTGACTGCATCGTGTTCCAGTCCTCCCATCAAGGAAAATCCCTGTCAGTACCGGGAATCGAAAACATGGCCTCCACATGGCAGTGAGCGGTGGTGACCTCTTAGCTACGGAGGGCGGACATTCGAAGGAGGCTGTGCAGCCATAATACTACCAAAATATTGCACTGGGACATGAAAATAAGGTAAGAGAGGCTAGAAAACATACAAAGGCGTTTGGACAGTCATTTTCCCTCAGTCAATACGAGAATGGAATAGGGAAGATAATTGATAATATGGTTCGATGTACCGTCCACCACGCTCTGTACAATGACTTGCGGAGTATACGCATTGATGAGCCAAAACATTACGACCACCTGCTTATAGCATGCTGGTCCACCAATGGAACGCAGTACAGCAGCGAGTTTTAGGCTCCACTCAACGAGTCCTTTGTAGGTTTGCGGAGGTGTGCGGCGCCAGATGGCTATGCACAGGTCATGTGGACGCGGATCTGGCGCCTGATAGCTTATCATATGAGTTCCATCGGGATTCGGATGAAGCCGAAACATCATTGTGAGTTCACTTTCACTCTCCTCAAACCATTGCAGCGGGATTCGGGCCTTGAAACGCGTATAGCTATGCTGTTGGAAAATGCCGTCGCTGTGGAGAAAGACATAAATTATGAATGGGTATAGGTGGTCTGTAGTAATGTACACATAGTCCAAAGAGGGCACGGTGCCTGCATTGACTACCACACGTCCCGTGGGACAACAATGGATGTCCCCCATAACACAATACTGGCCTGCATCGTCGGGGCGATGCGTGTTCAAAGCAATGATGCACTCGTATGACGGAGTAGCCGGACACGCTCATCGGGTTGTTGTAATTAGAAACACGATTCATTCGACTAGGCGACAAGTTTTAATGATCCACAGACCAAATTCGATAATTTCACTGCTGCGAAGTCCTTTGGTCAACATAGTGCGCTGACTGGTGTGTTCCCAATAATATTAGCTCGTGGTATTCACGCAAGTTCTCAACAGCAACAGTAATGATGCTGGTAGGTATTCATAGAATACTTATCATACTTAATTACTCTCTCATTCAGAGTGGATTTTCCAGTCTCAACACACTATTCCATCAACGAACTACATCGCCAGCCCACCCATTACGTAACATTCCATACTTTGTCGAAAAATATACTGAAACACCCTCTTCCAGTGATCTTTATACTACCTGAAAGAAGATTCTTGATCTCAGACATGGATCTTTGACGTGCCTGCAGTTTCTTGTCTCCCCCGTAGTCCGCCTTCCAACTGGGCAAAATAAATTCTGCCGGTCTATACGTATAAGGAATTCTTTACCTATTTCTGGCTTTGAACTATATATCAATATGCGATGAATATGCTGATGTGGGAATAGAGTCGAAAAAGTATCTTCATTTTACGATCTCGTAATATTTTGTGACAGGCATGCTGTAATTAGGCAGGAAACTAAAAAGGAGCATCACATTCAGACAGCGGGAGTTCTAGATCCACATCACTGCTCTCTTCCCAAAAAGTCTGTTATCTATTACGTTATGTTTGCACTTCGCCGAGATGTCTCGTCGTCGTGTGCATTGTGTGTTTCGTTGGCGTCCAACCATACTGACACGAAAAAAATGCAACGCCAAGGAGTCTACGTCTGAGAGATGATGTCTATGCAAATTTCACATTAGCTGCATATGAGGAAATAAATCAGGCTTGCTTTAAGTACCGTTACCTTTGAGATTGGATGTGGCGAGTCAATGTTAGTGAAGAAAGCCTTTAAGGCGACAAAAAAGCTATTATCAATACTTTACTGAGCCTGAACGAGATGCTGAGGGAATTAGATTAGGAAATGAGACACTTAAAATAGTAAAGGAGTTTTGCTATTTTGGGAGCAAAATAACTGATGACGGTCGAAGTAGAGACGATATAAAATGTAGACTGGCAATGGCAAGGAAAGCGTTTCTGAAGATGAGAAATTTGTTAACATCGAGTATAGTTTTAAGTGTCAGGAAGTCATTTCTGAAAGTGTTTGTATGGAATGTAGCCATGTATGGAAGTGAAACATGGACTATAAATAGTTTGGACAAGGAGAGAATAGAAGCTTTCGAAATGTGGTGTTACAGAAGAATGCTGAAGATTAGATGGGTAGATCACATAACTAATGAGGAAGTATTGAATAGGATTGGGGAGAAGTGAAGTTTGTGGCACAACTTGACCAGAAGAAGGGATCGGTTGGTAGAACATGTTCTGAGGCATCAAGGAATCACTAATTTAGTATTGGAGGGCAGCGTGGAGGGTAAAAATTGTAGAGGGAGACCAAGAGATGAGTACACTAAGCAGATTCAGAAGGATGTAGGTTGCAGTAGGTACTGGGAGATGAAGAAGCTTGCACAGGATAGAGTAGCATCGAGAGCTGCATCAAACCAGTCTCAGGACTGAAGACAATAACAACAACAACAACATCTTTGCTGGATGATCCCCCATTCGTCCCTGCTGCTGTTGTTGGCTAAACTTTCCTTACCGCGTCACGCGCCCTCAGCTCCAAAAAGTAGCTTTCAATCTTGCAGTGGGCAGTGGTCATAATGTTTTGTCTCATCTGTACATACAATTGCCAGGACTCTTTTTTGCAGCTAACCAGCTCCCTCAGTAGATGTTATGTAAACAGGTTGTCGCGATGCGATAATACAGAATTTTTTTTGCTAGGCGGTTCTCTGATTGTTGTCTAATGATTGGTGCTTTTATTTCCGTCATTTACTTTTCGTAAAAGAAGTAAAGGCTTACGTGACATTTGCATTGGTAATTTACAGTTGGAAAATTATTAAAGTTGCTTTCTCAAGAAGACGAGAGCACCTCGAGAGTTCTTTCTTGATCTGTTGTAACCGTCGCGGAGAAGTACCATCGTCCGTTGAACGTATTCTCGGGTCTGGCTGCCTCGCATGGGCAATGAACTACGCACGGCAACAAGAGAAGAGCCCCTCGCGAACTTCCCCGGAGGTATTTAAAGCCGGAGCGCGAATTCTTGGCATGGCGCGGCGCGCCGCGCGCACACAAAAGCAGTCAACTGTCGTTTACCAGGGACAGCCGTGAGAAGTCGGGCCCGGCGTGGCGCCACCGAAACTCCGGCAGCGAGTTCACACTCTCACGTCCAGCCGGACACGCGTCGCTGGAGACAAACTGAGGGCGCCAGTGGCGGAGCCGGTGATTTAAACGGCCGGGTCCGTCTCTTCATAAATAGCTCACTTTTCAAATGGATCTCTTACGGAGCCCCGGAGCTCTGCCAGGGTGACTTGTAGTGTTGCTCCTGTTTTGTTTTGGGCCTATTTTCTATTCCAGGAACGGGGTTGTTAATTGCCTCAGCTTAGTCCTACTCCACAGGAATTAAACGGCCAATATCTTGTCCTCTTCCAGTTCTCCGGCTCGCTGTGAGAGTCCGTCAGTCGTCTAGTGAGGTATCACCTTATCCGTTTAAATTTACTTAATTATCGCTGAGGTCATCATACAATGGAAGGTACGTGACAGACCAGTCTTAATTATTCCCCTTCCTATTCCATTGTTGGATAGTGTGTGGGGAGGAAGACCGTGCTTTCAGTCCTGAAGAGCAACGAACTACTGTACAGGTACCAACGTGGTCGTTAAACGATGAAGTTTTTCTGCATAGAAATACATTCGATGGTTCTGTTTTCGATACCATTTGTTGAGATGCACGTAACGACTTGGTTGTGCTTGCTTCCGTTGTCTGAGGGTTACTGACCTTATAAACTACATCATTTCTTTGTGTGATGGCTAGGAAATCATCTGTTCTTCCTCATTCTACACCAGATGCTGAATTAGCTACGACCTGCGTCCTCATCCATCAATTGCCGTACTCCATTATTATTAAGAGCTGGAACAACTCTGTAACACAGCTTCCGCAACATTTTATATGAGAACTTGTCGATCTCAGATAGAGAAGTCTAGTAACTAGTTACTGCATCCTGGCTTCAGGGATGTCTTTGACGCTCTTCTGCGGAAAAAAAACAAAGCTGATCATTAGTATCGTTTCGGATGTCTTTGACGCTCTTCTGCGGGAAAAAAAACAAAGCTGAGACCTACAAATATTTTGCAATTCTTCTTTGAACATTTAGCATCTATTCAGTCAATTTTATTTGGTGAAAATCCCAGTGTGATAAAGTTTAGTTCTCCAGAGAGATCTATTTTATTCCTTTTTCACAGATGAACTGCTATCTCAGATTTCTTCCGCTGACTTAGAGTCTGAAGTTTCCTTTCCCCACTAACAGGACTTGCAAAGTGTTTCCACCTTATATTCCCTCGACCTGTCACTGGGAAGTATATCACTTGTATGACTGACTTCCGTGGTTTATCACAAGTTCTGCTGTGTTACACAATCAGATCTTTTAATTTACATATTCATGTTCAGGTGCGAATCTTTGTGATAGACATTAACATTCCCTACGTCTTCTTAGAGTACCACCGGGTGAGGTAGCGCAGTAGTTAACACACTAGACTTGCGTTTGGGAGGACGATGATTAAGATAACCTTCCGGCAATCCAGATTTAGGTTTTCTGTGACTTCCCTACATCGCTCCACATAAAAGTCGAGGTGGTTCCTTTGAAAAGGACGCTGCCGATTTCCTTTCGTAATGCAAGCTTGTGCTCCGTCTCTAATGACCACGCTGTTGACGGGATGTTAAACTCTAGTCTCCCTTTTTCCTTCTTATTATAGAATCTAAGAATGTTTACGCATAACATTGTCTGAGACGTACTGGCCTTATAAACTACATCATTTCTTTGTATGATGGCTAGGAAATCATCTAGTCTTCTTTATTCTACACTAGACGCTTAATTTGCTACGACCTGCGTCCTCATTCATGAAAGTTTGCCGAATTCTATCTACTGCTAAATTTTCAGTTCAATATTAGTTTTAAAGCATTACTGACATCTCGAAACATGGGGTAGTATTGTTGTCCCACCTATGCGAAAGCACCTAACACATTACTCACATTCACAAATTACAGCTATCCCTTACGTGGGTCTGACGAAGAGGTTAGTTTCCCGTGAAAACTGAGTTCTCCCATTACGACAGTGTAGCAACTTTACAAAGAAATTTAATTTGATTTGTTGGAAGAATGGATCCATCAGGATATCTTATCTTAAATGCCTCATAACTGATCATGCATCAAAATTTACACTGAGTGTGGATCTGTCAATAAGACCACCACGTCGATAGTAGCTAGTTCTTCCTAGTTCCTATCTAGCACAAAGAAAATTGATGTCAGTTATTGGGAGGAGAAAGATTTAGTACGATGGAACTTAGACCTAAGATATGATTGAGTACGAATGGCATGTCCTGTGATACACATATTCTGCGAATACAATACGTGAAGGAGTTACATGATTTTATAGATATTTTGTTACAGATTTGAGAAAAGACTCGTTTGCGATGCAGGTCCTACAGTTATCTTCTCATCATTGTGGTTATACGAACACAGAAAGACCATACTGCAGTCCTAACGACTCCATCAGTGACAAAAGTAGCGGCAGTTGCATGATTAGAATATTAGGAAACTAAAAGAAGGAGATTTGTTCCGTTGACACTGAGGTCATTCGAATTAGTAGTGAACTTTTGGAGAAAGAAATAGGCATTGGACAATGAATCTTATCGGCATTCATCCATAGTAATTAACGAAAAGTTCCAAATAAATTCAATCAGGAGGTCGAATAGGGATCTTAAGATAGCTCTTCGTGAATACGACTCACAGTTCTTAATCGCTGTGCTTCCCCACTTGTTGTACGCCATTATTATTAAGACCTGGAACAACTGTGTAACACAGCTTCCGCAACATTTTATATGAGAACTTGTCGATCTGAGAAAGTGAAGTCTAGCAGCTAGTTACTGCATCCTGGCTTCAGGGATATCTTGTGTCTCTTAGATACTTGAGAAACTCTAGTCTGAATTTGTGATACGCCTCGTATTAATATTTAATTATCTTCATAAGTGACTGTAGTACATAGTTTACGATTGCCTTGAAAGCATCTATAACGACTGCCTCAATTCCTCCCAGCAGAAGTCAACTGATGTACAAGGTTTACCGAAGAAGTACTATTGGGAGAGAAAAATAATCTTCCTGGTAGGATGACACTACAGAAAAACTTGTAACGACGCTTAAGAATAAAAGTCTCACGTAGGTTCTCGCTCTGGTTTCAATTAGGTCTACAAGCAGATATCAAACGTTTTTACAAAGATTTTAGGGAGACGATCTTAATTTGCTCATTGTGTGGCAAGCTCGCCCATAGCTAGTAACAATTTCCTGTGGCATTCTTGCTTCTACGTTTTCCCTTTCCGTACGTTTTACTTTCTTATGTAGCACTTCCCTTCTTTTCCTACTTTCTTTGCGTGTGTGCTTTAGTTTTATTAGGTCTGTCCACATTCGTTCCTTTTAATGTGTGTCAGGGCGCTGATGACCTCGACGTTGAGCGCCCAAAAGCAAAAGCCCCAACACAGACACACAGCAGAAGGGTAAGGCCTTTCTGGTTCCAACTGGATTGCTGATATCTAACATCAGTGTGGTAAGAAGTAAATAACTGTACTGGAGACAGGTTCTGGCAGAAACCTGAACTGCGTATCATATAAAAATATTGCATCCAAATCATAAGGATACTCGGTAGTGTACTGTCCTCGCACAATGTTTTAAATGTTTTGCGGGTAGGTCGACTGAAAAGCCTGACTTCTCGCATACTCTGGTCGATTAACTCCCGCACGTGTTTCATGAAATATTGTCATGTGAATGAAATCGGAAACTTAGTCCATCCGCAGCCAAAGAGTATTAACAGTCAGCTGCGCTGGCTTCAGGAACAAGAACATTTGCAAAATTGTACGGAAGAGTTGAAACGTACAGGGCTGTCAATAGCCGAAGGCAGCTACCTCAGCATCTGGCCACATCGTATCCGTTGTTCGGATAACGTGTCGAGAGATCCCTCCACAACAGCGGAGTAATGTTGCATCGGCGCGTTAATACAGACGACGCAGGCGTTACGAGGCGGTGGAAAGAGACGTGTGTTAGGCGCGGCTGGAGCTAGCGCGCGGCGTGGCCGCCACGTGGACTCACCGGAAGGGGTGCAGCAGGTCCTGTCGCGGCCGCGGTCGCTGCAGGTGTTGCTGTCTGCCGGCGGCGCCGCGACGCCGCGCGACGCCCGCCGCCGACCGCCGCCCGGAAGCCGGCGGAAGCTGTCGAGCGCTCCCGAACTGTCGCCGCCCTCCGCTGTCGCTGTCACCAGCGACGTGCGGCTAGGCTGACGCCTGCTCACTTCTCTCGGCGTGACAGCCAGTGGGCGTAAACTAGGGATCGAGAAGTTCTTTTGCTCAGAGGCGTACTACTGCAGCAGGAAGTACACGCAACAAGAATGCTTCAATAGAATTACCTTGGACACATCTGCCAGGTGGTTCCCTATTTCTATCTCAATGATGTACGTAGCCTTCATTCCGAGCGACAATATTCGGAACGAAACATATGTCTACCTGTCTTATTATGCTTGGTTTGACCACCGCTTTTAAAGATTGTTGTTGTGGTCTTCAGTCTGAAGTCTTGTTTGATGTAGCTCCCCATACTAGTCTATCCTATGACAGCGTCTTCATCTCTCCATAACTATTACAACTTACATTTGACGCTTACTTGATTTAAGCGGGGTAGGACGTCAAACGGGACGACTTGGAGCAGGAGAGGCACCACAGGACATTTTAATTTCCACTGTCTATACTTTTACCAACAAATTTATAAAACTTTGTTAGCATTACCAGGAAGGATTCAGGATTCACACTCATAGCAGTGGAAGTTCACAAACATGACAAAATAATTTTTTTTTACATGTGAAATTCCATCATTTTTTTTCAGTTACTGGTGGCAGAATTTCTTGCTATAGGTACACTTTTCTTCATGAGTAGGAGAGACTCTTCGATGAATTTTGCACAGCATACAAACTATACTTAAAGATGTATGAAACTCTAGAATTTATTTAATTTGTGAAAAAATGAAGAAGCTGTTACATTTTAAACTTCATGTTTAGAACAAACTCAAATTTTATCGTTAATTAGCTCAATGTTTGCCACAGTTTTTAATATATTTGGAAAATTCTAGAGTTTCATACAGCTGTAACTATGGTTTGTATGCTGTGAAAAATTCATCGAAGAATCTCTCCTAGTTATGAAGAAAAGTGTACATATAGGAACAAATGCATCCAATAATAAGTGAAAAACTGACGAAATTTCAGATATAAAAAAATTATTTTGTTGAATTTTTGAACTTCCACTGCTAATCCTTCCTGGTCATGCTGCAAAAGTTTTATAAATTTATTTGTAAAAGTATAGACAGTGGAAATGAAAATGTCCTGTAGTGCCTCTCCTGCTCCAAGTCACCCCGTTTGGCGTCCTACCCCTCTTAAGCCTTGGTCTCCCTCTACAGTCTTGACCCAAAATTCCTTCCATTACCAAACTGACAGTTCCCTGATGTCTCAAGATGTGTCCTATCAACATATCCCTTCTTTCATTCAAGTTGTGTCATAAAGTTCTATTTTCCATAATTCGATTCCGTACATCTCATTTGTCGCACGATTCGTCCTTCTAATGTTCAGCATTCTTCTACACCATCACATTTCAAAATCTTCTATTCTCTGCAGGAAATGTATATTGTCATAATAACAAAATAATAATAATAACCCACAGGAGATACTTTTTTAATCGTATTTGCCCATTTCGCGTTGGAACGATCTCTCTTTCTCAAGCGGTACATAGATACAATCAAGCTGTTACCAGCATGTACAATGATGTGAAAACTTTAAGTACAGACGTAGGCCAAAATGCATTCTTGCACTTAAACATATACATCTCCAAAAATACACTCCTGGAAATGGAAAAAAGAACACATTGACACCGGTGTGTCAGACCCACCATACTTGCTCCGGACACTGCGAGAGGGCTGTACAAGCAATGATCACACGCACGGCACAGCGGACACACCAGGAAACGCGGTGTTGGCCGTCGAATGGCGCTAGCTGCGCAGCATTTGAGCACCGCCGCCGTCAGTGTCAGCCAGTTTGCCGTGGCATACGGAGCTCCATCGCAGTCTTTAACACTGGTAGCATGCCGCGAGAGCGTGGACGTGAACCGTATGTGCAGTTGACGGACTTTGAGCGAGGGCGTATAGTGGGCATGAGGGAGGCCGGGTGGACGTACCGCCGAATTGCTCAACACGTGGGGCGTGAGGTCTCCACAGTACATCGATGTTGTCGCCAGTAGTCGGCGGAAGGTGCACGTGCCCGTCGACCTGGGACCGGACCGCAGCGACGCACGGATGCACGCCAAGACCGTAGGATCCTACGCAGTGCCGTAGGGGACCGCACCGCCACTTCCCAGCAAATTAGGGACACTGTTGCTCCTGGGGTATCGGCGAGGACCATTCGCAACCGTCTCCATGAAGCTGGGCTACGGTCCCGCAAACCGTTAGGCCGTCTTCCGCTCACGCCCCAACATCGTGCAGCCCGCCTCTAGTGGTGTCGCGACAGGCGTGAATGGAGGGACGAATGGAGACGTGTCGTCTTCAGCGATGAGAGTCGCTTCTGCCTTGGTGCCAATGATGGTCGTATGCGTGTTTGGCGCCGTGCAGGTGAGCGCCACAATCAGGACTGCATACGACCGAGGCACACAGGGCCAACACCCAGCATCATGGTGTGGGGAGCGATCTCCTACACTGGCCGTACACCTCTGGTGATCGTCGAGGGGACACTGAATAGTGCACGGTACATCCAAACCGTCATCGAACCCATCGTTCTACCATTCCTAGACCGGCAAGGGAACTTGCTGTTCCAACGGGACAATGCACGTCCGCATGTATCCCGTGCCACCCAACGTGCTCTAGAAGGTGTAAGTCAACTACCCTGGCCAGCAAGATCTCCGGATCTGTCCCCCATTGAGCATGTTTGGGACCGGATGAAGCGTCGTCTCACGCGGTCAGCAAGTCCAGCACGAACGCTGGTCCAACTGAGGTGCCAGGTGGAAATGGCATGGTAAGCCGTTCCACAGGACTACATCCAGCATCTCTACGATCGTCTCCATGGGAGAATAGCAGCCTGCATTGCTGCGAAAGGTGGATATACACTGTACTAGTGCCGACATTGTGCATGCTCTGTTGCCTGTGTCTATGTGCCTGTGGTTCTGTCAGTGTGATCATGTGATGTATTTGACCCCAGGAATGTGTCAATAAAGTTTCCCCTTCCTGGGACAATGAATTCACGGTGTTCTTATTTCAATTTCCAGGAGTGTATTATAGCTAAAACAGTAAAACTTGAGCTCCCTGTTTACAACATAATGCTTAATATTATGTGCAATTTTTGTTTGGAAATGCGAATCGAGCTACATTTCATAAGAATTTCAATTTTTAATTACTACTGTTTTTTTAATGTACATTTTCTCGTAAACTAACCAAGCAATAAAATTGGAATTTTATAGTTTATATCTGCATAAGAGGCTAATAAAACATATGGAACAGTTTTTATTTTAAGGTGATAGTTGCTTTGAAATTAATTTTTCAGTTTTGTGTTACCTGGGACTGTTCAATTTTTTTTCAAATTTTAAAGGAGAACTTTTCTCAGAGAAAAGGTAATAGAAAAGTGCTGCACACAATTATTCAGTAAGTAATTCTTAAGAACTATGCCAAATTTCAGGATGGTAGATTTTATAAGTCGTGAGAAAAGGTACATTGTACTCTGTAAGAGCCAAAGAAACTGGTACACCTTCCTAATATCGTGTAGGGCCCCCGCGAGCATGCAAAAGTGCCGCAACACGACGTGGCATGCACTCGACTAATGTCTGCAGTAGTGCTGGAGGAAATTGATAACATGAATCCTCCATGGCTGTCCATAAATCCGTAAGAGTACGAGGGGAGTGGAGATATCTTCTGAACAGCGCGTTGCAAGGCATCCCAGATAGGCTCAATAATGTTCATGTCTGGGGAGTTTGGTGGCCACCGGAAGTGTTTAAATTTAGAAAAGTGTTCCTAGAGCCACTCTATAGCAATACTGGGCGTGTGGGGTGTCGCGTTGCTATGCTGGAATTGCCCAAGTCCGTCGGAAAGCACGATGCACATGAATGGATGCAGGTGATCAGACAGGATGCTTAAGTACCTGTCACTTGTCAGAGTCGTATGTAGACGTATCAGGGGTTCCATATGACTCAAATCGCACACGCCCCACACCATTACAGACCTTCCACCAACTTGAACAGTCCCCTGCTGACACGCAGGTTCCATGGATTCATGAAGATCTCTCATAACCCATAAACGTCCGTCCGTTAGATACAATTTGAAACGCCACTCGTCCGACCAGGCAACATGTTTCCAGTCATCAACAACCCAATGTTGATATTGACAAGCCCAGGCGAGGCGTAAAGCGTTCTTCGTGCAGTCATTAAGTGTACATGAGTGGGCCTTTGGCTCCGAAAGCCCATATCGATGATGTTTCGTTGAATAGTTCGAACGCTGACACTGGTTTATGACCCAGAATTGAAATCTGAAGCAATTTGCGGAAGGGTTGCTCTCCTGTCATGTTGAACGATTCTCTTCAGTCGTCATTGGTCCCGTTCTAGCAGGATGTTTTTCCGGCTGCAGCGATGTCTTAGATTTGATGTTTTACCGGATTCCTGATATTCACAGTACACTTCTGAAATGGTCATACCGGAAAATCCCCACTTCATCGCTACCTCGGAGGTGCTGTGTCCCATCGCTTATCGCTTGTAAGCCGACTGTAACACCATGTTCAAACTCACTTAAATCTTGATAATCTGCCACTGTAGCAGAAGTAGACACTTGTTGTCTCATGTAGGCGTTGCCGACCGCAGCACCATATTCTGCCTGTTTACATATCTCTATATTTGAATACACATGCCTATACCAGTTTCTTTGGCCCTTCAGTGTAGGTCAAAAAAGACAATTTACTGCAATTTGCATTTAAATTTTTTATTTCAATTTTGGACAGTGCTGCTATACTTCTAGTGACTAATGCTGTTCATATCCATAACCTTTATCCTCTTCCTCGTTTTCCTGGAGTAATCTCTTCCCCTGCCTCCTTTTCCCAGCCATCTTTCGCGTTTTTTCTTCTGCTGCCTGAGCTTTTTCCAGTCGCGCTTCATTGATGCTTCTGAGTTGCTTCTGAGTATTTCAGCGTGAGTGCACCTGGATGAAAGCCTAGTCTCTGCAGGCACTTAATCCTACATACATTTCCATTATTGAACGCTAGAGAGGCATCAAATGCAGCTATCATCACAACAACTAAGGACACAAATGCTGTTTTTGGTAAACGCATCCGTGTAAGGTGATTGTAGCTCTCATTTGTATTCTGTGTATTTAAGGTAGCTTTTTAGCAGTGGTTTTTCAGCAGTTCAGGTTTGGCTAGGTACCTGAAAGTTGTTTGTATAACATCTAAAACAGCAAGTGGCAAACCATGTGTACGGGTTTGCATTGGCTTCTACTTGAAGATATTTGCACCACTACATATCACAGAGGGATGTTGAGGATTATCATCTGTGGAAAGTTTGTGAAAGAATATTGACCACACGGCTTGCTGTATTGTTTACACACTAAGTAGGTTGTCCCTGATAGCTTTCACACAGTATATTTGTAAAGTGTGAATTTCCTTGTCTACCAGGCTGTTAACCTCCCAGTGGCCTCCATCTTCTAATTTCTTGCTTTTCATTTCTTTCTTCAATCTAAGATGTCTGCCTTCCATTCGCTTTGGACATGCCCCACACATTCCAATATTTTATTTTTTATTTGTGAGCCATAAGGATTGCTCTCTAAAACAGTCTTAAAAGCACGGAACCTCCATCGCCTAGATACTTCACATACCTAACACCATATTGTTCAACTGACCTTTGGAATATTAGTTTCTTCCCAGCTATTCCATCCTACTACTTGACCCCTGGTACTTCTTGCTGCACACTTTCTTGTGTTACTGCTGCCACCTTTCTTCTTCACTGACATCATTGTTCTTACTTGTGACACACTGAGAGCAATATTTGCTCATTACTTGGGAGTCTAAGATTTTCTCTGTATCTACACTAATAGATGATACACCTTCATCCAAGTTCCATCACAAGAGACACACGGATCTGTCTTGACTACACAGTGTCCTACACATTTACTCATTTCTTTCAATATGTGCCCACTGTTATGACCCATTTCAAGCAAAACAGGTTGATAAATGCAACACTAAAAACTGAAATACGTTTGTAGCACGTACTATACAAAAAAAAAGAACGACGTTGTGCACAAAGGAACAAGCACAGACAATCTTTCTCACAGCCTTCTAGACTCATCTGTAGTTCGTTTAGATTGTGTGAACGGAAAATTAACGCACAAAAAGTTTCTAGCGTAGAGAAGATGGCAGGTGCACAGGCCCAAACAACAAACAAACTTTTTGAAACATGTTTCTTGCCAGAATTCGATTATGAAACGTGGCGGTGTTATTCTTAAAGAAGCAATCTAATAAATAGCGCAATAAAAAATAAGAATTTTTTCTCGCTTATGCCCTACATCTGCCCTTCAGGATGAAAGTAGCTTTCGTATAATGTGCCATTGCCAAATAAAATAGCTCGATGAAACTTGGACCATACATAGACAGAACTGCCACAGTATGATACAGAAGGCAAAGTAAAAGAAACACGCAATGAAACGAACAGAAATGAGACATTTATTCAACATTGAAGTCACTGCGATTCATGATGATCCTCTGGACATCGTAATGTAGGTCTTAATAGGGTATGTCATCACCTAGGATAAAAGTGCATTGTGCTCCCATGCTGGCATTGTTGAACATGATTTATTGTTGGTCCAGATATTATGGTATGGGGAGGCATAATGTTGAACACAGTACACTCACTCGTCAACACATCGAAAAACGCTGACGGAGGAGCTCTTACAATGAGAAGCTATTCGGTGAATGAACTGGCCTATTCATTTCGACGACTTAAATCCGGTCGAAGCGTGGGAGACACATTGGGGACATGTGTTATAGCACATCAACATATTAGTTAGTCGGTTGCTTGTTCCATTGATCAATCTCATGGTACGGTAGCCATTATGATGTGGAACGTGCCAAGTGCACAAGAAATGCACATATGAAACAATATATATATAAAATGTAGACTGGCAATGGCAAGGAAAGCGTTTCTGAAGAAGAGAAATTTGTTAACATCGAGTATAGATTTAAGTGTCAGGAAGTCATTTCTGAAAGTATTTGTATGGAGTGTAGCCATGTATGGAAGTGAAACATGGACGATAAATAGTTTGGACAGAGAGAGAATAGAAGCTTTCGAAATGTGGTGCTACAGAAGAATGCTGAAGATTAGATGGGTAGGTCACATAACTAATGAGGAAGTATTGAATAGGACTGGGGAGAAGAGAAGTTTGTGGCACAACTTGACCAGAAGAAGGGATCGGTTGGTAGGACATGTTCTGAGGCATCAAGGGATCACCAATTTGGTACTGGAGGGCAGCGTGGAGGGTAAAAATCGTAGAGGGAGACCAAGAGATGAATACACTAAGCAGCTTCAGAAGGATGTAGGTTGCAGTAGGTACTGGGAGATGAAGAAGCTTGCACAGGATAGAGTAGCATGGAGAGCTGCATCAAACCAGTCTCAGGACTGAAGACCTCATGTGTGTGTTTGTGTGTGTGTGTGTGTGTGTGTGAAACAAGATTTTATATCGCATGGTACGGTAGCTGTTATGAGGTGGAACATGTCAAGTGCACAAGAAATGCACGTATGAAACAAAATTTTATAATCATGTTTCATATGTGCATTTCTTGTGCACTTGACATGTTCTACATCATAATGGCTACCGTACCATGCAATTGATCAATGGAACGCGCAACCAACTAACTAACTAACATGTGGATGTGCTATAACACGTCTCCCCAATGTGTCTCCCACATACAGAGTTAAATATTAATATTTCTATTATTTACCTCATTACCTTAAATGGCACAAAATGCATATGCTATATTTATAGATTTATTTATTTCTCTTCAAGGATTCATCTATGGTATAGAAGGAATTGTCAAGGAGATATCATTTCAGTTTATTTTTTAAGCTATTACTGCAGTTTGTCAGACATTTTATTTCATCTGGTTATTTGTCGAAAATTTTTATTGCAGCATATTTTACCCCTTTCTGTGCCAAAGATAGGCTGAGTAAAGGATAGTGTAAGTCTTTCTTTTTTCTAGTATTATAATCATGAATGTCACTGTTGTTGAGAACAAATTTCATTAGTGAATAAATGTACTGTGAGGCTGTTGCAAGAATCCCCAATCTTTTAAAAAGATTCCTACAAGATGTGCGACTATGAACCTCACACATTATGCTAACCACTTTCTTTTGAGCAGTGAATACTTTTTGTCTAAATGTTGAGTTACCCCAAAAAATTATTCCGTATGACATCAGAGAGTGAAAGTATGCAAAGTATGTTAGGTTACTAATTTCTGTATGCTCAAAATTGGCAATTATTCTAATTGCAAAAGTTGCTGAACCTAATCGCTTTTCGAAGATTCAAAATACGAATTTTCCAATGGTGATTCTCATCTATACGTACACCCAAAAACTTTGTACACTCTACTCTGTCTACTGACTTCTGTTGATGTGTTATATTTATTGAAAGAACTGTACTTTTTGCAGCAGAAAATTGGGTGTACTGTGTTTTTTCGAAGTTAAGAGCAAGCCCATTTGCAGAAAACCAATTAATGACTTTTCCAAAGACCTTATTTGTATCATTTTCAATTGGAGTTTCTTTTACTGGATTAATAATGGTGCTTGTATCATCAGCATACAGTACCGTTTCAGCTTCCTGTTTCAGACAGGAAGGGAGGTCGTTCACATATATCAAGAACAGAAGGGGACCCGTGACTGAGCCCTGTGGAACACCTGATGTGGTCATGAAACACCAGTTGCGTGTTGCATTGATGATAATGATGAATCCGGGGCTCTGAGTGCCTCTCTGACTATTGCTCCGTCCTCATGTTCTGTCATCTCTCTAGATCGACCGCTTCCTTCTTGATTTAGTGTTGGCCCTGATTCACCCATACCTATGAACATTATCGAATAATGGCGTCGCTCCTATTCAAATGTTGAGCGTTTCGCCGATTGCTCCAGCCGCATTCTTTGAGCCCAACTACACGTGCTCTCTCAAATGCTGATATCTGCGATATTGTTCACGCACCTGTCTGCGAGGCGTAGTTACTGTCCAACAAAGTACACAGAATGAAGCTCGCAAAACCTTTATGCCCTGGTATCGATAAGACCCCTTTTTGCTATCCTTGCCAGCTACGCGATGAAATTGCACTGCAGCGTAATAAATTCATCCATCGGTTACCGAAGTATACAGTTTTGCATTTTCCTTCGATACCTGTATGAATAGCAATTTGTGACCAATTTGCACCTCTAGGAGCGTCGATTTTTTTTAAAAAAAAGAGAGAGAGAGTACTATGACGAGTTTGAAACATCTGTATCTCAGAAACCGTTGACAATGCAGTGAGGGCATATTTGATGTTTTCCCTTTATACTGTCAAAATCTTAACGTATGTCCGGTTCCTCGTGTAGGATCCCTTATACAGGAAGCTTCATGTAACATGGGCCTCATTAATATTCTACAAACGGTTTAAGATATCGGAGTGATGTATCCAACACGCAGTTTAGTCAAAACGGCTGGTCTGTCTTTGGCTGCGTGCTTCATTTCGTACAGCTACAGCTATCAAGACAATGAAACAAATATATTGAATGGAATGATGTATTTTTTTAAAAAACGAGGTGCTTGAAAGAAGAATAGTGACAGTAGTTTCTCAGAAACTGACAGTTTTCAAAGAGACGACTCAGTGTTGAATGGTCTTAGGCCTGCATTGTGCATACCATCTTAATCCTCACACTAAGCACATTCTTACCACTAATTTTTACGAAACATCTTGCTTCGTACAGTTGACGAGAGTTATATATACTATAAAGTGTAAAAAGAGCAACCTTTATGTGGGATTTGTCACTATGGATGCATAATAAGAAATTAAAATACTTTAGAATCATTATTGAAATGAAAACACGCACATAGTAGTCTACGTCTTAAATTAAGGGCTGCATGTTTTCCGTTTTATATCTGGGGTAGTTTTGCGCATACCTGCTATAGTTGTACGAATCTCTTATTAGGGTCGCCATCAAAATATGTTACTATTCTTTAGAGTTACTATTCTTTAGAGTGATGAAGTCTTTAGAGTGATGAATACTGCAAGCATAACAATTTTTATTGTGAAACAGTCCAAGGGAGGAAATAGGGAAGTGTTCATTTAAAAAATAAAGAATAACCTATACAGGAAAATGACTTTCTTTAGGACAATAACTCGATATGTTATTGCGAAATATTCCATACGGTCACTAGGTCTAACGTTGTAGCCAAAAATTAAGCGTACTATAGACTTCGTGTACACTACGTGCATTTAGCCTTTTATCTCGTCGCCGAAAGCGCTATCACAGGATAGCGAGGGAGAATGGATAGCGTTTTGTTTTCCAACAAAACAGGGCCTCATCATACTGGTTTGTGAATGTTCAGTGCTACCTAGGAGGGTCAGTGTGATGTATCTGCAATGGGGAGTCTCAAACGTTTGGGGAGGATCAAAAGATAGGGGAGGAAACATCTCGTCAGATAAAAAGTCTGAGCGCGCCCTCAGGGTCTTAGTGTTGAAACTTCTTTATTTAAATCTGTGTGTCTGTACTGAAATTGCTAAATGACTGAGAAGATGAAACTTCTACGTTATTTGATTCTGAAACAGCTGAGTAAAACTCAACGTACTGAGCCTACTTTCTCTTTACTTTTTCTTATCATGTCAACACTGACCCACAATATTTCAGCGCAACGCAATCTGACTGCTCAAAAAAAAAAAAAAAAAAAAAAAAAAAAAAAAAAAAAAAAAAAAGTTACAACCTGACTTCAAATAATTAATACAATAGAATGGCTCTAGATGAGAAGCAATCCTGACAATAACATATACATCTCATTAAGCACTTATCTCACAAAAATCTTCATTACGCATACTACTGCAATACAGCGAGCGTAAATACTGCCAGCTAAATAAAAGATTCTAACTACTAAAGCCACTAACTACCAATAGGCATGTGGTTAGCAAACCAAATAATGTATTTTTTACCTTAATTATGTGACATCCAGTGCAAACACGAATAGAAATCGTCATTGACATCCAGTACAAACATATATAATCATGAATAATTTTCAATTTCCAAGTCGGATACTTCCAGATCGTTAGCCTACGCTAACACTTCAGACGTTCACCCTCCACCAGTGCCAACTCCTCACATTTAATATCCATCACTGCTGGCTGTTCACTTCCAACTGCCAAACAGTACTTCCATCACTGCTGGCGACTTACTTCCAACTGCACAACACTACTGGCGATTAACTTCCAACAACGAGTCCAACCAGCCACAGACTCTCTTACTAAGAAAGCGCAGTCAGAGATCTAATGCAAAGTGCTACACAGCGCTGCCAACACAGAGGCAGCCCATTTACAGTGTGCCTGAAGGAAGAGACTGGACAGTTATTGTCGTTATTGGTGACTGGAAACAGATTACAGCAGACCCTGATGCACCAACCAGAAAATTAAAAGCCCAGCTGAAAAATTTATGACCCGAAGGAAACGATTTTAGCGAAGTGACTTTTTTTGGTGGGCAGTGTCAGAGGAGAATGTTTCATAACCACACGTGTAGTTGGAAGGCGGAGGTCACCTTGCACGATGGCTGTCTTATCAATTCAATTGGCGGAAATACATGCTTAATCTGGCAACTCAGTTTCAAGATTGCAATAATCTGGATAGTCCAGGGTCATACAAATCCATGAATAATCGATAGAACAGAACAGCAGAGATGCACCATACAGCCAGGTCGTGAAAGTAAGGTGTAATTGAAGTAGAGGCTTTAGCACAGTACAAATCGAAGTATCTGGCAGCCATCCAGTGACCAGGCTTTATCTTCGGCTTGATGTTAGTGGCTCGGCCCAAGTAAAGATCCGCTGGCGCCTCATACGGCCGCTGGCAAAGTCGTTGATAGCGGACGCCACAGGATATCGACCTGGCTGTCGGATGACAGTTATGCAACATTCTCCCCCCCCCCCCCCTCCAATCAGCGTATAGCCCGGAATTGTCTCTGTCGATATCATAATCACTGTACTGATAATGGGTCGGTGTGGGTGGACAAGCACGCTAAAGGGGCACAGTCCACCTGGTATCGTTATGTCTCCTACTTACAGTGGGACTGTGGTACTCATGACAGAGTCAGCCAGAGCTGGCGTTCGAATTTCTGGGTCCGTGCTGGAGGCCAGTGATGCTAGAGGTGGAAAGGGTCTCATTACATGAAGACCAGCTCTGACGGCGCCAAACCTGGGAATGTAGATTAGGAAGACATTGGAAGTAGTACTGAGCCTGTGAAGCAGTGGAAACACCTGAAAGTGGGCACAGCTGGTTGGCATGCCTTATGAGCATGGTGCCATTGTCGTCCATTGTGAACATTTGTCGTCCTCCAGATGGCTCTGGTGACACCTGGTGTCGTCGTGCGACACTCCTGAAGCTGTGAGCCAAACCCTCTGTGCCCAGAGATGGTTGCGGATCGGTGGGCACGTAGTAGGGCTCAGGAGGTCACAGAGGGCCTGGTGTCGATGTCCAAGCACCAGTTTCACTGGAGTGCGCCCCTTTACCAGATTGTTCTGTAGGAGACCAGGAATGGGTCAGGAACTTGGCCTTGGTTGTGGCTGACAGAACATTCCACATCTGCATCTCAGTGTGAATGAACCAGCATTCGAGATTGGATGGAACGGCGCCGTTTTGAGGTGCGTTATGTCGTTCCAGCGCAGAAATCCCTAAAGATGCTGGATGAAAACTGAGGACCACTGTCTGGAATGATTGGTTGTGGCACTCTTACTATGACTGACCAATATTTTCTGTGAGGCACTTATTTTCGTCCTTTCTGTGATATTTGACGTGAGGTAACTTGGAAGAAGAATCTATGATGATGGACCAGGTCTCCCTGAGGAATGGGCTGGCAGGGTCCAAGCGGATATGCTTGCGTGGGCACTGCGGCATTGGCCAGGCGTGGACCGTTGCAGGGCTGCCGACTGGGTTGCAGCATAGGTTTCACAGGAGTAGGCCCTCCTCTAGATGTCCTGCATGATGCCAATAGTCGTGCCACCTTGCGTGTCTTCCGCCATTGGTCACCGTGCTGCAGGTTCATTACATGCAGATCCAGTCACAGTGGGACGAGCACCCAGCAATTGCCGTCGCCCGATCAGCATCAGTATTCTGTGCACCATCTGGATCCTGTGTTTTTGAGAAAATATTTGCTGAGTTCTGGTAGGGAATAGAGAGAGAGGCATTCCGGCCAAGTTGGGTGAATGTATTTCGTAAATTGGGTGAGAATAAGGTCCTCAGGTGGATGCTTCGCAATTATGGATGCAGTGACAGGAAACTCTTGTAGGTGGCTTTGCAAGGTGTATTTGTAAGTAAAATGTTTTCCGTGAATCAAATGCAGAATCTGGTCCCTTAAGTAGTCTGGAAATGTCACTGAAGTTAGCAAATTGGTCTGTCAGGTGATATTGAACTAAATAATTGTTACTACCGGGGAAGAGGACCCAGTGTTGTAGGCATTACGCTGTTTTCTGGACGTCGCTCGTAGGACCGAAGAAGGAAATTAATAGTTTGTGTCTTTTATGAAGTGAAATATTGTGCCGCAAAGAATATGTGGACTTTTTGGATGCCAAATATGATAGCCAGTGTTTCTTTTTCGATTTATGAGTAGCTGAGCTGTACTGTAGTGAAAGTTCAAGATGCGTATGTGATGGGTTGTTCATATCCAGTACCACTTTTGTGAGAAAGAACGACCCCAATATGTTGGTGGCTAGGATAAGACGTTTCCATGTGTTATAGATCGCCACTTGTGAAAAGTCTTCTGACACTGTTGTGAACATTCATATTTTACACCTTTCTTTCTTACACTATTAGTGAGTCTGGCGATCTGGGTGGCAATTGATATAAACTTTACGTGATAATTTGTTTTGCCGAGAAGTGACCGAAGAACATTTAAGTTCGCAGGCACTTGGATTTTTTGAATGGCTGGCATGTGTTGCTGAGTCGGTTGAAGTCCTTTATGACTCAATATTTGGCCTAGGTAATCCATTTACCCCTGAAAGAATTTGCAGCTTTATAGGTTGTTTTATAGTGCATTTTTGCAGTATTCGGAACAGTAGACGCAAGTTCGATACATGTTGCTCTCCTGAAGCGCCACTTAATTAACAAATGTTCCAGATAATTGACTGTGCACGGATTTTTTGAGTCTTCTGTTCCAAAAACCGTTGAAAAATTACTGGTACACCAACAATTCCTAAACGCAACCCTTTGTATCTGTACAACACAAATGGGGTGTTGATGACCATGAACTGATGGGACTGTTCATCTAGCAGGGATTGAAAATAAGCATTACATAGATAAATTTTACAGAAGTAATGTCCACCTAAAGTCTTGAGATGAGCACTTTTGGTCCTGGAATGGACTAGACGTCAACCCATGACTGTACATTTGTAGTTGATTTAAAGCTACCAAAAAAACGTAGGCAGCCATTTGGTTTGCATAACACCTCTACATCTACATCTACATCTACATCTGCATATACACTCCTCAAGCGCGTGGCGAAGAGTACCCTGTACCATTACTAGCCGTTTCTTTTCCTGTTCCAATCGCAGATAGAGCGAGAGAAAATCGACTGTCTATAGCCTCTGTATGAGCCCTAATTCCTCATATGTTATCTTTGTGCTGCTTACACGAAATGTATGCAGTTGGTAGTAGGATAGTTCTGCAGTCAGCTTCAAATGCCGACTCTCTAAATTTTTTTCAATTGCGTTCCTCGAAAATAACGTCGCTTCCCTCCAGGAATTCCCATTCGAGTACGCGAAACATCTCAGTAACACTTGCGTGTTGCTCGAACCTACAGGTAACAAATCTAGCAACCTGTGTCGGAATTTTTCGATGTGTTCCTCCAATTCGATCGTCCACTGATCCCAACACTCCAGCAGCAGTCAAGAGTAGGTCGCACTAGAGTCCTATGCGTATATGCAGGCTCATTTACGGATAAACCACACTTTCCCAAAATTCGGCCAATAAACCGAAGTTGACCATTCGCCTTCTCCACCACAATTCTCACGTGATCGTTCCATTTGATATCGCTTTGCAATGTTACGCTCCGATATTTAAATGACGTGACTGTGTCACGGTGTATCTGAATATTAGGGGTTTGTTTGTTCTACTCATTCGGATTAACTTACATTTTTCCACATTTATAACCATCTGCCATTCATAATACCAACAAGAAATATTGTCTAAGTAATCTTGTATCCTCCTACAGCCACACAACTTCGACACCATCCCGCATACCACAACATCATCAGCAAACAACCGCAGATTGCTGCCCGCCCTGTCCACCAGATCGTTTATGTAGACAGAAGATAATAGCGGTCTTATCGCACTTCTCTGGGGCACTCCTGACGATACCCTTATTTTCGAGGAACACTCACCGTTGAAGAAAACACACTGGGTTCTCTTACTTCAACAGTCTCCGAGCCACTCACATATCTGGGAACCTGTTCCGTACGCTCGTACCTTCGTTAACAGTGTGCAGTGGGGCACCGTGTCAAATACTTTTCGGAAATCTACAAATATGGGATCTTCCTGTTCAAAAGGCTCTGAGCACTATGGGACTTAACATCTGCGGTCATCAGTCCCCTAGAACTTAGAACTACTTAAACCTAACTAACCTAAGGACATCACACACATCCATGCCCGAGGCAGGATTCGAACCTGTGACCGTAGCAGTCACGCGGTTCCGGACTGAGCGCCTTAACCGCGAGACCACCGCTGCCGGCGATCTTCCTGTTGCTCGTCGTCCATAGTTAGCGGTATACCATGTGAGAAAAGGATAAGTTGAGTTTCACACGAGCTACTCTTTCTAAAACCAAGCTGATACGTGGATATAAGCTTTTCGGTCTCTAGGGAATTTATTGTATTCGATCTGAGAATACGGTCTAGAATTCTACAGCTAACCGATGTTAAGAATATTAATTTGTAATTTTGCGGGTCCGTTCTTTTGACCTTCTGAGCGTTTTGCCAGTCACTTGGGACTTAACGTTAGGTGAGTGATTTGCGATAAATGTAAGCTAAGTAAGGGGCCAATGGCGTAGACTACTCTTTGTAAAGCCAAATTGGGATTCCATCCAGACCTGGCGATTTATTTATTTTCAACTCTTTCAGTTGTTTCTCTGCGCCTGTGGCGCTTATTATTATGTCGTCCACAAGGGACTCTGTGTGATGGCCAAATGACGCCACGTTTATACGATTCTCCCGCGTGAACGATTTCTTAAACGCGGAATTTAAAACTTCGGCTGCTTCACATCAGACTGGTCAACGAGTGACTAAATGGCGGCCTGAGACCCGCTTAGCGACTTTATGTGGGACCTGTGGTGTTGTCAATTGACTGGATGTCATGGATGCGAGGATGTCTAATTGCACCAGACAACCTTATTGGGATTTGAAGTAATCCCGCAATGCTACTGGCACTGATATAGCTCTCAAGTAGGGAAGGACTGCAGAAGACTTCAGCTGGATGAGAGCTATAGCCTAAGCCTGGTGAAAGAAAGGTCTTAAAATTCCGTGTATCGTGGATCAAGATAATCGAATTGAACCACTATTGATGCAATGCGATGTCGCACACTATTTTCAAACCAAAAGATGACAAATGACCATCCCTAAAATGCTATCAGCTTGAGTTAATGGCACAACGGAGAATGTATTCGTAATCGGACTGCTGACTTTTCTGTACAATGTCGTTGCTGTGCATTTACCACGAAAGAATATGCGGTGCTTGAGGTCAACTCATGAGAAGGAGAACCAATCTGAAGGTAGGTTTCCTCATTTATAGTAGACCCTGGTAAACCGGTTCCAACAAAAATTTTATTAACTGGTTGTTGGTTGTTATTGAGAGAGCAAAATTTTGCCGTTGCTGTGCGAAAGGGTACTATGGCCGTAATGTGTTTAAGCTGCTGCGGAGTTGTCGGTGCAACGCGATGTTCCCAATGCTAGTATTTCCACCATACTTTGGCAGGTCAAAAATTCTGGAGGGGTCCCACTCATGTTTTCCCCTTACCCTATGTTTAAAATTTCTGTCCAAATTGCGTCTTCCCCTATACCTACGTGTTAAAGTTCGCCGGTTTGGGACGAACTTCACCCCCCAACCCTATGTATGGTCTCCACTCATCTCTCTTTTTCATTTCCATTGTCTCCTGTTTCTTTTGGTCTTACTGGTTCTATCTCCATCCATCTCTCTTTCTGTTTTACTACCGCTGTCTCTCACTGACCATCAATATCTTATCTCTCTTTGGCTCCTACTACTATTGTCTTCATCCATCTCTTTTTCTCTTTCACTAACACTTTCTCCTTCACAACATCACTGTCTCCTCTGTCTTTCTCTCTCATTGACAGTCTCCTCTCTCTTTCATCGTCATTGCCTCTCTTATACTCTCTTTCAACAGGAAAAAGGGCTAATATGTTCGTCTGTCAACATTTTTATGAGGAGGGCAGAGTGAGGATTGAGGCAGTTGGATTTCTACCTTTTGGTCACAGTATTTTAAAAAGTAATATTTTCGTCTTTTTTGCTCTCCGACAGGAGCATCTTTCCGCTGGTTCTCTTCTTTACCCTGCTACAGCAAAAAGTGCTGCTTATATGACGCGCATTCTATAGGTCAGTAAACATTTGACAGTTTATTTACGTACTTCGACGCATTTACAGACTTTGACACTTACAAACAACAAATAAGTACCTATAATAAGAGATTAATACAAAATCGTTTGCTTTATATTTTTTCTTGATGTTTTGCTCATCGATCGCAATTCATCGAAAACGCCCGGCTTATGATTTGTTTCTTGATAGAGTAAAAATTTTGTTAGAAACATATTTTTGAATTTGTGGTCTTTGCAATTTTCATAATTTTCGACAATTATTTTATGTTATTTTCAGGCATATTAAGACCCTTTTTACCAATTTTTTGTCACCTCAGTGCCACTTTGGATATATTTGTAAACACCTGAAGTGTCCATTATACAGAGACAGCGCGCGTAAGGTTTTATTGGCAAAAAAAATGCTCACTAAAAACACAGTTTGGGGATTTCAGAACCCTTGCGATACCCTAGAGTCCTTGCTATGTTTCACTACATCTACATCTACATTTATACTCCGCAAGCCACCCAACGGTGTGTGGCGGAGGGCACTTTACGTGCCACTATCATTACCTCCCTTTCCTGTTCCAGTCGCGTATGGTTCTCGGGAAGAACGACTATCTGAAAGCCTCCGTGCGGGCTCTAATCTCTCTAATTTTACATTCGTGATCTCCTCAGGAGGTATAAGTAGGGGGAAGCAATATATTCGATACCTCATCCAGAAACGCACCTTCTCGAAACCTGGACAGCAAGCTACACCGTGATGCAGAGCGCCTCTCTTCCAGAGTCTGCCACTTGAGTTTGCTAAACATCTCCGTAACGCTATCACGCTTACCAAATAACCCTGTGATGAAATGCGCCGTTCTTCTTTGTATCTTCTCTATCTCCTCCGTCAACCCGATCTGGTACGGATCCCACACTGACGAGCAATACTCAAGTACAGGTCGAACGAGTGTTTTGTAAGCCACTTCCTTTGTTGATGGACTACATTTTCTAAGGACTCTCCTAATGAATCTCAACCTGGTACCCGCCTTACCGACAATTAATTTTATATGATCATCCCACTTCAAATCGTTCCGCACGCATACTCCCAGATATTTTACAGAAGTAACTGCTACGAGTGTTCGTTCCGCTATCATATAATCATACAATAAAGGATCCTTCTTTCTATGCATTCGCAATCCCTCAAATTTGTCCATGTTAAGGGTCAGTTGCCACTCGCTGCACCAAGTGCCTATCCACTGCAGATCTTCCTGCATTTCGCTACAATTTTCTAATGCTGCAACTTCTCTGTATACTACAGCATCATCCGCGAAAAGCCGCACGGAACTTCCGACACTATCTACTAGGTCATTTATATATATTGTGAAAAGCAATGGTCCCATAACATCCCCTGTGGCACGCCAGAGGTTACTTTAACGTCTGTAGACGCCTCTCCATTGATAACAACATGCTGTGTTCTGTTTGCTAAAAGCTCATCAACCAGCCTCACAGCTGGTCTGATATTCCGTAGGCTCTTACTTTGTTTATCAGGCGACAGTGCGGAACTGTATCGAACCCCTGTATCTAATATTTTCTGGGTTTCATGAACAAATAAAGTGAGTTGGGTCTCACACGATCGCTGTTTCCGGAATCCATGTTGATTCCTACAGAGTAGATTCTGGGTTTCCAAAAACGACATGATACACGAGCAAAAAACATGTTCTAAAATTCTACAACAGATCGACGTCGGAGATAGAGGTCTATAGTTTTGCGCATGTGCTCGGCGACCCTTCTTGAAGACTGGGACTGCCTGTGCTCTTTTCCAATCATTTGGAACCTTCCGTTCCTCTAGAGACTTGCGGTACACGGCTGTTAGATGGGGGGCAGGTTCTTTCGCGTACTCTGTGTAGAATCGAATTGGTATCCCGTTAGGTCCAGTGGACTTTCTTCTGTTGAGTGATTCCAGATGCTTTTCTATGTCACATTTAAGTCTCAAACTGGATATCACGTGCATGTTTTACGTGCGTAGGTACGGTAATTTTGAACCGCTAGATATCGGCAACGGATAATGATAGCGAAAAAAGTTTCAAGATTCCTTGGAAACATCATTCTAAGAACATATTGTAAAAATTTCGACGATTTGCTAAGAACAAAACTATAGAAGTTTGGTTGTTTTGGTAACAAAAAATCGAAGTTTTTTTCCCGTACATCTTGATAAAGGATACAGCTACTTTGGAATGCCATTCCTAGAATGTCTAAACAATGAACAACTAAAATTTCAGCAATTTGCTACAGTTAGTTATTTAGATAATCTAAGCCCAAGGTACAAAAGCAGCTAAAGGTCGCTTTTTGTGGTGTTCTGCATCAATACTGACACTTTGAATATCTGAATTTCCCACAATTGGTACTTTTCGTAGCCAAAAATCGTTCTTTTTCGAGGTTTCTTCAGGTGCCGACCATGAAAAATTGTGCTTTTATAAGCCTTCTAGGACCCACCCTAGTCACAGCTAACGCAAAAGAACCAACCGATTTGCTCAATCTACCTGGGCCAGAGGAAGTGTGTAAGTTCAAATTTTGAGACTGAACTTAAGGACAGCTACAGTATATCTGTTCTGATAGGTATACAAAAGGGGGTTGGGACAAGTGCTCTTCAAATCATTTGACCCATTAACTCTGTGAACAATAGAACTCGAGATATAATGCCATGAAAAACTGCATTTTCGCGCGCGGGTTTTTGGAACATATTGCAACGTATTATGATTGTAACTTACTGCGATCGTAACTTATTGTTCGATTGTAGCTTATTATGTCAAAGTTTTAATTTCTTCAATTTCTTTGAATAGGGAGATGGTGTTCTGAGATGTGAAACTACAATACTCTTAAAGCTTGGCTGAAATCAACAATACACGGGATATAAAAGTATTTACAATAAATCTTTATACCATTTTACCTACTAGGTCAGTGACTGGATTACACGCCACGCACAGATAATGTATTCTTCCCACTGTAACCGCACACGCTAGATTGCTAGAGCATTCGCGGAGTCTCCCAGTTTGTAATTTCTTTCTCTGTTGACATACTTTACATCCTTCATCTTTCATCACCGTTGCTGTAATTGACAAGACACATTATCACAACTTACATTTTTTCTACTTGAACTTTGTTGGTGTGAACTGCATTCGTTTCATTTTTCACATTGGACTCATATCGCGTGCATCTCAAGTTTGTGTAAAATCTTCATTGTATGTAAGTATGTTCAGTTCTAGTGACAGTACGGAGTGTTCAAGTCTCTCCGCAGTGCCGTATGATCGTTCTCCTGCCTGGGTTACTTCCCAAGTGGACTCTCCCAACATTCCACTGTTTCGTTTATATCAGCCAGAGTCAGTAGTATCATTGGTGTGTGTCGTTACGTGTTGACGTGAACGTTTAAGTTTAGCTCCTTTGTTCGTTTGTTTCGTTTTTATCACTGTTAAAATGCTAACCATTGAAGAACGTGTGTTTTTAGTCGAACAAGTGTTCAAAGCTGGAGGTAAATACACAGTTTCAGTTCGTCAAATATTTAATTCAGTTTTCCCGTAGACAACACTCCCACATCGCAATTCCGTGCGAGATTTGATTAACTAATTTCGAAGTACGGGTTCAGTGACAAATGCACCGAGAAGTGGTCGTTTTAGCGTTTTGTCTGAGGATAAACTACTCGATATTTCCGATAAAATGTCCTTCAGTCTGAAATAGTCAGTGAGAAAACTCGCCCAGGAAATCGATGTTAGTGTCGTAACGGCCCACACAGCTGTAAGGAAAAAATTAGAACTTTCCCCATACAAAGTGACAGTCGTGCAAGAACTGAAAAATACTGATAATGGCAAGAGACTGCATTATTGTCAATGGTTCAAAAATTTCGTTCCACAAAATGGAAGGGATGTTTTTAATTAAATGTTTTTCACTGATGGGGCGTGGTTTCATTTATCCGGGTACATGAACTCGCAAAATTCTCGTATGTGGAGTACTGCAAATGCATTGTGTATTCATAAGGAACCACTCCATTCTGTGAAAATAGGAGTTTTTCTAGCCATCGGATTGTGGGTCCCATATTTTTCGACGAAACGATAAACGCACAACTACACTGTATTGATATTCTGTACCCATTCATAGGAGAACTTGTGTTAAGTGAAATACTGAACGGTTATTTGCAACAAGATGGCGCACTCGCGCATACAGCTCACGTTTCACTGTCACTGCTTGCTGATGTTTTTGGTGATCGCATAATTTCATAGGGACTCTGGCCTCCACGATCGCCTGACCTAACACCACCTGACTTTTTGTTCTGGGGTGCAGAGAGAGCAACTGTCTATAAAACCGTCCAAAATCCATCGATGAATTGAAAACTGGAATATCCACTTTCAGTGCGTGTGTTACAGAAGAAATGTTACAGCTTGTGTTTGGAATCATGATTAGACGAATTGAATTGTGTATTCAACAATAGGGGGGACATTTTCAACATTAAATGTGAAAATTTGTAAGCAAAAATGAATATTCATTAAATTAATAACTTGTACTTCACTGAGTTTCATTTCGGTATATTCACTGCGGCATGCGGCACGAGCGGCTAACAATCATACGGCTCTGCGGTGAGACTTTTTGAACACCCCGTATATCCTATAGAAAATTGTCCAATAATTTTTTAATACTCTGTACAATATGTAAACAAAAATATAGTATTCATTCTGAGAAATATGACAGATGCTGAACGTCTGAATAATTAAAGTTTCGTCTCTACGTCACTGATGCATACAGATATGTAATCGCATATTATAAAAACAGTTATTTATTGGAAAGCTCTTAGTAAGTGATATAGTTGCTGTATACTTTTATTTCCGTGGTGCCTTACTCTAGTGTGTTGGGGTTTAATATCTCCATGACATCACTTCATTGGAGGAAGCCGCAAGATCTGATAAGCAATCATCATTCGAGAGATGCTATTTACGGAAAACAATGAAATGCTAACTCAGTAGTTCATAATGAGGACTTGATTTCTGGTCCAGAGTCTGAAACACACCACCACTTTGTTCGGCATGGTTGACTAATGTGCTGTTTCAGACAACGCTACAGTGCGCATCTGTTACAATAAGTGCACAGAGCCTAAAAATGTGCCTGCACCTGTTAGCCGCTTTTCACAGTGACTGGTCTGCTTTCGCACAGCTTGTTGCGGCACGCGAGGTGCAAAACCGCTTTCTAACTGCGTTTCAGATTCACCCTGTTTATCGACAACAGCGCATCTAGACACGTAGGAATTGCAATGGTCTGTATTAAGATTTAGTCTCAAAAGTTATATAATAGTTTAAGCGCGAATGGACGAACTTGTAAACTACATATATTTTCGAATGCCTCGTCTTTCTCTCTCTTTCAGCCCAAACTTCTTTTGTGTCTTCTGATAAGTTGAGGCGTAGAGGCATTTCCTTGATATTTCAGCAGGAAAAAACTAGCAGTGGTTAAGGAAGACCAGATCTATAAGATCAGGCAATCATTTGCCATAGACAGAAACGAGTGTCCTGTTGCAATGTGATAGGCACGAGAGGTACACCAGTTAGTGGTTTTATTAGGAAAGGTGTACCATTTTACAGCGTCTTCGTGTGGGGTTCAGCGAAGTGGTAGAAGATGTAAGACCATCTGTTAAATATATATATATATATATATATATTCCATAGCATCGAGGGTGGAGTTACAGGAACCATATTACGCGTAATATTAGTCATAGGTTGCACAGTATTCTTTATTAACTCAAGAATGATGTCTGTCGCCTGGGTACGACATTCTTGAGGTTATATGAAAATATAAATCTCTCCTCTACCCCACCATATTTTTACAATTTACTTAAAACAACAAAATTTAATTTATATTTCAACTTCAAATTAGAGTTATTTTAAAAAATTATTATTCTTTGTCAAATGTTGCTGACAAAAACAAAACAAAAACTACAAAAAGATGGCGAACGAAAACTGTAATATGTACAACTTAACATAAAAATCAGGTAATAGGTCTTTAAACTTGCAATAAATAAATAAATATCTGGAAATATAAGGAGAAGAAGATTGCAATGAACTCGGCGTGGTCGTATCCTGGACTATTAGAGCAGGAAAGTGAGAACCAGAAAACAGGCCAAATGAAACGGCATGGCAGTACATTTGATAACTGACTTTAAAAAACTCTAAAGTTAATGCCAAAAAGCATGAATCAAGTACAGGTACAATACTAAATGAGATAATCTGAAAAACAAAACATTAGAAACAGACTGGAGACAAACACGGGGAACTGGGAGCAGTAGAGAACGTAAGGAGAAAACGGGAGAACTGAATTATCTCATGAGCGTCGGTGACAACAGACATAGCAGCGCAGAACGAGACAAGGCGCACAAACTGTAAATATGGCCCCAGGGCAAAACAGCGCCAGAGGCCGGTCCGCATTCACGCAGAGCATGCATATGACCGATAAGAGCACAAGCAAACTACTAGGCTAGCAGCAACGACAGGCAGTAGGGGACACTGTGAAGAGGAGGGGGGAGGCGGAGTGCAGTGCAATAATAGCAAAAAATCGAATATACACTGAAAGACGAAAGAAAAACGTACCAAAGATTGGTTTCCTTCGCTGTTCGCACCGTCTCCAGACACATCTTAGCTGATACTCGGAGTTCAGTCCGAAGCGGGATTCATCACTGAAGACAATTCTGCTACGGTCAATGAGATTGCAGGCCGAAGAAGTGTCTAGAGGCGGTGCACATAGCGGTGGGGTACCAATCTGACTGTCGCCCACCGTAACAGCCGACAGACACGAGTGATGGTCTTTGATGCCATTTCTTTTCATAGCAGGAAACCTTTAGTTCTCATTCGCGGCACCCTTAAAGCACAGAGGTACTTCGACGATATTCTACTCCCTGTTTTGTTGCCCTTCGTGGCAAGCAGCCGGCCGCGGTGGTCTCGCGGTTCTAGGCGCGCAGTCCGGAACCGTGCGACTGCTACGGTCGCAGGTTCGAATCCTGCCTCGGGCATGAATGTGTGTGATGTCCTTAGGTTAGTTAGCTTTAAGTAGTTCTAAGTACTAGGGGACTAATGACCACAGCAGTTGAGTCCCATAGTGCTCAGAGCCATTTGAACAATTTTTTGGCAAGCCATCCTGAGCTTACCGTTCAGCAAGACAGCGCCCGGCCACACACGGTGAGGGTTTCTATTGCTCGTCTTCTTGTTTGCCAGATCCTACCTTGGCCAGCAGCGTCGCCGGATCTCTCCCGGTTGGGAGCATTACTGGCAGGGCACTCATACCCTCTCGGTAGTTTGACGATCTAACAGGCCAATTGGACGGACTCTGGCACGATGTCCCTCAGGAGGACCTACAACAACTCTGTTAATCAATGCCAAGCCGAACAACAGCTAGACTATTACTGATTTGCTGTTTGTGAAGCTCGTTTTTTTCTGAAGTTTTAATCATTTGTTTTTTGCACATTTACATTACATCTACCCATTCGGATAATTATTTCGTGGTACGTAGCTTTTCTTTTGTCTTAGATTGTATTTTCCGATTTTTTGCTATTATTGCACTGCACCTCCCCTCCCCGTCCCCCTCCTCTTTACAGCGTCCCCTACTGCTTGTCATTGCCGCTAACCCAGTAGTATGCTTGTGCTCTTATCATTAATATGCATGCTCTGTGTGAATGCAGACGGGCATCTGGCACCGTTTTGCTCTGAGCCCATACTTACACTTTGTGCGCTTGGTCTCGTTCTGCGGTAAAAATTTAAATTTGTGGTAAGTTCCTACCCAAATCCATATTCACCTACAATGTTTCCTTCTCTCCCTTTTTCTACTCTTGAATTCCAGTCACCCATGACTATTAAATTTTCATTTCCCTTCACTACCTGAATAATTTCTTTTATCTCATCATACATTTCATCAATTTCTTCGTCATATGTAGAGCTAGTTGCCATATAAACTTGTACTACTGTAGTAGGCGTGGGCTTTGTGTCTATCTTGGCCACAATAAAGCGTTCACTATGCTGTTTGTGGTAGCTTACCCGCACTTCTATTTTTTAATCATTATTAACACTACTCCTGCATTACCCCTATTTGATTTTGTATTTATAACCCTGTTTTTACCTGACCAAAAGTCTTGTTCCTCCTGCCACCAAACTTCACTAATTCCCACTATATCTAACTTTAACCTATCCATTTCCCTTTTTAAATTTTCTAACGTACCTGCCCGATTAAGGTATCTGACATTACACGCTCCGATCCGTAGAACGCCAGTTTTCTTTCTCCTGCTAACAACGTCCTCCTGAGTAGTCCCCACTCGGAGATCCGAATGGAGGACTATTTTACCAGAACAGCAAGGCCATTTTGGTTAGTGTTACAAGCCCAGATCATTCAATCAAGAATAGGAAAAGGGAGAGAAGGAAACATAGTAGGTGAATATGAATTGGGGCTAAGAAATGAAAGAGGAAGTCACCTGGTAGAATTTTGCACAGAGCATAACTTAATCATAGCTAACACTTGGTTCAAGAATCATGAAAGAAGGTTGTATACATGGAAGAACCCTGGAGATACTAAAAGCTATCAGATAGATTAAATAATGGTAAAACAGAGATTTAGGAACCGGGTTTTAAATTGTAAGACATTTCCGGGGGCAGACGTGGACTCTGACCACAATCTATAGGTTATGAACTGTAGATTAAAACTGAAGAAACTGCAAAAAGGTGGGAATTTAAGGAGATGGGACCTGGATAATCTGAAAGAACCAGAGGTTGTACAGAGTTTCAGGGAGAGCATAAGGGAACAATTGACAGGAATGGCGGAAAGAAATACATTAGAAGAAGAATGGGTAGCTTTGAGGGAAGAAATATTGAAGGCAGCAGAGTATCAAATAGGTAAAAAGACAAGGGCTAGTAGACACCCTTGGGTAACAGAAGAAATATTGAATGTAATTGATGAAAGTATAAAATATAAAAATGCAGTAAATGAAGCAGGCAAAAAGGAATACAAACGTCTCAAAAATGAGATCGACAGGAAGTGCAAAATGCCTAAGCAGGGGTGTCTAGAGGACAAATGTAAGGATGTAGAGGCTTGTCTCACTAGGGGTAAGATAGATACTGCCTACAGGAAAATTAAAGAGACCTTTGGAGAAAGGAGAACCACTTGCATGAATATCAAGAGCTTTGATGGAAACCCAGTTCTAAGCAAAGAACGGAAAGCAGAAAGGTGGAAGGAGTATATAGAGGGTCTATACAAGGGAGATGTACTTGAGGACAATATTATGGAAATGGAAGAGGATATAGATGAAGATGAAATGGGAGATACGGTACTGCGTGAAGAGTTTGACAGAGCACTTAAAGACCTGAGTCGATACAAGGCCTCCGGAGTAGAGTAGACAACATTCCATTAGAACTACTGACAGCCTTGGGAGAGCCAGTCCTGACAAAACTCTACCATCTGGTGAGGAAGATGTATGAGACGGGCGAAGTACCCTCAGACTTCAAGAACAACATAAGAATTCCAATCCCAAAGAAAGCAGGTGTTTACAGATGTGAAAATTACCGAACTATCGGTTTAATAAGTCACAGCTACAAAATACTAACGCGAATTCCTTACAGACGAATAGAAAAACTGATAGAAGCCGACCTCGGGGAAGATCAGTTTGGATTCCGTAGAAATGTTGGAACACGTGAGTCAATACTGACCCTACGACTTATCTTACAAAATAGATTAAGGAAAGGCAAAACTACGTTTCTAGCATTTGTAGACTTAGAGAAAGGTTTTGACAATGTTGACTGGAATACTCTCTTTCAAATTCTGAAGGTGGCAGGGGTAAAACACAGGGAGCGAAAGGCTATTTACAATTTGTACAGAAATCAGACGGCAGTTATAAGAGTCGAGGGACACGAAACGGAAGCAGTGGTTGGGAAGGGAGTGAGACAGGGTTGTAGCCTATCCCCGATGTTATTCAATCTGTATATTGAGCAAGCAATAAAGGAAACAAAAGAAAAGTTCGGATTAGGTATTAAAATCCATGAAGAAGAAATAAGAACTTTGAGGTTTGCCGATGACATTGTAATTCTGTCAGAGACAGCAAAGGACTTGCAAGAGCAGTTGAACGGAATGGACAGAGTCTTGAAAGGAGGGTATAAGATGAACATCAACAAAAGCAAAACGAGGATAATGGAATGTAGTCGAATTAAGTCGTGTGATGCTGAGGGAATTAGATTGGGAAATGAGACACGTAAAGTAGTAAACGAGTTTTGCTATTTGGGGAGTAAAATAACTGGTGATGGTTGAATTAGAGAGGATATAAAATGTAGACTGGCAATGGCAAGGAAAGCGTTTCTGAAGAAGAGAAATTTGTTAACATCGAGTATAGATTTAAATATCAGAAAGTCGTTCCTGAAAGTATTTCAAAATGATTCAAATGGCTCTGAGCACTATGGGACTGAAAGTATTTCAAAATGATTCAAATGGCTCTGAGCACTATGGGACTTAACATCTATGGTCATCAGTCCCCTAGAACGTAGAACTACTTAAACCTAACTAACCTAAGGACATCACACAACACCCAGTCATCACGAGGCAGAGAAAATCCCAGACCCCGCCGGGAACCCGGGTGTGGGAAGCGAGAACGCTACCGCACGTGAAAGTATTTGTATGGAGTATAGACATGTATGGAAGTGAAACGTGGACGATAAATAGTTTAGACAAGAAGAGAACAGAAGCTTTCGAAATGTGGGTCCACAGCTAGTGGTCGTGCGTTCTCGCTTCCCGCGCCCGGCTTCCCGGGTTCGATTCTTGGTTGGGTCAGAGATTTTCTCTGCCTCGTGATGACTGGGTGTTGTGTGATGTCCTTAGGTTAGTTAGGTTTAAGTAATTCTAAGTTCTAGGGGACTTATGACCATATATGTTAAGTCCCATATTACTCAGAGCCATTTGAACCATTCGAAATGTGGTGCTACAGACGAATGCTGAAGATTGGATGGGTAGATCACATAACTAATGAGGAGGTATTGAATAGAATTGGGGCGAAGAGGAGCTTGTGGCACAACTTGACTAGAAGAAGGGATCGATTGGTAGGATATGTTCTGAGACATCGAGGGATCACCAATTTAGTATTGGAGGGCAGCGAGGAGGGTAAAAATCGTAGAGGGAGACCATGAGATGAATACACTAAGCAGATTCAGAAGGATGTAGGCTGCAGTAGGTACTGGGAGATGAAGAAGCTTGCACAGGACAGAGTAGCATGGAGAACTGCATCAAACTCAGGACTTAAGACCGCAACAACAAGAAGTTCCTACCGGACCAAACTGCTAAGGCCATCGGTCCGTAGGCTTACACACTACTTAATCTAACTTAAACTAACTTACACTAAGGACAACACACACACCCATGCCCGAGGGAGGAGTCGAACGACCGACGGGGGAAGCCACGCGAACCGAGGCAAGGCCCCCTCTAGATCGCACGGCTACCCCGCGCAGCTTTCGTTCCGCGGTGCTACGTGTGTTGTGGCCAACACTCATGAGGTAACTCATTCTCCCGTTTTCTCCTTACATTATCTACTGCTCCCTGTTCCGGTTTGTTTTCTACAGCCTTTTTTCTATTAGTTTGTCTATCACTTTATTCCATTTGGTATCGTATCTAAAACTGTTGCATGCTACTTGGCAGTATCTTTATAGTTCTTTGTGTGAGTTAGCCCGTATACTGTAATGCAATTTCATTCAGCCTGTTTTCTGGTTCACACATCACTGTGATAGTAGTCCACGATAGGACCACGCTGAATTAATTGTAAATTCGCCCTCCCCTTATATTTCCACATAAGCTGATAACGCCCTACGCGAGCGAATCAGGTAGCTCTTGAAATAATAAACAACACTGTACAACAGCTTAACTGGCAGAGCAACTTTGTACCCAATACGTACTTTGCTTTATTTGACAATGTCTTTCTCTAAACACTGAACGCCTCTGTTATGTATAATTTGTTGTTAGTTTCACCTAATATTGAGTGCCTCACATATTTACTTCGTTCCCGTACGTTTTACGCATGAATCTAGTATTTTCTTGTTCCTTCTCTATTCTTTACATAGACTGCATTAACTAGATAATGTGGGTCATGCATTCTTTTCTTGCAACGGAGTGCCGCAGGGTACGAGAGGCCCTTTGGCGGTCACGTTCCTCCAACCACTTCTCACCTATGCGGAATTCTGGTGTTAGCGACAACAGAGGGCGCTGATTATGTGCAGTACTATGCTTTCTTTCACTGTCGTTTCTTTCGCGATTCGTTTTATGGTTTTTAATATTATACTGTGCATTATCGAAAGTGTTTATTACTTATGTCATTATCTAGAATATTGGCACTAGAGCATATGTTAACTACTGTCTCTTAACTCTTCCTCTTTTTAACAATCTGACTTTTGTCGTGTTCTATTTCACCGTTTTTATTACTGTAATGCCTTTTACACGTTATAAGCTCATTACAGACTTCAACTATTGTATCCCCTTTATTTTACGCTGTTCAGCGAATTATTGAATCGGAAGTTGGACATGATACACGACAGTACACAACAACTCACCACAGTAGGTACGGTGGAACATTGAAGCAACCACAAATATAAAGTCCCGAAGGCGATAGTATTTGAGCCTCCGTAAATGTTATCCCTCCATAATTCTCCATAATTTAAGGACATAAAGTCCTTTAGCCCTTCTATACACTCTTTTTAAACACACACCAAAAGCAGCGAGTTAAAGGACCCCTCTGTGTGTCCAAACTAAAGCTGAAAGAAGAATAAATAAATAAAGCGAAAATTTTTACCCTTTCCATTCCCTATAGAAATAAAAATCAACGAAGTTGATCAGACTTCAGCAACACCACTTTAAAAAAAAAAATATTATTGAAAACTAGTGTATGCCGAGATTGGCGACATCTGGTGAACTTACAACACAAACATCTTGTGGCTACTGTACGGCAGCTTGTTTTGAGCAGTGGTGCTTCTGACGACATCGTCCATATGATGTTATATGTATATATTTGACGATGCGAGTGCTGATTTTGCATTTAACATTTGACGATGCCACTATGGCTGCAGTAAATTAGGACTTTGTTTTTATAAAACAGGTATGCCTATTCATGCTTAAAGCACACAAATGCATCTATTTGTCAGTAGTACTTTTCATTATGGTCTATTTATTGTTTTTAAGCTCTACACAATCTGCGATTGTATTTATGTTTTTTCCTATTTTTGCTGCAGATCTGATGATGGTCATTATAGACCGAAACCGATAATCTGTTAACAAAAAGTTCGTGACCATAGACGTAAATTAAAGGAAACTTATTCTATACACGGGTCACTGTCTTTTTCGCGACAATGTCGTAGCTTGTGCAACCTATGATTGTTTCACTGTAGGACTTAGTAGTTGTTCACTGTAGGACTTAGCAGTTGTTGTGCTTAGAGCTGGAAAGTTCTTTGACAGGGATGGGACTTTCTCATTAAAGACTTGACAAAGGTAGCACTTAAGGCTCGTGACACCAACGTGTGCTTTTTAAAGTTGTTTCAGCATCGTGGCCGACCGATATTCAACGGTGCTGTAAATGGAGGTCATTCCATGACGGCTGATGGTTCAAATGGCTCCGAGCACTATGGGACTTAACGTCTGAGGTCATCAGTCCCCTACAACTTAGAACTACACTCCTGGAAATGGAAAAAAGAACACATTGACACCGGTGTGTCAGACCCACCATACCTGCTCCGGACACTGCGAGAGGACTGTACAAGCAATGATCACACGCACGGCACAGCGGACACACCAGGAACCGCGGTTTTGGCCGTCGAATGGCGCTAGCTGCGCAGCATTTGTGCACCGCCGCCGTCAGTGTCAGCCAGTTTGCCGTGGCATACGGAGCTCCATCGCAGTCTTTAACACTGGTTGCATGCCGCGACAGCGTGGACGTGAACCGTATGTGCAGTTGACGGACTTTGAGCGAGGGCGTATAGTGGGCATGCGGGAGGCCGGGTGGACGTACCGCCGAATTGCTCAACACGTGGGGCGTGAGGTCTCCACAGTACATCGATGTTGTCGCCAGTGGTCGGCGGAAGGTGCACGTGCCCGTCGACCTGGGACCGGACCGCAGCGACGCACGGATGCACGCCAAGACCGTAGGATCCTACGCAGTGCCGTAGGGGACCGCACCGACACTTCCCAGCAAATTAGGGACACTGTTGCTCCTGGGGTATCGGCGAGGACCATTCGCAACCGTCTCCATGAAGATGGACTACGGTCCCGGACACCGTTAAGCCGTCTTCCGCTCACGCCCCAACATCGTGCAGCCCGCCTCTAGTGGTGTCGCGACAGGCGTGAATGGAGGGACGAATGGAGACGTATCGTCTTCAGCGATGAGAGTCGCTTCTGCCTTGGTGCCGATGATGGTCGTATGCGTGTTTGGCGCCTTGCAGGTGAGCGCCACAATCAGGACTGCATACGACTGAGGCACACAGGGCCAACACCCGGCATCATGGTGTGGGGAGCGATCTCCTACACTGGCTGTACACCTCTGGTGATCGTCGAGGGGACACTGAATAGTGCACGGTACATCCAAACCGTCATCGAACCCATCGTTCTACCATTCCTAGACCGGCAAGGGAACTTGCTGTTCCAACAGGACAATGCACGTCCGCATGTATCCCGTGCCACCCAACGTGCTCTAGAAGGTGTAAGTCAACTATCCTGGCCAGCAAGATCTCCGGATCTGTCCCCCATTGAGCATGTTTGGGACTGGATGAAGCGTCGTCTCACGCGGTCTGCATGTCCAGCATGAACGCTGGTCCAACTGAGGCGCCAGGTGGAAATGGCATGGCAAGCCGTTCCACAGGACTACATCCAGCATCTCTACGATCGTCTCCATGGGAGAATAGCAGCATGCATTGCTGCGAAAGGTGGATATACACTGTACTAGTGCCGACATTGTGGATGCTCTGTTGCCTGTGTCTATGTGCCTGTGGTTCTGTCAGTGTGATCATGTGATGTATCTGACCCCAGGAATGTGTCAATAAAGTTTCCCCTCCCTGGGACAATGAATTCACGGTGTTCTTATTTCAATTTCGAGGAGTGTACTTAAACCTAACCAAGCTAAGGACATCACACACACCCATGCCCGAGGCAGGATCCGAACCTGCGACCGTAGCGGTCGCGCGGTTCCAGGCTGTAGCGCCTAGAACCGCTCGGCCACCACGGCCGGCATGGCGGCTGACATGGTGTACTTTGTACTTATATGGATATAGTATCTGTTCTTTCGGACATGTCCGAAGCTGGAGGTCCTGGTTGGGGCACACATTTTCACCTGTCCCCGTTGATGTATATCAACGCCCGTTAAGAGCTGAAGGTATTAATATAATTCCAATTTTTGTGTACTTTGAGCTTGTACCGGTCCAAAAAACTAGTGGTAGGCTTGTTTAAATGTTTCTACGTGTGTGCGAAACTTGCACAATAAGAAATACAAAATTGAAACGATTAGAAACCTTTGAAACGAACTGTTAGAAGAGACTGTTGAAAATCAGTTGGACTGATGGAACAGTCCACGTGTGTACTCCAATTCACAGTGTCCAACGGTCACTATTTTTCGCCGACTAGAGTCGTCACCATCGTCAGATGCGCTGACGAACTGACTTCCTGCGTGTAGTCGGCTGCTTCTTTCTAAGCTACTAGCCTAATTAGTGAGTGGTGTGAGATTTTACCCAGCGATAATGCCTAGTATTCTTATGTTAATGCTGCTGTTTATTTATCTTAGCGTGTTTGTATGTGTTCTCTTGATGTCGTTGTAGTACACTGTCATTTTGAGTGCGGCTACTGCACTCCAATAGCTCCTCAGGCAGCGTAAAGTGGTTATTATACTCATATCTCAGTCCAAGGCGACGTATTAGTATGTCGTCGGATTTTCTCGCCTTCTCATATAATTTTTTCTCGTGTTCCTGGAATTTGCGGAACACTTGTTGTTCCTTCGCTTCTTCGTTAAGTAGTGGGCGGGAAAGTTTTGAGGTACGTGGAATATCCTCCTCGGTATTTCATTTTGTTGGCTTTGTAGCTTTTCCAAGTGTATTTTGGCTACTGTGACCCGAACAGTGCAGGTATGGTCCAGGATAGGCCTGATGTGTGTTCTGTATACTTCCAGTATACATTCAACAGGTGGAGTTGAATTTTCATTACTCAGTAGGTATACCGTATCAGGGCCCCGAAAGTTTTCTTGGAGATCAGGTGTAACTCCTGTCTGCGTCCATTGTATAGGCGGACTAAAAGGGTAATGCTCCCTAAGTCCGATGGTCGTCTGTTCGTTACTAGGAGCGCATGGCGTTTTGCAACATTTGACCCAGTGCGTCAGTCTGCCGTCAGTTGTTCGAAATCTGTACTGGCATCTTTGAAGTCTTCTCTGCATCTCTTGGGGCTATCAGCTTCTGATGATCAGCGCTGTGTCGTCAGCGAAAACGTACTTGCTGACCCTTGGGGATGTAGGAAAATCAGCTGTGTAAGTGTTGTAAAGTACAGGGCCCACAACTGACCCTTGTGGCATTCCAGCACGCATTTCTTTAACAACAGAGTCGCTACTGCCGACCCTTACGATGAATGTTCGACCAGTGAAGTGGTCGCCTGTCAGTTGTTGGTTGGTTGTGTTGGGGAAGGAGACCAGACAGCGAGGTCATCGGTCTCATCGGACTATGGAAGGCCGTGCCCTTTGAAAGGAACCGTCCCGGCATGTGCCTGGAGCGATTTAGGGAAATCACGAAAAACCTAAATCAGGATGGCCGGACGCGGGATTGAACCGTAGTCCTCCCGAATGCGAGTCCAGTGTCTAACCACTGCGCCACCTCGCTCGGTGCCTGTCAGTTGTATGTGTTATCTTGAAGAGTTTTTAGATGAGTCCTCTGGGCCTAACATTGTCCGAGATGCGTCAAACAGGACAGTGTCAGTTTCCTCTTGTTAACGACCAGACTGCCTTTTTCTGCAACTCATACCACTTCTTGTGTGGTAAAGGGTTCTTCTCTGGCACCGAACTGTTCTTTCGGTAGCATAGCTTCTCTGGCCACTGAAGGTGAAATGTCTTGTTCAAAAGTCGTTCAAAGACTTTACTTAATACCAGAAGCAAGCTGATCTGTTCATGGGTCTTCTGGTATTTCCTGTTTTTGACGGGATTAGGTAGTCGCCCTCGTGACACAAAGCTAAATGATCATGCCACGCCGCCATAGCAGTCATGAACTGGGTATGACTTACCTCAATATGGAAGGTGGAAAATTAACCTGAAATCTGAGGTTTTGCCTCCAAAGTGACATATTAGTACATTAGCAAACACACCTATCTTCTTGGTTTTCTTTTGTGTGTTTCGCTTTTACATTATATTTGCGTACACCTAAGTTGCAAGTGATGTGATGTTACATACTCGCTGCAGGTTGCGTTGTGTACATTGTTTCTGCAGTACGGAGTACGCCTGGTACGCCTCATGCAGGAACAGAACATTGGTGATACGCTAAGAATACAATATTAAGAACGAAAACACACACGTCACTGATGTAATATTCTACAACATTTAATGTTTATTTCTCAAACCAGTTTTTGGCCTTACGCTATCATGCACAAAGATAAATATGTGGAGCAGTGAAATGTTTGTAGGATCAAAGATTTTAAATTGGTGCAGCTGCAGCGTATCTGTTCCCAAGGACGAAAAATTCAAGCATTTGATTTAGGAATAAAAACAGAGGAATTATTTCAGTGAAAATAATATGTAAGATTATTTAACCAAGATAAAATATGTGACTCGTTACCAAATGAACTGTAAAACAAATTAACATTGTTCTTAGAAGAAAATAAACTGAACCATAAACTTTGGGGACATGTTCCGAGCGTTTGGTTGAACAAATAATATTGTCTTTAATAGATCCTAAATTACAAACAGATAAATTATGCTAGTGAGAGTAAGGAGGTAAGTGGAGCAGCTCTGATTATACAAAGCAAAAATTATTTGAGAGTATAAAAGAAATTACTGAATCTGAAATAAAGGAAAAATTGGGGTGTATCAGTAAGAGGGCTAACTGACAGCATGGCCTAGATGTGATTACGAGCAGTACCTGCAATTAGAAGTGGGGTGTAAAGGAATTGTGTTTGGTCATTCAGTACTAAGCTTGGAAAGAAAACCATATGTTTATTAATTTCCATTATTTCGAGGTAGTTTATCTTGCTTCTTTTATAGATGTGATATAATTCTTCATGTGTCACTCGTAGCTATAGCCATCTTTAAGCAGATGGTCTGCAAATGTAGAGTCTCCTCCTCCAAGTTTCCAACTTCTGTGGTGTTCCTCCAAGCGGGTGCACATTGCCCTGACAGACTGACCTATATAAAATTTGCCACAATTATAAACGATTTTTTACATTCGATTCTTTTCCAAAGCTGAAGTGTTGCCTTTAACATTGACCAAAAGTTGTCAGACAGTGTTGCGCACATAAAATTGTGTTAAAAAGTTACTGGATTTAAGCTTTCTGGCTACTTTCAGGAGACTTTTCCTGAATGTGGGATTGTGCACCATTGGTTGAGTTCTTGAGGTTGTGGGTCGAGAGCAGTGTAGAGAAGAGAGAACACTTGTTGTTACTGTTTTTATGCATTATGGAGCTAACCAAGAGTGGAGTGTAGCCATTATTTGATAGCATTTGACTCAATTTAGAAGTTGTCTTCGCTTATGGGGATGGCTACTGAAGAATTGTTGTAATTTGTTATATAGTCCATTAGTTAAGGTGTCACAGAATTTATCTTATTGTTAGTTAAATAATCTTACGTCGCCTTTTCGTTGAAATAATTCCTCTCGTTTTATTCCTAAATCTAACATTAACAATTTTCATCTCTGATGTTCAGTAGCTTAAAATCTTTGATCGTACAAAAATGTCACTGTGTCACATATTTATCTTTGTACTTAATGATGGCGTAACAACCGAAAACCAGTTTATGGAGCAAACAATAAATATTGTAAAATATTGCGCCATGTTGTGTGTGTTTTCAATCATATCATTTATATGGGTAATATATAAAATGTTCTACCAACAACCGACGGAACAATTAATCAATGCAAGAATATAATTCGTAGGCGTAAATTTTGTTCGCACACTAGAACAACTTAGAATTACAGCGTACAGCAGACCAGAAGAGTGATACTTGAAGTATTGGCTTACTGGCTGCAATTTCACTGCAAGAGCTACAAACCCTGATAAAATCAATGTTGAACAGAGTGTTTGACGTTATTAGAAAGGTCGGATGTTGGAAAAAGTACCAAGAAAGCAATAATACAACAGGACAATGAGTGCCTTTACGCAATTTTCCATCTAGGAAATGCGATCGCCTTTTTTTGTTTTTCGTATTATGAAAGAAACTATGTAATTCCGTCATGGTTGTTTATATCTTATATGTATCTACTACTTTCATAGTAAATTCGATGCATATATGCTTCAGACATTGTACTACGACTTTCGTGGAACCCTGCCTTTGTAATGATTTTCATTACCACACTGCGCCACCTCGCTTGGTATTATCCCATTGCCGTATACTTGCAGTTAGTTATAGTACAAATGAGAATTTGTTCTGGCGGACCCAAATTTAAAAAAATATTAAATTCGGTCTTCATAACTTTTATATCCATTTTACGTCAGCACGCATTGAAATCACACCTTACGATATTTCTTCTTTCGACCTGACTTCTTCAGCAACATGTTCTAATTCTACGTACATACTCCGCTCCGTAAGCCACCACATGGTGCATGGAGGAGAGTACCTTGTACCACTAGTAGTGATTCCATTTCCTGTTCCACTCCCTAATGGAGCGAGGAGGATAACGACTGTCTATATGTTCCCGTACGAGCCCTAATTTATGTTTTCTTCGCGGTCCTTCCTCGAAATGCACATTGACGGCGCTAGAATCGTTCTGCAGTCGATTTAAAATGCCCTTCTCTAAATTTTCTCGACAGTGTTTTGCGAAAAGAACGTCTTTCCTCCAAGGATTCCCATTTTAAGCTCACACAACATCTTCATAACACTCGTCTGTTGATCGAACCTACCGGTAACAAGTCTAGCAGCCGGCCTCTGATTTGATTCGATGTCTTCCCTTAATCCGACCTCTTGGGGATCCCAAACACAAGGGCAATACTCTAGAATGGAGCGAACTAATGTTCTAGACGCGGTCTACTTTTTAGATGAGCTATACTTTCCGGTAATTCTTCCAATAAACCGAAGTGGGGCATTCACCTTCCCTATTCGGATCTCCGGGCGGGGACTACTCAGGAGGATGTCGTTATCAGGAGGAAGAAAACTGGCGTTCTACGGATCGGAGCGTGGGATGTCAGATCCCTTAATCGGGCAGGTAGGTTAGAAAATTTGAAAAGGGAAATGGATAGGTTAAAGTTAGATATAGTGGGAATTAGTGAAGTTCGGTGGCAGGAAAAACAAGACTTCTGGTCAGGTGACTACAGGGTTATAAACACAAAATCAAATAGGGGTAATGCAGGAGTAGGTTTAATAATGAATAGGAAAATAGGAATGCGGGTAAGCTACTACAAACAGCATAGTGAACGCATTATTGTGGCCAAGATAGATACGAAGCCCACACCTACTACAGTAGTACAAGTTTATATGCCAACTAGCTCTGCAGATGATGAAGAAATTGAAGAAATGTACGATGAAATAAAAGAAATTGTTCAGATAGTGAAGGGAGACGAAAATTTAATAGTAATGGGTGACTGGAATTCGAGTGTAGGAAAAGGGAGAGAAGGAAACATAGTAGGTGAATATGGATTGGGGTTAAGAAATGAAAGAGGAAGCCGCCTAGTAGAATTTTGCACAGAGCACAACTTAATCATAGCTAACAATTGGTTTAAGAATCATGAAAGAAGGTTGTATAAGTGGAAGAACCCTGGAGATACTTAAAGGTATCAAATAGATTATATAATGGTAAGACAGAGATTTAGGAACCAGGTTTTAAGTTGTAAGACATTTCCAGGGGCAGATGTGGACTAGGACCACAATCTATTGGTTATGACCTGTAGATTAAAACTGAAGAAACTGCAAAAATGTGGGAAATTAAGGAGATGGGACCTGGATAAACTGAAAGAACCAGAGGTTGTACAGAGTGTCAGGGAGAGCATAAGGGGACAATTGACAGGAATAGGGGAAAGAAATACAGTAGAAGAAGAATGGGTAGCTCTGAGGGATGAAGTAGTGAAGGCAGCAGAGGATAAAGTAGGTAAAAAGACAAGGGCTGCTAGAAATCCTTGGGTTACAGAAGAAATATGGAATTTAATTGATGAAAGGAGAAAATATAGAAATGCAGTAAATGAAGCAGGCAAAAAGGAATACAGACGTCTCAAAAATGAGATCGACAGGAAGTGCAAAATGGCTAAACAGGGATGGCTAGAGGACAAATGTAAGGATGTAGCAGCTTATCTCACTAGGGGTAAGATACATACTGCCTACAGGAAAATTAAAGAGACCTTTGGAGAGAAGAGAACCACGTGTATGAATATCAAGAGCTCAGATGGCAACCCAGTTCTAAGCAAAGAAGGGATGGCAGAAAGGTGGAAGGAGTATATAGAAGGTTTATACAAGGGTGATGTAGTTGAGGACAATATTATGGAAATGGAAGAGGATGTAGATGAAGACGAAATGGGAGATACGATACTGCGTGAAGAGTTTGACAGAGCACTGAAAGACCTGAGTCGAAACAAGGCCCCCGGAGTAGACAACATTCCATTAGCACTACTGACAGCCTTGGGAGAGCCAGTCATGACAAAACTCTACCAGCTGGTGAGCAAGATGTATGAGACAGGCGAAATACCCTCAGACTTCAAGAAGAATATAATAATTCCAATCCCAAAGAAAGCAGGTGCTGACAGATGTGAAAATTACCGAACTATCAGTTTAATAAGTCACAGCTGCAAAATACTAACGCGAATTCTTTACAGACGAATGGAAAAACTGGTAGATGCGGACCTCGGGGAGGATCAGTTTGTATTCCGTCGAAATGTTGGAACACGTGAGACAATACTGACCTTACGACTTATCTTAGAAGAAAGATTAAGAAAAGGCAAAAATACGTTTCTAGCATTTGTAGACTTAGAGAAAGCTTTTGACAATGCTGACTGGAATACTCTTTTTCAAATTCTAAAGGTGGCAGGGGTAAAATACAGGGAGCGAAAGGCTATTTACAATTTGTACAGAAACCAGATGGCAGTCATAAAAGTCGAGGGGCATGAAAGGGAAGCAGTGGTTGGGAAAGGAGTGAGACAGGGTTGTAGCCTCTCCCCGATGTTATTTAATCTGTATATTGAGCAAGCAGTAAAGGAAACAAAAGAAAAATTTGGAGTAGGTATTAAAATTCATGGAGACGAAGTAAAAAACTTGAGGTTCGCCGATGACATTGTAATTCTGTCAGAGACGGCAAAGGACTTGGAAGAGCAGTTGAACGGAATGGACAGTGTCTTGAAAGGAGGATATAAGATGAACATCAACAAAAGCAAAACGAGGATAATGGAATGTAGTCAAATTAAATCGGGTGATGCTGAGGGAATTAAATTAGGAAATGAGACACTTCAAGTAGTAAAGGAGTTTTGCTATTTAGAAGTAAAATAACTGATGATGGTCGAAGTAGAGAGGATATAAAATGTAGACTGGCAATGGCAAGGAAAGCGTTTCTGAAGAAGAGAAATTTGTTAACATCGAATATAGATTTATGTATCAGGAAGTCGTTTCTGAAAGTATTTGTTTGGAGTGTAGCCATGTATGGAAGTGAAACATGGACGATAACTAGTTTGGACAAGAAGAGAATAGAAGCTTTCGAAATGTGGTGCTACAGAAGAATACTGAAGATAAGGTGGATAGATCACGTAACTAATGAGGAGGTATTGAATAGGATTGGGGAGAAGAGAAGTTTGTGGCACAACTTGACTAGAAGAAGGGATCGGTTGGTAGGACATGTTTTGAAGCATCAAGGGATCACAAATTTAGCGTTGGAGGGCAGCGTGGAGGGTAAAAATCGTAGAGGGAGACCGAGAGATGAGTAAACTAAGCAGATTCAGAAGGATGTAGGTTGCAGTAGGTACTGGGAGATGAAGCAGCTTGCACAGGATAGAGTAGCATGGAGAGCTGCATCAAACCAGTCTCAGGACTGAAGACAACAACAACAACAAGTATCGACCTTATGCTCGTTCCATTTCATATCGCTTTGCGACGTTAAGCCTAAATATTTCATGGACGTCACTGTGTCAAATGATACACACTAATACCGCATTAAATGCTACATGTTTTTTCTTATTATTTCTCTACTGAATTTTTCACATTTAGAGAAAGCTACTATTCGTCGCACCAAATGCAAAATCTGTCGAAATCACCCTTGCTCTCCTACAACCACTCAATAAAGACGCTTTCCCCTTAACTATAGCACCATCAGCAAGCAGTCCAGTCAAGATTCTTGCTGAGGATTCACACTACCGAGTTTTCTTACTACACAAGGAGAATCACTTAAACCTTGCACCGTAGATATTGCGGAAATGGAAAGTGCTATTGATGTTTGGTTTTCAGAGAACGGATTGGTAGACAGAGGCTCGTATTATTAGCCAATAAACAGATTGTAATAACACTTACAAAGTATTTTTTAGCGCAAACTCACACTTTTCAAAAGGAACAAAGCCAATTGACACTAACAAACTAAAAGTAGGTTAAATTAGAATGTCAATGGCGTTTGTTGCGGGTGTCTAGTGCGAGTTGTTTACGAGATATAGTATGGTGCAAAGTTTCCACACCGACACTTGTTTGTGCCATTCAACATGAATAATTGCTAGGTACGATGTTGTTATGTTTGCTCAGAATGTGCTTGTTTTATCTTTGAGTGCACTGCGACTTGCTAGTAAGTTAGCGTGTGGCAGTCCAAGCAGCAGGTAGTGAGAGGACGATGGGATTTATCAATGTAGAAAAACTCGTCTTGCTCACGGTGTATGGAGAGTGTAGGAAGAATGCAGTTCGTTCTAGAATGGTGTATGCGGCAAGATATCCCAATAGACGTCAACCATCTGGCAATTATTTATCAACTTCTTCAACCAGTTACGTGAAAGTGTTAGTGTAACACCTAGACAACGTAACAGAAGGAAAAAAGTGACGACAGAAGAGGGGGAAATTAACATTATTGCTGCTGTTGCAGTTGATCCACACGTTAGCTGGACTGGCACCAATCAGGCAAGTGTCCTATGCATTGTCCATCGACATTGGTTCCATCCCTACCTCTCCATCGAGAGCCGATGGAAACGGTTACGAGAATCGTGTTAACTTCTGTACGTAGGCATTAAGACAGGATACACCAAATGTGTCATGTATCTTGGGTAATGATGAAGCCACGTTTACCAATCACGCTCAGATAAACCGCTGGTACATGCAATATCGGTCTGCTGATAGTCCCCCTTGGCTTCGTCAGGTGGAAAGTCAGCGTCCATGGAGTGCCATCGTGTGGTGGGGGATAGTGAACTATCAGCCCATTGGCCCGTTTTTCGTACACGGGACACTGAACGTGCACAAGTATCGCATTCTTCTAACAGACCATCTTCTACGGATGCTTTAAGACGACCCTCTACAAACTAGGAGAAACCTGTGGTACCAACGGGATAGGTATCCAGCCCATAAAGCACGAAGTACTACAGCATGCCGTCACGAATTGTTTCCAAATCGTTGGATTGGCCGACCCGTTCTCCGGATTTGACGACTGTAGACGTTTTCCGTGGGGAAAGCTGAAACACGCTGTCTACAAGGACATACCAATTACACCTGATGAAATGCAACGACTTATTATTGCAGCCTGTTCGGACATCTCCGCTGAAATGTTAGCACGTGTACAGCATTTGTTCCATATCAGACTGTAGTGCGTATTGCCGCTGCTGGTGGTCGTTTTGTGCACAACATGTGATGGTTAATTGTGTCGCTACTTGTCAGAATCAATATAACTAGTGCATGTTGTTGTGTTGTTCTTTAGTGTGTGCTGCCACAGCTATTGTACTACAAGTGCAGGTGTGGGAACTTCTCAAAATACGATACCTCGTAAACGACTCGCAGTAGAACGTTGCAACAAACACCACTGACATTCTAGTTTACCCTACATTCAGTTTGTTAATGTCAATGGGCACTATTCCATTTAAAAATCTTATGTTTACACAAAAATACTCTCTCTAAGTATTAATACAATATGTTGATTGGCTAACAGTATGAGCACCTGACTACCACCAACCCGTTCTGTGAAAACCGTAGATCAACAGCACTTTTCATTTCCGCAATATTTGCGGTGCAAGTCTGAGATGATTCGCCTTTACATTATTTTTGCTACTAAGTTCTTAGCTCTTCTCCGAATGATACAGTACCTTTCTAGGGGTGGTTACGGAGTAGGAATATTTCTTAATAGTCCTGTAATACTTTGTGAATTAAATTTTCTGACAGATTAGAGTACAGATCTTTTCTCCGTAATCTACGATCTTCCCAACTGCGCTATTTAGACGCACTAGCCTTCGTGAATTTCCAAAAACAACTGTTTATCTCGAGGCAATCGCGTTTAGAAAATACCGGTCCAAACACAATTCTAAATCAGTGTGCTTGTTTTCCTAGAAGCTTTAGCGAATCTAAAAATATACTTGTAAGACAACATGGTACTAGCCTCCAATTCTCGCTCCTAGTAGAATAAACACAGCCGTCCAATAGCTACGAACAGTTGTAACATGTTATCTTCGATAGCCTGTTTACTTACGCTGGCGCATACATCACTGGTTTCTAGGGTGCCGCGTGCCTCGCGCAAACAAGATTTCTTTTCTTAATCCTGGACCATGCATATCATTAGCTTTGGTGTCCTTGTGTTAATCAGAACAGTATCTACTGTATCTAAGCCCAAGCGACTAAGACTTACAAATAAACTCTTCTGTTGCTGCAAGAATTCCTTAGGTCCGAGATGAGAAAACGAAAAGAGCGGGAAATAATTTACCGTCAACGACTAGGCTAATGGAGATAGAACGCAGGCTTATACCGTACAACGATAGAGAAGAAAATCAGTTCTTGCCTTTTAAATGGAATCATCCCGGCGTTCGGCGTAAGCGTTTTAAGGTGACTAGTAAACTAAAATCAAGAGTCACAGGCACAGATTTGAACCTAACTTCTCCGAAATAGGTGCCCAGTGACTTGACCACCATCAATCGCCTTTCGGTAAGAAGAAAAGAAGGATGCAGAAATTCAGAGGTATGGCATAAAGTCTGATGTATTACAACGTGCACACTCTATCTGAAGAATAAGAAATTTGGAAGCACAAGAAAAATTTTGAAATCATCTTGGTACTGTTATAAATGAAGGGCTATGTGCTAACAACACGTTTCAGTCCGTAGTCATCTGAACTGAACTGTTAAGCATAAAACAAGCTTGTCATAAACCCATACAAAAGTCGTAGTACACCTCCTAACAATGTTTGTGGACCTCCTTTTCCCCGGCATAGAGCAGTAACTCGACGTTGCATGGACTCAACAAGTCGTTAGAAGTCCCCTGCAGAAACACTGAGCCATGCTCCCTCTATAACTCTCCATAATTGAGAAAATGTTGCCGGTGTAGGATTTTCTGCACGAACCTCCCTCTCGATCATGTCCCATATATGTTCGGCTGGATTTATGGAAGATGATCCAGGTGAACAAACCACTCGCTCGAAATCTCCTGAATATTCTTCAAACCAATCGCGAACAACTGCTGCCCGATGACATGGCACATTGTCATCCATAAAAATTCCATCGTAGTCTGGAAACATGACGTCCATGAATGGCTGCAAATTGTCTCCGAGTAGCCGAACATAACCATTTCCAGTCAACGATCGATACAGTTCAACCAGAGGGCACAGTATATTCCACGTAAACACATCCCACTCCATTATGGAGCCACCACCAGTTTGCACAGTTGACTGCTCGGCCCATGGCTTCCTGGAGGTCTGCACCACACTCGAACTCGGTCATCGGCTATTACCAACTGAAATAGGGAATCATCTGAACACACGGTTTTCCAGTCGTCTGGGTCCAACCGATATGGTCACTAGCCCACGAGAGGCGTTACAGGAGATGTTGTTCTGTTAGCAATGACATTAGCGGTGGTCGTCGGCTGCCATACTCCATTACCGCCAAATTCGTTTCGTCTACGTCCCACACTGATTTATCCGATTAATTCATGCAGTGTTGCTTGTCTGTTAGCACTGACAACTCTACACAAACGTTACAGCTCCCGGTTGTTAAGTGAAGGCTATCGGCAACTACCCTGTCCATGGTGAGAGGTAATGCCTGAACTGTCGTACTCTCAGCACCGTCTTGACACTGTGGTTCATGGAATATTGAATTCCCTAACAATTGCCGAAATGGAGTGCCCCATGCGTCTAGCTCCAACTACCATTCCACATTCAAAGTCTGTTACTTCGCGTCGCGCGGGATCGTCGGAAACCTCTCCGCATAAATCACATGAGAACAAATGACGGCCCCGCCAAAGCACTGCCCTTTTGTACCTTGTGTACGCGATGCAACCGCCTGTGCATATCACTATCCCCTGACTTTTGTCACCTCAATCTATTTCACGGTAAACGGTGATAATCTGTTCGAATTAAGAAATATTTTCCAGTTATAACGGCTTGTGTACTCTTCAAGGTACCTATTGTCATTTTACGTTTATACTTCTTTACCACATTTAGCTAATTCGGACATTTTTGTCTCAACCAATTCGAGAACAGGAACATTTAAAAAGTGTTCATGCTTATAATGGAGAGTCAAAGAAACTGGTACACCTGCCTAATATCGTGTAGGGCCCCTGCTAGCACACAGAAGTGCCGCAACACGACGTGTTATGGGCTCGACTAATGTCTGAAGCAGTGCTGGAGGGAACTGACACCATGAATCCTGCAGATCTGTTCATAAACCCGTAAGAGCACGAGAGTGTGGGGATCTCTTCTGAACAGCACATGCATCCCAGATATGCTCAATAATGTTCATGTCTGGGGAGTTTGGTGGCAGCGGAAGTGTTTAAACTCAGAAGGGTGTCCCTGGAGCCACTCTGTAGCAATTCTGAACGTATGAAGTGTAGCATTGTCCTGCTGAAATTGGCCAAGTCCGTCGGAATGTACAGCGGACAAGAATGGATGTAGATGATCAGACAGGATGCCCACCTGTCAGACTCATACCTAGACTTGTCAAGGATCCTATATCACTACAACTGCACACTCCCCATACCATTGCAGAGCCTCCACCAGCTTGCTCACATGCAGTGCTCATGGATTCATGAGGTTTTCTCCATACTCATACACATCCATCGCCGGCCAAATGTCGGCCGGAGTGGCCGAGCGGTTCTAGGCGCTACAGTCTGGGACCACGCGACCTCTACTGTCGCAGGTTCGAATCCTGCCTCGGGCATGGGTGTGTATGATGGCCTTAGGTTAGTTAGGTTTAAGTAGTTTTCAGTTCTAGGGGACTGATGACCTTAGAAGTTAAGTCCCATAGTGCTCAGAGCCATTTGAACCACACATCCATCCGCTCAACACAATTTGAAGTAAGACTCGTCCGACCAGGCAACATGTTTCCAGTCAACAACAACCCAATGTCGGTGTTGACGGGCCAGGCAAGGCTTAAAGCTTTGTGTCGTGTTGTCATCAAGGATACACAAGTGGGCCTTCGGCTCCGAAAACCCGTAGCCATGATATGTCGTTGAATGGTTCGCAAGCTGACACTTGTTGATAGCCCCACATTGAAAAATAGCAATTTGCGGAAGGGTTGCACTTTTGTCACGTTGAACGGTTCTCTTCAGTTGTCGTTAGTCCCGTTCTTACAGGATCTTTTTCTGGCCGCAGAGATGTCGAAGATTTGATGTTTTACCGGATTCCTGATATTCACTGCACACTACTGAAACGGTCATAAGGGAGAATCCCCACTTCATCGCTACCTCGGAGATGCTGCGTCCCATCTCTAGTGAGCCGACTATAACACCAAGTTCAAACTCAGTTAAATCTTGATAACCTGCCACTGCAGCAGCAGTAACCGATCTAACAACTGCGCCAGACAGTGTTTGTTTATATAGGCGTTGCCGACCGCAGCGTATTCTGCCTGTTTACATGTCTCTGTATTTGAATACGCATGCCTATACCAGTTTCTTTGGCGCTTCAATGTATATACGCCGCTTGACGTACTTTAAAACTGTGAAAGTTGTAATTTTCTGCATGTACAGCAGTGGTCGTCGAACTGCGACACGAATCACGTATTCGTGCGGCTCGCGGTTCTCAGCAGTATCTTATAGCAACATCCGTCTAGAATCGAACAGCCGAATCCAAAAGCACCAGCTAACGTTAACATCTTATGAGCGTAGTTGTCCTTTGTCAGTAACAAACAAAAAGACTTACAGAGACAATACTATTTTAAGTTTTGTTTCAAATTGCAATTGACGTTGGAGAATTCGGCCGTGAGCTAAGTAATGTTGGCCGCTTGCCTCTGGGGCAGAGAGATAATTAGTGCGCCCACTGTCGAATCAGAGGATGTGAGACAGGAATATTTTACAGTTTGTCTTCTAGTACTGCCAACCCACGGCCGTATGCTACTCGGACAGTCCGCACAAAGTGCCGTTGCCGGTAGATGCACAGTTGGTAGGGCACGCATGGAGAGAGCAGTGATGGGGGCCGCGGTCAGGCTCTGTAGGTGAAATGTCAAGCGCTGGAGGGGAAGTGCCGATCTAAACTTAAGCCTCTCACATTTATTTGGAAAATTTAAGTGGAGCCCCTCCATGCCTACACTTACATGGTGACCATTCTAAAAGATCTGTCACCCTGTTTTTATTAGCATCTTAAAAGAATTCCGCTGAAAATGCAGGTATTTATTTTCGCTTAGCATGTTATCATTTGTAACTTTCAGAGAAGCGTCATTAGTGGCGAATTTTGAGTAAAACTTACACATTTCTCTGGCTGCCATGTTAGAATTTGTTTCTCTTGCCAAAACACAGAGGAATGTATACAGTATCATCTCTCTAACGTGCGAGAGCATTCTGAAACAGTGTTTTGTTAAGTTTATTAAGTGAGGAGGGACAGATGTCGACTCTGGCCAGAATTTATTGGTTATGAACTCCAGATTCAAACTGAATAAATTTTAAAAAAGCAGGAATTTAAAGAGGTGGGGCCTGGATAAACTGAAAGAAGCAGAAGTTATAGAGAGTTTCAGAGGGAGCATTAGGGAACGATGGACAAGAACAGGGAAAAGGAACACAGTACAAGAAGAATGGATAGATCTGAGAGATGAAATAGTGAAGGTAGCAAAGGAGCAGGTAGAAAGGCGAGGGCTAGTAGATATCTTGGCTGAAACAAGAGATGTAGAATTCAAACGATGAAGGAGAAAATATAAAAATGCAGTAAATGAAGCAGGCGAAAGGGAATGAAAAAAGTCTAAAAAATGAGATTGACAGGAATTGCAGAACGGCTAAATGGATAGAGGACAAATGTAAGGATGTAGAAACAAACATCATTAGGGGTAAAATAGATGATGGCTACAGTAAAATTTACAGACCATTGCAGAACAGGTAACTACCTGTATGAACACCAAGAACTCAGATGGGAAACCAGTCCTAAACAAATAAGGGAAAGCAGAAAGGTGGAGGGAGTATATAGAGGGTCTATACAAGGGAGATGTACTTCAGGGCTATATTACGGAAATAGAAGAGGATGTAGACGAAGATGAGAAGGAAGGTTTGGTACTGAGTGAAGAATTTGACAAAGTCCTGAAAGGCTTAAGTCGAAAAAAGGCCCCAGGAGTAGACAACATTCCATTAGAGCTTCTGATAGCCTTGAAAGAGCCAGCCATGACAAAATTCTTCCATCTGCTGAGCAAGATGTATGAGACAGGCGAAATACTCTCAGACTTCAAGAAGAAACTTATAATTTCTAGTCCAAAGAAAGCAGATGCTGTCAGGTGTGAAAATTACCGAACCATCAGTTTCATACGTCACGGTTGCAAAACACTAACGCGACTCCTTTACAGATGAATAGAAAAACTGGTAGAAGCCAACCACGGGGAAGACGAGTTTGGATTCCGGAGAAATGTAGGAACATGCGAGGCAATACTGACTCTAAGACATCTCATAGAAGATAGATTAAGGAAAGGCAAATCTACGTTTCTAGCATTTGTAGACTTAGAGAAAGCTTTTGATAATGTTGACTGGAATACTCTCTTTCAAATTCTAAAGATGGCACGGGTAAAATAACGGGAGCGAAAGCCTATTTACAATTTATGCAGAAACCAGATGGAAATTATAAGAGTCTACGGGCACAAAAGGGAAGCAGCGGTTGAGAAGGGACTGGGGCGGGTTTGTAGCCTATCCCCTATGTTATTCAATCTGTATATGAGGCAAGCAAAACGGAAACGGAAGAATTAGAAGTAGGAATTAAAACCAGGGAGAAGGAATAATAACTTTGAGGTTTGCCTCGATGACACTGTAATTCTGTCAGAGATAGCATGAGTTTTGGAAAAGCAGTTGAAAGGAATGGGCACAGTCTTGAAAGGAGAATATAAGATAAACATCAACAAAAGCAAAACGAGGATAGTGGGATGTGGTCGAATTAAGTCAGACGACTCTGAAGGAATTAGATTAGGAAATGAAACACCTAAACTAGTAGAGGAGTTTTGCTATTTGGCCGGAAAAATAACTAATGGTGGCCGAAGTAGAGAGGATATAAAATGTAGACTGGCAATGGCAAGGAAAGCGTTTCTGAAGACGAGAAATTTGTTAACTTTGAGTGTAGATTGAGATGTCAGGAAGCCCTTTCTGCAAGTATTTGTATGGAGTTTAGCTTATACGTAAGTGAAACATGGACGATAAATAGTTTAGACAAGAAGAGAATAAAAGTTTTTGAAATGTGGTGCTACAGAAGAATGCTGAAGATTAGATGGGTAGTTCACGTAACTATTGAGGAGGTACTGTATAGAACTGGGGAGATGAGAAATTTGTGGTACATTCTGACTAGAACAAGGGAAGAATTGGTAGGACACATTCTGAGGCGTCATGGGATCACCAGTTTAGTTCTTGAGTGAAGCGGGCGGGGAGGGGGGGGGGGGGCGGGGGGCGGTTAAAATCGAGATCAAGAGATGAATACTGTAAGCAGAATCAGAAGGATGTAGCAGGCTGTAGTAGTTACCCGGAGATGAAGATGCTTGCACATGATAGAGTAGCATCAAACCAGTCTTTGGACTGAAGCCACAACAACAACAATCAAGTGAGGAACTGAGGAAAAGTAAGATCATTAGCTTATTAAAAAAGCACATGCTGGGTACAATATAAACGTATATTGTTTTCACTTACGTTGTTCCAAAACCCTTAGCATTTTTCGTTTTATCGGCTACCGATGGCCCCTAAAAATTACAGGTGGTGGTGGCGGTGGTTAGTGTTTAACGTCCCGTCGACAACGAGGTCATTAGAGACGGAGCGCAAGCTCGGGTTAGGGAAGGATTGGGAAGGAAATCGGCCGTGCCCTTTCAAAGGAACCATCCCGGCATTTGCCTGAAACGATTTAGGGAAATCACGGAAAACCTAAATCAGGATGGCCGGAGACGGGATTGAACCGTCGTCCTCCCGAATGCGAGTCCAGTGTACTAACCACTGCGCCACCTCGCTCGGTCCTAAAAATTACATTTTTTCGTTGAAAAAGTCGGTAGTTAGTGGATTAACAAGGTAGATAATGAAGTTTTGCATAATAACCATGTAGTAAAATACTCTTTTCTTTGTGTGGTATCATTGTCCAATATTTCATTTCCATATCTCAATCTGTATGTGAAATATGAGGTACGTTGTGGATACTTCATTCTGGACTCCTCGCTGATGCGGTGCTATGGCAAACTTCTTCGAATTTCAGACAGTGTGTTAGTTCCGTGTAACAATCACAATAACTACATCCACTAACGAAATGATGGACACATCCTCATGAACCTGACACATTAAGCTATAAGTGACACAAAAATGATTTTTTTACCGAATAGTTTCTGCAAAATCGTTTGAGAAAGACTGCAGGGCGTGCGCGTCGATTCTGTCGTCGCCGACCAGCCAAAAGGCAGCAAACACTTGGCCTCCGCTTCCAAACAAACGAATGAACGCGCCCAGAGCTTTGGGCGAAAACTGGTCGCTGAGCAGCGGCCACCTTATCGTGCACGAACTTATACCTATCAGCCGCTGCGGTATGAATTTTGACACGCAAGTAACACGGATTCCTGAATTTGTTTTACAGAGACGGTCATTTTCAAATGCGGTACATATTTGTAGCACGGAATATGAAATTAAATTTAGGCTGTTATAATACAGCCCACTGAGTAGAAGTAAAATGACATTAAGAACAGTTAGTATCTGTTATCGTGTCTCACATTGAATAATGCATCTAAATGTAAGTTCAATAGCTGTTATTAATCAATTTAATCATCCGTTCACACAGACAACACTGCAACTCTTCGTCAGGCAATTACAATGTCGTAACTTTGGGGCCGCTGAGGATGGCAGTAATCTGAAACAGAGAAAAGTCGACACGACGTGTTCCGAATACTGTCGACTTTTAACGATTAGTCCTTCGTAGCCGGCAGTCAACTTATCGGGTCCTTACTATAGCTAGACTATTGGAGGCTCATAACGTACTAATTTATGTAAATTACCAATAATTAATAGTAAGGTCAGTACATACGCGGCAATTGCTCCCCTACAATATCAATATATTGGCTCCTGCCCCCCCCCCCCCCCAAAGAAAATAACTTCTTCGCAAAAGAATTCCACACGTATCAATGAATTATCTGTCGACGTGGAAAAATTGTACAGAACACTTCTTCGGATGATCTCTAAGTATGATTTCTGTGGAAGAAATTTCATGATTCTATGTCAATGGGAGGTAGCCTACACATTTTGATGTGTGATTTTGCTAGTACCAAAATATGTGACACAAATGGCCGTATCTTTTGATTGCAATGACTTAGAAGCTTAAATTTCTTACACCACCAGGGGACTGTTGACTGATAAAAAACGTCAATTTTTTTGCCTGTAACATAATTGCAAATTATCATTTTTCGAATTTTTCCTTTACTTGTACAGCGTCTTTAATTGTACTAGCTTTTTGCCAAACTTGATGGTTATAAGTCAACGGCAAGTAACCTATAGGTTTTAAGATGAGTGAGTTGCGAGTAGCAAAATGTGTGCCATAAATGGTCGTATCTTTTGTTTGCGCCGACACAGAAGCTTCAATTTTTTATACAGTCAAAGGACATAAATTTTAACTCGATAAGCCTACCCTTTCCTGAGAAAAAGGTTTCTTAATGGACAGACAGGCACATAATAAAGCGATCCTGTAAGGGTTCCGTAGTTTTTACCGATTAAGGTAGGGAACGCTAAAAAAGAAAAAAAACCTCGTCTTCATCCTACTCCATATTTTCAGCTTGTTGATCTGCTTCCTGCTTAGGTTTGGAGAGAAAAGTGAAGAGATGGAGACGACATTAAAATCCATAGGCGTCCTAAGGCTATGACGCAAACAATAGCTGTTATTCTCTCTGCTATACCGTGATTGGTTTCCCAGAGGCTGAGGGAAGGAAAACTTTCACAGAAAATCAGAAACAGCCTCTGCAACAGTGGGCAGAATTTTCTCTTTTTCTGGAAACACCAGTTGACTTACGATACATGAAACAAGTCAACCTTTTATTAATTTGCACACAGCGGCACCTTCCGCTTGTTAAATGTGTTACTTCTTTATGTTTGGTGAAGGTGACGCTGATCATTGCAAATACACTGGTGTGCAAAACTCAAGAACAAAAGTAAATGTTCCAGGGCGCATTACGCTTTCCCACCACTCGCCATATCAGGGTACGTGCATAGTCGAACACAATCGTTTCGTTGGTCCAGGTGCTACGATTTGGGGGAGGTGTGGACGTACTGACCTCCAAATTTTTGAACGAACTACACTCACCAGTGAACGTTATTCTGACACTGCATTCCTCCCCCAAACCGGTCTTTTCAAGGGTGCATTCGGCCCGACTTCATTTTCATGGATGACAAAGCGCGCCGCATCGAACAACGCAAGTGGAGGAGAGAGAATATTCAGCGAAAGGACTGTCCGGCCCGTTCCCCGACGTAAATCCCCTCGAGCGCGTGTGACATGCGTTGGAGGTCGTACCGCAGCTAGCCTTCATGCATCAATGACCATCCAGCAGCTATCAACAGCGCTGGTGAAAGAATGCCGGCCGCGGTGGTCTAGCGGTTCTAGGCGCGCAGTCCGGAACCGCGCGACTGCTACGGTCGCAGGTTCGAATCCTGCCTCGGGCATGGATGTGTGTGATGTCCTTAGGTTGGTTAGGTTTAAGTAGTTCTAAGTTCTAGGGACTGATGACCACGGTAGTTAAGTCCCATAGTGCTCAGAGCCATTTGCTGGTGAAAGAATGGCACGCTCTACCGCGAGAAGTCCTTACTAATCTTGCGGTCAACATGGGAGCACTTTGTAGAGCACATCATCGCCGTCCTTGGTGATCACACACCTTTTTAAGAACCGTGTTCCGCTTTTTGCAATGTCCAGTGGACCGTAATGAATCGGGATGACTTTAAGGTAATTATTGCCTTCCAACAGTGTATCATTTCTATACGTCTCATTGCGTATTTCTTCCAGTTACCTTCTGGCCTATACTGTAGCAGTTCTCTCTAAGTGGGGTCCAAATTTCATCGAGCTATATTACTTGGCTGTGACAAGCCATGTGAATGTTACTTTCGTCCTTAACGTTTTGACCACCAGTGTAGGTATATTAGATTATCGTGTCTGTGCTGTTACTAAGGTTAAAAGAGAAATTAGAGACGGTAAAATCCTTACTGGAATTTCAGTTACAGATGACAGTCCTGCAGCATCTCATACTCCTATTCCATGCGTCGCATCGGAGAGATTTCGTATTTAATCCGACACACTGGCGCACAGTCTGGCAATTAGTAGTACCTGTACACTACCACTTCTCCTTCTTTTGGGATTCTTCAATTTCTCCGGGCGTATTTTATGACGAAATAAATCTCAATACATCAGCGCACCTGGTGATGGCAACGTGGTCGATTGCCGAAATATTGTGTCCTATGCACACTCACACCAGGCTGTTCACCCGAGATTTATTTCGTCTCCTTCTTTTGCCATCCAAATGCTGATAATGACAGTTTCTTCCAACGCGTTTTTTCTAACCTTCTACTTGATGATGGAGCGCCATCCATCACATGTGACAGTACACAAGTATCAAACTGCATATCTAGAGTTTCGAATTTTTACGCCTGCTTGACGCAACGGTAACTTTCGTTCCTTTCCGTGATTACAATAGGTACAAGTATGAGGCTGCACTGTGTTTCTGGGCCGCGTTTAACCTTGCATGGTATGAACAATATACAGTGTGTTTGAAAAAGAACTCCCTAGTTTTAATGTGTCCTAGAATCTGTACAAAGTGACATAAACTATTCTAGTTTGTGGTGTTTGATTCATCAACTCTCCAAGCTTGGCTCCCCTGCAGTCGCAGGTCTGACATTGAGACGGCACCAGTGCTTTTTTATTTTTCCTCTCTGTTCCCTCAGTTCAGTCCAGGCCTGCGTGCAGTGAAGTGCAGAGGAACTCAGCAACAACGTGTACTCCGCAACAGAAAGCGCAGTGTGTTATTTCGCTTGTAAAAACTCAGTTATGACAGTGCAACATAATTTTAGACGTCAGTATGGCGGTGAACCACTAACAACAAAAACTATCTGTCATTGGCTAAAGTCTTTCAAGGAAACTGGTAGTGTTTTAAAAGCAAAATCATTAGGTAGACTGTGAACTTCTGAAGATGATGTAGAACAGATCCGTGTTTCGTGTGTTGGGAACTCGAAGATGTCATTAGCCAGACATTCTAGTCCTTTCATTCTTGTAGAAAAAACAATAAACAGGACATTTACTGTGACATGTTGACAGAGTTCTTCTTTCCCCAAATGGATGAAACTGAGGCAGAAAAGGGGCTTGTGTTTTCCTAACAAGATGGCGCTCCAACTCATTACTGTAACCCCATACAAGCGCCTATTGACACTCTCTTTCCAGGAATGTGGATAGATACAACTGGCCCAATACGTTGGCCACCACGAAGCGCAGACTTAACCCCACTGGACTTTTCCTTTTGAGGCCACATAAAAAATGTTGTGTACAGTGAAAAGATTAGAGACATCAGTCACTTACGGGAAAGAATCATCGTGGCTCAAATGGCTCTAAGCATTATGGGAATTAACTGCTGAGATCATTAGTCCCCTAAAACTTAGAACTACTTAAACTTAACTACCCTAAGGACATCACACACATCCGTGCCCAAGGCAGGATTCGAACCTGCGACCGTAGCGGTCGCGCGGTTCCAGACTGTAGCGCGTAGAACCGCTTGGCCACCCCGGCCGGCATCATCGTGGCAGTTGGAACAGTTACACTTGGAATGGTGAATATGTGGCGAGAAGTGGATATCGTCTCGACGTGTGCAGGACAACAAATGGATCCCACATTGATGTCTACTAGCATTAAAAAAAACTTGAATTCTCTTTCATGATGTGTACTCATTGATGTAATTTTTCAATAATTTCCCCATTAAATTTATACTTAAAATTAGGGAGTTCTTTATCAAACAACCTGTATAATACAGGGTGATTCAAAAAGAATACCACAACTTTAGGAATCTAAAACTCTGCAACGACAAAAGGCAGAGCTAAGCACTATCTGTCGGCGAATTAAGGGAGCTATAAAGTTTCATTTAGTTGTACATTTGTTCGCTTGAGGCGCTGTTGACTAGGCGTCAGCGTCAGTTGATGCTAAGATGGCGACCGCTCAACAGAAAGCTTTTTGTGTTATTGAGTACGGCAGAAGTGAATCGACGACAGTTGTTCATCGTGCATTTCGAACGAAGTATGGTGTTAAACCTCCTGATAGGTGGTGTATTAAACATTGGTATAAACGGTTTACAGAGAATGGGTGTTTGTGCAAAGGGAAAAGTTCTGAACGGCCGAGAAAGAGTGATGAAAATGTAGCACGCATCCAGCAAGCATTTGTTCGCAGCCCAGGAAAATCGACTCGCAGAACTAGCAGAGAGCTGCAAATTCCACAACCAACTGTATGGAGAGCCCTACGAAAAAGGTTAGTTATGAAACCTTATCGTCTGAAATTGGTTCAAGCACTGTCTGCAGCTGATAAGATTAAAAGAATCGATTTCTGTGATTTTATCCTTGCTCAAATGGAAACAGATGAATCTTTCGTTTCAAAGATTGTGTTTAGTGATGAAGCAACTTTCCACACTAACGGGAAAGTCAACCGTCACAATGTCTGTATATGGGTGCGGGAAACAACTCAGTATGAACCTGACTCGCCTAAGGTGAACGTTTTCTGTGCCATTTCAGCCAATAAAGTTTTTGGTCCCTTTTTCTTCGAAGGTGCTACTGTAACTGGACTACAGTATCTGGAGATGTTAGAGAATTGGCTGTTCCCTCAGCTCGAACAAGAAGCACAACAATTCATATTTCAGCAGGATGGAGCACCACCACATTGGCACTTATCTGTCCGTAACTACCTGAACGTCAACTACCCGAGGCGATGGATCGGCCGCCAGGCAGCCCGTGACAGAGCACTTCATCACTGGCCTCCAAGAAGCCCTGATCTTATCCCCTGCGATTTTTTCTTATGGGGGTATGTTAAGGATATGGTGTTTCGGCCACCTCTCCCAGCCACCATTTTTGATTTGAAACGAGAAATAACAGCAGCTATCGAAACTGTTACGCCTGATATGCTACAGAGAGTGTGGAACGAGTTGGAGTATCGGGTTGGTATTGCTCGAGTGTCTGGAGGGGGCCATATTGAACATCTCTGAACTTGTTTTTGAGTGAAAAAAACCTTTTTAAATACTCTTTGTAATGATGTATAACAGAAGGTTATATTATGTTTCTTTTGTTAAATACACATTTTTAAATTTGTGGTATTCTTTTTGAATCACCCTGTAATTCGTACAATCACCTTTGTCAACAAATATTCCCCGACTCTCATTTAACAATGAATATCGACCATACTGGTGGTCAATTGGATTTCTTCATAAAACTTTTGTTCCCATTCCTTGAGAGATGTTGATGGAGAGTAATGACAATTAATTGCTCTACCAGCATAGAACACAACGGCTCAATAACATTTAAATCTGGAAACCGATGAGGTCTTTTCTGTGAACAATGTCTGCTTCATTGAACTGACATGGTCGACTGGAATACTTTCAATGAGCTTACCAGCTACCTTTCGTATCACTGTAACCATAGCATGCACAGAAAACTTCGATACGGCTACCCAAACAATCACGGAACGTCTGACACACTCCACATTTGGAAGAAAACCGCCGTGATTGTGCAATTATCCTGCTATTTCTCCATGCATAAACACTCTAGACAGATGGTAATGAACAGTGTGAAAGCACACTCATCGGGCGACATTACACGAATTCCACTGGCCAGTAGACTAGATTATATGTTCCTTGCACTACTGAAACCCCTTCTTTTCATTCACATGCTGTACAAAAGATCTAGAAATAACATTGCTGCCATGATATTTTTTCATGTGCCACAGTTCCTGTTGGTATTGTATTCTCTAAGCCGGAAATGAAAAGGAAGTAGAGAAGCTGTAACAGAAAGAAAAATTTAGATGAACAAGACTACGATGCATTCACTGACAGAAATACAGAAATTGATATAAGTGTCATTAAGCAAGAGGTTAGCATAAGGTGTCCGACAAGGTTGTCTTTTCCCTCCATATTTATTTATTTATAGAAACTGCAATACAAACAATGAAATGTTGAGCGAAAGAGATCAAAATTAATGGAGAGCAAATATATTATATGAAATGTGCTCGCAATATACTCGGTCCAGTCACATCAATGTGACCACTGCCTATATTTGACGTCAACGTGCAATAACCTCTCACAGACGGAAGGTGACAGCACTTGCAGTGGAGGATATATAAAACATTTCGGGAGGACGCGGAAAATAGTGCAGTCGTTGTCGCAATGCAGAAACGGAGTGATTTATCTGACGTCAAAAGAGCATAATCGTTGGCTTTGCGGCAAACAGTGTGAGCATTTCCGAAATGGCTAAATTTGTAAGCCGTTTGTATGTCGCTGTGGTTAAAGTGTACTGTGCATGGAAAAATGGTGCTGTTCAACACCGGCACCGAAGCAACTGTGGGCCATAGGTGACAGGGGTGTACAACAGCTGCAGAGATCGGTATGGGCGAATAGACGTGCAACTGTTGAGCAACTGACCACTTTAATGGTATTTGAATTACGTAACCATTACGGCACCTCACCTCAACCTCTCTACTGCGTTTCTGTAAAATAGTTAACACATTTCTGTGACAACATTGAGATTTGATTTCATTAATGTAGAGGTACTTTGATACATCGATATGTTTATATTGCAATGATATTATTCTTATGTGTATTCTTTATTTTGTCACTATGATCTTTGACGTACTTGTAATTCTGATTTTTGGGCGCGCAAGCGGTTATTGGAGAGTCAAGACCTGGTCGTCATGTTGAAAAGACGCAAATTGTAGGCAGTTTATGAAATGTGAACTTTAACAGTGAGGAAGATATTCTCAAGTATGTTTTATATTCTGAAGTGATGTTGCAACAAAAGTAATAAAAAGGAAGTGTAACTTAAGTTCGGAGTGCCGGTTACTTATTTACATCACCATTGTCATAACTTGCAAAAGTTTAATCTTCAAGAATGATTTGTGACGCGCATCTATAAAACTTTTGAATATCGCAGAATAACACCTAGGCCTCTTTGCATCCGAGCTTGTAATTATCACTACCTAGATTTTCGACGATTGAGCCATGAGTTGATGAGACCAGCGTGGGAAACACGAAAAGATGAGTGCCCAGTTTATCCACTATTTCAAGAAATGACTTTAATAACTGTGCTCTAATGACAGCTGCCACATAATATAACTTTGTTGTTGCCCGAAAATGCAATATTTAACAGCGTGAGCAACACTAAAATCATAATTAATTTTTGACCTTTGTTGTGGTAGGGTTGTTCGACCACCCAGATGAACCAAGCCACTACCAACAGTGTCTCCTCAATGACAGTTCAGCGAACGTTGCTATGCATGGGCCTTCACATTAGGCACCTGTTTCTCACACCCATGCTGACTGCTGTTCATCGGTGATGAAAGCTGGAATTTGCACGCCAATACCGCAACTGGAAGTCCACTGAATGGTGACAGGTGGACTTTTCACATGAACTGCATTTTATGCTACATAAGAAAGTTGTCCATTGGCGTGTATGTCATGAAATGTCTGAAAGCAAACACCCTGCAACAATCGCCGGAAGGATCCAGGCCGGAGGAGGGAGCTTTAGGGTCTGGGGAATATTTCGTGGCATTCCCTGGGTGATCTCGTCATTCCGGAAAGCACAATGGATCAACACAAAAATGAATCTATTCTTGGGGACCACGTCAACCACTACATGCAGTTGTTTTTCCTCGGCAAAATGGCATCTACCAGTAGAACAATGCAACGTGTCGTACAGCTCACTGTGTATGTGCGTTGTATAAGGAGCACCAGGGTAAGTTTATCGAACTTAACTGGCCACGCAACCCCTCCAGCGTTTAATCCAATCGAGAACCTGTAGGATCACCTCCACTGGGCTGTTCGCACCATGGATCCTCAGTCGACAAGCCTAGTGCAGCTGGCCACGCTGCTGGAATTGTCACGGCTAGACATCCCTGTCGATACCTTCCAGAACTTAAAGTCTTGCAGCGGTCTGAGGTGCAAAATGCGGTTGTTCAACCTTCTGACATGTGGTCACATTAATTTAACTGGACACTGTAGAAGTTTTAGCAGATTCCGAAGAGGTCATGAATCATACGTTAAAATTAGTTGCTTTGGAGAATCACTAACTGAAAATAAACACAAACAAGTCTAAAATAATGGTGATGGCTACATCGAAGAGACAAGTGAGGGCGAACATGGAGATTGTAAATACAATGCTAGTGCTTTTAATAAATTTTCCTACTTGGGAAGGACAGTAACGGTTGATAACTGATGTAGACTACAACGGATATTAAAAGAACTGCAATGACCAAACAACCCTTCAGAAATAAGAATAATTTATAAACAACTAACTGCTTTAATACTGAAACGAGAAAGATATTCACCGACACATTTATGTGGAGCATTTTAAGCTATAGATGTGCAGGCTGGACACTGGGGAAACGGAACAAAATTAGAAGCAGAAGAGATATGGGTACGGATAAGAGTCACGAAAACATAAAAATAAAATCCAATGAACAAATACTGAAACAAATTAAAGAGAAAATGTTAGGCCCTATTGATTAATACAATACAGAGAAGAAAACTAAATTAACTGGACACCTAATTCGACATCACGGTTTCATTAAAATTATCTTCGAAAATAAAGTTCTAGGGACAAAATCGATAAGAAGACGCAGATACCAGTACAAAATGTTATCAGTGGAATGAACTGCAACCAGACAGTAAAGATGGTAATGAAATAGATATTAAGATCAGCTTTCACTTTTTCAACTGAATTCCTCGTATCAGACTTTTAACCATCTTTATGCCATATTGTCTCTATAAATAAGTTTATTTTCTATTTCAGTAATATGTTTAGCAAACGAACTTTCCCCTTGAATTCTACACACTAGATATATATACTTTGTACACCGAGACTATTGTCAATGGATAGAAACACGGGTAAATTTCTACAATGTGACTTTCATCACTTATTCGACCAGTGGGCATAACTTCAGTTTTCCTCTTCGGAAGTTGTTGAATACAATATAACAATGCAGCGACCATAGATATGCTTAAGAGCATATGAAGATGAAACATATGACGATCTCATCATTTCAAACAAGAGAAAACAAACTCCAGAAATGAGACGTTTGCGCCAAGGTGGATATACCCTTTTCTGCAACCCATACAGTTCACCCTGTATGGTCGGGTCAGCTTACCACCCCCTTTTAAGGCCAACCATCCACAGGTGAACACCACTTTTTGTTATTGTCTGGCGAGTAGCATGAACTCACTACGTTTACATGCGACATATCTTCCGAAAGACGAAAACCGAATTTCGAAAACTGTTTTTCGCTTTTATGTTTACACACGTCTGAAGCGGATTTGCTAGCCAGTTCAATATGGCCTCTGGAAAACATGTTACAATTTTGATTTAGCCAGCACAATCGCTATTTCTCTTCAATTAGACGATATGTAAACAGCTTTAGTCTAATATTTCTACTTATCCTTAACTGTACTAAAAGCCATCCATCCATATTAGCCGAAAATTTTTATAAACAAGACGAAACCTGATAGCCCAAGCACGTTTCAAAACCGGCTGTGTTTACATGGGAGCGAAAATCGCTTGCGGAATTGGAAAACGGGCAACTAGCAACACGTTTCCAGAATCGATTCTGAAGTGTTTACATAACCACCCAGAAGCGGTATTGCAAAATCGGTTTACGAAATCCGCTTTTGGGAACCCCATGTAAATGGGGTGACAGTAGTGCAAAACTTTACGACCCGTCTTCTGCTAGCATGCGGCAGCGCATGCGCAAACACACACAGCGGTTGGCCTGGGCGCGGTTTACGGTCCAGTTAATTCGGGATGGCGGGCAGCGACCGTCGCCTTCGCCACGCGGCGTTGCGAGACCCGCCGGGCTTGCCAACTGTCTGCTCGCTACTACAAATAGCCGCTCCCAGACCGTCCGAAATATAGTGCGCGCACTCCCCTAGCCGTGAAATAAAGACGGCCGTTGTCTACATTGTGTCCACGAGCTTTCCGTCTTTGCGTTTTCACAGATGACTCATACACACACATGATCAAACTCCTCTTTCTCCTGTTCAGTTTTATGACATGATGCCACATTTGTCCACAGTTATGGAGCTCAGAAAGTTCTCGAGAGACAATAACAATAATTATGTTACAGTACAGTTACTTACAAGTGGAAGGAATTGTTTTTCACTGAATGGATTATAAAACTCAACAATAGGATCACAATACCTCCCAACACATCTTACTTTTTTTGTAACTTGATATTTTCACTATAATTATACATTTTGTTTAAAATAACTTTCTAACTGACTTTTTTGAGGGTCAAGTGATAGGGGCCAACCGTCACCAAGCCAACTGTGGTACTTTCACAAGCAGGGCTGGTTGCATACTGACAACACAGACCCTCTGATACAACCTTTCAATCACAGAATTATTTTATTCGAGTTGTAAGCAGTAGCATGAGTTGATATTTCTACAGTCAGTTCACTTTTGTGATTTAACAGTACTGTTTTCTGTTAAGTTTTTCTCTTTCTTTTTTTCTTGGGGACTTTGTCCCACCTCAATGTGGGTTTACTATTGATTTGACAGTGTTAGTGGCAGAGGGTGGCCGGATGCCCTTCGTGCCGCCATCCGAAACCCCTCGCCTCCCCCTCCACCCCTCCCAGGACAGAATTAGTGTATCCCGGCTGTGTGCATCTAGTGTAACCCATGGAATAGTGCGAAAGTTTTCAAATGTCTGCAAGCCGTGTAACTGAGGCAGAATGTGGGGAACAGCCCAGTATTCACCTATTGGGGTGTGGAAAACCGCCTAAAAACCATATCCAGGCAGGCCGGCATACCGGCCCTTGTCAGTAATCTGCCGGGCGGATTCAGTCTGGGACCGGCACGCCTACCCGAGTCCAGGAAGCAGCGCATTAGCGCTCTCGGCTACCCTGGTGGGTCTGTTGGGTTTTATCTTGAACTAACTGATGACGTACTGATTTCGCTTTTCCTGAGATGTTTGACCTACATTTGATTTTCATTTCGTACTACCTACTCTGCAATAGTGATATCAACATTCTTGTCTTATAGTGACCTCTAAAATCAGAGCTAAACTATCATACCAGTGTGGCAGAGCTCCAGTTCCCCCCCCCCCCCCCCCCCTTCAATTTTTGCAAAGGACAGGATACTTCACACTCATAAGAAACTGAATTAGAGACAGTCTATCAAGTTAATCCTCTCTCAGCTTGATGGCACTGGCAAAGTGCATTGGCATACAAATTGTGTCCTCAATAGAATCAAAATCAGATGATTTTGAATCCACATAATCAATCCCTTTCATGTCTATGGAATATTTCGCAAACATTGTGACACAGCTCAATATGCTGAAAGTGCAGTTTTTTAACATACAAATATGTCACAACACGTGCAATGACTCACCAGTCCAGACAGCCTTTTCCCATGTCCTGAGCATCCAGTGGCAGCATTCATGTTCCTATGCTAATCTCTGTACCATGTGATGTGTGTTGAATTGACTTCTGTAGCCCATAAGGAGATGATTCTGAATGCCAACAGTCAACACATTGCCTCACAGAAACTCGGTATTCCACTCACCATGGCTTCAAAAGTGGTCTTTCTTCAACTACAATTACTGTCTATATTCAGTTGCTCATGAGATTACGGTACATACTGTCTAACCACATTTTCCTGTTTCATAGTAAGACAACTGAGTAATAACTGAAGCTATCACAACATGTACAATGCTTCCCTATTGCTGATATGGTGTGCACCACAAGAAGTGTTCAGTTTCCTGATACTTTGAATAAGCACTTCAATTTGTCAATGAATTCAATGTGAAAACACTTGTTAATGAATAATGTGAGTACTGGTATGTTTCAATTTATAGTTAAAAAATGTGGCAATTTTTACAATTCAAGATGGCTGGATTGGCTGCATCACACACCGAATGCATCAGTGTTCCCTCTCGGTGAATATTTTGGACTTTTGGGAAGAGACAAAAGTTGAACATGGTGTCATTGTTGTTGTCTTCAGTCCTGAGATTGGTTTGATGCAGCTCTCCATGCTACTCTGTCCTGTGCAAGCTTCTTCATCTCCCAGTACCTACTGCAACCTACATCCTTCTGAATCTGCTTAGTGTATTCATCTCTTGGTCTCCCTCTACAATTTTTACCCTCCACGCTGCCCTCCAATGCTAAATTTGTGATCCCTTGATGCCTCAGGAGATGTCCTACCAACCGATCCCTTCTTCTAGTCAAGTTGTGCCACAAACTTCTCTTCTCCCCAATCCTATTCAATACCTCCTCATTAGTTACGTGATCTATCCACCTTATCTTCAGCATTCTTCTGTAGCACCACATTTCGAAAGTTTCTATTCTCTCCTTGTCCAAACTAGGTATCATCCATGTTTCACTTCCATACATGGCTACACTCCATACAAATACACTCCTGGAAATTGAAATAAGAACACCATGAATTAATTGTCCCAGGAAGGGGAAACTTTATTGACACATTCCTGGGTCAGATACATCACATGATCACACTGACAGAACCACAGGCACATAAACACAGGCAACAGAGCATGCACAATGTCGGCACTAGTTATATCCACCTTTCGCAGCAATGCAGGCTGCTATTCTCCCATGGAGACGATCGTAGAGATGCTGGATGTAGTCCTGTGGAACGGCTTGCCATGCCATTTCCACCTGGCACCTCAGTTGGACCAGCGTTCGTGCTGGACGTGCAGACCGTGTGAGACGATGCTTCATCCAGTCCCAAACATGCTCAATGGGGGACAGATCTGGAGATCTTGCTGGCCAGGGTAGTTGACTTACACCTTCTAGAGCACGTTGGGTGGCCCGGAATACATGCGGAGGTGCATTGTCCTGTTGGAACAGCAAGTTCCCTTGCCGGTCTAGGAATGGTAGAATGATGGGTTCGATGACGGTTTGGATGTACCGTGCACTATTCAGTGTCCCCTCGACGATCACCAGAGGTGTACGGCCAGTGTAGGAAATCGCTCCCCACACCATGATGCCGGTTGTTGGCCCTGTGTGCCTCGGTCGTATGCAGTCCTGATTGTGGCGCTCACCTGCACGGCGCCAAACACGCATACGACCATCATTGGCACCAAGGCAGAAGCGACTCTCATGGCTGAAGACGACACGTCTCCATTCGTCCCACCATTCACGCCTGTCGTGACACCACTGGAGGCAGGCTGCACGATGTTGGGGCGTGAGCGGAAGACGGCCTAACGGTGTGCGGGACCGTAGCCCAGCTTCATGGAGACGGTTGCGAATGGTCCTCGCCGATAACCGAGGAGCAACAGTGTCCTTAATTTGCTGCGAAGTGGCGGTGCGGTCCCCTATGGCACTGAGTAGGATCCTACGGTCTTGGCGTGCATCCGTGCGTCGCTGCGGTCCGGTCCCAGGTCGACGGGCACGTGCACCTTCCGCCAACCACTGGCGACAACATCGATGTACTGTGGAGAACTCACGCCCCACGTGTTGAGCAAATTCGGTGGTACGTCCACCCGGCCTCCCGCATGCCCACTATACGCCCCCGCTCAAAGTCCGTCAACTGCACATACGGTTCACGTCCACGGTGTCGCGGCATGCTACCAGTGTTAAAGACTGCGATGGAGCTCCGTATGCCACGGCAAACTGGCTGACACTGACGGCGGCGGTGCACAAATGTTGCGCAGCTAGCGCCATTCGACGGCCAACACCGCGGTTCCTGGTGTGTCCGCTGTGCCGTGCGTGTGATCATTGCTTGTACAGCCCTCTCGCAGTGTCCGGAACAAGTATGGTGGGTCAGACACACCGGTGTCAATGTGTTCTTTTTTCCATTTCCAGGAGTGTACTTTCAGAAACGACTTCCTGATACATAAATCTATATTCGATGTTAACAAATTTCTCTTCTTCAGAAACGCTTTCCTTGCCATTGCCAGTCTACATTTTATATCCTCTCTACTTCATCATCAGTAATTTTACTTCCTAAATAGCAAAGCTCCTTTACTTCTTTAAGTGTCTCATTTCTTAATCTAATTCCCTCAGCATCACCCGACTTAATTCGACTACATTCCATTATACTCGTTTTGCTTTTGTTGATGTTCATCTTATATCCTCCTTTCAAGACACTGTCCATTCCGTTCAACTGCTCTTCCAGGTCCTTTGCTGTCTCTGACAGAATTACAAAGTTTTTACTTCTTCTCCATGAATTTTAATACCTACTCCGAATTTTTCTTTTGTTTCCTTTACTGCTTGCTCAATATACTGATTGAATAGCAATGGGGAGAGGCTCCAACCCTGTCTCACTCCTTTCCCAAACACTGCCTTCCTTTCATGCCCCTCGACTCTTATGACTGCCAACTGGTTTCTATACAAATTGTATATACCCCTGCCACTTTCAGAATTTGAAAGAGAGCATTCCAGTCAACATTGTCAAAAGCTTTCTCCAAGTCTACAAATGCTTGAAACGTACGCTTGCCTTTCCTTAATCTTTCTTCTAAGATAAGTCGTAAGGTCAGTATTGCCTCATGTGTTCCCACATTTCTATGGAATCCAAACTGATCCTCGCCGAGGTTCGCATCTACCAGTTTTTCCATTCGTCTGTAAAGAATTCGCGTTAGTATTTTGCAGCTGTGACTTATTAAAGTGATAGTTCGGTAATTTTCACATTTGTCAGCACCTGCTTTCTTTGGGATTGGAATTTTATATTCTTCTTGAAGTCTGAGGGTATTTCGCCTGTCTCATACATCTTGCTCACCAGCTGGTAGAGTTTTGCCATGATTGGCTCTCCCAAGGCGGTCAGTAGTTCTAATGGAATGTTGTCTACTCCCGGGGCCTTGTTTCGACTCAGGTCTTTCAGTGCTCTGTCAAACTCTTCACACAGTATCTTTTCTCCCATTTCATTTTCATCTACATCCTCTTCCATTTCCATAATATTGTCCTCAAGTTCAACGCCTTTGTATAAACCCTCTATATACTCCTCCCACCTTTCTGCCTTCCCTTCTGTGCTTAGAACTGGGTTGCCATCTGAGCTCTTGATACTCATACAAGTGGTTCTCTTCTCTCCAAAGGTCTCTTTAATTTTCCTGTAGGCAGTATCTATCTTACCCCTAGTGAGATAAGCTTCTACATCCTTACATTTGTCCTCTAGCCATCCCTGCTTAACCATTTTGCACTTCCTGTCGATCTCATTTTTGAGACGTTTGTATTCCTTTTTGCCTGCTTCATTCACTGCATTTTTATATTTTCTCATTTCATCAATTAAATTCAATATTTCTTCTGTTACCCAAGGATTTCTAGCAGCCCTCGTCTTTTTACCTACTTGATCCTCTGCTGCCTTCACTACTTCATCCCTCAGAGCTACCCATTCTTCTTCTACTGTGTTTCTTTCCCCCATTCCTGTCAATTGTTCCCTTATGCTCTCCTTGAAACTCTGTACAACCTCTGGTTCTTTCAGCTTATCCAGATCCCATGTCCTTAAACTCCCACCTTTTTGCAGTTTCTTCAGTTTTAATCTGCAGGTCATAACCAATAGATTGTGGTCAGAGTCCACATCTTCCCCTGGAAATGTCCTACAATTTAAAACCTGATTCCTAAATCTCTTGAACTTGGTATCAGTCACACATCCTATCCATCCTAAGGAATCAATTTACTGAAGAGACTTAATCAACTTTTAACTAGACTTCTAATTCACTAAAAAAAATTAAAAAAATTATTGACTAAACTGTGATTGCTAACCACTTCTTGTAGAAAACAATGAAAATAGCACTACCTGTCTCTGGACTGTATTGAAAACAAACACTAGCACTACTGGCACTATGGCTGACTAAAGGGACTCTCTCTGACTGTATTCAAAACAAACACGAAATATATGGAACACAATTACTAGCACTCGACAATTAAAGCTTCCTAAAAGCAAAAACATACCGAAGAAGAAGTGACAAGTAATAAAAATACCGTTAATACTTAAATTAAGATAGCTCGCTGCACAGCAGACGTGAAGCAGACGGCAGTTAGGGCGACACTGACACTTTCTGGTATCTGTCTGTTTCTTGATGTTGTTGATGTATTCATTAAATTGTTGCATGTCCATTAAGGTTTTACTCCACAACTGGATCTACGAAACATAATAAATGAATGTCTACATGTGCCTGTAAATGTGTCAAGTAACATTTTTCTGGAAGTTGAGTTACTTTGACACAACCATACTCACAGAATAAGCTTCATGACTTACTGGATCAGAAACTAATTTTCGTTGTTTTATGTCCTAATGTTTCCTTGCTCCCTGCAACTATAATTAACAACATTGCAATAACAATGACATACATTCATGTAATTTGTTGCAGATCCCTATTTGCAATAATGTGCGAGTTCCAAAATGCTATGACCACCACGTGGTAAATTGTCCCAAAAACTCTGAGGCAACTGTTAGTGCAGTACAGTACTGGATAGTCATATGCTATGAAAATATGTCATGTATACAAAGAAATCTATGAGTTCAGAATAAAAGACAAGGCTCCATGACATTAAAGTTCTGATGCCTTTAGTATATGTTAAACATGCAGAAGTGATGGTAAAATTGCAGGTTCACAACAGTGTGTTAAACATTCATGATTTCTCCCAGAATGAGGATTTTAAAGGTTTTCCACTCTGTGAAAGAAATATCTTTCACTATTCAGAATGAAAGAGCACTTGTTAAAGAAGCTGACAAAGTGAAATGGAAACTGGGCAATACTACAGTTCCAGCTAAGCTCCTGCAGCAGGAGTAAATCAGAATGAATGAAGTCATCACCAACCAGTGCTGACATCCAGGCTGCTACAGCCTGTTGTCTCTTCTAGGTTGTGGTATGTTTCTGTTGGAGAAGTGCTGGCCAGCAGACTCGTTAATACTGTCCTGAATCAGACCCTCATTCTCAGATGCTCATCATCTTTCTCTGTACATAACCATATTGTGGTGTGTACTTGATGCCCAACACCACCATCTTCATCAGCTTTTAGCTTCAAGGTGAACACCACTACAGTGCCAGTCATGTACCAAGGACTTTGCCTCCAGCAGCAGCAGGAGACCACATGGGATAGGAACTGTACGCAGAAGACTTGGCGCCTTTGCACCACTAGTTCAGTATTTTCTGTTGGTGCTCTGGTAGTTTGAAACTGAGCTAAGAGCTATCCAGTCTCTTTACTGTTATATACCTGTTCCTGAAGGCCTTTATCATAACTGATCATTGCCCAGTGTGGCCATATGCCTTCAACTTCAGCCGTGCTGCAAGTTACATTTTGAACATTGTTCTTTCTGGTGTTGTATAAGGTGACCACGAGTTGATTGATTGCCACAAGCTGTACTTAGCACACTTTGGCAGCAGTTTGATTGAACCACATTCCAGATGTATGTCAAGAGACTTCCTTTAAGTACAATAGACTGCAATGACAAAATATGGAAGATTAATTATGTTCTGTAAATTGTGTTTTAAGTATATGAGATTGGTTGTGGGGTAAGGGTGAGAAAGCATCAAGAATGAAGAGTGGTAATATAACAGATTCCATATGGATGGGACTTGTGGTGAAAAAATTGAGTTTTGTAGTAGCATACTTCAGCTGCTGTCTGCACTTGGTACATTTTTAACATGCCATATCTGTCAGTTACCTGTAATAAATCCTGCTGATTAATGGCCACCTTTAGAAGCTGTTCTGGTGGTCCAGTTACTTCATCCCACTGCTGTGTACAAACCTCCTTTCCTTCTGGACCTCGATCCTTGTAGGGTGATGCTGAAATGTTAGATCACGATGACTACTTTTAGCTACCAAATAAAATATGAACTTTCATTTGCACTTCTCTGTATTTAAAGTCTTCAAGTCTCAAAATGACAGCTGTGATGATTCTAACTCTAAATAGTTCAACCAAACATTAAAACATTCTTATAAATGTCTGACTTAGGCTGTACATCGAAGTTCTTTTTAATATAAAACTGATTCATTTGTTGTGGGTCCACATTGAAATTGTCAGTGGCCCTCGTACTCTGAGCCACCCATCAAACCATCAACATGGAGAGCCAGAGCATACATGTAGCCTCATATAGCAAGTGCATGCCGTACGTCATATGACTGCTTACAATTGCCTTTGTTGTTATGGTGCACACATCCTCTGTACAAACACAGACCAGGGCACACAGTACCTGCTCCTTTCCTATACACTACTTTACAAATATCTGCTATTACAAACATTATTAGCAAGTATGAATACCAATAGTGGACCACAGTATTTGATAAAATGCCCTGTTACACTACATGCAGTGTTGACAATAACCATTTGTGAGAGGTAACCTACATTTCTTTCAATAAGTAACAAGATTATTTTATGTTGTAATATTATTGAAATCCATTAACCTTAATTAAAGTTTTTCTTAAATGTGGAAACATATCATGATTTTCAATGAAGGAATCAGCAAAGGGGTTTTGGCCATTAATTTTTAAGAATTTTACCGCCTATGAGAATTTCTCAATTTGAAATAAAAAAACAATGGGGAGAGGGGGGAGGAAGTATAACATTTATGGCAAATGAGTATCCCTCAAACTGTAGTACTGTGCAATATACAGCAATCCCGACTATTTGGGAGATTTTTAAAAAGTTGAATCGTCCTGATGCCAAGTTACAGAATCAAAACTCCACCAGGTGACAACATATTTGCTCCCTACTGGCTGAGGGAAGCAGAACCTTATAAGGCAGCAAGAATTTTCCTGGCATCTGATTGCCCAAAAGGCCTGAAACAGAATTTGTCATTGTTGGAGAGCCAAGTGGCAGCAGTGAGGTCACTGTACAGAATTTCACTTCAGATTCATTGATTATTTCATTAAAATAGTTAATTGCATCATGTTTGTTGTTGTGTCTTCAGTCCTTTGACTGGTTTGATGCGGCTCTCCATGCTACTTTATCCTGCTCAAGCTTCATCATCTCCCAGCACTTACTGCAACCTACATCCTTCTGAATCTGCTTAGTGTATTCATCTCTTGGTCTTTACCCTCCATGCTGCCCTGCAATCCTAAATTTGTGATCCCTTGATGCCTCAGAACATGTCCACCCAACCAGTCCCTTATTCTTGTCAAGTTGTGCCACAAACTCCTCTTCTCCCCAATTCTATTCAATACCTCCTCATTAGTTATGTAATTTACCCATCTAATGTTCAGCATTCTTCTCTAGCAGCACATTTCGAAAGCTTCTATTCTCTTCTTGTCTAAACTATTTATCATCCATGTTTCACTTCAGTACATGGCTACACCCCATACAAATACTTTCAGAAACGACTTCCTGACACTTAAATCTATACTCGATGTTAACAAATTTCTCTTCTCCAGAAACTTTCCTTGCCCTTGCCAGTCTACATTTTATATCCTCTCTACTTTGACCATCATCAGTTATTTTGCTCCCCAAATAGCAAAACTCCTTTACTTCTTTAAGTGTCTCTTTCCTAATGTAATTCTCTCAGCATCACCTGACTTAATTCGACTACATTCCATTATCCTCGTTTTACTTTTGTTGATGTTCATCTTATATCCTCCTTTCAAGACACTGTCCATTCCGTTCAACTGCTCTTCCAAGTCCTTTGCTGTCTCTGGCAGAATTACAATGTCATTGGTGAACCTCAAAGTTTTTATTTCTTCTCATTGGATTTTAATACCTACTTCGAATTTTTCTTTTGTTTCCTTTACTGCTGGCCCCATATACAGATTGAATAACATCAGGGATAGGGTACAACCCTGTCCCACTCCCTTCTCAACAACTGCTTCCCTTTCACTCCCGACTCTAATAACTGCCATCTGGTCTCTGTACAAATTGTAAATAGCCTTTTGCTCCCTGTATTTTACCCCTGCCACCATTAGAATTTGAAAGAGAGTATTCCAGTCAACATTGTCAAAAGCTTTTTCTAAGTCTACAAATGCTAGAAACGGAGGTTTGCCTTTCATTAATCTTTCTTCTCAGATAAGTCGTACAGTCAGTATTGCCTCATGTGTTCCAATACTCCTACGGAATCAAAACTGATTTTCCCCGAGGTCGGCTTCTACCAGTTTTTCCATTCGTCTATAAAGAATTCGCGTTAGTATTTTGCAGCTGTGACTTATTAAACTGCTAGTTCGGTAATTTTTACATCTGTCAACAACTGATTTCTTTGGGATTGGAATTATTATATTCTTCTTGAAGTCTGAGGGGATTTCGCCTGTCTCATACATTTTGCTCACCAGATGGTAGAGTTTTGTCAGGACTGGCTCTCACAAGGCTGTCAGCAGTTCTAATGGAATGTTGTCTACTCCCGGGGCCTTGTTTCAACTCAGGTCTTTCAGTGCTCTGTCAAACTCTTCACACAGCATTTCATCTTCATTTACTTCCTTGTCCATTTCCATAATATTGTCCTCAAGTACATTGCCCTTGTATATACCCTCTATATACTCCTTCCACCTTTCTGCTTTTCTTTCTTTGCTTAGAACTGGGTTTTCATCTAAGCTCTTGATATTCATACAAGTGGTTCTCTTTTCTCCAAAGGTCTCTTTAATTTTCCTGTAGGCAGTATCTATCTTACCCCTGGTGAGATTAGCCTCTACAGCATTACATTTGACCTCTAGCCACCCCTGCTTAGCCATTATGCACTTCCTGTCGATCTCATTTTCGAGACGTTTGTATTCCTTTTTGCCTGCTTCATTTGCTGCATTTTTATATTTTCTCCTTTCACCAATTAAATTCAATATTTCTTCTGTTACCCAAGGATTTCTACTAGCCCTTATCATTTTACCTACTTGATCCTCTGCTGCCTTCACTACTTCATCCATCAAAGCTACCCATTCTTCTTCTACTGTATTTCTTTCCCCCATTCATGACAATTGTTCCCTTATGCTCTCCCTGAAACTCTGTGCAACCTCTGGTTTAGTCTGTTTATCCAGGTCCCATCTCCTTAAATTCACACTTTTTTTGCAGTTTCTTCAGTTTTAATCTACAGGTCATAACAAATAGATTGTGGTCAGAGTCCACATCTGCCCCTGGCAATGTCTTACAATTTAAAACCTGGTTCCTAAATCTCTGACTTACCATTATATAATCTATCTGATACCTTCTAGTATCTCCAGGATTCTTCCATGTATACAAGCTTCTTTCATGATTCTTGAACCAAGTGTTAGCTATGATTAAGTTATGCTCTGTGCTAAATTCTACCAGATGGCTTCCTCTTTCATTTCTTACCCCCAATCCATATTCACCTACTATGTTTCCTTCCCTCCCTTTTCCTACTCTTGAATTCCAGTCACCCATGACTGTTAAATTTTCGTCTCTGTTCACTACCTGAATAATTTCTTTCATCTCATCATACATTTTATCAATTTATTCATCGTCTGCAGAGTTAGTTTGCATATAAACTTGTACTACTGTAGTAGGCGTGGGTTTCGTTTCTATCTTGGCCACAATAATGTGTTCACTATGCTGTTTGTAGTAGCTTACCCGTACTCCTATTTTTTTTTTTTTTTAATTCGCTATTAAGCCTATCCTGCATTACTCCTATTTGATTTTGTCTTGTTCCTCCTGCCACGGAACTTCTCTAATTCCCACTATGTATAACTTTAACCTATCCATTTCCCTTTTTGAATTTTCTAACCTACCTGCTCAATTAAGGGATCTGACATTCCACGCTCCGATCTGTAGAACGCCAGTTTTCTTTCACCTGATAATGATGTCCTCTTGAGCAGTCCCTGCCCGGAGATCCGAATGGAGGACTATTTTACCTCCGGAATATTTTACCCAAGAGGATGCCATCATCATTTAACCATACAGTAAAGCTGCATGCCCTCTGGAAAAATTACGGCTGTAGTTTACCCTTGTGACAGACTGTGAAATCATATGGTGTAATGATACAATGTGGTAACCATGATGTGGCAAGACTTATAGCATGAAATAAAAATAAGACGCCTGTGAAATATTATTGACATGCTCTTCAATGCAAAGTAGATCCTCATTTTCCTATCATTTTAACCTAGCAGCACCATTTCATAAACAGTCACAATAGAGCATTATCTTCTGCAACAAATGCAAGTGTTTAGAAGATGTGGTGAGCTCAAGAAACAGCGCAAGATGTCCCTGATAAACAACTACAGCCCTCCCGTGTATGGTCAATCTGTTACATCTAGTTATTGGGCACGTCGCTCCTTTAACACATTTGAGGTGTTGTACAGCACTTGGGCACACTTCGGTGACATCTCCTATTTCACCAATGGTCATTGCTGTTAATGCGAGCTGTCCTCAGAGTCAGCAGTTGCTTACCTCAGTACTCCGTATACTGGTAACCACCTATGTCATCAAGGGGCAATAGTCTCCTGCCCACTGCAATACCACCTCTATACTAAAATGAATAAAGGACTGTTGTATTTTATTACCAAAAGGTTTAATAGATAACAAAAAAATCACAAATGAACTTACATCTTTTACCTACTTTTCTACATAGCCACCAATGTTCTCAACACATTTCTCCCAACGTGGTAGCAGTTTCAATAGTCTCTGTTCGTATAAGTCCGTTGGTTGGAGTACAGCCATCTGCAGACAGCTGATTTATCTTCTGTATCTGTTGAAAAGAGTTGGTTGGCCACGAATTTCTTCATGGGACCAAACAAGTGAAAGTCTGAGGGTGCAAGTGTCAAACTGTACGGTGGATGCTGGAGCACCTCCCACCCAAAATTTGGGGATTTTCTCATGAACAGGAGCAGCAACATGGGGGCGAGTATTTTCATGAAGTTCGACACTGTCAGCATTAATGTTGTGGTGTTTGTCACAAACTGCACAATACAAATTAACCAAACTTTTAAGGTAAGCTGCAGCATTCACAGTGGTCCTGTGTTCAGCAAAGTCCACCAATAACACAACATGCATATCTGAGGACACTGGCAGAAGCTCTTTCCTAACAGATGGAGTCACTGATTTTTATCATATTGGATAACCAGCATGTTTGCACTACATAGTGGCCTACCTGGTTCTGGGTGTGTAATGGTACACCCACAACTCATCACCAGTGACGATTTCTTTCAGAAAGTCAGGCCGTTCTGTGGTATAAAGTGTTAAGTGATCCAAGCTTGCCATCATTTGCTGCCCCTCATGGTTGTCTGTCAGATTCTTAGGCACCCTGCGAGCACCAACTTTACAAAATTTCAACATGTCTTGAACAGTATTGTGCACTGCACCATGCAAAATGTTTAACTGCTGTGATAAGGTTCGCAGTTGCACATGTTTTGTCATTCTACATTGCTGCCTCAATGGCTCTGACATTCTGCAGGGTTGGAGCCGTTACTGGCGGCCTGGAGCGTGGCAAATCACTAAATGTTCACATGATCCTCTTAGAAGATGCACACCACCTGGAGACATTATTACAGTGTATACAGTTGTTCCCATACACACCATGTATGTCCCGGTGAATGTCAGTTTATCCCCTTTGATCCTCAAATATCAAACTACACTTTGCTGCTCTTCCCAAGTTGATGATAGTAATGTGCACACCATGTTCATTTCATAGTTCAGGTTTCTCTAACTAGAGCTGCACCTGAAAACAATATACTCTCTGTAGTGCAAACTTCAAACTATATCACCATGAAATTTCAACATTCCAGCTGCAATACCAGGGGAGAGAAAATTATTGTGCCTTACCTTCCAATCCTCCGTCATAAACAGGAGTGTTTAATTAATGGCTCTCTGAATGGTTCCAGTCATCACCAAACTCAATCAATGAGAAAGTAAGAGAAACATAAAATTATTAAAGTGATCCTTGTACCCTGCTGGCCATTAAAACTGCTACATCATTACGGATAATAGTCCAATTCTTAGCTAAACGGTCAGCACAGCTGATTCCCATGCTGAGAAGCTGGGTTCAATTCCCAGTACTGCTAGGGATTTTTCATTGGCGAGACTAGAACTGGTTGGACTCAGCCTCATTATGTTGCCAACTGAGGAGCTACCTGACCAAGTACTAGAGGCTCCAGGTTACAAAAACTGACAACAACTGAGAGAGCAGTGTGCTGCTCCTGTGGCCCTCCATGATGCCTTTGGTGGTGTATGACACAGCATTCAGTCAGTACCAATGGACCTGTCAGGACCTGTGGATGGAGCTTCCACTTACGTCAAGGATAGTAAATAAGGAAATTTTAGTTATTGTGCATATACAGTATAGTAGGAAGAATATATCATTAAATTTGTAGTTGGTTTGGGGTATACATGGACGTGAAATTTAGTACACAAAGCTGACAGTTCTGGCAGTAACAATAGCTCTGCCGCAGTCTGGCACCGTTAAACTGAGTTCAAATGATAGATACGGATATGCCATTCCCTGTTGTTTAAACTCTGTCTCTGAGTTCATCATTCATAGCGGCAGTGTTGAATTATGTTTTTTTCACAATAATGTCATGGAGAACTCAAAGATAGTGCACAGCTACCAGCCTTGACATGTAAGAACTATAATGGCTGCTATGCAGACAACAGCTTATCATGTTGTTACCTGATGGCACCACATATGAAGCCAGGTGCTGTGCCCCTATAATGGTGATGAATACAATCTGTCCATCTGTTCTCCTCAGAGCCTCCACACACAGGTATGTCCATCGTGATGCTATGTGCAGAACCAAAACTCACCTGAACGGATGACATGGTGACACTACTGTAAGCAGTGTTCTTGTTGGATGCATCCCTACCTGCACACTTATTTGCTGCTATGTCAAGGGAAGCTGCAACATTTGCGCATGCTGACAGTTCGTGGTTCTCCAGGTGTTGCCACATTGTCCGTGTCAATACTTGTCTTACTGCAAACAAGCTCATTTGCAGGCTCAAGGAACGTGACATGACAGCACAATCCCACATGGCTAAGTGAACAATTTGTCTGTCCTCTAGAACGTTAGTCATATGGGGCCATTGAGATCCTGCGTGGCAGTGTGTATGGCCCTCCTAAACCAATTGATTCCAATTTGCATATGCCATGAGATCCTGACTAATGTGAGCAGCAACAGTGCGATATGATAAACCACACTCTTCTAGGCCATGATCCTGCTGCTGCTTTTCAATTCTGACTGTGCTAGCAGGTGTTCCTCCTCCTTGCATGAGGCATAACATGATTTTTCACAAACAAGCAACATTCAAATGTGATTAATGAATGAGAAATCTGCTTTGTAATATTTATTTATATACAGAATATAAATCTATCTACTTTGTACTGTTGCTCTGCAATGCTAATAATTTTAATATCCAACCATACTAGTTTCAAATTTATTGCATGGAATCTTCATGGTGTTGTCATTTTAATGATTCATTCATTCCTGAATGTTATGAAAAAGGCAACACAGCCTATTTCAGTAGTACCACACTCACTTATGAAAACAACCTAATAAGAAGAAGGAAGACTGGGTTTAACACCCTGCAGACATCAAGGTCATTAGGGACAGAGTGCAAGCTCAGACACTGTCAAGGATGGGGAAGGAAATCAGCCAAGCTCTTTCAAAGGAACCATCCTGTCATTTGCCTTGAGCAATTTAAGGAAATCATGGAAAACCTCAATCTGGACGGCTGAATGCTGGTTTGAACTGTCGACCTCCCGAATGTATGTCCAGTGTGCTAACCACTGTGCCACCTTGCTCTGTCTAATAAGAAGAGAAAATTGCCTTTTTTCATAATAGAAAGCTTATTGAACATTAAGTTCATTCACTGGTGCCAGAATGGATGCAGTCAGAAAGTACACTCAACTATTTTGTTCTACACTGCATCACTTGCTGGTTCTTCATTAGCATGAATGTTTGCAGAATATTGAAATCAATTTCGTTGTCAGAGCAGGAGATAAAACCAAATATCTAACTTCTAGAGACAATATTTCAAAATCTAGGGAGTTGAAGCATATATGTTCACTACAACACTTCCTTAAATTTCAATATCCATGGTTGTGAAGGACAGAAAGCAGTGTCACACCTTCTTCCAGTATACCTATGGTGTAGTCACTGTCTAATGTTGCTATCAAAACTCTCAAAAAGTACTTGACTAACTTATTTCAAAATTATTACACAACACATTAGTAAACATTCAGACGTATATAAAGGCTATATACTTGTTTCAATGACAATGCACAGGTTTTCTGTTAAAAGTGACTGTGAAAAGGAAAATGCAGTGCTGTGAAAATGGATTTACAGAAAACAGGAAAGTTGTATTTATGGCTTAGTATTACAACGCCACTATAGAATCTAAATCATTCAAAACTTTGCAATCCTACTCATTTGCAGATTAAAACTATGGGGGGGGGGGGGGGGAGGGGTGTGAACAACAAACTAAATATTCATCAACTTCTGTTATTGCGTTAGATAGTCCATGTGAACAGTCCCAATGACACCAACAAACACTAGCAGTTTTCCTCTAACATTACAAACACAAACCAACCACTGCATACATCTCTTTCTTCAACATGTGAGAACAAAATTCTTGCCATATCTTCTGCATATCTCCATTGATTCTTCAAGAATATACCACATTACCAATTATGTTACTAGTCTCTGCACTGGAGATCTGTTTCCACTAGTGTTAGTATCTCCTTATGAAAATAAGCAAGCACTGTGAAGGTTATACAGACAGCTATAAAACTTATTGACCAACCATGGAGTACTTAAAAGAAACAAAGTATTTTTTTTCATCTTTTAATTACTAAAATTCTAGCTCACTTTTTAAAAGCATTTTTGATATTATGTTTGTGAGTGATATGATCCTTTTCTAACCTTTTCAAATTTCCACCTTTTCCCCCTACCATTGCTGCTTATTTCAACGTACTTTCCCTTCTTGTGTTTTTAATGAAGTTCAGCCTGCTTATGATACTAGGAGAAGCTTGTATGGAAGAGTTTTCTTGGATTTGTAAACTAAGGATAAATAGCATGTGCCAAACTGATTATATTTTTCATATTATATTTTGCAATGCATATACCATTAAACAAAAACTTTAAGGAGTGCTTCTTAGGTCCTAGGGCATTTTGAAGGTAGGAAATCAAGCTGAGGCTCTACACTGTCTTCTTGCATGTTTAGGAAGGAAGGAAAAACAACATTCATTACTCCACATTAAGGATGTCTTTTGCACAGAAAGGGGTGCACAATGCAACAAAAATTTTTGATCACTTATCCAGCAATGGCTTCCACAGCAAAGTAAAATTTAAAAACAAACTGAAAAAGTATCTCCTTGACAACTCCTATTTCATAGATGAATTTCTGATACTGTAATGTTTAAAATGTGGTGCTAGGAATTACTGACTCACATCTATACATTTTTAAAGGTTATAAATGTTCAGCTTGTAGCCATATTTACAAATTAATTTGCAATGTGAATGTCAAATGACTCATCCCTCATCATTACTATTTGTCGTGTAAAATGATCCATGGAACATGAACCTAACTAAATAGGAAGGGCAACTTATGAATCAAATTCTACTTAGGCAAAAATGATTGTGTGATTTTAAAAATTCATTTTGAAATTAAGTCTAACATTAATATAATACTAGGCTTTTCGTTAAACCTACATGCACTGCTGAATAGTCAACCTACAAGGCTTTCCACACATTACTCTTCAGTTATATAAAGATGAATAATGTCCAACATACTTTCCAATATCTTATACCCACCTTCCATTTGGTCATTTCATATCTCTTGGAATCCATCAAAGAAGTTCCTTGAACCACCTACTATCGATTTTCCTTTAAACATGTCTCATCCACCTAGCTTATATTTTCAATGAGGTCATAAATATTTCTTAGACTCCAGTCAGTTCTCTGATCCATTTGTTATATTTTCTATCTCTCTTGGTATTTATCAACATGCATCTCACTATTGATCACTAAGCAGCTCTCAGTTCTTAAATAAATTTTGTAGTACAAGTCCATGACTCACTGCCATTAAGCCAAGCCTGCTAATACACACTAACTGTAACTATTCTGTTTATCACATCAAAATGTTCATTTTGAAAATATTGTTTAGTTTGCCAAAATCATATTAGGCCATTTTTATTCTTGTGTTTACTTCTCTTCCAGTCAACCCACTCACTGCCTTTAACTACCCTACCTAACTACATCATCGAAACCTTCTATGACTTCACTGATAATTTATGAAACAATTCTATGGATAATTGTACATTAGATCTGTCTTCTACATTCTGGCCTACTTTCAAACTTGCTTTATTAAGTTCATTCAAGCAACACAAGTTTATATGAAACATGGACATCATTCACCTAGATTTCTTCATTTTCTCAGTATCAGAGAATGAAAAATTCCTCTTATGTTGCTGACAACAGCTTTGGTGATGTGGAATCTCCTTGCGTAACTCCCCTACCCTTTCTTTTCCACATTTGTCACTATCCTGACGTAGTCTAATGGAACCTGTAGCATTAGCAAATATATTCATAAGTACACTGATGCAGGTGGAATCATGTGCCTTGCTTCACTTGGACTGTTAGTACAGAGCAAGCAAAATTTGAGTCAAAAGCTTTCACATAATCTATTAATCCCAGTCACAGCAATAACTCATAAACATTGCTCTAATGTACAATAACATTCATGACCTGTAAGTGCTACATCCACTTCTAAATAAGCTAGTTTCTTTCTTTAATGAATATTTTATGTTTCTTGCTTTCACTATAATAATGAAAACTGCAGTGTATAAGTGAACAGTTCAACAATTCACTGCATGGACATACTTTTAACAGATGACAATATTTCACTTCATTCTTACAAGGTTCAAAGTGGGACAAGACTAGAAGTAACTGCAAACACATTGAGGCCATTCACATAAGGAGCTATTCAAAAAGGGCTCATTTGGAACATTTTGCTTGGGAGTTGCTTCCTTTGTAATCCAGAGGAATACTGAACACGGCAACACCAATTAGAATCCCAGAGGCAAGAAGTTTGTAACATGTTCCAGGTGACTCACCATGCCAGTTATCAGTGACTATGGTTCCTCAATTCTAGCATATAAAGAGCATTTTTGCACGGGTGAGTTAACAGGTTTTTAATAATAATTTTCTATGTTATGACACCAAATGCACAATAAAAGTAAACTGTATAAATAATTCTTTCCACATTATTCAGATTTTTTAGAATGTTCTCATTAAGTATCATGATAAGAGGAACACCTCACCTACTACAAAATAAAATGGAAACAGGCTCTGTGTGCGTGATATTAGTCTTCAGTACTTCTCAAAATATTTTTGTGGTCTCCTTAATGATTCATTCACAGTGATTTCTATCCATTCAAAGTACTATGGAAGAAGGAAAGGTGCGCCCTATAGCCAAGTATTTGCAAATGAAACATTTTGTCTAAGCAGTGCTATTTGTTTTTATTGTAATTCTCTGTGATTTTTCTTAGTTCCTAAAGTGAGTTCATATTTTTGTTTGTACAAGAGAAATGAAATCACTCATGAACTCTCTTTTGTTGGAAGAGTAAAGGTTTAGTTATAAGCATAAATGAAATCAATACCTCCTTATTTCATTTCTCTCAGGTTCATATTATGTAGTGTCACATCAGAAATCTACTGTGGTAAACCAATGTCACACCATTTACTTAATCTGTACTCGAAATATGTGAAATGCTTCAGTGTATGAGCCATGGTGAGGCAAGTGCTTCAGCAATTTTTAAAAATTGAAATATTGACAAAATAGTCAATGATTGAAAATATAATATGGATGGATTTAAAAAAAATCTACTCCCTATGCAGTAGCAGGAGGAAACACATATAAATGATGCAGAAATGTGCAAGCTTCTGGTGCCACGGTAGAAGGGAAATGAAGAGGGATGAAGTTAAAGGACTAGCAAGATTTAGGAAATGGGAAGTTATAGAAAAGTCGCCCAGAACCCTTGGTCAGGCGTGACTTACTGAACTATTACTATTTTCCATTTGCTGTTATTTTATATTCCTGATTTCATTTTTATATTGTTGCTTTTTTCAGTTTTAACAAACTGGTTTGGTTTCCATCTCTTTCCACCATAGTAATTCTATTTACCCACCTGACAACTGCAACTCCTGTCTTTTATTCCTCCATTCAGAAATTCTTCTTCTGTTAAGTAAGTCCAATTTTTTATTGAGATGACTTCCTCATGTTCCATATTCCACCCTCCATCAGGAATCACCTCTCTCAGCCTGTTAATCTGTCCCTGTTAACCTGTACCCTCTAACACCATTAGTGAGCTCACGTATTTCCAGCACCTCAGGACCTTTCTTCAGTTTTTCCAATAAGTTATCAATAACTGATATTTCTTTTGTTGTGGAGCATTTACTTTGTGTTGTCTATGTGAAATCTGATTACAATATTTGATAAAGCTCATTCCATGTTCCACAAAAGAATAAAAAGTAAATGAAGATTTGAAAATAAAATTCAAATAAAAATCACAAAAGCGACGAGGCAAGAGCACAGTATTACACATTTTTTGTGAGCTACTGAGAAATAGTTTCATATATTCACAACACAAAGAGTAATAATAATTTTTAATATATGAAATGTGGACAAGTTATTTGTGTAAACATGAAACAATATTTTAGCATTCTTTTATTCAACAAACTAAACTGAATAAAAATAAAACAATAACAATTATTCAAAGTACAATCTGATTTGGTGTATAATAGCTTCATTGTGTAAAATACTGTATCAAAAATATGACTCCAAATGTGAACTATGAAACAAATTATGCTGCTGCATTGTTTCAGAGTAAGTAGCAACATCATATTGCACTGGCCAGCAATGAGAGGAAGTCAGTTTTTCCAAAACAGTAAATTTGATTCTAAATTACTCACATATTATGTTTTATAAATTATTATTATAATAAAAATTAAAATAAACAAAAGCTTGTATTTAACAGAACACACATATTAAATAACTTATAAAATATTTGTATTTATTGACAGATCTCAGTGTTGATGCAGTAATGGATAACACTATATCCTGACCACTCACTACTGTATAGTTATAATGGATGGCGATATTTAAAACAAATCCAAACTATTTGCAAGAAAATAAATATTCGATCTATTCAGCAGAAAAAAAAGCTGACTAAAAACTGAGATCTTCGAGCTTAATACAGTACAATATGTTGATATGTAAAATACAGTCTTTGTTTAAAAGATTGTAATCAAGGAACTTTATTTAAAAAATTGATAGCTATTTCTTTTTCTCACTGAAATTACTTCATTATATCTGTAATACTCACTATGAAGAACATTAATTTCAAGTCCCACTGTAAGACAATTCCTTTTGAGCATTTTCAGTAATTAGTAGGTATAACCTTGCAGATAATTTTTTCAGCACAAAATAAAATGGCCAAAACTGGATATCACTTGCCAATAAACTTGTCATATGTATAACATTAAAAATTTGTGTCTCCTGTGTGGTGAATGACAGATTTTTTGACCACCACTAACATTTTTATTTTAACATGAGAACAATGGTTTCATTTCAAGTGCCTCTACTGTGCTTTGTATTTTTTTTTCCTTTATTAAATAGAATTTGAGATTATCATTGGCTGTCATTAAATTAACCATAACTTGAATAAAAAGAAGGAAATTAATCATAGTAATTTTAAAAAGTACACAATATTCAGGCATACATAAGAAGTCAATTTTTCAAGTTGTTATTCTAAGTACAGAATTAAAATTCAAACTAAGTAAAATATTGTCAATGTAGTCATTTCTTTGAACAAACAGTATGACCTACAGCCCTTTGACACTCATTTATATTCTTTTGGAGTTAAAAAGAGTATACCTGTAATCATATAGAGTACACCTTCTTAAAATAGTGCCATATAAACCTGTTACACTAGATAAAATTACAAAAAATACTGTGTAATATTTTTCAAATAACAATAATTAACAAGGAAAAAAACACATGTGTCAAAAGTTTAAAGGAACTGCAATGTGGTTGTAACTCATTGAACAAGAGTACCTAGGTAGTACAATTATTTCAAATGGAAGAATGGCAACTGGGTCACTCCAGAGCAGCAAATCCTTTACAGTTAAAAAAATAAATAGCTATAACTTTACATTATGTAGCAAATTACTAATACACTTTAAGTTTCACAAAAAGTTATGGTACTTTCATTTTAGTACCTTTGTTAAGCAAAGTCAAGATACTGCAAGGAACTTAGCAAGAAAAACTGAGCAGTTTCCACTGACATGCAATAAAGTTGCAGAATTAATACTAGGTGCATTGATATTCAAAATTTGTGCATTTTAAAATTGTAACAGTCTTAAAAATAAAACCCATTTCATTTTGTAAAAAATATTGCTTTTCATGTGTCTTGAATCGACCCATTCTAAAATGGCAGTTTTACAATACTGAGAAACTAGGCAAAATCGACTCCAGTGTCCAGAAGCTCTCTTAACATTACTGATGCTTTGTGTGGAAGAATCCTGAGAAACAGAAAAAAATCACAGATATCAACATTCACACACAAGAAGAAGGAGTAGTAGTAGAAGATGGTGGTGGTGGTGGTGGTGGTCATGAAACATTTCATTAACAAAATTTTACATATCATGTATGATTTATCAGTGACTATTTCTCATTTTATGATGCTATAATTGATTAGACTGTTACAGAAGTACAGAATGTCATCTACAAAAGCTGTTTCACTGATGAATAAATACAATACTATCATGCAGCAGCCGCTTTTTGGAAGTGTCATGCAGATGTACGATTCTTCTGGTTAAGAATGTGTGAAAGTCAAATTCAGTTGATTGGCGTATGAAAATGATGGCAGGTGTTTATAAATATGAACATATTCAAAATAAATTTTGAGCATGAAATTCAGCCAGTGACTATATCTTTTTCATTTTCATTGTTTGTGCATAAAAAACAATGACATGACATGGAAAATATTGCCCCCTACCCATTTGTGTTCATAGTTTCCATGCTTGGACTTTCCTTTCCGAATTATCTTTGAATTTCTACCATTCAGTCTCATATAGAACACTAACACGTTCCAAATGCTTACTTTCAAGATTTCCTTTAACATCATAACAATAGCATGGTAGGCATGTAACTGCAGAAAAACTTTTGGAATTCGCACCATTAACTACACTCGGTAAAATTTAAAATTGAATAGCCCCTGACACAAATTAAATGGTATACAATGCTTTACAACATAGCCCCAACACTTGCAGGTTGTTCCTTATGTGTGAAAAGCTACCTCAAAAGGGTAAAATAAATGCTACCTCTGTGATGTTAGAGGAAAGGCTACTCTTCAACTGCAAAATAGTGACAACTGCATCAGGAGAAAACAACCAAACAAACAGAAAGCAGAAGAAACTGACATCAAATCTTGAGCTAGATGATTAAGTCAAGAAATGAGAAACAGAAAGGGGAAAAGTATATGCTGTGGAAAGTCTTAGTCAGAATACGAGGGGACTGATGACCATAGATGTTAAGTCCCATAGTGATCAGAACCATTTGAACCATCAGAATACGAGACAAGAGAATACTTTTCTGAAAATTTGTACAATTATATAAACTGATGTGGTTAGAAACTCAAAGATTTTATGGCATCTACACATCAAAAAAACATCCATCCATAAATCTAAGAAGTTTCTACAAATCTTCACTCGGGAGGGACAGAAGAAATTGATAATGAGTAAAAATCAAGGGTTAGAAATGAAATGAAGCTGAAGGTTTATTTTATTGATTTTTCTATTCTGAAATTTCCATTACCACAATTAATAAATGAGAAATTATAAATTATTAGTCTTCTCAATTGAACTGTTCTCCACACAACGAAAAAATGAGACAGTACTGCTGACCAGTACACACCTTCAAAAGGCAGAATTTGTTGTCGTCCCAGCAGAAGCAGTACTGATAGCCACTTATAAAAGCGGAAGTGATAAACTTCCTTACTTTCAGAATTAAAAGAACTCCTTCATCCTGAAGGAGAGGATAGGTTGGGAGAAAAAGAAAAGGGGGGGGGGGGGGGGGGGCAGGTCACTCACGGATCTACCTTTAGTGAGGACAAGAGTGGACAAAAGGTAGTCCACGTGACAGATAGTTATCAACTACTTCAAAAGTATCAGAAACTAATATATCTAAAAACAAGGATGATGTAACTTAACAAACAAAAGTGTTGGTATGTTGATAGAGACACAAACACACAAAAAATTCATGCTTTCACAATCCACGGTTGCTTCATCAGGAAGCTTTTCCTGATGAGGCAACCGTGGTTTGCGAAAGTTTGAATTTTGTGTGTGTGTGTGTGTGTTTATCAACATACCAATGCTTTTGTTTGGTAAATTACATCATCTTTGTTTTTAGATATATTTTTCCCACATGGAATGTTTCCCTCTATTATATTCATATCAGAAACTAATTATTTTATGTGGAAATAACAGTGGGAAACAAACATGCAAACAAAGAAAATAAATGATATGTTATCAAAAATGAAACTAAAATATGCAAAAATAATGTGAGAGCCAGAGCACATATATTGCTCTATTTTCTTAGTTAGCACATCTCACTCCAGTTTTTCACCTAAGAAAAAGTTTTCAATATTCACTTTTATTTTTCAAAATATAGTCAAAAACTTACCTTAGTATTCTGCTAATGTACAACAGATAGCCTGGAATACTGACTTCTGTGTAATTCCTTCTCATTCCTGAAATTATTTGCCTTGCTGCATCTTTGGGATAAATTGTTCCAAAATAGCTAGGTATTCTGAAACAAACATAGAAATGTACATTTGGTTAGCTCTCCCAGAAGATAATTTCCGCTACAGATGTTATGAAACCCTTTGGAACGTCAATCAATAATGATACCAGTGAATTCAGTACTTTTAATACTCATGTTGCAGTAAGTACTAAAAACAACAAGCTGCATAGGCACTTAATAATTTATTTTCTTAATTTCACACAATTTCAGAATTTTTTCCTTTGGTATGCAGTACTGTCAAATGGAAGGTGCTGCCACCAGAATGTAAGTCTGAGATGCCACCTGAACAGAAAATTAGCACTTGGCTGACTGCTTAAGTTTTGGAAAAAAAAAGGCATTTTTTACCCGGGTTCAAAACAATGTCACTACTGAATGAGCAGAATGAGTTTAGCTCTAATTGGTCTCTTGTTGCAGTGTTTCAAGAATTGCGGGTTTACCTCAACTGCTTTTACCAGCAATGGGTGCTCTGGCACTCCAAATTTCATTGGGGCTGGCAACACTATGACTGCTTGACTTGCAGGAGCCCATGACACAGCACACCTAGTGAGAGGCTGCTCATCCTTGTGCCAGAGGAACTGCACCACTTAATTTTATTTTATGCTCTGATCAAATTTCACTTTTTAAAAATGTTATGTAAATCTTTATCGAGTGAATATAAATACTTTAGGATTAATCCTGCTATCTTCCTTTTTTTTAAAAAAAAAGAAAAAAAAGCTGTACACATATGGTATCTGAAGGGCAAGACGATTATAGATTCTTAAAAATTATTGTAATTTTAAATGTAGGTTTACTTGTTACAAAATAAACAAATATTACAGTATTACATGCCAACAATCTCACCAATGATGTAAGATCTGGACCTCAATGAGATGTTGTGCAATAGTGTTTTACTTAGTGTATAAACTGTCAATCATGGGAGAAATTACAATAGAGTTTTACTAAGAATTCCACAATGTGGGCAGTGGTATCTAACGTGAGCTTCACAAACATGTTTATTACAATTTGAACACTTCTTGGTGTCTTGATGTAACAACTTGATAGGCAGAATTTTCATTTGGCATGTTTGCAGGTTTGGCTGCCACTGCTGGAGCTTGGTGTTGATTGACTTCCTGTTTGTATTCTTCTAACAATGGCCGCTGACTGTTCATTTCGTGGCAGCATTTTTCTAGCTTCAATGTAAGGAGTAATTAAAGGTTTTCCCAATTCATGGAGAAATACCCTTCTTTTGCCAATAATATTTTTTCCCAACCTGGATTTATTTCTTTCCACAGCACAAAAGCATTGTAGGCAGTAGTATCAACAATACTGTAGAAGATGATCATTAGCCAGCACGTGGTTTTCCTCTTGCATGAGTAGGTGCCAAAAAGCTGTCCAAAGTGTCAACTGCTCCCTTACCTGCATTGTAATCCAACATCATTTTTGGTTTCTTGTCCACAATCTGTTTGTTCTTCCTAGAAATGTAATACACGATCGTGGTACCCTCAGTAAAACTAACTTTTAAGAGTGAATATTTTCTTTACTTGATATATTATTACAGAGTCAGGTTTATTTCTTCTCACCATCCCCAGCATCGAAAGATGTATTGTGACAAGTCCTTAGCTTAATACACATGATGTGAAGAAATTGTCATGTGTGACATTTTGCCCTTTTAGCTCATGTGTCAGATCCATGACAACCCTCACACTTTGATATTCCTCAGGTGCTTCCAAGGTAATTTCCCCGTATAGTTATGTGCCTTTGAAACATAAGAAGTAGCACTATCACACAATGACAAAACAGAGTCTGCCAGAAATATGTACACACACTTCAAGGAATGAGAAGTATTACTGATGTATTATTTTATGTTTAATAACTGATCAGACATGTTGTACAACCTTCAGTTTAGCACATGGTTACTTTAAATGATCACCGCTAGTTGCTATACACATACCACAACAATGAGCGGTCGCCTCAACTACATCAGTCAATGTTACAGTCGAGATCGCTGCACATGTTGCTGGTAAACTCCTGGCGAAGTTCCTCCAGCTTGCATTGCTTACGTCGATAGACCTTATCTTTCACAGTTCCCAACAAGTAAAAGTCCATTAGATCTGGCAACTGTGGATGGAACTCCAATCCCATGCCCCAAAAAATTGCCATGCAGAAAAACTCGTACGGCTAGGTGGTCGTGTGGTAGCGCTCCGTCCTGTACAGTTCCATAAAGCACATGTACACCTGACATAATTGATGTGTGTAACATTTCCAGGTACCTTTCTCCAGTTCTACTAAGTCCCTAGATGATAGTCCACACAGCACATGAACTCTGGTAGATTCACCACTTTATCCACATAAACATGCAGATTTTCCAGCACCCAGTTCTTCCATTAAGTTTAAATTGTTCCTCGTCACTCCACACTGCCTTAGTCACAAATTATTCATCATCAGTTATCTTTTTCTGATACCATTCGCAAAATTGCATTTGGTGATCAGGACCGTCATCATTAATTGCATGTAGTAATTGTGGAATGTAAACTTTGCACTTTGTAGCTTTCAGAATTCTTTGTACACTTGTTCTCATGTGCACATTGCGCAGTAGACTTTTGTGGAAAATTAACAAATGTTTCCAACACGAGAGCCAACGAAGCAGGACTTGTAGCTGTACGCTGTCTTCCTGATCTTCTTTTGTGAATATCACAAATCGTTCCTTGCAATTCAAACTTGTCAATGATGTGTTTAAGTGTTAGGCCGGTTGGCGGTTCTGCTTCAGACTCCTGCCTCCACTGATGATGTACTGCAACAGTATTATCAAACTTGAAAACCACTTCACAATAAATCTGCTTGAATGTCAAGCGTGCTCCAGCCATGTTGTGTTCTCAATACCGAGATGAAAGTACTTTTGTTGAGCCAAAGACCATACTACACTACACTTTTAACTCAAATCAAATGACAATATCTCGATAGATCCTTACAAAGAGTTTGTACATTTTGCTGGCGGACTCTGTATTTTGAGGGTTTGCACAGTACATATTTTTTGAACAGACATCATGAGAAAGCCACCAGAAGTTCACCCATGGCTACATTTTTGCCAAGATAATAAAGTTTTGGGAGTATTTCCTCCCACTTATCCCACAGAACTCTTAGAGGTGCTAACTTGTCATCATTCATTCTTCGTGCTCTTCAGTCAGACTTGTCATCAAAATGTAACACATGTGAGATGTAACAGAACCGTTTCAGTGATACAACAGGAAAGATGGCTCTATCTGTTTCTGCATCCCATAGGCACTTTGTTGAGTCATCAATAATGCTTCCCAATTAACTCCATAAATTCTTCAAACCTCAATATTAGTCATTTCCACCACAATACTCTGAATGTTGTCATTCATTGTAACTCGAAATACTCTGGCGATAGCGTATCTTGTTGGATCACAAGTCAGCTTTATAACATTTGCACTAAATGCTCTTCCAGTTCGTGGAAAATACTCCAAGCTCCATGTGATTTTTTGTCTTTAGACTGAATCAGGTCAGCAGCACTCACATTGACATCTGATGTATCAGTATCTAAAACCTCTTCTAAATCAGATGAAGGATAAATATTGTCATTGTTTTTAGTCAGAAATATTCTTCTCTTGTCAAATGCATTTACAAATGCTTCCAATTGCTCATTGGAAAGAACTCATTTTGTAACGATAGCCACACAGAAACTACTACAACAGGTACACGAACTGCATCTGTACACAACAGTTGATAAAATGTCACTGTTGGCAATAATGTGCTACAATAATTCAAATGCAATCATCAACTTGCATTGTTGCATAACCTTCCCATATTTTAACAATAAGGGATCAGATACTTACTATCTCATAGAAAACCATTATGCATATCCATCAGGCATTTAGAAATCAGACTTATGATATCTGTACATTCTGAAAATTTTAATGCTCCTTGGGTCACACTGACCCAAGAAAGGCAAATCTAAAAAATTAACTTTTAGCAAAGATGACAAAATTTTAAGAGATTAGTTTGACAGTGTCGAAGATCAAGAGATGCTCGTAGTTACTAAGATAGGCATTTTAGAGCCTATCCCTTCTACTGTCTGAACTCTTGAAGCAGATCAAACAATAACAACTCAGTCTTTTCACATCTAAGAATGAAGAAACAAGCTTTCAGTCTGTATGAAGGATGATACAAACAGCTTATACTATAAAGATGTTGTTGAAAGTTCTAGAAGAATGTAAATACTTTTGGATTAAAGGAGACCACTCACCCAAAAGCAGAAGCTCTGAGTTGTCGATAGGTACACACAAAAACAAAGCAAATTTGCTACAATTGGGAGTCATCCTTTCACGAGCTAGAGTAAAATGCACACAGAAGAAATGCCGACCCCCCCCCCCCCCCCCCCACACACACACACATTCTCTCTGTTCCCTACATGGTATCAGCTGGACTAAGAGTGCCATTGTTGCATTTTGGCAGGTGGACTAGGTTGTGGTGGGGGTAGTGTCAGGTCAGGTGGGGTGGTGGTAAAGGTAGATGGAAGCTGGAGCCAGGGACTGGTATTGGAAGCAGGTGGCTAATGGCTCAGAGGGAGACAGCTGGTATGCTGGTTAGGAATGTGGCAGGGGCAGGTGGCAGGTATACAGATCAGGCACGTAATACACAACTGTAGAAGAATGTAGGGAGCGGTGCACGCTGAAGTTGATGTAGGGAGGTGAATTGGGAGTAGGTGACAGGATACAGGAAGGGGAAACTACTGGGTGGGGGATGTGCTACAGTGGGTTACAGGAAATTGAGGTCGCGACAAATTCTGGAATAAAGGACGTGTTGTAAGGATAACTTCCATCCATGCCGTTTAGCACTGACGTTTTTATGATACTACTGAGATGAGAGAGTCAACTCAGGATTACAGTTTGTCCTCTTAATTAGTACTCTGTCATGTTGACGAGATGCAGTATTCCCATAGTTAACCCACCTTTCTCCCTGTTTCATTTCAGCTTTATCATCATATGCCCTAGAAGAAAAATCCACAATTAAAACTGTTGCACAAATTTATAATCTATCAGGCCTGCTTCTAAAATGATTTCACTTTTTTCTTGTAGGTCCCCTTCTTACAATCTGTCTTTAAATCCTCAAACTGAGCATTATTTATTATTCTACTACATGCATTACATTAAGTGTTCTTCATGGTCAATTCTTGTTGTTATTTTGTTATTGTGGTCTTCAGTCCTGAGACTGGTTTGATGCAGCTCTCCACGCTACTCTATCCTGTGCAAGCTTCTTCATCTCCCAATACGTACTGCAGCCTACATCCTTCTGAATCTGTTTAGTGTATTGATCTCTTGGTCTCCCTCTATGATTTTTACCCTCTACGCTGCCCTCCAATACTAAATTGGTGATCCCTTGATGCCTCAGAACACGTCCTACTGACCAATCCCTTCTTCTTGTCATGCTGTGCCACAAAATCCTCTTCTCCCCAATCCTATTCAATACTTCCTCATTAGTTACATGATCTACCCATCTAATCTTCAGCATTCTTTTGTAGCATCACATTTCAAAGGCTTCTATTCTCTTCTTGTCCAAACCAGTTATCATCCATGTTTCACTTCCATACATGGCTACACTTCATACAAATACTTTCAGAAACGACTTCCTGACATTTAGATCTATACTCAATGTTAACAAATTTCTCTTCTTCAGAAATGCTTTCCTCGCTATTGCCAGTCTACATTTTATATCCTCTCTACTTCGGCCACCATCAGTTTTGTCTCCCCAAATAGCAAAACCCCTTTACTACTTTAAGTGTCTTATTTCCTAATCTAATTCCCTCAGCATCGCCCGACTTAATTCAACTACATTCCATTATCCTTGTTTTGCTTTTGTTGATGTTCATTTTATATCCTGTTAGTGGCTACTTTTACATCAAAATCACTTAATATTGTTCCCTGTTAATATACATTAGCAATTTCACTATGCTCTTCTACTCTCAATGAGAACTTGACTGTACCAGTCAAAAATTGGACAACTCTGTAGTGTCCCTGGTTAGAATTCTCTGACAAAGTCAACAGTTAAGCCTCCAATTAATTCAGCAGAATTTTATCATCTCCTTCTAACTGCTCTGTGAAGCTGTAAATGAGATCTCTCTTTATTCTACCAATGAAAGACACACCATATAACAGTGTGTTTATAACATCACAATATTTTAGTTTGCCAAGTAAAATTTCATGATCTGCAAAACCAAAAACCTCAGTAAAGTTTCATGAAATCTCAACATTTCATTTGTGATCCACCTAAGAAGCAATCAATAACTTCTGTTCAATAAAGTGTGTTAGTATGATCTTTAAGACAAAGTAGGTTGCAATACGATTTAAATGTGTGGCTTGAACAGTGCACTCAGTCTAAAGCAGCTTTAAAATATAACTTTTGAAATCTGTGAGTGAACAGAGGAAATAACATGAAAACAACACAGTTACTACAATATTACCTTAGCCTGATGTCCTTTGCCTGCTCCCTGCTGACAATGAATGGATATATGTGAACCAGTGTCATATAGACATTATTTGACATTTTTGCTGTTCGGAGCTCCTCTGAAAGTGATTCCATTAAACCCTGCACAGCATACTGGGATGCACTCATCGATATATGCTGCTTAACACCAGCAAGGCCAGTTACAGATGACAGTGCAACAATGTGTCCATCATTCTTCTCTACCATCTCTTGCAGAAAGGCTTCTAGAAGCTTAAAAGAAACAGTTATTTGATAACTTAATTCCTTACAAATTTTGCTAAACTAAATCTTGTTATAGGTAATAATCAAATTGACAATGTTATCATACTTTGACCACTCATTACCCATATCAGTAATGGGAAGTAACTGCAATACCTCCTGAAGAACAGTAAATGGCAGGTACACAGAGTTAAACAAAGCATTGGGTACTAAGTGTCGGTTTTGATCTGTGGCTTTACAATAGGATGGCATTTGGCATCATACACAGGGGGAGTATTTGAAAGTTGCTGTGCAAGATTACTTAGGCATTTCAAAGCAGGTTTTTTCCTTCAGATCATGCTCTCTTGTGGTAAATTTCGATTTCACAAAAATTATTGGGTGTTTTGTTATTTGGTCATTGCTCACAGTAATTATATGATGGCAATGAGGTTTAACAGCAGTATGCTGACAGAGAAGATGTGTGAGCACATCCTTCAGAAACAACATTAGATTCGTTAACAGTAGGTTTGGTCAACAAGTGAGTATTAGGGAGACGCTTTGTGAACTGAATCGCAATCCTCGGAGAGAAGATCACTTTCTTTTTGCAAAATGCTAATGAAAAAATTTAGAGAATGGGTACTTGAAGTTGACAGTAGAACTATTCTGCTGCCACTAAGGTACATTTTGCATAACAACCATGAAGATAAGAGAAATTAGGGCTCATGTGGAGGCAGACAATCTATTTTCACTTGCTCTACTTGCAAGTGGAACAGGAAAGGAAATGAACAGCGGTGTGTGGAGTGTGTTCGTAGCTGTAAATGCAATGGCAGATTACCAAACAATGGAAACTCCAGGCAGGAATATCAATAATGTAGGAAATGAGAGATTTCTGTTTACCATAAAGAAGGCATGGTAAGCTGCAGACAGGCACAATTAAAAAGACACTTACATAAAGATTTTGGCCACAGGCTTCATCAAGAAAAAATAAACATACACCATTCACACACATCTAAGCAAGCACACCTAACAGACACACGACCACCAATTCCAGTTGAGGCGTGCTTGGTTGTACACCTGTGAATGGTGTATGTTTCTCTTTTGCTGATGAAGGCTGTGGCTACTAGCTTTAAGAAAGTGTGTTTTAATTGTGAATGTCTGCAACTTAATGTTTCTTCTTTGTGGTAAACAGCAATCTATCATTTTCCTATGTTGTTAATGGCAGATTGATGTAAAGAGGTGTGGAAATTTTGTGAAAATAATTAAAGTTGACCCAACCTTCATCAGTGATAGTCATATTGGCACTGTTAGGAGAACAATGTGTAGCAATCACTTCAGTAAGGAACATTGTTCAAAACAATATTGGCAGGCATCCATGACAGTGTTTATTTGACTCTTTGTTCACATACAAGGTTTTTTGGCCACTAGATAGCTGCCAGTGATTAGATGCAAATGGAGAGAGTAAGATGTGTTTCTGTTTGTAATGATTTATTTTGAAAGGTGTTTTTTTATTTTCTAACATAATTTTAGTTTTTGTTGTTCTTTGTGTAGGAAAATGAATAGCTGCTGGTGGAGGGGTTTTTTTTATTTTTGTGGAGGGGTAGGGGGCAGAAAGTTGGGGGTTGCTGTTTGGAAGCAATTAGATGAGGTAAGTACTTTATTTTGTTTTATCTATTTAATGTATTTTTGTTTTGGATATTGGCTCATGTTACATTCTTTTGGTTTTGCTTTTCACTAGTCTACATTTTTTTGTACATAGGTCTTTTAATTTTTGACAAGCAAGTATGATGTGAGCGACTGTTTATTCTGTTTTTGGATTTTATTCTGAATCTTTTACTTCTACTTAGTGGGTACTGTGGACTTCATTTTAGATTTATAGATAAATTGAGTTAATATACCAAATGTACATTGACATTGGTGTTATTTTGTTTGTTTGTTTGTGGAAATTGATTTTTCATGCTTGAGGGGTGCCATGGAGATCATTTTAGCTACATATGTTAAGTGCATATAACAATACTGGTCTTATGTAATTGGCTTGCTATTTATCAGATAGTTATTTTTCACGTTTGGTTGGTTCTGTGGAGTCTATTTTAGATATATGAAACAGGTGTACATAACAATTTCAGTGTTGCCATTGTAAATGACTCATTATTGTCCTGATAACACTACAGGATTGGTTGTTGAGTTAATTTTAAGCTATAGAGGCTAACTGAAGACAATAACAATTTTGTTGTGTTTTGAGAGTTGGATTTTGTTTAATATTGTCGGTCCATATGTGACAGGTGGAGGGGGTTATTTGTCTCCTCCCCAAAACCCCATATTCCCACATGTCCTGTTACTTACTTACTGATTTTTAGATTATTTTGAATATACATCTTCTGATGAATTTACTGTTATTGTGTTTCCATTATAAATGCAAGGTGACTTCATGGTTGCTGTATTGGATAATACTATTGGTTATATTCCTCATTATATATGGGTCATAGCTGATGACCAGTACTTAAGATTAGATTCAGTTTCTGTTCGATAGACCATAAAATGAGATGATTCTCGTTGGTGCAGAATGTGTTGTACTGCTTAAATACACAACTCAGTACAGCTGAAATTACTAGTTCATTGATGCTACCAACTCACAAATAAAAATGCAATATGGGTTGATCTTTGGCCCACTGACTAGACTGTTTAGAAACAGGCAGTACCTTATGCTTCACCTTCAGCATTTTTGCCATTTGTCCGTAAACACAAAAGTACTCACTGTTCAACAGTAAAGACTTGCCAAATGTGATTCATAGAGATTATTCTAGACATATTGCTCTACATATTTCCAATAAATAATTTGCTATGTATCTCACACTGAATGGCATTAAATATTTGTACTTTAAATATTAAATCCACAGATACTGACCCAAAAATATGACATTACACAAACATCAACTGTTCTCCTGACTTCCTGTTCAGTTCTATAAATATAAGACTGAGGACTTGGAAGAGCACAGCAATGTATTATACCTGTTACACGACCAATGTTTTTCTTTATTTCACTTGCCATTTTCAGAACCTAGAAGATAATAACAACAGTTATTAACACGAGTGTGCAGTGTTTATGACAAAACTTAATGAAAAGCAGTAATTAGTAGTCATAATAAACAATCCAGCAAGTAACTTTAGCGTGTGCTGATACAAAGTTTATCCCTGGAGTCACTTCCAGCATCTTGTTACCCTATGTCATTTACTAAATATGTATAGTGCACTGAGTGTCAAAAATAATTCTGTACACTTTGTGTGTCATTTTATGTGGTGTACAACTCTTACCCACAAGTCCTCTTATCACTCACACACAAAAATGAACATTAGCAGGGAAAGAGAGGGTGATGGTCACACTGAGTGGGTGTAATGACATGTATGTTTGAAAAGCATGGTGTTATTTAATTTATGCTTCCCATTGTGGAGTTTTGTATTATCTTGAGGAAAGCAACTAATGAAGTGTACAAACTGAGAGGACACTATGCTAAATTCCTCCTTGCAAGAAGAAACACTCAAATATTTTGAACATTACAGACCTTTACGAAACAGTGTTTTTACATACTTTATGTGAGGTCATCCTCCTCCTACCACAGTTATGACTGGGGGAGGGAGAACACCTTAATGTTCAGCTTGTACTACCACACTGTTAGCACATATTGTATATGAAACAGTAGCTAAGGGCAAGTCATACTGAAGTGAAACACTGACATGTGAATTACTTACTTATGTCAAAGTTTCTGTTCCATGAATCAAATTACATACAGATTGTATAACATGGAAAAATCATTAATGAGCAAAACCATTTTGATATTTGTTTAAATATACCCTAGTGTCTTCTGTTTGCAAGTAACACATCATGGTGAACAAAATGACATTGTAAATGGGTTTCCTGATACCTCTAACATAATGGTAAAACAGGAAACACAACTACAGTCTACCGAAAATGAATATATTTACCAAATATAGTATTAGTTTGAAATATGGTGTTGTTAATACAGTTAAAGAGTGCAACTAACTTGTAAAAGGTGCTATTTCTGCCTCTATAGCTAAATAATGAACATGAAAAAGGGAATGTGTTTAAATTTTCCACGTTAGTCGTTAGCAGATCCACGTTATCTGCCATGCTTACCTGTTCCCTGTCCGAGACGTCGCAAATACAGCTAAATGCTCGTCCAGTGGTGCTATATTTGTTTGCGGCTGATACTGTAGCTAAATTCATCTTCTCGTTAATATCAACACAAATGACAACAGCTCCTAGGGATGTTAGTTGCAGTGCAATTTCACGACCAACTCCACGACCTGTACCTACGACCTAATTCACAACCAAATGACAAACACATAAAAAAATAGAATTAAGATATGAGCGAAGATGTAAGCCTCATACCAAGATGATCTGCCCCAACACAGGCTTCTCCTTGACAGGTATAATTGTGCGATACATCATTTCAATCACTGCAAACGAACAGGCGACAACGACACGCGCTAAATCCCACCACAGCACCGCAAGAGAATATACGAATAGCAGCATATTTTGATGCTCACTGAACGTTAGAGGCAGTTATAGGTAAAATAAACCGCATTAGCACAATGTACACCTTATACTCCAACCAGTTCCTCTCTGAGTTATTAACGCTACAGAAACTGATGCCACACGACCCGCTTTCCCGTGCGCTAGCAACTGTTCATCGTAATGAAAGTAGGTCTTCGACGCGGTGTCCTAATTGTTCTTATGCTTCTCACTCCGTGACAACAAAGATACTGGCGCTTTAGTAAACTAGAAAACATTCTATCGGAGAACACGACTTACAATAAGGCTTGCAAGTGCTTTCTCAAGCAGTTAAACAAACCACAGTATGACACAGTTTAATCAGAGCGCCTTTTATCGCTAGTGTTGACAAATAACAGCGTATTCCACTGTTGCTTGGTCTACGTCTAAGTAATCGATAGGTCGAATTTTACGAGTATCTGTCACTTCTAATCATGTATGAAGCATAAAAATCACCACTTAATGGATCTGGTAAGTATACTTTGTAAGCAATAGCTTCTCGTCATGTTTGTCGTTTGTTTTTACTGTCAGTCAATAACCAAAAACAAAAAAGAAATTTATAGCCGTAAGATTGAGAAAAAGAACTATATCAATCATGGTGGTTTTCTGAAACTAAAAACAAATACGAGACAAGGACCATAGTTTCAGAAACTGCAAAACAATTATGAATCTCGTTAAGTGTAGATGTTGAAAAATCAAATGTAGTAATATTCTTGATGTGCAATGAGGCGACAGTGTAAGTCGTCACCGCTGCAATGATACTCTGGTTTCTATGGTAACGTCATAAAGTGAGTGTATACAGCTTTATACTCTGCTATCTACGTTGCGTTGTCATGTCGTTGTAGAATCTTCGATAAGTTTGTGGTTGTCGGCATTATATAGAGAAATGACAGTATTTGTTTGCTGTTTTCTGAGTCAAAGAATATTTATACTCTAACACCAAATCTTGTAGATGTAGATTAAAAGAGGTTTTTATTTTTCATAAAAACGGTCAGGTTCTTGTAGAAGTGTCATTTTTAATCACCTACGAAACATCTACCTGCGATCGAAAAGTACATCTCGTGTACTTCTTCCGTTTGTTCTAAATTACTTCTGAAGGGAAAAAATCTGTTTTCACCATTGGCAGGCAGAATAAACAATCACCCAGGCAAAGAACGGTGCTGTATAGTTTTTTAATATTTACAGCTGGCAGTTTCATTGATGGCTGATTATTGGCATATTAATTTGTATAGTCATTCTGGTTGATTCTCATCTGGGTACTAGTGAAACGTCTTTGAAGCGACCTTCTGAAGCTTTCTTTGCTTCCTTCAAGCTAGCAGCTGGAATTTTCTTGAATTTTTCAGTGTTCGTAGAACGGAGACGGTACGTTGCCGGACATGGGTTCCTATTCAGAACGTTATATACTCACTCCCCACTACAGGTCCTGGAAGTTTTCAATTTCCCAACACTTTTCTGCTATCCCGTCTTGCTTAGTACTGGCTTTCCATCTGAGTTCTTGATATTCGTACAGTTGCCTCTCTTTTCTTCATAGATATCTTTAATTTTCCTACAGGCAGCATCTTTTCCCCTAAAAGTATGCATATTCCTACAGCCATGCGTTTGTCCTATAGCCATTACTGCTTAGCCATTTTGCGCTTTCCGCCAATCTCATTTTAGACGCCAGTATTCCCTTTCGTCAGCTACATTTTTATGTTTTCTCTTTCATCAATTAAATACAATATTTCATGCGTTACCAAGATATTCTCATTATCTTTTTACCTATGCAATCATCTACTAACTTCCGTATCTCATCTCTCAAAGCTCCCCATTCGTCTTCTGTAGTATTAATTTCCCCTATTTCATCCAACGTTGCCTAATGCTCCTTCTAAAACTCTCTGTAACCTCTGGACACTAACGCTGGTGCCACTGAGAATCTCTACATATGACTATCGTTTCTTTGAATTTCGTGAGTGGTCTTTAAATAAGAGTGTGCTACAGTTGTTATTGACGGCTGATTGCATTCAACTTTTGACATCCAATTGCGTTTCGTTAAACATCTCTATCTACATCTATATCTTTACTCTGCAAACCACCATGAAGTGCATGACAGACGATTCGTCCCACTGTACCCGTTATTAGGGTTTCTTCATGTTCCATTCACATATGGAGTGTGGGAAGAATGATTATTTGCATTCCTCTGTGTTTGCAGTAATTATTCTAATCGTATCCTCACAATCCCTATGTGAATGGTGTGTAGGGAATTGTAGTATATTCCTAGAATCATCATTTAAAGGCAGTTCTTGAAACTCTGTTATAGACTTCCTCGGGATAGTTTACGTCGATCGAGTGCTACCGTTCAGTTTCTTCAATATCTCTGTGACGCTCTCCCATAATCAAACAAACCTGTGGCCTTGTGTGCTGCCCTTCTCTGTATACGTTCAATATCCCCTGTCAAGTCGGGTTCCACGCACCTGAGCAATATTCTAAAACCGGTCGCACGAACTATTTGTAGACAATCTCCTTTGTAGACTGATTGCACTTCCCTGGTATTCTAGCAGTAAACTGATGTCTACCACGTGTTTTACCCACGACTGAGCGTAGATAATCATTCTGTTTCGCATCTCTACAAAGTGTTACACCAAGGTATTTGTGTGAGTTGGCCAATTCCATTGATATTATAGTCATAGGATATTTCGTTTGGTGAGGTGCACAGTTTTACATTTCTGAGCGTTTAAAGCAAGTTGCCAATCTTTGCGCCACTTTTAGATCTTATCGAGATCTGACTGAACATTTGTACAGCTTCTTTGAGATAGTACTTCGTTACAGATAACAACATCACCTGCAAAAAGTCTGAGGCTACTGTTAATATTGTCTGCAACATTATTAATATACAACATGAACAGCAGGGTTCCAACACACTTACTTGGGACACATCTGAAGTTACTTCTACATCTGATTATGGCTCTTCATCCAATATAGCATGATGTGCCTTCCTACCAAAATGACGTCAATCCATTCTCAAATTTCTCTTGGTACCCCATATGATCGTACTTTTGACAATAAGCGTAGATGTGGTACTGACCCAAATGCTTTACGAAAATCAAGAAATCTGCACCTACCTGACTGCCTTGCTTCAAAGCTTTCCGTATGTCGTGTGAGAGAAGTGCGAGCTGGATTTCACATAATCGATGGTTTCGGAATCCAAGCTCGTTGGCATTCTGAAGGGGATTCTGTTCAAGATATGTAACTATGCTTGAGTTCAGAATATGGTCAAAGACTCTACAACAAATCGATATCAAGAATAGTCAACGGTAGATTTGTGGACCTGTTCTACTACTCTTCTTGTAGACGGTGTGACCTGTGCTTTTTTCCAGGAACTGAGTACTTTTTTTTCGAGGGATCTATAGCTTTATACATTATTTTACACGAAGTTTCTCGTTGAGATATGTCACTACTGCCAACTGCCCTTTACATTTTGGTAATAATTATTGCTTACAACTGTTCATGGTCACCGATACTAGTTTCTGCTGGGAACAATTGTGTGTGTGTGTATTTGTGCGCTTTTTTTTTTGACAAATTGTACGGTAGAAGTTTGTTGGTTTTCATATTTGGTCTGTCTTGCAATTATCACAGAATCAGTCTTACGGTGTTTCTGGCAATAAGGTGTATGTATTTTTCGGTGGTTTTTAGGCATTTTCCTAATCTCTCAAAGGATGGATTAGAGTCAGTATCCAATAGTTTCAATGTTTCCATTCGCAAAGACTTTAGAGATCTAAACCAACATTTAATTATTGAATTAAAAGAATTTCTGAATGATAACGCCAACTCAGTAGATGAATTTTTAGATATGAAGTAGTAACTGTAAAAAAAGGAGTAATTAATTATTTTGTGTAAAGCAAACTTATATCGAAGTGACACGTTCCACATCATTACCAAATGTCGTATTCATGATCTATGGAACAAGGATCGATTTATCTATGTATGCATGTATGTTTGTATGTATGCCGTTAGATCCAATATGTTTGTCTCATAAGTGGGCCTTCAAACTATCTACACTCCTGGAAATTGAAATAAGAACACCGTGAATTCATTGTCCCAGGAAGGGGAAACTTTATTGACACATTCCTGAAGTCAGATACATCACATGATCACACTGACAGAACCACAGGCACATAGACACAGGCAACAGAGCATGCACAATGTCGGCACTAGTACAGTGTATATCCACCTTTCGCAGCAATGCAGGCTGCTATTCTCCCATGGAGACGATCGTAGAGATGCTGGATGTAGTCCTGTGGAACGGCTTGCCATGTCATTTCCACCTGGCGCCTCAGTTGGACCAGCGTTCGTGCTGGACATGCAGACCGCGTGAGACGACGCTTCATCCAGTCCCAAACATGCTCAATGGGGGACAGATCCGGAGATCTTGCTGGCCAGGGTAGTTGACTTACACTTTCTAGAGCACGTTGGGTGGCACGGGATACATGCGGACGTGCATTGTCCTGTTGGAACAGCAAGTTCCCTTGCCGGTCTAGGAATGGTAGAACGATGGGTTCGATGACGGTTTGGATGTACCGTGCACTATTCAGTGTCCCCTCGACGATCACCAGAGGTGTACGGCCAGCGTAGGAGATCGCTGCCCACACCATGATGCCGGGTGTTGGCCCTGTGTGCCTCGGTCGTATGCAGTCCTGATTGTGGCGCTCACCTGCACGGCGCCAAACACGCATACGACCATCATTGGCACCAAGGCAGAAGCGACTCTCATCGCTGAAGACGACACGTCTCCATTCGTCCCTCCATTCACGCCTGTCGCGACACCACTGGAGGCGGGCTGCACGATGTTGGGGCGTGAGCGGAAGACGGCCTAACGGTGTGCGGGACCGTAGCCCAGCTTCATGGAGACGGTTGCGAATGGTCCTCGCCGATATCCCAGGAGCAACAGTGTCCCTAATTTGCTGGGAAGTGGCGGTGCGGTCCCCTACGGCACTGCGTAGGATCCTACGGTCTTGGCGTGCATCCGTGCGTCGCTGCGGTCCGGTCCCAGGTCGACGGGCACGTGCACCTTCCGCCGACCACTGGCGACAACATCGATGTACTGTGGAGAACTCACGCCCCACGTGTTGAGCAATTCGGCGGTACGTCCACCCGGCCTCCCGCATGCCCACTATACACCCTCGCTCAAAGTCCGTCAACTGCACATACGGTTCACGTCCACGCTGTCGCGGCATGCTACCAGTGTTAAAGACTGCGATGGAGCTCCGTATGCCACGGCAAACTGGCTGACACTGACGGCGGCGGTGCACAAATGCTGCGCAGCTAGCGCCATTCGACGGCCAACACCGCGCTTCCTGGTGTGTCCACTGTGCCGTGCGTGTGATCATTGCTTGTACAGCCCTCTCGCACTGTCCGGAGCAAGTATAGTGGGTCTGACACACCGGTGTCAATGTGTTCTTTTTTCCATTTCCAGGAGTGTATTATAAATGTTTCTCAGAGAACGCATTTAGTATAGTTTCACAAGAATGTTGTCACGTCCACGACTTACTAAAAAGCCTTATTATTCCCCCGGACTGTTTGTGGAATATAGCTTCTTCTAATTATGATGGAATAGTTGGGGACCACTTGTGTTATCTCTTTGAGGGTTTCTGTAACAGTTTTGTTTACATCGAAGTGTGACTCTGGAAGCCAATACAACAACGCACTTTTTCAATTATGCATATCCATGATAAAGTATCTTACGTGAGAAATAGTTCATTCAGCTTTAGTTTACTGAATTTCCTATCTACTGCAACTAGTGTGTCACTACAATTTCGCTTGCAAAATAAACTTCGGCTGCTGTCAGTTTCAGGTTCCAACCAGCTTTCTGTGCCTTTTTATTTGATTTCTACTGCTATTTATGACTGTTTCAAACTCTAACTTTATCTGAAAATACTGGTCATTTGAATCACATAGCGTGATGGATGGTAGCGTCTGATGTATTGCATATCTGTAAGCCACTTTCAACCCCATGGCGCAAGTGTAGTATAATTTGTCATAGAACCTTTCACCAGCGGTGGTGACGGGGAGAGGACGTTGAGGGGGGGGGGGGGGGAGGAGGGCGGCAATCATTCTAGGGACAACATTGTGAGCTTCACTAAAATTCTATGATCGAATCTGTTACTCTATATTATGATCCTCATAAGACTACGAAGCCTAAATGCCAGGCATCATTTGTCCCAATGTCTGCCAAAATTTGCAGCTGGTTGCACCTCAAAGCTTGCTGGAACACTCACTCTCTCCACCTTGTTTCAGACATACACACTGAGTGTGAAAGGCAATCCTTCTTCTTCCTTGGTGCCATTTTCCGAAGAGGTGTCATTATTCGCTGTACTGTTCGAAATGCTGGCTGTTAATAGACCCTTAGGCTTTTTCACTATCTTCCTCGGCTTAGGACACCGCAGGTTTCTCAACAGATGAAAGACGTCATTTGGAAGCTATTGGTGAGCGTTATGAGTTTAGTACCCTGCGTTGTCCCTCGTCCTTTCTTTCCTTTACAGACTCGTGCATTACAACTTGCACGCTAATTGTAGTCAGGTCGACGAGTGGTAGTAGGCCCTGTATATTTCCTGCAGAGGAGACAGTATGGACGGGAGAGTAGTCAGGGCGATTGCCAGCTGCTTACGAAGAACAATTAACTCATGTGTGCTCAAGGACGACATTTACAGTGTGGCTCCTTCGCATCTAGAACAATGTTTTTCTGAAGAGTAAACAAATAACTTTAACTGATTTTTTTACAAAGATGAACATATTGTCACATTGAGAGCCCGCGATTATGGTGGCAACTTCGCTAAAGTTATTTTCTGTCATTAACCGCGTACGTACTTATGCCTTGGAAGTGCAGCTGAACGGAATCGTCAGTGTCCTGAAAGGAGGTTATAGGCTTAACGTTAACAAGAGGAAAACAAAGATAACGGAAGGTAGACGAATTAAATTAGGTGATGTTGCTATTTGTGCAGTGAAATAACTGATGAAGGCTGAAGTAGAGATAATATAAAGTGTAGACGGGCAATGGCAGGAGAAGCATTTCTGAAGAATGGACCTTGTTAACAGTTAATGTAAATTCAAGTGTTAGGAAGTATTTTATGAAGGCGTTTGTCTGGTGTGTAGTTTTGCACAAAAGTGAAACGTCGACGATAAGCCCCAATTCTATTCAGAACCTCATGATTAGTTATGTGACCTACCCATCTAATCATCAGCATTCTTCTGTAGCACCACATTTCGGAAACTTCTATTCTCTTCTTGTCTAAACTATTTATCGTCCACGTTTCTTTTCAGGACATGGCTACACTCCATACAAATACTTTCAGAAACGACTACCTGACACTTAAATTTTGTACTCGATGTTAACAGATTTCTCTTCTTCAGAAACGCTTTCCTTGCCATTGCCTATCTACATTTTATGTATTCTCTACTTCGACCATCTTCAGTTATTTTGGTCCCCAAATAACAAAACTCATTTACTGCTTTATGTGTCTCATTTCCTAATCTAATTCCCTCAGCATTACCCGACTTAATTCGATTACATTCCTTTATCCTCGTTTTGCTTTTGTTGATGTTCATCTTACATCCTTCTTTCAAGACACTGTCCATTCCGTTCAACTGCTCTCCCAAGTCCTTTGCTGTCTCTGACAGAATTACAATGTCATCGGCATACCTTAAAGTTTTTATTTCTTCTCGGTGGATTTTAATTCCTACTCCGAATTTTTCTTTTGTTTCCTTTACTTCTTGCTCAATATACAGATTGAATAACATTGGGGATAGGCTACAACCCTTTCTCACTCCCTTCCCACCCACTGCTTTCCTTTCATGCCCCTCGACTCTTATAACTGCCATCTGGTTTCTGTACAAATTGTAATTGCATTACCCCTATGTGATTTTGTATTTATAACCCTGTATTTACCTGACCAGAAGTGCTGTTCCTCTTGCCACCGAACTTCACTAATTCCCACTATATCTAAATTTAATCTACCCGACCTGCCCGATTAAGGGTTCTGACATCCCACGCTCCGATCCACAGAACGCCAGTTTTGTTTCTCCTGATAACGACGTCCTCCTGAGTAGTCCTGCCCGGAGATCCGAGTAGGGGACTACTTTGCCTTCGGAATATTTTACCCCAGAGGATGTCATCATCATTTAACCATACAGTAAAGCTGCATGCGCTCGGGAAAAATTACGGCTGTAGTTTCCCCTTGCTTTCAGCCGTTCGCAGTACCAGCACAGGAAGGCCGTTTTGAATAGTGTTACAAGGTCAGATCAGTCAATCGTCCAGACTGTTGTCCCCGCAACTACTGAAAAGACTGCTTCAGGAACCACATGTTTGTCTGGCCTCTCAACAGATACCCCTTCGATGTGGTTATACCTGCGGTACGGCAATCAGTATCGCTGAGGCACGCAAGCCTCTCCACTAATGACAAGGTCGATGGTTCATAGGACACATGATACGTATTCAGAAATCCCATCTCTCTGTTTCAGGTCTGTGTATATGGCAGATTCCCAAAAGTTGTCACTACATCCTTTTTTCTCTTTCGAAGTCTTTTTCGCAAATGAGTGGTATATAGGCCGCGGTGCATCAAGCATTTTTCAGCGAACATAGGCGATTCACGAAGAGATGGATGACGAAACAAGTGCTCAAGCTGCAGAGTGTTAGGTAACCGCCAACTGCGAAATATAGTGTGTTTGCGAGCGGTCTCTGTTAATAATCGATTTGATTTGTCGATTGTACCAAAACACACCTGATTTCTTTAATCTTTCGACGGTTTTTTCAAGTGGCCAGACAATTAAATCGACTTCTCAAGAACCTCGGCCTATCGAGGTTGGAATTAGCCGGAGTCGACTATGCATTACCGAGTTTCAATTATAGGATTCGACGCTCTATAGATTGTTCGCTGACGATTCAGGTGTCAACACGGAAACATCATCGTCAGATTATCGTAAGGACATTTAAGAGACGACAACAAAATTTTTCACTTTGTGCAATGAAAAGTAACTTCCTTTCAAAGATGTTAAACACAAGATAACGACAATAAAAAAAAGAATGTGTCTACAGCTTCTGATTACAAGAGCATCTTGAGAACATCACACCGTATAATTATAGTAAATGGTTCAAATTGCTCTAAGTACTATGGGACTTAACATCTGAGGAAATCAGTCCCCTTGACTTAGAACTACTTAAACCTAACTAACCTAAGGACATCACACACATCCATGCCCGAGGCAGGATTCGAACCTGCGACCGTAGCAGCAGCGCAGTTCCGGACTGAAGCGCCTAGAATCGCTCGGCCACAACGGGCGGCTATAATTATAGTAGCGATGTGACGTGGGACGATCAAGTAATTCAGTATTAGAGAAGGAAAATAAGACAGATTTGTTGGAAAGATTGAGGGTAAGAGCAGTACATCTATAAAGGAAATCGCATACAAGAAGCTTGTGCTTCCGCCAGTAGGTATCCTTATCAGGTAAGGACGACAACATATGTCGAAAGTGTAACGGATATGCTCGAGGAATGTAAATGAGAATAGTTGGAAGAAATGGGACACAGTTGCCGCGAAACTCTGTTGAGTAAATTTAGAGAGCTGAACTCGAAGAATGCTGTTCGAATATTCTGCTGTCATCGTCGTATATTCCACGTAATGTTCGTATGAACGAGATAAAGATATGTTAAGTGGCTCCTAGACGGTCAATAATATTGAGAATATATCCCGGAAGCGCAATAATATTGATCATCTAGGAGTGAGATTGACAGGTTGCGCAGTAATATCTGGAACATCAGAAATTTTGGAAATAGGCCTATACTGAGCTGGCTGGAGATGTGCCGTTTGTGAGCAGTACTGACAATATCATTGACAGTCTCGCGTGCTACACAGACCAAGGAGGTTAGGTTAGGTTTGCTGTTGTTGTATGGAAAATAAGTTCAAAACCAGACGAAAGAGCATTATTATAAACGTCCATCGAAATGTGTAAATCATTGCCGTGATTGTGGAATGTGAGGGCAGATGTGTACGAAAACAGAAGTGTTATGAATGATGAATCTTATGATTTGTTGCTCAGAAGGTATAGGCAACGGCCACAAAGAAACATGTTTTAAAAAATTAATAAAAAGGTATGAATAAAAGTTTATTTAGATATTTATCTTTATACATTACTTATTAAAGATGGGACCTGGATAAACTGACTAAACCAGAGGTTGTACAGACTTTCAGGGAGAGCATAAGGGCACAATTGATACGAATGGGGGAAAGAAATAAAGTAGAAGAAGAATGATTAGCTTTGAGAGATGAAGTAGCGAAGGCAGCAGAGAATGAAATAGGTAAAAAGGGCTAGTAGAATATCCTTGGGTAACAGAAGAAATATTGAATTTAATTGATGAAAGGAGAAAAAAAAATGCAGTAAATGAAACAGGCAAAAAAGAATACAAACGTCTCAAAAATGAGATCGACAGGAAGTGCAAAATGGCTAAGCAGGGGTGGCTAGAGGACAAATGTAAGGATGTAGAGGCTTATCTTACTAGGGGAAACATAGATACTGCCTACAGGAAAATTAAAGAGACCTTTGGAGGAAAGAGGACCACTTGTATGAATATCAAAAGCTCAGTTCTAAGCAAAGAAAGGAAAGCAGAAAGGTGGAAGGAGTATATAGAAGGTCTGTACAAGGGTATTGTGCTTGAGGACAATATTATGGAAATGTAAGAGGATGTAGATGAAGATGAAATGGGAGATACGATACTGCATGAAGAGTTTGACAGAGCACTGAAAGATCTGAGTCGAAACAAGCCCCCGGGAGTAGACAACATTCCATTAGAACTACTGACGGCCTTGGGAGAGCCAGTCCTGACAAAACTCTACCATCTGGTGAGCAAGATGTATGAGACAGGCGAAATACCCTCAGACTTCAACAAGCATATAATAATTCCAATCCCAAAGAAAGCAGGTGCTGACAGATGTGAAAATTACAGAACTATCAGTTTAATAAGCCACAGCTGCAAAATACTAACGCGAATTCTTTACAGACGAATGGAAAAACTGGTAGAAGCCGACCTCGGGGAAGATCAGTTTGGATTCCGTAGAAATATAGGAACACGTGAAGCAATACTGACCCTACGACTTGTCTTAGAAGCTAGATTAAGGAAAGGCAAATCTTCGTTTCTAGCATCTGTAGACTTAGAGAAACCTTTTGACAATGTTGACTGAAATACTCTCTTTCAAATTCTGAAGGTGGCAGGGGTAAAATACAGAGAGCGAAAGGCTATTTACAATATGTGCAGAAACCAGATGGCAGTTATAAAAGTCGTGGGGCATGAAAGGGAAGCAGTGGTTGGGAAGAGAGTGAGACATGGTTGTAGCCTCTCCCCAATGTTATTCAATCTGTATATTGAGCAAGCAGTAAAGGAAAAAAAAAGAAAAATTCGGAGTAGGTATTAAAATCCACGGAGAAGAAATAAAATCTTTAAGGTTTGCCGAGGACATTTAATTCTGTCAGAGGCAGCAAAGAACTTGGGAGAGCAGTTGAACGGAATGGATGGTGTCTTGAAAGGAGGATATAAGATGAACATCAACAAAAGCAAAGCGAGGGTAATGGAATGTAGTCGAATTAAGTCGGGTGATGCTGAGGGAATCAGATTAGGAAATGAGACACTTAAAGTAGTAAAGGAGTTTTGCTATTTGGGGAGCAAAATAAGTGATGATAGACGAAGTAGAGAAGATATAAAATGTAGACTGGCAATGGCAAGGAAAATCGTTTCTGAAGAAGAGAAATTTGTTAATATCGAGTATAGATTTAAGTGTTATGAAGTCATTTCTGAAAGTATTTGTATGGAGTGTAGCCACGTATGGAAGTGAAACATGGACGATAACTAGTTTGGACAAGAAGAGAATAGAAGATTTCAAAATGTGGTGCTACAGAAGAATGCTGAAGATTTGATGGGTAGGTCATATAACTAATGCGGAGGTGTTAAATAGGATTGGGGAGAAGAGGAGTTTGTGGCACTACTTGACTAGAAGAAGGGATCGGTTGGTAGGACATGTTCTGAGACATCAAGGGATCACCAATTTAGTATTGGAGGGCAGCGTGGTGCGTAAAAATCATAGAGGGAGACCAAAAGATGAATACGCTAAACAGATTCAGAAGGATGTAGATTGCAGTAGGTACTGGGAGATGAAGAAGCTTGCACAGAATAGAGTAGCATGGAGAGCTGCATCAAGCCAGTGTCAGGACTGAAGACCACAAAAACAACACATTACTTATCGGAATATAATCAATTAATGCTCTATTATTGCGTGACATGCTTCCATAACTACTTCTCAAACAGTGTGAGGTGAAACTACACTTCCAAATTTTAGGTCTTCGAAAGATTTACCAGTAGCAATGTGATCGACAATATTATTGAGCAATCTAGGGAGAACTTCGATGATAGGGACTGCTGGGAACTGCTTTAGGGTACGAACAAATACACGCAGAGAGACATTGTTCCCTCTCTCAATACACGAATGGAGTAGGCCATAATATCGATAATAGTGGGGCAAAGTACCCTCCGCCATGCACTGTAACGTAGCTTGCGGAGTTGTATCTCACAGTAGAGATAGGAGTGTGAATAAGAGTATCACACCAATTGCTATATTGCGTGCGATATCTGAGTCTAAACATGCTGCCCAGTAGAGTCTTTCAGATTTTCTGATATACAGCGAATATGGTAATAACGTCCTTTTGAAATAGCGGGTCACATATTCAATGAAAAGACATTACACTGTCAAAACTCGTTTCGAGAGTATTGGAGAGAGAGTGATAAATTACATTTTGGTAGCTTGGGAAATATCTGAGTTAGGAAAGAAGTGTTACGCTTTCCTTGCACGCCTTCCGAGCTCGGTTCCGAAAATCTAACCGCACCAGTCGACAAGAAATGTAACATTTCGTGTTCCTTCACTACCGCGTGACGGTAATTGCAATCATTGCGGCCCTGTCTAAGGCGGACAGGCGCTGACCGAAAATTGTTGACGTACCTGCTACCGTTTCAAACCAAAAGTATTTATTATTTGTACGCAAGAGCGATATTGGATCAGAAACCGTTAGTACACATAAAATCTCTGCTGAAAACAGATACTATTAGACATATATACTTGTTAGAGTTGATTCCGTATTATAATCGACATTTCACATTTAAGTATTTTACGGTTTACACTACACATACTTATTAACAAGCTTTTTTAGGATCAAAATTGTGATATAGCACCATAAATTCCTTTTTATACTATGCGTTCAACATTACCGAAAGCTTTTGCTTTGAATGAAGACCCCATCGTATTTCTCGATTTTCATTCTGCAGTTTCGTTTTTACCTCATGTCGTTTTACTGGAGGACACAAACAGAGCTGAATGTCTCTTTGGAGAGTTTAGAGAACTGTGAAAAGATAGGAGTCTTGTGCCTATATCTAATCACTACATAGCCGTGGCGTTACGTAGAAATAATATGGGAGAAGGAGGAATTGTCACACAAATAAGACGCATCATAATTTTAAAAACAATGAAGCAAGCAGATTTCGTGCTGGTCAGCAGATAGAACTGTGACTACAATAACTGTTAGAAGAACCGTCTAAGTTACGTAGGAAGTTTTATTTCTTTATTGATGACTATTTTCGGATGGCTTGCCCGTTATTAAATCATCCATGTACATGAATCTTGCATTACAACCAGACGCGCATGTAAGTGACTGGCCACAAAACATGTAAACGTGACAATATACCATTTATCGTCCGTATACGAACAGCGCTATACGTCGAAACGTATACTGAGTATATGAGGTACATCTCCCTCGATGACTTTTCAGATGCATTCAGTAGGACTGAAGTCATGCAAGATGAAAAGGGTGTCCGTATTCGTGGAGTATTCTCTGTAAGTTCTAAACAATTCTGACAAAGGAGGGATGGCGTGGTACATTGTCTGATTGAAGGTACACGTTACCTGCGGGATGGTTCAAATGGCTCTGAGCCCTATGGGCCTTAACAGCTGAGGTGCCGGCACGGTAGCTCAGCGTGTTTGGTCAGAGGGTTAGCTGCCCTCTGTAATAAGAAAAAACTGAGTTAATCGATCAACGACGAACTTAAACGGGTGTTTTACGACGTCCGCCCCGAGCAGATGCAACGAACGAAAGCGAACAAAATGAGATTAAAAAAAAACGGTCATCATTCCCCTAGACTTATAACTACTTAAACCTAACTAATCTAAGGACATCACACAAATCCATGCCCGAGGCAGGATTCGAACCTGTGACCATAGCAGCTGCGCTGTTCCGGACTGACGCGCCTAGAACCGCTCAGTCACAACTGCTGGCCTTGTAAGATGCTTTATGCGAAAAAATTAATGTGAAAGGACAGTCACTACGTTTATGTGGGGTTCCTAAATCTCGTTTTCCTCAACATATTTCCCAATACTACATCTGGATGGTCATACAAACACTCCGATAGTGGTTCCGGATATGAGCATTTACTTGCTGGATTTCTACTTGAACAATACATTTTCGCTCTCGTCTAAATGTTCATTTTTGAAACGTACTTGAGTTTTCACGTTCTTATTTGCTATTTCACGTGTCGGCTGTTGGTACAGCGAAAGAGAAAAGTAAATATCCGTCTGAACATGAAGTTATCAACCACCCATATTTCAATGGAGAGAGACGGCCTTGGTGTAGAATAAACAGAGACGAGAAGAGTTGATGTCCAAAAGTCATTAGCGTGAAGGAGCTAACAATCGGGAAACAGATACGTGACCAGACTAGGAAATTCGATTCATGCCTTAACATGTAAATTCGTCAGCGAATTCGATTTCCGACATTCGGGTTTCGTCTCCCGAAAGATGTAAACGCATGTAAACGCATCAAGTAGAATTCTGTATCGTTCGCCAATGAGCCAATATGCATATCAGGGACCCCTCTCCATCCACTCGATAAGATCTTTAGGACGTTCTGAATAGCGTTCAGTTCGAAACAGAGATGCATCCTCTTTTCATCCTATGAACATCTGACGTCGATGTTCCTAGGAGCCGCGCGACTGCTACGGTCGCAGGTTCGAATCCTGCCTCGGGCATGGCCGTGTGTGATGTCCTTAGGTTAGTTAGGTTTAAGTAGTTCTAAGTTCTAGGGGACTGATGACCACAGCAGTTGAGTCCCATAGTGCTCAGAGCCATTTGAACCACTTTTGTTCCTAGGAGTATGTAAATCGCTGTGCACTGAAGAAAACAGAAGAACATTTATAATGCGTCGCCTCTAAATGGTATGGCTGCTTATTTACTGCTGTTGGCCAGCAGTGTACTGGTGACTGAAGTGTTGCACTGTTGCCAGCCGGTCTGTCCTCTCTTACAGTCTGATTGTTGGCAGCGACCTCTGCAGTCAACACTTGTTTGTCCGCAGTAATTGCTGGCGCGGTTATCCCCTGCTGGAGGTTCCGGCCAAGTAAAAATAATCCAGCAACGGCTTGGTATATCCTGTTTGGTAGCCAGCTGCTCTTTTCATCATCTGTCGAAACTGCCTACGAGTGAACAGAGAACGCAGGGCGAAGCCTTATCGGGAAGGGAACAGGACGCAACCGACCTCTGTTCTATCCACAAGTCAGATGGTCAATATTGTCACTGCCTGCGCACTCATACGTCAACCAAAGCAAACAGTTTCGTGTTATTTCACGGAAGACTTCCTATCAGGAGTCGTTGAAAGTTGTTTTTAGTGCACTGTTCATGACTAATTACTCATGGCGCTACTTTACCTTTTTCTACTCGAAAATGTGACAGCAGTGAAGCACATTCTTCCACTGTGCACGGCAGGCGAATATCCTACAGCATTTGGCTTCAGTTGGAGCTTTTATTTCCAGATGCGAAGAGGCTGACGTCGCGGTCTGGAATCTCCCGATAGTTTTCGCTGTCCTGTTCCTTATAGGCAGGTTTATTGTCAATTATGCAATAATCTGAAGCATTTTACGAAAGAAACTGATTTTTTTGGTCCAACACAGAAATACCATTATTAAAAATAAAATTTTGATTTTGTTATGCTGCGGGATAACGTAGGGCAATCTCTAAGATATGATGTCTTCCATCTTTTCCTGTGATGTGGTAATCTTTTCATATCTACAACTAACTAGTGTAACCATCACTCACTGTAATCTATTTTGGAGACTGAAGTATACGTCTAACCCTGGATGCCGTAGCAGAGGTTCGCCTAGCCTGTTACGTCTTCTGGTAGGTGTCTTCCATGCACATCTTTCATTCATCTTCTTCTTTTAGTACTTTAACAGTAGTCTGTATGGAATCGAACTCCCATGTATAAAACAGCTTCAAACGCCTGAGAAATGAGGTGATGTGTAATACAAGGTGTCCGGACTAGAGGTATACAAAAACGTTTAATTTCCCTATTAAGGTTTATAACTTCATTTGACCAAAATTATGCACAGGAGTTCAAACATTTTTATGCATGTTGGTGCAGTTCAATGTGCGCGCAGTTTGCGGCTCGATAGCAGCACAGGTGTTACGGCCTCTGCTTCGACGTAGACCTGTTGTCTCAAATCTACCAGATCTAGAACCCTTGTTCTGTAAATAATGTACTTGATAAACACAATACACTGAAATCCATCGGAGTCAGATCAGGAGACCTAGGGGCCCAGGCAATGGGACTCGTCCCCCTTCCGAACCAACGCTCAGGAAATGTCTCATGGAGAAATTTTGTAACATCCCCATGGTAGTGAGGTTCGGCAGCGTCTTGCCCGAAAATGACGTCGGGAGGCATCTGTCGAACTGCATAGTTCGCCAACATGTCGAGACAGGTGTGCCATGTTACTGGCGCGCATGCGCCATGTGATTGCGCCGTTTACGGGCTCGTGAGCATCACATCTTGGAGAGTGTCTCTGTAGACTGCGTATTTATCCAAGAACATACATGTCGATTTTTTGTTATAAGGATTTGTTTGTGTCTACCTCTAGCCCGGACACCCTGTATTTGACTTTGAGAACGTAAGCGAGAAAAAGTTTAGAAAAGGTTTGAAATTATGTTTAAAATTTGTTGGAAGTCGCTACGTGCTCTCATTATCAAAAATTGGATGAGTGTAATCCAGGTACTTCCCGCTCCGTTTTAAGCAAAACTTAGTTTTTTAAGTGTCTCAGTGTTTGTTTTAAGTGTGTCGGTGTTTACGATGCCTTATCGTGTGTCGTGTGTCGTGCAATGATGAAATTTTGCTGGAACATTTAGTGGAAAATGCGGATACTGCCTGCAAAATGTATTGCGAATAGTGTTAGTGCTAAAGAAGTAATAAATTAAAATGTTTTACCTAGCGTTGAAGGTTTGCTGCATGAACGGTGAAAATGTACTAAGTGATAAACTGTTTGCCTTTTATTTTGTGAGGGTTGTCTGTGGAAAAAAGACTTGTAAAAATTTGAAATCATGTGTCCAGTTTTCTGAAAGTCACTAAGTGCTCTCCTTCTCAAATACCAGATGAACATAGTGTGACTAATTTACGCAGCGTAAGCTACACTGCCTCGCCATCTATACACAGTTTCTCACTGTCATTCTTGTCTTACTGTTTTAAACCTTTGAATTCGGGCAATAACTACACACATCAAAAAAAGTTTTGCATCAGCCCAGTTCCCAGGACTCCTGAAGATAAACGTTGGCTGTGGACATCGTATCACAGACACAGTCCCTTTGACTGTTCAGAGATGTCACCAAACCCGCCCAAAGATGTAAACAACCATGCGTGAGCAGCGCTTATTGGACGGAGCGGGTCCGACAGGCGATCAGTTCCAGTCATTCCACCAGGAAGGAGGTACACGGCTCGTGTTATCTGTAGGTCAATACCGCGGTTCGATCGCGTCCGCATTGTTACTTTGTGACAGAAAGAGCTCTCAGCAAGGGAAGTGTCCAGGTGTCTAGGAGTAAACCGAAGCTATGTTGTTCGGACATGGAGGAGACATGCCTCGCTCAGGCTGCCCAAGGGCTACTACTGCAGTGAATGACCGCTACCTACGGATTATGGCTCGGAGGAACCCTGACAGCAACGCCACCATGTTGAATAATGCTTTTCGTGCATCCGCAGGACGTCTGTTACGACTCAAACTGTGCGCGATAGGGTGCATGATGCGGAACTTCACTCCCGACGTCCATGGCGAGGTCCACCTTTGCAACCACGACACCATGCAGCGCGGTGCATATGGTCCCAACAACATGCCGAATGGACCGCTCAGGATTGGCATTACGTTCTATTCACCGATGAGTGTCGCATATGCCTTCAACTAGACAATCGTCGGAGACGTGTTTGGAGGCAAATCGGTCAGACTGAACGACTTAGACACACTGTCCAGCGAGTGCAGCAAGGTGGAGGATCCCTGATATTTTGGGGTGACGTTATGTGGGCCGACGTACGCCGCTGGCGGTCATGGAAGGCGCCGTAACGGTTGTACGATACGTGAATGTCATCCTCCGACCAATTGTGCATCCATATCGGCAGCACCCCCATCGTGCACATCTTGTGAATGACTTCCTTCAGGATAACGACATCGCTCGACTAGAGTGGCCAGCACGTACTCCAGACACGAACCCTGTCGAAAATACCTGGTATAGATTGAAAAGGGCTGTTTATGGACGACGTTACCCAAAAACCACTGTGAGGGATCTACTCCGAATCGCCGTGAGGAGTGGGACAGTCTGGACCAATAGTGCCTTGATTAAATAGTGGATAGTATGCCACGACGAACACAGGCATGCATCAATGCAGGAGGACGTGCTACTGGATATTAGAGGTACCGGTATGTACAGCAATCTGGACCACCACCTCTGAAGGTCTCGCTGTATGGTGGTACAACATCCATTGTGTGGCTTTCATGAGCAATAAAAAGGGCGGAAATTATGTTTATGTTGATCTCTATTCCAATTTCCTGTACAGGTTCCAGAACTCTCGTAACCGACGTGATGCAAAACTTTTTTTCATCTGTGTTAAAGCATTATATTCTTTTACCTATATCCAACAACTCCGAAACACCGAGATGGCTCTCCAGCTACATCGCATCTCGTGGTCGTGAGGTAGCGTTCTCGCTTCCCACGCCAGGGTTCCCGAGTTCGATTCCGGGCGGGGTCGGGGATTTTCTCTGCCTCGTGATGGCTGGGTGTTGTGTGCTGTCCTTAGGTTAGTTAGGTTCAAGTAGTTCTACGTTCTAGGGGACTGATGACTGTAGATATTAAGTCCCATAATGCTCAGAGCCATTGGAACCATTTTTTTGATGGACTTCCTCGTGTAACCAATAACATCTGCAGCTTTGCCGATGTGAGCACTTCATACTTATGTAGCTGCCATGTTGTTGTTGTTGTTGTTGTTGTTGTTATCTTCTGTCCAGAGACTGGTTTGATGCAGCTCTCCATGCTAATCTATCCTGTGCAAGCTCCTTCATCTCCCAGTACCTACTGCAACCTACATCCTTCTCAATCTGCTTAGTGTATTCATCTCTTGGTCTCCCTCTACAATTTTTACCCTCCACGCTGCCCTCCAATGCTAAATTAGTGATCCCTTGATGCCTCAGAACATGTCCACCCAACCAGACCCTTCTTCTTGTCAAGTTGTGCCACAAACTCCTCTTCTCCCCAATTCTATTCAATACCTCTTCATTAGTTATGTAATCTACCCATCTAATGTTCAGCATTCTTCTCTAGCAGCACATTTTGGAAGCTTCTATTCTCTTCTTGTCTAAACTATTTACTGTCCATGTTTCACCTCCATACATGGCTACACTCCATACAAATAATTTCAGAAATGACTTCATGACACTTAAATCTATTCTCGATGTTAACAGATTTCTCTTCCTCAGAAACGCTTTTTTGACATTGCCAGTCTAGATTTTATATCCTCTCTACTTCGACCATCATCAGTTACTTTGCTCCCCAAATAGCAAAACTCTTTTACTACTTTAAGTGTCTCATTTCCTAATCTAATTCCCTCAGCATTACCCGACTTAATTCGACTACATTCCTTTATCCTCGTTTTGCTTTTGTTGATGTTAATCTTATATCCTCCTTTCAAGACACTGTTCATTCTGTTCAACTGCTCTTCCAAGTCCTTTGCTGTCTCTGACAGAATTACAATGTCATCGGCGAACCTCAAAGTTTTTATTTCTTCTCCATGGATTTTAATACCTACTCCAAGTTTTTCTTTTGTTTCCTTTACTGCTTGCTCAATATACAGATTGAATAACATCGGGGAGAGGCTACAACCATGTCTCACTCCCTTCCCAACCACTGCTTCTCTTTCATGTCCCTCGACTTATAACTGCCATCTGGTTTCTGTACAAATTGTAAATAGCCTTTCGCTCTCTGTATTTTACCCCTGTCACCTTTAGAATTTGAAAGAGAGTATTCCAGTCAACATTGTCAAAAGGTTTCTCTAAGTCTACAAATGCTAGAAATGTACGCTTGCCTTTCCTTAATCTTTCTTCTAAGATAAGTCATAAGGTCAATATTGCTTCACGTGTTCCAACATTTCTACGGAATCCAAACTGATCTTCCCCGAGGTCGGCTTCTACCAGTTTTTCCATTCGTCTGTAAACAATTCGTGTTAGTATTTTGCAGCTGTGACTTATTAAACTGATAGTTCGGTAATTTTCACATCTGTCAACACTTGTTTTCTTTGGGATTGGAATTATTATATTCTTCTTGAAGTCTCAGGGTATATTGCCCTTCTCGTACATCTTGCTCACTAGATGGTAGAGTTTTGTCAGGACTGGCCTTCCCAAGGCCGTCAGCGAGTTCTAATGGAATGTTGTCTAGTCCTGGGGCCTTGTTTCGACTCAGGTCTTTCAGTGCTCTGTCAAACTCTTCATGCAGTATCGTATCTCCCATTTCATCTTTATCTACATCCTCTTCCATGTCCACAATATTGTCCTCAAGTACATCGCCCTTGTTAGACCCTCTATATCCTCCTTCCACATTTCTGATTTCCCCTCTTTGCTTAGAACTGGGTTTCCATATGAGCTCTTGATATTCATACAAGTGGCTCTCTTTTCTCCAAAGGTCTCTTTAATTTTCGCGTAGGTTGTATCTGTCTCACCCCTAGCGAGATAAGCATGTACATCCTTACATTTGTCCTCAAGCAATTCCTGCTTAGCCATTTGGCACTTTCTGTCGACCTCATTTTTGAGACGTTTGTATTCCTTTTCGCCTGCTTCATTTACTGCATTTTTATATTTTCTCCTTTCATCAATGAATTCAATATTTCTTCCGTTACCCAAGGATTTCTACTAGCCCTCGTCCTTTTACCTACTTTATCCTCTGCTACCTTCACTACTTCAATTCTGAGAGCTACCCATTCGTCTTCTACTGTATGTCTTTCCCCCATTCCTGTCAATTGTTCCCTTATGCTCTCCCTGAAACTCTGGACAACGTCTGGTTTAGTCCATTTATCCAGGTCCCATCTCCTTAAATTCCCATCTTTTTGCTATTTCTTCAGTTTTAATCCACAGTTCATAACCAATAGATTGTGGTCAGAGTCCACATCTGCCCCTGGAAATGTCCTACAATGTAAAACCTGGTTCCTAAATCTCTGTCTTACAACCTTCATTAGTGAATCTTGAACCAATTCTATGATTAAGTTGTGCTCTGTGCAAAATTCTAACAGGCGACTTCCTCTTTCATTTCTTAGCCCCAATCAATATTCACTTACTATGTTTCCTTCTCTCCCTTTTCCTACTGTCGAATTCCAGTCACCCATAGCTATTAAATTTTCGTCTCCATTCACTACCTGAATAATATATTTTATCTCATCATACATTTCTTCAATTTCTTCGTCATCTGCAGAGCTAGTTGGCATATAAACTTGCACTACTGTAGTAGGCATGGGCTTCGTGTCTATGCTGCCATACACGACCTATTAACTCCCTACCAGTAAAATACCGTTTACTAATCTCAAATTCCCTGTGTACTTCAGCTGATTCTTGACTTACCAAACAAAGCGTGTGCTTTTGTACCCTAAGACAGTGCGGTCCATAGTTAAACCAATTCATTCTCTCCCACTTTTCCCTTCCCCCACCCTGTCCCATCGTCCACAATCCTCATAATATTTGTTCATTCATATCAATAGTGCACTACTCTGTTACTTCACACAATATATTACCAACTATTTACCCACACGCTTCCTATCTCCCAATATTCAGAAGCCCACGGTGAAGGCACTAAACATAAAATAATCACTCATCATCAACTTCGTCTTTAACTTGAATCATGCAGTATCTTATAGTGCCACAGAAAAACTTTACTGAGGCGCCTTATGTCAGTTCAATATATATGGGCGTAATCAGCACGACCATGAATTTTTGCCGATATTTTAAGCAAGAGTTCGATTCTGTTAGATACATTTGCTGAATAATGGATTCCTTTGTACCGCTGACGTTCCACCTCAAGCCAGTGAAGTTGACCTGAATTATATAACAAAGAAAAAGAAAGTTGGTCTACAACTGTGAGTTGCCTTTCCTGCAGCACTCTATGGACGCAAGCCGCAGCTGCTCGTTTGGCGTCTGCTTTCATGTTTGTAAAATGATTCAGACCACCGAGGCGTCCAACTGTGGTCGAGAACATCAGCTCATCTGAGTGTCGTTCCTCACCTCCACCGACCCTTAATGGCGAACTACAAAGCTGCCAGCATCGTAGCTCGTATCTTGCCGTTCAACGGTGGTTTCGCCACCGTCTTCGCGTTGTCACTGCGGTGGAAATGGAATATGAATTAATGATTGAAATTCCTACCTCGACACAAAAATCTGCAACGCACTCTGAGTTAAAACAATACAGATTTTCTAAATTCTATTTTTTTCGTCCAGGTTTTCGTCATATTGCCCCTACCAAGAGCGATAATTTGATAGGGAGGCCTGCTCCATCACCATCACAGGAGTGTAGAACCCTCAAAATTGCATCTTCAGTCTTATTAATTTCCAAAAATGGCGTAAATATGACGACGACCTTACTCATCCATCGAAAGTTCCTCTTGTTATAGGAATTATGTTGCACTTATCCATAAAATTTTGGGAGTGCACCCGTATAAATTCGACCTCTTCTTCTAATACACTACTGGCCATTAAAATGGCTACACCATGAAGATGACGTGTTACAGACGCGAAACTTTACCGATAGGAAGAAAATGCTGTGATATGCAAATGATTAGCTTCTCAGAGCATTCACACAAGGTTGGCGCCGGTGGCGACACCTACAACGGACTGACATGAGGAAAGTTTCCAGCCGATTTCTCATACACATACAGCAGTTGACCGGCGTTGCCTGGTGAAACGTTGTTGTGATGCCTCGTGTAAGTAGGAGAAATGCGTACCGTCACTTTTCCGACTTTGATAAAGGTTGGATTGTAGCATATCGCGATTGCGGTTTATCGTATCGCGACATTGCTGTTCGCGTTGGTCGAGATCCAGTGACTGTTAGCAGAATATGGAATGGGTGGGATCAGGAGGGTAATACGGAACGCCGTGCTGGATCCCAAGGGCCTCGTATCACTAGCAGTCGAGATGACAGGCATCTTATCAGCACGGCTGTAACGGATCGTGCAGCCATGTCTCGATCCCCGATTCAACAGATGGGGACGTTTGTAAGACAACAACCATATGCACGGACAGTTCGATGACGTTTGCAGCAACATGGACTATCAGCTCGGAGACCATGGCTGCGGTTACACTTGACTCTGCATCAGAGACAGGAGCGCCTGCCATGGTGTACTCAACGACGAACCTACGCGCACGAATGGCAAAATATTTTTTCGGATGAATCCAGGTTCTGTTTACAGCATCATGATGGTCGCATCCGTGTTTGGCGACATCGCAGCGAACGCACATTGGAAGCGTGTATTCATCATCGCCATACTGGCGTACCACCCGGAATGGTGGTATGGGTTGCTATTGGTTACTCGTCTCGGTCACCTCTTGTTCGCATTGACGGCACTTTGAACAGTGGGCGTTACATTTCAGATGTGTTACGACCCGTGTCTCTACCCTTCATTCGATCGCTCGAAACCCTACATTTCAGTAGGATAATGCAAGACCGCACGTTGTAGGTCCTGTACGGGCCTTTCTGGATACAGAAAATGTTCGACTGCTGCCCTGGCCAGCACATTTTCCAGATCTCTCACCAATTGAAAACGTCTGGTCAATGGTGGCCGAGCAACTGGCTCGTCACAATACGCCAGGCACTACTCTTGATGAACTGTGGTATCGTGTTGAAGCTGCATGGGCAGCTGTTCCTGTACATGCCATCCAAACTCTGTTTGACTCAATGCCCAGGCGTATGAAGGCCGTTATTGCGGCCGGAGGTGGTTGCTCTGGGTACTCATTCCTGAGGACCTATGCACCCAAATTGCCTGAAAATGTAACCTCATGTCAGTTCTAGTATAATATATTTGTCCAATGAATACCCGTTTATCATCGGCATTTCTTCTTGGTGCAGCAATTTTAGGGGCTGAATACCGTCCAGCCATCTTCAGAATGAGCCGAGGTGACTGACGCGGCTTCGGAAGCCTGGGGTTTACAAGATCCTCTGTGAATACGGCCGTTCATACATCGGACACACGACACATACTGTCGAGGAGGGATTCACAGAACACCGCAGATACAGCCAGATCTTACAACCTAATAAATCTGCGGTGGCGGATCACCGTTTTGACACTGGGCAATCTATGGTGTACTATAACGTCGAAATTTAGCCTTGACTTCACCTTTCTGTGAACTCAGTAGTGAAAGAAGCCACTGAAATCGGGCTGGCGACGAATTTAATTAATATAGATAACGGCTTCTGCTTGGACAAATCATGGAATCCGGCAAATTCTGTCATAAAATCACAAAGACGTCGCGACGGTGCAGTTCGCAGTAATACATCGATACCATCGTGTGGATCTACTGCGCAGCCATAGATCTATTTCCGTGCATATGCCATACCTTTTTGCCGCCGATTAACGTCTCTCGCGCCTTGTGTATCTGTGGCCGCATGCGCAGTGATGCGGTCCACGGGTTTAAAAGGACGGAGCAAGTGCTGGAGCGTCAGTCACCTCGGCTCCCTCTCAAGATGGCTGGACGGTATTCAGCCGAAGTATTAGAAGAAGAAGTCGAATTTATGCGACTGCATGCCCAAAATTTTATGTATCAGTCTTTGCGCAGCAAAAATATGAAGATGCATATCGTGCACTTATTCACATTTACCGAGATTTGCCATACTGCAGTATATGTTACACCAATAACTCAATCATCTTGCTCGGCGAGCTAAATGAATTAATCAACGTTATTTTTACTTCTTCGACTCGATTCAGCTAATATGAATAAGATGTACCTTTCTCCGTTTCATATGGCCTTGGTCAATACTACTCTGGTGTAATAGTTGTGTACCTATCCGGCAATAAAACCAGTCTGGACATTGAATGCTCGTTCCCTCATTACTCGTATAATTATACTTTCGAACAAGAATCTTCGTGAGTGATTTACCAAGGATTATTTAAATTTTAAATTATGGCGCAATCATGTACGTTTAATTTTATCTATTGCCAGGTATTGCAGACAAATACACTACTGGCTATTAAAATTGCTACACCATGAAGATGAAGATGACGTGCTACAGACGCGAAACTCAACCGACCGGAAGAAAGTGCTGTGATATGCAAATGATTAGCTTTTCAGAGCATTCACATAAGGTTGGCGCCGGTGGCGACACCTACAACGTGCTGACATGAGGAAAGTTTCGAACCGATTTCTCATACACATGCAGCAGTTGACCGGCGTTGCCTGGTGAAACGTTGTTCTGATGCTTCGTGTAAGGAGGAGAAATGCGTACCATCACGTTTCCGACTTTGATAAAGGTCGGATTGCAGCCTATCGCGATTGCGGTTTATCGATCGCGACATTACTGTTCGCTTTGGTTGAATCATGGCGGATGCCAGACTTAGATTTATAGAAAGAATGTTAAGGAAATGTAATTCATCCTCGAAGGAAGTAGTATACAAGGTACTTGTTCGACCCGTTCTTGAGTATTCTTCATCAATCTTTTACAGAGATGCTCAACAAACTCCAGTGGAAGACGTTACAAGAGAGGCGTTGTGCATCACGGAAAGGTTTACTATCGAAATATCGGGAGAGTGAAACATCCCCTTTGAAAATTAAGAATGACAGTGCTGGAAAAACTCTTAAGTTATTTGATTTTCAAACAGCTGAGCAAAACTCAACATACTCAAACAGTTTTCTCTTTACTTATTCTGATCATCACTAAACTGACACACAACATTTTTAGCGCAACGCAGTCTGACTTTCAATAATCCCTACAAAAGAATGGCCCTGACTAACAATAACCTATACCTTTCATGAATCACTTACCTCAAGAAAATCTTCGTTACTCGAATTACTGCAATACAGCAAGCGCCAATACTGCCAGCTAAATAAAAGATTCTAACTACTGAAGGCACTAACTACTGATAGGCATAGTTAGCAAATGAAAGATTTTGATAGAGGACAAACAATGTACAGCGTTTAAAAGCCATAATATATATATAATTTTGTGACATCCAACTAAACAAATTTCCTTTTTCTGACCGACACACTTCCACATCTTCCACTCTCAAAACTCTGGCATCTCTCTCCCCACATCCACCACTGCTGGCGGCTCACTTCCGACTACACTATGCGCTCTTCACATCCTACAGCCCAACCCTACACAAGCAAATATTCCAACAATGAGTCCAATCAGCCACAGACTGCACACAGCGTAGTCAGCGATTTTCATACAGAGCACTACGAGGCATTAACAACATAAAAACCTAAACAGCCTACTCACAAGAGCACTTTCCAGGAAGAGCCGGACAACATATTACTTCATCCCACATTCATGGCTCTGAGCACTATGGGATTTAACATCTGAGGTCATCAGTCCCCTAGAACTTAGAACTACTTAAACCTAACTAACGTAAGGACATCACACACATCCATGCCCGAGGCAGGATTCGAACCTGCGACCGTAGCAGTCGCGCGGTTCCTGACTGAGCGCCTAGAACCGCTAGACCACCGCGTCCGGTCCCACATTCATCTCGCGATATGACCACGAATAGAAAATTCAAGAAATTAGAGTTAATATAAAGGCTTATTGACATCATTTTTCCTACACATCATTCGTGTGTGGAACAGAGAGGAGGGCTCAGTTAATGATACCAGAAGTACCCTCCGCCACACGCCGGTAGTTTGCTTATGAGGTATGATATATATGTAGATGCTGTTTATGTCTAAAGGGGGGGAATTTTGATGTGATGGTAAAAATAGCTAGGCAATTAAACATGAATTCCTCTAAGAACACTGATGCGGCAGTAGGAGGAGCGTTAGAAGCATCTACCAGTAAGAGCACACAATCAACCAGTTAATGAAACAAGTTGTTTCAAAATATAGGTTTAGCGACAAAGAAGATGTCTGCAGCTTTACATTGTGCAAAGGAAACTGCATCCACGCAGCACACGCTTAGATTTCAGTGATTTGACACTGTGTCCAGAGAAGTTTCGAGGAAACATGGCACTCTGCTGTCCAGTCAAATGTCCGCTGCAGTTTCGGAATTAAAGTTAGCTCAAGTAGGCCTATCACACACGGTGCGCAAATTAAGTGATGCGATAGTGGCAACTAACCAACACAGGTTGCGCTGTCCGAAACTGTTCGTCATCTTTCCGAGGGAGTGAGTAACTTGACTGTTGAGCAAGAGAAAATAAGAATAAGAATGCAGAGATAAAACCTTGAAAACAATTATTTGACTTGGACGACTAATAACCAAAACTACTGATTCAAAATTAGAAGCAGTAGTTCGTCTAGGTCACAAACGGATTCACATTTAAATGGGGTTGTTCAACAAGTCTTCTCAGACTAAATTACTTGACTTCAAGGATAAATTAGGACTGCCTTTCACAATGGAGTGATACTATAAGTGAAGATATTATAGCACTGAAAAAGAAATTATCTGAAATAAGGGACGTTGTGCAGAGCAATCAGTCAGTTGCACATGGCTCAGAAGATGTGCACAATGTCGAAAGGCTGTCTAATAGGTAGCAGTAAACCCAGGCAATGTATGAATGATCATATAATATTAATTAAAGATTAAGTAACTTAATAAGACACACAGTTTCAAGTGTTTTTTTCCAGAGAAGAAGAGCATCTATCCTGTCGATTTTATGAGATTATTCCATGGTATTATAGGCCACACAAGATAAAGTAACTAGGTGCCTGCGTAGAAATGCATTCTTGTGCTGGCCCCTGGGCGAGTCCATTCCTTTGTTCTGAAGGGGCCATCACCTCAGTTGCCTCTCACCTGCTGAGCTGTGCGCTTTGAGTGTTCTCGTTGCTATTTTCTGTTCTGTCTAGCATGGAATCACAGCCTCCGTGCACGATAGGTGTAGGGAAAGTACTTCATACCATACATGGGAGGTTGTGTACATTATCATAAAATTTATTTCAGAAGAGGCAGATGAGGGAGTAAAAATCTGATTAACAATAGTGCTGGGTAAGGGTGCAGCAGCGACTGGTGTTTCGCATCACACAATACAGAGAGTAAACAAGGAGGGGGAAAATGTAGGCTTCTCTACTCCAGGAAAAACACAGAAGTGGGAGATAAAACTAGACTTTTAGTTGATTTTGATCAGCAGTTTTCTCAGGGGACTGATATTCTTATGACACATAAACAGTGCCCAGCATTAAAGTTACTAGTTCCATTAATCAAAGAAATACATTTAAAGGGCATTTATCATTATGATCCTTACTATATAAGTTATACTACAATTATCTCAGTTTCTATTTTTTGCTCGATCTTGATCATATGTTTAAATGTTCATATAATGTACATTATGTAACATTTACCATTTGGAGCCTCACGTGTGGGACATTCACTTTCAGAATTCAATAGGGAATTCAATATTTCGAGGTCCACAACGTCAAGAGTGTGCCGAGAATACCAAATTTCAGGCCATTACCACTCATCACAGACAATGCAGTGGCCAACGGCCCTCAGTCAACGACCGATAGCAGCGGTGATTGCATGGAGTTTTCAGTGCTAACAGAGAAGGAACACTGCATGAAATAACTGTGGAAATTAATGTGGGACTAAAATGTGAGTATAGTGGTAATGCTGAAAATACAATGGAGTGACTGACCTCGGAAAGTTAGATATATGTTAAAAAATTGATTAAAATTGATTCCTATGTCAATTTTTGGAATCCAAGTATTTCTTAAAGGTGTGTACATTTTCTTACATTCCCTTACCAATCGCTTGTTCAGTGATTTTATTTCGTGCACAAGGAAAATTCTTTCGACGTCTTTTATAGCCACGATGTTGTATTTCTTCTTTCTTGACTGTGTCGCCTAGATTTTGAAGAGTTTTCTTCTCAGCATTGCTTAACGAAAAGGACCAAACTTAATTTTCTTTCTTTTGCATCTGTATTCTTGATATACGTGCAGCAACGGTACATTACAGCTGGTACACTTTTGCACATTGGTGACAAATTAACTTCTACTTATTATTCATAAAAAGACTTTTTTATATAGTAACTTCCATAATGGTCATGAGAAGAATCTCAAAATGTAGAATATAAAGTTCATAATACTTCATATGATGCCATTAATGCGGAGTATGTTAGTATGTAATCTAATTGTAACAGTAATTATTCCATGATACAAAACGTTTATGGTCAAAGCACTTACAACATTTTTCACATTTCATAGAAGCTTGCGTATTTGTTACTGACTGAACTTTCAGTGATCGTGAAAAGTAATCACATAATTTTAGACATTAGTCTTAAGCAGGTACGATTGACACTGTAGGATGCACGACGAAAGTATCAGTTCAGGACAGTGCAGCGAATTCTGGCGTTAATGGGATACGGCAGAAGACGACCGGCCAAAATTCCCTTTGCTAAAGGCACGACATCACGTGCAGCGCCCCTCCAAGGCTCGTGACCTTATTGGTGCCTAGACGACTGGAAACTTGTATAAATATGGGTTCCTATTTCAGTTGGTAAGAGCTGATGGTAGGGTTCGAGTGTGTCGCAGACCCTATGAAGTGATGGACCGAAGTTTTTAACAAGGCACTATGCAAGCTGGAGTTGGCTCCATTAAAGGCGTGGGCTGTGTTTGCATGGAATTCACTGGATCTTCTGGTCCAGCTTAATCGATCATTGCCTGGAAATGGTTATGTTATGCTACAAGGAGAGCATCTGCAGCCATTTAAGGACTTCATGCTCCCAAACATTTTTACAGGTGGATGAAAATATGCCATGTCATCAGGTCACAATTGTTTGCAATTGGTGTGAAGAACATTGAGGATAATTCGAGCGAATGATTTGGACACCCGGATTGCGCATCATGAATACCACCAGCATTTATGGGACATAGTCGAGAGGTCAGTTTGTGCACAAAATACTGCAGCAGCAACACTATCGCAATTATGGACGGTTGTAGAGGCAGCATGGTTCAGTATTTCTTCAGGAGACTTTCAACGACTTGTTGAGTACATGCCTAGTCGAGCTGCTGGACTACACCAGACAAAAGTAGATCTAATGACAGATTAGCAGGTCTCCCATGACTTTTGTCACATCATTGTACCTGATATTTCAGAGGACCTTGGGAAATGCACAATGCATTTCCAGCTTCGATGAGAACAATGCGTCAGATGCTAAGCACAATACTTTCTTACAAGTTCCAGATAAGGAAGCTGAATGAGTTTCCACATTTAGACTGATTTCACTTGTGTTCTTGGGGGGGGGGGGGGGGGAAGGTAGTTTAAAATGTTGTGTTGTGGTGAAGATGGTATATAAATATGATCGATCTATATTCGCACTTGGGCAGTATAAATATACCAGCAACAGATGAGTAGCCAGCACAATGGAAGAGACAAACAATACAAGCAACTAAACATGGTTAACACTATGAATAGTCACTTACTTTCTATCAGTAACTTCAATGGTGTGCGAAGGGGAATCGACGTTTGTGTGTGATTAATGCCAAACGACCTATGACCGCAAATGTGTCATGAAGAGTGTGCACTGACACTGGTAAATACATAGCTCTAGTGTATGCATGCGGCTTGGAAGTCAAACCTGTTAGGCTATATTGTTTTTATTAAACTGGGTGAGGTGGAAACCTCCGCTTTATAAATATTCAATTGTAAATAAGGTGATGAACTAGCTGCAAGGACACTCTGCAAATGCGCTTTTAAGTGTTGTAAGAAGTTTTGATCTACTGTTAACTATATTTTGCGCTGCGAGTCGTACTCTGAAGAACAGCGAACTGCTTCAGGCAGGAAACAAACTTCGCAAACCACAGTCGAGTGAAGTTTTTGGTGAAGACTATTTTTTCAGAAATTTCCATGATCCATTTCACAACAGTTTTTAAATAATTTCGGAACTAAACTGCTGCTTCCCTTTCAGGAAGATATCCCCTTTACACATTTTTAACACTTGTTGTTCGAATGTTTCATGTATTCCTGCCATGGTGTGCCGAACATCGATGACGAGAGCTGCACACATAACCAGCACAAGGATCCTATGTGGAGTCAAGACATCACAACCCCGCCTGTATATTCAAGACGATGCTCCATTGAGAGACATATATATATGTCTCCTTCGACTAACTGCATACATCACTCTTATTTTGTTATAAAAACGAATTGTCACAAGGCCTTTTCCCTTGCTGGCCTTTGTGTTGAGCTTTGAATCTGTAAATTCGAACCCATCATTTAAAAACTACTGAAATCACATTTTACAGCTAGTCAAATGAAAAAGTGCAAAAAAATTCCATTGTGTGTTGTGAAGGGGGAGATGAATAACTTGTGCTGAAAAATCAAATGTCCTTTGAGGTTGAGGCCTCCACCTAGTAGTGTTCCTGGTTTTATACAATACAAAATCAGATGGTGGAGAGATATGAAAACGTTTGGTCCAGGGTGAAAGAATTTTCTAGTCTCTTTCTATATAAAAAGAAAATTAATACAATATGTAATTAAAATATACATTGTCTTCACCATGTAAAGTATAAATATTCTTAATAATAACAAATTTATGTAAGAGAAATATCATGATTAAATATTCCCATGCTGCAACAAACTGATTGTGTACTATAGATCATTTTTTCATTGTTTCATGTAATCTTGTTACAATGTGTATCGATGTAGTTTTGTAAAATAACTCTGAATCCCAGTATATCCCTACCCTTATCCTTTTAATGTCAATATAAAATCAAAGAAAAAGGGAGAAAAGATTCAGTGTTCAGAAAGAAATTAAAATAAGACATAATAGCCACCAGCCAAAGACATAAATTGACAATGATTTTCTTCTTCTGTCATGTATCAGGCATTGCTCACTCTGCGGCAGCTGCATTTGGTCCATCCATCTTTTTGCTGGTCCTTCAATGTGGAAAATGCTGACAAAAAAGAAGTGGTAATGTAAACTACACCATTTGCAACAGATGAGATATTCGTTTTTGCCTATTCTCTTCCACCTTTTTGTTTAAATCATTATTTTCAATTCCTTTCTAATATCTACATTTCTCTTATAATCTAACTGTGTCTGTTTATAAATTTAGTAAATCGATAAAGAAGAAACTTAACGAAGACAGAATTGCTAGAATGGCACCAGACAGGCTTTATTTAGTAAAAATTTCTCCCTCCATTGGTAGAAGATGTAATATCACTTGAGTCAAATCTGGGAAGCTTGTGATAGTCGGAATCTCTGCTACACCAATCATAATAATTCATAAAAGCTTCATGGGCAGGTTTTGAATCTCTGCCAAACTTCTTTCATCCCTAGCTCCATTATGGAAAATATTATAGTAAAAGATCTTACTCATCTTGGACAGTGACCTAGATGAGATAATTAACATGACGCATGTTACGCCAAACAAAAGATATGCCTATTCTGTAAGACCTAAACAATTCAATCGTGGAAAACAAAGTGAAAACATATTCGAAGTTCCATTTAAAAACAGTTTCAGTGTTTTAGAAACAGAAGAAAAACCTGAAGAATTATATGCAAATCAAAACACAACCAAAAGTACATCTATAATTTCGATGAGAAATGTAGGAACGAAATTTTCCAAAGTAAACATATACTCGGATAGCCATGGGCTATCCAGTTATGTGAAACCAGGGGCACCTATGCACGAAATTACAAAAAAACATAAAAGCTGGAATTTCATCAAATGCAAATGAATGTACAGTGATAGTGGGGGGAGCCAATGATGTTTACCAAAATGAATTATCGAGTGCCCTCGAAAACTTAAAAGAAATACTGAATACCAATAAGAGTAAAACAATGATCATCATTGGTATTCTGCATAGACACGACCTCATAAACGTTTCGTGTGTAAATAAAGAAATCATGAAAGCCAACAAACAGTTCGAGAACATATGCAAAATCTATGAAAACGCTCAATTTCTACCTGTTAACCACCTACAGAGAGACAGTTTTACAAAACATGTTATGCACTTAAACGGAAAGGGAAAGAGACTTCTCAGCTTTAAAATTTTAGAGAAATTGATGACAACAGTAGAACGAAGATTACCACGCCAGCCACAAATAATAGTACAGCAACCAATACCAACTACAGCAGTGAAACCATCAAGAACTACAGCAACCAAAAAGACCACTATCATTATCAGAAACAAAACCACCATCATCAGCTGATTCAGCACAGCCCTCACGAGTGGCAGAAAAACCAGCATCGACTGAAGCAAAACAATCCTCATCAACAGCAACAGTAGGCATAGTCACAACATTAGTTGACAATCCACCATCATTCACAGCAAAACCACCACCAGCAGCAGCAGCAGCAGCAGCTGATGATGAATCAGCATCGTCACTTATCCCAGTAACAAGACCAAATACTAACAGGGTGAGTAAACGAAAACAATTCTTCCTTCCCATCTAAATGATTTTTTAGTGGTGCGCCGAAGGGGGAGGAAGATCTCAAGGTAAACAGACTCAGGCACAGGTCAGATAATTTTAATGTCCTACACTGGAATGTACAGTGTTTATCTAATAAGTTGGGGGTAGTGGAAGATATCATAGAGACTTGTCACTTAGATGTAGTCTGTCTCGTAGAACACTGGTTAAAGCATGATGAAATAGATCTATACTGCCCTGAGGGCTACACCCTACCTGACAAATATTCTACAACTAATAAAAATCATGGTGGGTGTTTTATATGTCTAAAAAAAAGGGATGAAATATGAACCAATAGCAAAAGTTAAAGCATTATCTCTAGAAATGTAATGTGAAATTGCAGCTGTTAGGTTAACAGATTTAAATTTAATAGTTGTAGCTTTGTACTCAACTAAGACTGGAGGCAAATCAACAGATTATTTTGTTAACAAGTTAGTGTCTTTATGTGAGACAGTCTGTAAGTATAAGTGTAGGATACTAATCTGTGGAGATTTCAATTTGAATTTTCTGTTATCCACTATCTATAACTCATATACAAATAATTTATTAAATTCTTTTGGTCTTTATATTACAACCACTGAAATAACAAGGCCATATTGTAAAGATACTGGTACCTGTATTGACAATATAGTTGTATCAAATGAGTTAATGCATCACAAGTCAGAGGTAATTAAGACCTGGGTATCTGACCACTGGCCACTACTTCTTAGAACAGATATAACAAGAAACTGTAACACTGACTCAGTGCGCATGGCAGGAAAGAAAGTATGTGTGGTCAATTATGATAATCTAAATATGTTTAAGTCTCATATTGATAAAAGTAAATGGTTGCAAATTTATCGAGAACATGCTATAGATATAATGGTGAAAGAACTCATATCTACTCTTTCTGTATATGCTAAGATGTCCTTTCTCATTAAGTTACTAAATAATAAAAAGGCACTTAGAGGAAATAAGGTCAAAGATGAAAAGGTGTTGAAGATAAAGAGGGAGTGTGATCACTATTATGACTGGTATAGAAGTACAGGTTCTCAAGTATTTAAAGACATGCTCACAGTGAAAAAGAAAAGATTAAGACAGGCCTTAAAGGAAGCTAGGTGTAAAAAAAATGAAGTTATAATACTAACATCTGAAAATGAGACATGTGTAATGTGGAATATCATTAACAGTCAGTGCAACAGAAAAATGACTTCACAGGCTGAAAGCAGTAATCTGAATGCTGCACAGTTCAATACATTCTTCACTGAGACGGTGCAAGAAATAATAAAGGTGATTGGCACTTCCAATAGACTAGATTAGATTAGATTAGATTAATACTTGTTCCATAGATCATGAATACGACACTTCGTAATGATGTGGAACGTGTCAGGTTAATAAAAGATGTCTGTACAAGAAATTACATTACACAAAATATTGCATGACACTAATGATTAAGTTTTTTCTTTACTTAGTTTATATCTAAAAATTCAGCCAATGAGTAGAAGGAGTTGTCATCTAGAAATTCTTTTAATTTATTTTTAAATGTTAGTTGGCTATCTGTCAGGCTTTTGATGCTGTTTGGTAGGTGCCCAAAGACTTTTGTGGCAGCATAATTTACCCCTTTCTGTGCCAAAGTCAGATTTAACCCTGCATAATGAAGATCATCCTTTCTCCTGGTGTTATAGGTATGCACACTGCTATTACTTTTGAATTGGGTTGGATTATTGTCAACAAATTTCATAAGGGAATATATATACTGTGAGGTTACTGTGAGGATCCCTAGATCCTTAAATAGATGTCTGCAGGATGACCGTGGGTGGGCTCCAGAAATTATTCTGATTACACGTTTTTGTGCAATGAATACTTTTCTACTCAACGATGAATTACCCCAGAATATGATGCCATACGAAAGCAGTGAATGAAAGTAGACATAGTAAGCTAATTTACTGAGATTCTTATCACCAAAATTTGCAATAACCCTAATAGCATACGTAGCTGAACTCAGACGTTTCAGCAGACCATCAATGTGTTGCTTCCAGTTTAACCTCTCATCAATGGACACACCTAAAAATTTTGAAAATTCTACCTTAGCTACAGACTTCTGTTCAAATTCTATGTTTATTACTGGAGTTGTGCCATTTACTGTACGGAACTGTATATACTGTGTTTTATCAAAATTTAAAGAGAGTCCGTTTGCTGAGAACCACTTAATAATTTTGTGAAAAACATCATTTACAATTACATCACTTAGTTCTTGGTTTTTGGATGTTATTACTATACTTGTATCATCAGCAAAAAGAACTAACTTTGCATCTTCATCAATGTGGAATGGTAAGTCATTAATGTATATCAAGAACAGTAAAGGACCTCAGTCCGAACCCTGTGGGACCCCGTGCTTGATAGCACCCCAGTTTGAGGAATCAGCTGTTGTTTTAACATTACACGAACCACTTATTTCAACTTTCTGCATTCTTCCAGTTAAGTATGAATTAAACCATTTGTGCACTGCCCCACTCAAACCATAATGATTTAGCTTATCTAAAAGAATTCCATGATTTACACAATCAAAGACCTTTGAGAGATCACAAAAAATACCAATGGGTGATGTCCAGTTATTCAGAGCATTTAATATTTGATCAGTGAAAGCATATATAGCATATTCTGTTGAAAAGCCTTTCTGAAAACCAAACTGACATTTTGTTAGTACTTTATTTTTACAAATATGGGAGGCTACTCTTGAATACATTACTTTCTCAAAAATTTTTGATAGAGCTGTCAGAAGAGAGATTGGGCGGTAGTTGTTGACATCCGACGTATCCCCCTTTTTATGCAATGGTTTTACAATGGCATATTTCAGTCTATCAGGGAAAACACCCTGCTCCAAAGAGCTATTACATACGTGGCTGAGAATCCTACTTATCTGTGGGGAACAAGCTTTAAGTACTTTGCTGGAAATGCCATCAATTCCGTAAGAGCTTTTACTTTTCAGTGAGTTTATTATTTTACTGATTTCAGAGGGAGAGGTTGGTGGAATTACAGTTGTTTCAAACTGCGCAGGTATGGCCTCTTCTATTAATAGCCTTGCCTCTTCTAGTGAAGATCTAGATCCTATTTTCTCCACAACATTTAAAAAATGATTATTCAAAATATTTTCAATTTCTGATTGTTTGTTAGTGCACTTGTCATTCAGTTTTATTGCACTAAAGTCTTCCTGTGCTCTTGGTTGCCCTCTTTCCCTTTCAATAATATTCCAAATTGCTTTAATTTTATTATCAGAGTTACTGATCTCAGACATGATACACATGCTTCTGGACTTTTTAATAACTTTTCTTAGTACCGCACAATAGTTTTTATAATATTGAACAATTTCGGGGTCAGTACTCCCTCTTGCTGTTAGATACAGTTCTCTTTTACGGTTGCAAGATATTCTTATTCCTTTAGTTAGCCAAGGTTTTTTATATGTTTTCTTGGAATTATGTTTAACTATTTTCTTGGGAAAACAATTTTCAAATACCCTTAAAAATGTATTGTGAAATAAGTTATATTTCAAGTTTGCATCGGGTACCTTATACACTTCCTCCCAGTCTAGCTGCTGTAGGCTTTCCCTAAAGTTTGCAATATTTATATTGTTAATTGAACGCACTGCTTTGAAAGTCTGATTTATTATACTGCATGGAGCTATGTCATGTATTGTAACAAGCTGTGCACTATGATCTGAAAGACCATTCTCAACAGGATAAGCATTTATGTCCTTAAATTTATCTTGGTCTATAAAAAAGTTATCTATCAATGTACTGCTGTTCTTTGTTATCCGAGTAGGAAAATCAATGACGGAGCTCAAATTGAAAGAACTGAGTAATACTAAAAGGTCATTCTTCCTATTACACTCTTTCAGGGAATCAACATTGAAATCCCCACAAATGATAATTTGCTTCCCCCTGTCTGACAGATAGCACAACAAAGCATCCAAGTTTTCTAGAAATAGCTGGAAATTCCCTGAGGGGGACCTATACACTGTTACAATTATGAAAGTGCCATCATTTAGTTTAAGTTCAGTGGCACATGCTTCCATATGTTGCTCTACACAAAAATTTTTAGTTTCTAAATTTTTTTGCACTGTGGAAGCTTTTGACATATATGGCAACTCCTCCTCTCATCATATTATCTCTACTTACATGTGCAGCTAATTTGTACCCATTGATGCTAACCTTTTGCATATCAGTGACAATGTGATGCTCAGACAGGCATAGTATATCTATTACATTCTTGGTTTCTATATCTTCTAAACAAAGCAGAAGCTCATCAATTTTATTCTTCAATCCCCCAATATTTTGATGAAATATACTAACAGTATTTTTCACTTTACTTTTGTGAGTATCTTGAACTTTTTAAACATCTTTAGTACTTTTATTCTTCAATCCCCCAATATTTTGATGAAATATACTAACATTATTTTTCACTTTACTTTTGTGAGTATCTTGAACTTTTTTAACATCTTTAGTACTTGCCTGGCTGAGTTTCCCACTGGACACTGATCTTACACTAAAAAAGAGTTTCCGCCATGAGATGTAGTTCCTCCCCCCTTTAAATTTCCTGCTATCAGCCCAGCCAGTTTACCCTTCCCATATATATAGCCACTGACCATAAATACTACCTGAGAAACACCACAAAGCCTGAAAGTACATATAGCTTTAAACTGGTCAAGGTACAGGATGTTACTAATATACTGAGGAAAATGAAGAACAGTTTTAGTAATGACGTTTATGGTTTAAGTTCAGCCATGTTAAAGTGTGATTCAGTTCAACTGCCAGAATTGATAACGCATGTAGTAAATACATGTATTTTGGAGGCTCAGTTCCCAAAGGCTATACAGTTTGTTAAAGCCACTCTAATACACAAAAAAGGCAGCCTCTTAAGTTGTGATAATTTTAGGCCTGTTTCAATTGTGCCAATCTTGTCCAAACTGATAGAAGCTACATTAAATAATCAAATAGTAAAATACTTTGAAGAAAACAAAATCTTCACTGATAGTCAATTTGGCTTTATAACAGGGTCAGGAACTGTTAAATCTGCCTTATCACTTTTGACACAGTGTGTGAAGCAACTAGAAAGCAAGCTGGTGGCTCAGAAAAAACTCTTTGATTTATCAAAAGCTTTCGACACTGTGTCTCATGAAATCTCATTGAACAAACTGCAATTCTTTGGATTTACAGGAAGTGCTCTGGAATTGGTAAAATCTTATCTAAGTAATAGAGTACAGAAGGTGGTTTTTAATGGTGCAGAATCAGATTACTTACCTGTGGGCATTGGTGTCCCACAAGGTTCTGTACTTGGCCCAATTCTATTTATTATTTATATAAATGACTTACCATGTAACATAGTTGGGCCATCAACTAGGACTTATTTATTTGCAGATGATCTTGTGGTCTGTATAACTGCAGAAACAGCTCAGAAGGTGAAGTATGAAGCAGATCAGTGCAGTGTCAAAGTTGAAAATTGGTGTAAAGCTAATTCCCTTTGTGTCAACCGAAAAAAAACAAGACCTGTATGTGTTGTGGAATAATAACACTGAACTTGAGCAGAGCTCAAGCGCTGTTAATTTCCTTACAATCTCAATTGATTCAAAATTATCCTGGGGTAGCCATATAGAAAAAGTGGGAAGCTGCATTCGCAAAGGAATATTTGCTCTATGGAAGCAGCATCTTTGTCTAAATGTGCCAGTACTTAAAGTGGTTTATTTTGATTTAATACACAGTCACATTTCCTATGGTACAATACTGCGGGGACATCAAAGCAAGGCAGATAATGTCTTCAAACTACAAAAGAAGGCAATAAGACTGATATGTAGCTTGGCACCCAGAGCTCACTGTAGGCCAAGCTTTAAAAAATTACAGATTATGACCTAGCCGTCAACATTTGTACTACAGTGTGTAATGCATATTAAGGAAAACTATCTGACTTATCAACAGTGTGACACGTGACATAACACAAGAAACAAGCAGGACCTAGTTTCTTTCTGATGTAACTATAAAAAAACACAAAAGTGCTTCATATACAAGTCCACAAAATTTTTTAATGCCGTACCCCAACATGTCAGGGATCTTCCAATTCAACAATTCAAAAAAAAAGTAAAATAATTTCTTCTTGAGCTCAGCATTTATAAAACTGATGAATTTTTAAGGGCGGCAAAGAATATGATATGACTACACTTTATGATCAGTTTTTATATGCTTCTATATATGAGTAAGTCTGTAATTGGCTAAATTTACTATGCAATATAAATTAGTACCTGAAGTTTCTCTGTTTTGTATTTATGTGGATGTACCATAATTATTTGTGTAATATTTATACTGTGTAATATTTTTCTTGATGTTGTAATTATTTGTGTAACATTCATACTGTGTAATATTGACTTTTGTAATGCCTCAGATGATCTCTGAGGTCTCTACAACAATAAAAATCAATCAATCAATCAATGTTATTTCATTGACCCAATTCAACTGACATTAATACAGACCCATTTTTCCCTGCTCCACGTGGACTTTGTAAGTACTAGTGTGGTGTAAGAGTTGTGTGTCTAGCTGACATAAAACCAATTGAGTCATTGAAATCTCATCCGTTATTTTTTCATTTGGTTACATTCACAAACTTACATCTTTATGAAAGATTTTTCAAATATCATTTAAATTTTAATTTACAACATAAACATTTATTTATTTATTGTGTAATTATTTGCTTTCATTAGACTTACCCTGTTTAAATTATAGCCTGTATTTTTAACTTGCTCCTTTTGAAGCTGTGAAATTTTTTTATTGATTACAACATTATATCTTAGAATAATAATATAAATACGATAATAATAATAATTATAATAATAATCATTAAGTAATGTAGAAAAGAATACACACGCAATTTCATATGTATATATTGGACATGCACATTCCTTAACACAACACTCGCATTCACATTTTCCACAACACTATATGCACTCACTGGCACTCTGTTATTCACGTTGACACTCCTATGGTGATGCTATGCAGGATGGAAGGGAGTTTGTAATTTCTTTACCCTGTTAAATTTTTATTTTTCACATCATGAAATGTTGTTAGCAACACTGTCTATTATTGTTCATTATTTGTTATTTACTATACGCTCATATACTGGTTGGCTAGTACTATTGGTTCTGTTATAAGCGTTACAGTTAAAAACAATGTAGTTGGGTGTTCGCTTATGACCACACTGACAGACATCATTGTCCTTCCTGTTAAACGTGGAAAGATAAACTGGTTATAAGCTATGTCCCATTAGGTATTGTACCGTATCCTGACTGGGGATTACATGGTCAAGCTCTAGAATTTCTCGATTGCATGAGAATAGTTAGTAAACTCTTTGACCGTTTTCACCGTTGTCCCAGTTTTCTGCCACGTACCCACTTTCCAGTTCAGGATTTAGGGCTTGGTTCTTAACTGTTGAGCTAACGTTTGTTGAACTTTTGTCAGTGCCCCTTACATAACCAATTGCAGGCTGAACAATAACTTACCCTAATGTCTACTAGTTAGGTTATGAGAATTACTAATAAAGCATATGTTAGTGTGGTGCCAAGGGCCCTATGACTTTGAGGAGCACACCTCACTATGCACGTCACAGGATGAATTTCTTGTGCAGCTTCCATCGAAGTCTGTGTGCGCAGACAGTTGCTGCAGAGCCTATAACACATGTGAAAATGACATCATGTGAGGCTCTAACTGTGTGCCAGTGGTTTGTAGTTTGATGGTGATTCACAGGAAAATTTTGTGCATAATTTTGCTTGCTTTGTCTGAATGTGTTGTGTGAAGTTACACTTTTCGCTTAGTTGGACTCCAGATGGTGATAGAGATACTTTCTAATTTTACTGTACAGTTTCTATGTAATAGCAGTTGACCTTTATATATATATATATATATATATATATATATATATATATATATATATATATATATATATGTGTGTGTGTGTGTGTGTGTGTGTGTGTGTGTGTGTGTGTGTGCTTTTCTGTAGGAATATGGTTGATTTCTTGTTTATGCACTATCGCTGCATCTGGGGGAGGACCCCACTCACCACCTCTTGCAACTCAGTCAAAGTTCCCAAATAACACAATCGAGACATTGTTGGCATATGGCAGCACATATAGACTTCGTCTTGTTCCAAAAGGCACAAGAGTGATTCGACTGCCAAATCCCAAAACACTGGTCCGCAAGTTGACCCCTTTGGGCGTCCTTTGGTACTTCTTTTTATTACTTTTTGTGTGCCAGCTGATCATTCCACAACTCTGTCCTTATAAAAATCTATAAAGCTGTAGTATAGACACTGGTGAATGTGCAGTCCAAGCATTCTTGCAAAGAACACAGACCATGATAAATTATCAGTGTTCTCATGTCGTCAATTAATATTGATATTCCGTATTTTTGGTTACATATATCTACTGCTTCGATCACCTTGTGAAATGCATCAGAATTAGAGATATTACTTCCCTGTGAAATGCATTAGCAGTCCAGTAGAATGTGGTATCATTATTCATTGTAAAATACTACAACGATAATTTTTGTAACCACGTTTGTAATGAAAAACGAATCAGGAAATGAGAAACAAAGTGCAAATCAGTTGTGTGTAATTCACAATGGTGATGATGGCAGGTGAGTCCACATGTAATTTTGTAATACACCTGCTTCCACTACTTATGAGCCTTGTGAGTGAACATTTTTCAATTACTATATTGGTCACAATGAAATACAAAATCATGATGGAGACTGGTGTACATTATTTCTATTTAGGAAAGATAGTTATTAAATGAATTTTTCTTGTATGGAAAAGCCTTTCGCTAAACTAAAGAAACTTTTGGAGAAAGGAACAGCAGCTGTATGAAAATCAAGAGCTTAGATGGCAAGCAAAAAAGATAAAGCTGAAATGACGAAGGAATATGTTGAGAGCTATACAAGGGAAACGAACTTGAAAACGGTATTATAAACTTACAAGGAAGCAGTTAAAGATATAGGGCGTGAGATACTGTGAGAATAATTTGACAGAGCACAGAAAAACCTATTTCGAAACAGGGCACCTCAATAGAAAACATTCCCTCAGAATTATTGAGGTCCTTGGGACAACATACCATTACAAAGTTGCTCCATCTGCCATGCAAGATTTGTGAAACAGGCGGAATGCCCTCCGACTTTAAGAAGAACGTATTAATTGCTGTTCCTGAAAAGGCAACTACTGACAGGTGAGAATTTTACCGAACCATCAGTTTAATAACTTGTCGTGCAAACTACTGACAAGAAGTATTTACTATAAAATGGAAAAACTGGTGGAAGACGACCTTGGGGAAGATCATTTTGTGTTCCAGAGAAATGTTGGGTCACTCAACCACCGTCACTGTGTCTACTGAAGGCGTCCTACGAGTTTTTTTTATAGCTAAGTTGCAAAAACGCAAGCCTACGTTTATAGCATTTGTACATTTAGAGAAATCTTTCACACTGTTGACTGAAATACACTCTTTGGAGTTCTGAAGGAAGCAGGGATAAGACTCAGGTAGCAATAGATCGCTTACGATTTGTACAGAAAAGAGACTGCAGTTATTGGAGTCAATAGACATCAAAGGGGAGCATTAGTTGAGAAGGAAATGAGACAGCGATTGTAGCGAAGCCCCTATGTTATTCAATATGCCCAACGAGCAAGATGTGAGGAAAACCAAAGGGAACTTTGGAAAGGGTATTGTAGTTCAGGAAAAAGAAGTAAAGATGTATGGTTCGCAGATAACATAGTAATTCCAGAGACAGTAGAGCACTTGAAAGATCAGTTGAACGACGGTGTTCAGGAAAGATAGACTAGGCAGAATTGGTGGTGGAGTGTTAGTGTCTGTCAGTAGTGGTTTATCCTGTAGTGAAGTCGAAGTAGATACTCCGTGCGAATTGGTATTGGTGGAGGTTATACTTAACAGCCGAACTAAGTTAATAATTGTCTCCTTCTACCGATCCCCAGACTCCGATGATACAGTTGCGGAACAGTTCAGAGAAAATTTGAGTCTCGTAACAAATAAATACCCCACTCATACGGTTATAGTTGGCGGGGACTTCAACCTACCCTCGATATGTTGGCAAAAATACTTGTTCAAAACCGGTGGTAGGCAGAAAACATCTTCCGAGATTGTCCTAAATGCTTTCTCCGAAATTTATTTCGAACAGTTAGTCCACGAACCCACGTTAATTGTAAATGGTTGCGAAAACACACTTGACCTCTTAGCCACAAACAATCCAGAGCTGATAGAGAGCATCATCACTGATACAGGGATTAGTGATCACAAGGTCGTTGTAGCTAGGCTCAATACCGTTTCTTCCAAATCCACCAGAAACAAACGCAAAATAATTTTATTTAAAAAAGCCTTCCTAAGAGACAATCTCCATTCTTTCCAAACTGACTATGCAAATGTAGACGAGATGTGGCTCAAATTCAAAGATATAGTAGCAACAGCAATTGAGAGATTCACACCTCATAAATTGGTAAGAGATGGAACGGATCCCCTGTGGTACACAAAACAGGTCCGAACGCTGTTGCAGAGGCAACGGAAAAAGCATGCGAAGTTCAGAAGAACGCGAAATCCCGAAGATTGGCTAAAATTTACAGACGCGCGAAATTTCGCACGGACTTCAATGCGAGATGCCTTTAATAGGTTCCACAACGAAACATTATCTCGAAATTTGGTAGAAAATCCGAATAAATTCTGGTCGTATGTAATGTACACAAGCGGCAAGACGCAGTCAATACCTTCGCTGCGCAGTGCTGATGGTTCTGTTACCGACGACTGTGCCGCTAAGGCGGAGTTATTGAACGCAGTTTTCGGAAATTTCTTCACCAGGGAAGACGAATGGACTATTCGAGAATTTGAAACACGAACAGCTGCAGGCATGAGTTTATTAGAAGTAGATACCTTAGGGGTTGCAAAGCAGCTCAAATCGCTTGATACGGGCAAGTCTTCAAGTCCAGATTGTATACTGATTAGGTTCTTTTCAGATTATGCTGATACAGTAGCTCCCTACTTAGCACTCGTATACAACCGCTCGCTCACTGATAGATCTGTACCTACAAACTGGAAAATTGCGCTGGTCGCACCAGTGTTTAAGAAGGGTAGTAGGAGTAATCCATCTAACTACAGAGCTATATCATTGACGTCAGTTTGCGGTAGTGTTTTGGAGCATATACTGTATTCAAACATTATGAATCACCTCGAAGGGAACGATCTATTGATACGTAATCAGCATGGTTTCAGAAAACATCGCTCTTGTGCAATGCAGCTAGCTCTTTATTCGCACGAAGTAATGGCTGCTATCCACAGGGGATCTCAAGTTGATTCCGTATTCCTAGATTTCGGAAAAGCTTTTTACACCGTTCCTCACAAGCGACTTCTAATCAAGCTGCGGGCCTATGGGGTATCGTTTCAGTTGTGCGACTGGATTCGTGATTTCCTGTCAGCAAGGTCGCAGTTCGTAGTAATAGACGGCAAATCATCGAGTAAAGCTGAAATGATATCAGGTGTTCCCCAGGGAAGCGTCCTGGGACCTCTGCTGTTCCTGATCTATATAAATGACCTGGGTGACAATCTGAGCAGTTCTCTTAGGTTGTTCGCAGATGATGCTGTAATTTACCGTCTAGTAAGGTCATCCGAAGACCAGTATCAGTTGCAAAGCGATTTAGAAAAGATTGCTGTATGGTGTGGCAGGTGGCAGTTGACGCTAAATAACGAAAAGTGTGAGGTGATCCACATGAGTTCCAAAAGAAATCCGTTGGAATTCGATTACTCGATAAATAGTACAATTCTCAAGGCTTTCCATTCAACTAAGTACCTGGGTGTTAAAACTATGAACAGCTTCAGTTGGAAGGACCACATAGATAATATTGTGGGGAAGGCGAGCCAAAGGTTGCGTTTGATTGGCAGGACACTTAGAAGATGCAACAAGTCCGATAAAGAGACAGCTTACACTACACTCGTTCGTCCTCTGTTAGAATATTGCTGGGCGGTGTGGGATCCTTAGCAGGTGGGATTGACGGAGGACATCGATGAGCCTCCTTCCACATAACTTTCCACAACAGTGACGTTATTGCAATGGGCTAAAGAAAGTTTTGTTGTTTGCGACAAGGACATTCTTCTACCTGCTTTCATCATGCAAATTACTACTAACATACGTCACTATGCTTATAAAATAAATACCTTGTGTGAAATAGACACTCTAACCTACTTCTTGTGTGCTACAAAAACAGTGTAGATCACCAATACCACGTCAGTTCAAAATGTGGCACACAAACTTTCAAAATAACCCTGGGCAGAACGTTCCTATTGTCATCATGAAACGTGATAATTTAACTGTGGTGAATTTTATTGATTACTTCATTCATATATTCTTGAATTTTGTAATTTTTTTTTACTTATAGTTTTGTCATTCATATTCTTGTAAAGCTATTTTTGTGTTTGTAACATGGTTTGTACGTTCCTATCCTTACTGTTTAGAATTTTACCCTCATCCCATTCCTATCTGAAATGACCCTCATACAAAATTATACTTGGAGGAAATGTAAGATGGTCATGTAATTTTGATTTTTGTATGTTACCGATGTGCATGTCAGAGAGAGAGAGAGAGCATGTTATATTACTGTTAAACAATCTTTGGTCTTGTTGTGGGACTGTCTCTCTGTGTGCAGTCTTATACTTTCTTAGTTGAATGAGGTTGGTAGGTGTTAAGACATATTTTAGTAGTGCTGTCTTGAGTTCTGATTGTATCTGTTAGCTAAGGAAAGATTTATTGTAAAGAACAACGAGTATGAATATGATGACAAATATAAAGGTGAAAGTAATGTAAATTTTGAATAATGTTATTATTTTCTGAAGAGAAGAAGTTTGAGCTAAGATTTCAGCAATGCACACCTAATTTGTAGAAATTATTATTGGCAGCTAGTTGACTTTGTTCAGTTGCCCAGAGCTGAGAGAAAGACCACCCTTCTTCCATGAATCAAGCATTAATATATCAGCTGATTAGCTGTTTGATATTTGTAGAAATCCTCTGTTAATACTGTACTCTTTTTCAAATCATTGCGTGGTTTGTTAATCATATCATTATCCAGACCAATGTTAGTGTGTGAAGATCGCGTGCGCGAAGTTTCACTTTGTCTCTTTGAATACGTACTTCATTCAGGAATCGTGGTCTTGGAATATCATTTCATAGGAATATTTCTCTCCCCGACCAACTGTTTATCATTAGGCATTACCACATTGCATCATGTGGTATACAACAGTTTGAATGTAGTTTGGAAATTTTAATTAGAACTAGAAATCTCGCTTAGCGCTGCCTGCTTGCCCTTTGGTGTTGTGCTTTCGAAAAATCTGCAAGTATGTTGTCAATACGCGAGGCAAGTGGAAATTTTTATTAGGGCCAGATGACTGTTTTGCTTCAGTTGAGCATATAATATAAAGAAAATTGTGTTCAGACCAGTTACAGTTCAGCTCAAATTAGGTTCTGTTTAGTCAAAGGTTAGCATACGAGTTTAAGTTGGATAACAATTTGCGGTCACATAGTTTAGTAATGCGCAGATTTTTATAGAGTGGGAGATAAAGTTGGGCTAAATTTCGTACAGAAACAAATATCACTATAAAAGTAACTATAGCGCGGAGGTTACGTAAGTAGGTTCAGATGGATGTAAGTTGCTGTAGCCATGCAAATATGAAGAGGTGTGCACTGGAGAAGACTGCTATACAGTCTGTGGACTGGAGACCACAAGATCAATGACATGGGAAAGTACGAAAAATTATTAGGGGAAGCTCGCTAGCCATAGGCTGCTTCTTTTGACAGGGCGATTTCTGTGTGGACATTGACAACAGACGCACATTGCCGTTCATTAAGTGTACCCGTGCTGCCAAAGATTCGCCCCCTTGCTTTAGCCGAACGTTGTTCCACGAAAACTCAAAGCAACTGTGAAAGAAGTTAGGATTTGATGTTATTATAATTGACAAGTATTAGTGACTGTAACGTCTTATCGTACTGGTATGGTAATAGTGATTAAATTTCTGCAGTCCTCATTGTAAATTACAAGCAATTTACAGCATTTTGTCATATTCTCACTTTCAAGTTATGTGCTGTGGACGGAGGCTAGGAACTGTTAAGCATTGCAGTTGCGAGTTGCTTGAGTGAGCCACTACCAATATTGTCTAAATATAGGTGTAAGTAGGCCACTACGAATATAGTGTAAGTAATAGTTTTCATTATGTTTTCTAGTCGTATCAATATTTGTACTTTTAGCCACCTTGGTTTCGAACACATGTTGTCCGTCTTAAGGTGACAGAAAAAGCTCCTAAAATAAAAAAATATGAAATGTATCCACGCTTGTATTTCTAAAATATTTATTACGGTGAATATTTATGACTTCCGTGTCTACTGCATAGAAACGTAAAAAGGTAAGGATCAAGTTACACTGAAAATAAAATATTTATATGAACGTGCGGTGTTTGTTCTTTCGGACACGTCCGAAAGAAGACCCCACGCAGAATTCGCAGCAATTATATATTACGTGTAAATTGACGGAAGAGAGGAGAGGAAAGCAAAGGGGAGGGATCACTGCTGTCAGCTGCACTGGTCGTTATGCGGAAACGAGTGACGACGAGTGACAATGTTTACCCAACCGGGACTCGAATCTGGGATCCCCTGCTCACTATGCAGGTGCGATAACAACTGCGCCATCCAGAACAGGGCTATCGCAATTGCACGTACTATCTCGGCTTGCCTCATGGCCAACCACACTTGCATCGAGCGCCACCTATCCGCTGGCCGTGTCCATTTCCTCCATCATCGCTCTGCCGAGATTCGCTCAGGAGGTCGGACGTATTTGTGCATTCACACTGAAGGTGGATTCATTGCCCAGCTAGGCCTATCAAATTATATGACTGTGTGGTGCCTATCCTTTTCGACATGTACTTTCCTTTCTTCTCTTCACCTTCAATTGACATAAAATATTTATAACAATATGCGAGGATTTTATTACACATTATCTTTAGGTGGCCCATTGACAGCAACCTTCCTCTAACTATTTCAGAATTATCAAGAACGAAATTGTTCATATTACTGAAAATTGTCTAAATCCAGACTTCTTGGAAATCTGCTGCTCATAATTATTACAATATCAGAAGGGTATATCAAAATGGATCAGTACACCGATGTAAATAAACTTCTTCACTGTAAATCGTTTCTCATTGTATTCCTAACGGCGTGCCTGTTTGAAACTACATTTAAATTTGAAATTAATATAAATTCTTAAAGATGGCTCACTAGGGTTACTCTTTGGGAACACGCTATCAAACTGCCAAAATCACTCAGATGTTTACCGCCGTCGACTATTGTCACCACTACTCATGCCCGCCCCCGGTAGCTGAATGGTCAGCGTGATGGACTGTCAATCCCCTGGGCCCTGGTTCGATTCTCGGCTGGGTCATGGAGTTTTCTCCGCCCAGGGACTGTTTGTTGTGCTGTCCTGATCATCATCCTCATTGACAGCAGGTCGCCGAAGTGGCGTCAAATTGAAAGACCGGCACTTGACGGACGGACTACCCGACTGGGGGCCCTAGCCATACGATTAAATAAAAACCGCTACTCATTTGTTATTGTAGCTAGCCGTTTGTCTTTGTTACTCATCGTCATCTCAACTAACTGTCCCCTGATCACCGCTGAATTCCTCATCATTGCCATTGCATATCGCTACTTGCAACACGTCGCTATTACTGTTTGCTGTGCAGGAAGTGTCTCACCACTCGCCTTTCAGGGCAACAAACTACGTTAGTGCCATCACAGCTGCCCTCCCCCCCCCCCCCCCCCAATCAACTCCATTATTGCTCGTCATCGCCATACCTGTAATCCTTAATGAGCTTTGCAAGAAATACACGGAGCTCCGACTCCTCAGCCTCATATTGCACATTTATTCTCCACATCCCCCCCACCCTCACCCCCTTCTTCCAGCATCATGTCCATCTCCTGTTCCACCTAGGCTACAACCACGGAACCAGCAATAGATGTGACTTGCAGTCATAATGAAAAATGATTGAACAGCTCAAAATAGCAGTCGTATCCGCCATATACCCTCCCCAAATGATTCAAATGGCGCTGGGCACTATGGGACTTAATATCTGAGGTCCTCAGTCCCCTAGAACTTAGAACTACTTAAACCTAACTAACCTAAGGACAACACGCACGTCCATGCCCGAGGCAGGACTCGAACCTGCAACCGTAGTGATCCACTGTCTGTCTCTTCCTCTCTCTCTCTCTCTCTCTCTCTCTCTCTCTCTCTATCTCTCTCTCTTTCTCTCTGACATCAAACGCTTCACTATCTACGAGGCACACATCAGTTTATGGCATAGATGAATTCCATCAGGGGCTAACACTGAGGCAATTTGCCAAAAATTCACGTGCGATTGTTTCACCAGGCCATCACTAGAAACCTCGATTGAAATTTGTAAATCCTACAGATGGAGCTTTCGCTCTCAAATGCGTATACGTCAATAAAAACCCGAAATGCAAACAATTAATGGACTTTCATACATTAAATGTTTACTTAACAATATTATTCTTAAAATTTATCAGCCCAGGTGCAAATAGCACAGTGAGTGACATCTTACTGCTTAACACATTGTGGAACAGCAGTAGAAAGTATCACAAGTTTGTTGTAATTACTGTACCAAAATATCTTGCTGTCAACATGAAAATGCACCACCAAAGCAACAAAGAGGATAGAATTCTCCCATCTCTCATATTTTGAAAGCTTAATTCGTTAGGATTGTCCGTCGGTAAGTCGAAACATTTAACTGATCTGTAAGTGTTGCCTATTGATTATTGATTAGTATTAGTGAATGTTGCTATGCCACTTGCGCAGTGATAATGAATCAGCTTCTTTTGGTTTCTGTAGTCAGATGACAGCAGGTGTGCTTAGAAAAATTGTCAGTTCCTTTGCAAGTGTATCAAGAGCTTACAGTGTTACCCAAGGCGCCCTGTAAGAATACAATCACGATCTACTTAATTTCCAGCAATATCACGGTTTCCGGGTACTCTTGGGACATCCATGGGGGAAAGGGGTTGATGGTGAAGGGGAGGGGGGCAATGTCCGCTGACTTCAAGGAAGGCACGCCTAAACACGAAGCTCCATGAGCTTCCCTTCTTCATGCAAAGTTAAACAGACGAAAAATTCCCAAGATTGGCGATCTTTTACAGAAGCTCTAAATTAAGCGCGGACTTCAATGCGAGGTGCCTATAACAGTTTCCACAACGAAAATTTGTTTCGAAAGCTGGCAGAAAACTCAAACAGATTCTGGTAGTTTGTGAAGTATGTTAGCCGCAAGAAACAATCAATGCCTTCTCTGTACGATAGTGATGGAGATATTATCGAAGACAGTGCTGCCAAAGCAGAGTTACTATACACAGCCTTCCGATATGACTTCACAAAAGAAGACGAAGTAAATATTCCACAATTCGAATCGAGAACAGCTGCCAACATGAGTAACGTCGAAGTAAATATCCTCAGATTAGTGAAGCAACTTAAAACACTTAGTAAAAGCAAGTCTTCTGGTCCAGACTGTATACCAATTAGGCTCCTTTCGGAGTATGCTGATGCGTTAGCTCGGTATTTAACAATCATATACAACCGTTTGCACGACGAAAGATCCGTACCCAAAGACTGGAAAGTTGCACAGGTCACACCAATATTCAAGAAAGGTAGTAGGAGTAATCCACTAAATTAAAGGCCCATATTGTTAACTCGATATGCAGCAGGATTTTAGAACATATATTGTGTTCGAACATTGTGAATTACCTCGAAGAAAATGGTCTATTGGCACACAGTCACCAAGCGTTTAGAAAACATCGTTCCTGTGACACACAACTATCTCTTTATTTACATGAAGTGTTAAATGCTATTGACAAGGGATTTCAGATCGAGTCCGTGTTTCTGGATTTCCGGAAGGCTTTTGACACTGTACCACACAAGTGACTTGTAGTGAAATTGCGTGCTTATGGAATATTGTCTCAGTTATGTGACTGGATTTGCGATTTCCTGTCAGACAGGTCACAGTTTGTAGTAATTGATGGAAAGTCATCGAGTAAAACAGAAGTGATTTCTGGCGTTCTGCAAGGTAGTGTTAGAGGCCCTTTGCTGTTCCTTATCTATATTAACGATTTTGGAGACAATCTGTGCAGCCGTCTTTGATTGTTTGCAGATGACGCTGTCGTTTATCGACTAATAAAGTCATCAGAAGACCAAAACAAACCGTAAAACAATTTAGAAAAGATATGTGAATGGTGCGAAAAGTGGTAGCTGACCCTAAATAACGAAAAGGAACTGGTTAAACTTTGGTTACACGATAAATCAGTGTGATCTAAAAGCAGTAAATTCAACTAAATATCTAGGTATTACAATTACAAACAACTTAAATTGGAAGGAACACATAGAAAATGTTGTGGGGACTATCCAAAGACTGGGTTTTATTGGCAGGACGCTTAGAAAATGTAACAGGTCTACTAAGGAGACTGCTGTGCAGTGCGGGATCATTACCAGATAGGACTGACGGAGTTCAAAGAAAGAAAGGCAGCACATTTTGAATTATCGCGAAATACGGGACAGAGTGTCACAGAAATGATACAGGATTTGGGCTGGGCATCCTTAAAAGGAAGGCATTTTTCATTGCGACGGAATCTTCTCACGATATTCCAATCACCAACTTTCTCCACCGAATGCGAAAATATTTTGTTGACACAGACTTACATAGGGAGGAACGATCACCACAATAAAGTAAGGGAAGTCAGAGCTCCTACGGAAAGATATAGGTGTTCATTCTTACCGCGCGCTATACAGTATTGGAATAATAGAGAATTGTGAAGGTGGTTCGATGAACCCTCTGCCAGGCACTTAAATGTGATTTGCAGAGTATCCATGTAGATGTACATGCACATATATATATATATATATATATATATATATATATATATATATATATATATATATATATACAAAAAAGACACCTGTACAAAACAAATGCAGGCAAGGGGTAACTGTCATAAGTGGTATTATCAGTCATGACGAAAATGATCTGAAAATCAATACTCTGCAGTATCACTGAAGTCATGGGAAAGATCGTGGGGTCCGTTAACTCTGATCGACTGCTTCTTCATTTAACGCACTCAGATTGCAGCACGAAGGTTGAGTGTATCTTGTTTCAAATCATTCCAACTGAGAAAAAATTCAGGCTTCCATTGGGATAGAACCAAGAACTCTGTCTAGTACACCAGTGAGACAGTGATAGTTGCTTGCTTCTAAAGCCGTGAGGTGGTAGACAAAGACTTATATGCTCTTTTGTGGGATTGTTTTTAGCCGGCCGGACATTAAAACATAAATTACATTTGGAGGGTGGTGGGCATATGATAAAACTTGTGGATGCAGAGAACTTGGAAGACCATTCGATGTAAGGTCAAATAAGTTAGACGAAAGTAGGAATCCTGCGTGTTTTTCCAATAAGGTTATTGTACGTGTTCGCCTCTCAGAAAAAAAAATTAAAGACTGGAGAGACGAGAGAGCAAACATAAAAAAAACCGTGACGCGACTGTCGACCGATGCCATGTCATCCTCAGCTGTACATCATCGGACGAGGTACGCTGGTACTTAAGGTCGTTTTACAGAACCAACTGTAATGACGCAACGCATGACGTCATACTGGCAAATAGCGCGTACGTACTTCAATGAAATGTGCACAATAGAATTAACATGCCCTGATAACAGTTTTAATATTGTAACACTTATGTTTTTGTTGCGTCGGATAAATTACATGCGTAGAATTTACTAAAGACTGGAGCCATCAAAGTCTAGAACAGAATCTGTGTACGGAACGAACAACACTGCAGCTGTGAACATGCTTCGGTTCTTTTCAGCGCAGTGAGAGGCGCTGATTCCGATTGTCCGCCTCCTGTAAGCAGCCCAACGTAGCTGTCGGCTAAAGACCCAGCGAAGGCAAGTTCGCTGTTCCTCCGACGTCAGGACTTGGCCACGCTACCAGCAGGAGCTGCAGATGTCACAGGTGCAGGCGTATCCAGGCAGAGGGCGTCGTGAAGGCTCGTGTCGGCGACAAGGTGCAGCGACCTGTAGAAGTCCACACCAGTTAATAAGTAGTTCACGTTTACATACGGAAGAGCAGGACTATCAACAAAGACAGCAAACGACTAATGTTAGCACACCAAAAACTATATCTATTCGTCCCAACAGAGTGTAACATCCTGCGGCCCACTGCATCATATTCCGTTCACTTTGGATTATATTACACATTATTTATGTTATATAAGACATCAGTGTCCAGACATTCGCGATAGAATCAACGCTATTGGACTAGATTGTGTGGACACATTTCTTCACACTTATCGAATTCCATTAGGTCAACTTCAGAATGTTCAATGAATTTCAAATTCGAGATCTTTTTTTGTGGACAGGAGCGAGCAAAGTTTAATGTCGTGCTACGCTTGACACAAATGGACGTGTAACCTGGTTCTTTTTAGTGCGTTTATTAGAAAATGGTTCGGAAAGATTGAAGGAAAGATTACCTTATGCTTTAAGTTGGAATATAAGGCAGACATAATCTTTTTGGGGTCGAAGTTCTGCCTTCGATTCCTTTCGCCACTGGTAAACTTGGACAGCACGCAATGTTACACCGATGAAATCAGTCACTTATTTCTCAGGATAACTTTTGGAACAATAGAAGAAAAGGTTCTTCAACCTGTCCATTATAACCGCCTTGCAAGTCATGTTACACTATGGAAACTAAGTATTGCATTGCATTGCCTCCATGAATCTAGCCTGGATTTACCAAGCGGTTGCCGCCGCTCTAAATAGCTATACGTCATACAGATGCATCTACATTTGCTTTAAATGCATACTCATCGTGTTTCCAATTTTTGTATGTAACGAACTAATATAACAACAGTACAATGATAAAAATAATTTAAATGTCACACTATACCTCTCATTACAATGCTGTCGTCGTAGGCGATAGATGGTAACTGCGGAGCTACACTCATGCTCATAAATTAAGGATAACTGTAGCATGTGGTGCTACACAACGTGGCACTACACACAACTGGCGCTAATAGCATGGGCACATAGGGAACGCACACGACACACATCTATAAGTCCACAATATTGGTGATAAGTTGAGAAAACCGTCCCGAAACACATGTGCTACAAAACGCCACTGTTTCATGCGCACGTACCCCGACATCAATATGGGATATGATCACCATGCATGCACACGTACACAGGCTGCACAATGAGTTACAATACTCTGGATCAGGTGTTCGAGCAGCTGCTGGGGTGTAGCCTCCCATTCTTGCACCAGTTCCTGTCGGAGCTCCTGAAGTGTCTTCAACGTGCAGCGATACGTCGACCGAGAGCATCCCACATGTGCTCGATGGGGTTTAGGTCTGGAGAACAGGCAGGCCACCCCATTCGCCTGATATCTTCTACTTCAAGATACTACACCACGATGGCAGCTCGGTGAGGCCATACGTTATCATTCATCAGGAGGAAGGCGGTACCAACTGCACCACTGAAAAGGCGAACATACTGGTGCAAAATTACGTCCAGATACACCTGACCTGTTACAGTTCCTCTGTCAAAGACATGCAGAGGCAGGGGTTAACGTGCACCAATCATAATCCCACCCCACTCCATCAAACCACAACCTCCATACATGGCCGGCCGCGATGGTCTAGCGGTTCTGGGCGCGCAGTCCAGAACCGCGCAACTGCTACAGTCGCAGGTTCGAATCCTGCCTCGGGCATGGATGTGTGTGATGTCGTTAGGTTAGTTAGGTTTAAGTAGTTTTAAGTTCTAGGGGACTGAAGACCACAGATGTTAAGTCCCATAGTGCTCAGAGCCATTTGAACCTCCATACATGTCCGTTTCAAAAACATTAAGGGCTTGGTATCTGGTTCCTGTGTCACGGCAGATGAAAACCCGGCGAGAATCGGACTATACCTAGACTCGTCCGTGAGCGTAAGCTGGGACCACTGTACCAATGACCATGTACTGTGTTCTTGACACCAGGCTTTACGGGCTCTCCTGTGACCAGGGGTCAGTGGAATGCACCTTTCAGGTCTCCGGGCGAATAATCCATGTCCGATCAGTCGTCTGTAGACTGTGTGTCTGGAGACAACTGTTCCAGTGGCTGTGGTAAAGTCCCGAGCAAGGCTACCTGCAGTATTCCGTGGCCGTCTGCGGGCACTGATGGTGAGATATCGATCTTCTTGTGGTATTGTACACTATGGACGTTCCGTACTGTAGCGCCTGGACACGTTCCTGTCTGCTGGAATCGTTGCCATAATATTGAGATCACATTTTGTGGCACACGGAGGGCCCGTGCTACGACCTGTGTGTTTGACCAGCCTCCAGTCGCCCTAGTATTCTACCTCTCAGAAAGTCATCAATATCTGTTCTTTGAGCCATTTTCAACACACAGTCACCATTAGCACGTCTGAAAACGTCTGCACACTTACTCGCTGCACCGTACTCTGACATACACCAACACATCTCTGCGTATGTGGACTACTGCCAGCGGCACCGTGTGACGACTGCAGGTCAAATGCACAGCATGGTCATACCACGAGGTGATTTAAACCCACAAACCGCCCACCGGAGCGTTGTTTCACCATGTATTAGCATTATCCTTAATTTATGAACATGAGTGTAGTTGGCATATGAGCTTGTACTACTGTGATGGGTGTTTGCTTTGTATATATCTGCACTACGAAAATGCGTTCACTGCTCATAGTAGCTTACCGACACTATTACGTATTTTCTTATTCATTATCAGACTCCTGCAGCATTACCTCTATTTGATTTTTTGTTTATAAGCTTTAAACTACGTATAATATTGTTCTTTTACAGACTGTTCACAACCTCTGTCGACACATATCACATAATACTCGCATCCACATACTTGCGGGATGCACACGAAATAACGGACGCTGCCGTCTGTGCTTACCGCAGAACGCTGTTCCAGAAGAGAGGCCTCCTGGGGAGAACCACGCGGCTCTGGCGGCGGCGCAGTGCTGCCACCATCTCGGACGCAACTTGTTCGTCACTCAGCTCGGGAATTCTGGAACACAGTAAACACGTTTGATAAGGAAGTTTTCCGAAACATGTACAGGCACCAAAACAAGAAAAAAATGTGCTTGCTCAAGGCAAACTACATTTCCTTTTTACACTACTGGCCATTAAAATTGCTACACCAAGAAGAAATGCAGATGACGAACAGGTATTCATTGGACAAATATATTATACTAGAACTGACATGTGATTACATTTTCACGCAATTTGGGAGCATAGATCCTGAGAAATCAGTACCCAGGACAACCACCTCTGGCCGTAATAACGGCATTGATACGCTTGGGCATTGAGTCAAACAGGGCTTGGATGGCGTGTACAGGTACAGATGCCCATGCAGCTTCAACACGATACCACAGTTCATCAAGAGTGGTGACTGCGGTGTTGTGACGAGCCAGTTGCTCGGCCACCATTGATTAGACGTTTTCAATTGGTGAGAGATCTGGAGAATGTGCTGGCCAGGGCAACAGTCGAACATTTCCTGTATCCAGAAAGGCCCGTGCAGGACCTGCAACATGCGGTCGTGCATTATCCTGCTGAAATGTATGGTTTTGCAGGGATCGAATGAAGGGTAGAGCCACGGGTCGTGACACATCTGAAATGTAACGTCCACTGTTGAAAGTGCCGTCAATGCGACCAAGAGGTGACCGAAACGTGTAACCAATGGCACCTCATACCATCACGCCGGGTGATACGCCAGTATGGCGATGATGAATACATGCTTCCAATGTGCGTTCACCGCGATGTCGCCACACACGGATGCGACCATCATGATGCTGTAAACAGAACCGGGATTCATCGGAAAAATTGACGTTTTGCCATTCGTACACCCAGATTCGTCGTTGGGTACATCATCGCAGGCGCAGCGATAAGGGTAACCGCAGCCATGGTCTCCGACTGTTAGTCCATGCTGCTGCCAACGTCGTCGAACTGTTCGTGCAGATGGTTGTTGTCTTGCAAACGTCCCCACCTGTTGACTCAGGGATCGAGACGTGGCTGCACGATCCGTTACAGCCATGCGGATAAAATGCCCGTCATCTCAACTGCTAGTGATACGAGGCCGTTGGGATCCAGCAGGGCTTTCCGTATTACCCTCCTGAACCCACCGATTCCATATTTTGCTAACAGTCATTGAATCTCGACCAACGCCAGCAGCAATGTCGCGTTACTATAAACCGCAATCGCGTTAGGCTACAATCCGACCTTTATCAAAGTCAGGAACGTGATGGCACGCACTTTTCCTCCTTACACGAGGCATCACAACAACGTTTCACCAGGTAATGCCGGTCAACTGCTATATGTGTATGAGAAATTGGTTGGAAACTTTCCTGATGTCAGCACGTTGTAGGTGTCCCCACCGGCGCCAACCTCTGTGAATGCTCTGAAAAGCTAATCATTTGCATATCAGAGCATCTTCTTCTTGTCGGTTAAATTTCGCGTCTGTAGCACGTCGTCTTCGTGGTGTAGCAATTTTAATGGCCATTAGTGTATATAACAACCATTTGTTTGTTGGCACTGACTTCCGAAGATACAAAGCGTTCACGAACTCTAAGTGCGTGACTCGACGACACACTGCAGCTTACCGGTTTGGGACGGGGCTCAGAACGTTAGTGAAAGGTCTGTGCTCCCGAGAATAGCACATTGCCACCGCTTTACTCCTGGACTGGGTTCCAGTGCTGTAAATTCTAATCACCATATCGTTTCAAGCAAGATACTTACACTCCACTAGGAGAGTCACCACGGAACAGCAGTTTAACGACATTTGTCAGAGAAGAGAATGTGAGGTATAGTGATATTAAAACACCATATTGGAGTTTTACCTAGCTAGTGATTGTACAGAGACTTATCAGAGACGTTGGAGCACTTGTCGAAGTCTCTATAGCGGTCCGCCCCAGCCCCTATACAAAGAGAGAGGGTAAAACTGCTGTTCCAATCACAGATTCGGATTGCATAAACAATTACGACTTTAATGGTAGTAGGCACTGAGCTGCACACCAATATATGAATTTAATTCGTTCAGTTGTACGTTAAAAGTAATTTTCTCAAGACATATGTATCCACAGATGGCTTGACCGAGTACAGGACTTTAAATAGTGGGGATGGAGAAATTTCTGAGTTCACCAATCATTCAATTCATAAATTCATCAAAACGGCATAGACTTGCAGAGGATACAGTGGCCGTTGGTTTCAAAAATCCACGCCAAGGAGACGGCTGCAGGGAGAGACCAGCTTCTCCGACTGGCAGACGCCTGGCGCCACTCCAGTAACGCCAAGCTGTGTGTGGGCGGGCCGAACAGCCCCTCTGCTGAAAGTCTAAGCGACTGTCGGCATTTCTGCCCTCGCTCATGTTGGCAGCAGGGACTTTTTGTCGTTAGAAAAAGCATATGGTGAGCTAGGACCGAAGATTACAAAACTACTGACAAGGGCAGCCCACTTCGTTGGTACCACGGATTTACTTCAAACTTTGTACTCCTTTAGTAGACCATTAAAACGACATAATATACAAGAAGCAAGGTGCACTTGTAACACTAGAGCTCCATAGCTCTACTGACATAAATTTTCCTTTTTTGTCTTTTCTTTCTTCTGTCATTGTAAATATTGTTTGAGTGTATTGATAGCACAAGAGTGTTTGCTTTTCCTTTGTAAAAACTTTGATCTCATGGTTTGATTCTATGCAATGTACTGTATCTATCATTTAAATTCTTTGTATCATTTGGAGGGAAAAAAATTTAATGTATATAATTGTAATTTTGTTTAAATATTTTTTTATACAAGTACCAGTATGTGCAAACGATTTGTTTTGTTTACAGTAACTACTTTATGTTATGTAAAGACTGATCCTGACTAAGTGCTTTTAGTTATTTTGTAAGTAAAAGGTGGTGTGGGTCCCCTGGGGAAGGGAACTTTGTAGCGCGCGCAAAATGTGGTTGGCATGGATAGAAGGGTGGAACAAAGAGTCAATCGGGGACGAGCTACCAAACAGTCAACTCCTCATTTAAAAGTTGTGTATTGTGCTGGTGCCAAGAGAGGCTTTTCGTGCCTCTTTCCGATGCCTCGGGTGGACGGATAAAGAGCTGGAACTATTCTGGAATTGGTACCTATCATCGCCACCAAGAAATGAGAGTCCATCATTTCCGCCTGCAAATCCACCCACCGACATGCACTTTCCACCACGTTTCGCAATCACCGAAAAGGAACCAAGGAATTGTAAACAAGTAAAGTGAAGGATCTTCTCATTTGATGTTTTAGTGGGCTCAAATATAAGGTAACTTATAATTGAATTTATGTACCTACCTTGATGTTTTCCTTATCACAACACCTTGCGTTCCTCTCCGTTCGAGCTATGATTACCGAGTGTCCTTGTCGTGAAAAAAAATGAAAGCCTCAAAACCAAACAGTTAATTAAATAATGTTGTTTGATATTGGTAAGAAGGGAGTATTAAGATTTACTGTGGATTTGGTAAAATTGTGGGGGGTAGTAAATGTATTTTTCTGAAAGCCTCCCAGTGATTGAACCAGTCCAATTTAAAGTTTTGTGGACTTTCAAAGTTACTTATTTAATCATTGACTTGGAAGTAGAAGACTGTCGTAATAAAGACAATTTGCTGTTACTTTCAAAAATTAAGTTCTTAAAACTGAGGCTTATAAAGTTTTGCTTAGTTTATGATCTTAGTGCTGCCTGTTGTAAATTTTAAAAGGTGAGTCAGCTTTTTAAAAAGTCTGTCAATATTGTGTCTGACTGCAGTAAAAGTCGTGAACTGCATTTGTAGAAAGTTATACAGTCATGTTTGCTAAGTGCTTGTCTCTCTTGTGTATTGGAAGTGCGTATTAATAGTGTAACAGGATCCACAGTTTGTGTAGTGTGCTTATGCTAGGTAACAAGTAACAGAAAGACCACTATCTATGAAAACAGCAACTTCTATTATTCAGGGGACAGTGAGAAATATTTTGCTAATGAATTTTTCCCATGTCAGTTAGAAAAGTAATTACTAAAAGACAGATCAAACCTATGCCAAATTTATAATTTTGCAGTGAACTTTATTCACATCTCATATCAGATATGAAAATGTTTGAAAAGTGAGACTAAATCTGTGCTTAATTGTATATTCCTAAAGTGCACTTTAATATTAATATTATTGAAACCATTCAGTCTGACTAAGACTTGAAGGCAAAAGTGTATGTCTTTTTCTGTTGTCATTAAGCAAATAGCCTTGTTCTCCTATAACTGTTAGCACTTTCTTTAACGTCAACCTCAGCTAGTGACAGAGTTCATTGCACTCTCTTATTTTGAGTTCTTGAACAAGAATGTTACTCATTCTTGTGCCTAATTAGGCTGGCGGCCGTTTTTATCATCATTTGGACACTGTGGATGGGTAAATTATTGTTTGTTACTGTTTAAATAATTACGTAATTCTGACTTTCACTTCCGATAAGCCACCTCCGTTAGGTATATCACGGTCAACACAACTAAATTCCTTTCAGAGGGTAGCACTGCTCCACTTCTTTATACTATAATTGCTTTGACTAATAATTACGTGATACAATTTGCCTTCAGCTTTGAGGTTATGGTCTAACAGTACGGATGGTAGTATTATACACTACTCTGGCAATGCCGAGGAAAACGCAACAGAAGTTTTACACGTCTGTTATGTATCTGATATACGGGTGCGAAGACACCGCTCATAAGCAGTCAGTGTCGCCATGTGGTTAGCGATGGCGCGTATCGAGTGTGTTGACGACGAGGCGGCAGTTCGAATTGCAGCAACACTTATTTTTCAGTCTATGTATTTTTTTCATCACTGGTCACATTATTCAATTTATTTGACTTTTGAGAGGTAATGTGATGGAAAAAAACCACGTGCATTTTCATGGAAACAAAAAACTAGACTCCTCCCGCACAGGCCATGAAGGCCCAAAGATACAGACGGGCCGCCGTGTCATCCTCAGCCCACAGGCGCCACTGGATGCGGATATGGAGGGGCATGTCGTCAGCACACCGCCCGGCCGTATGTCAGTTTCCGAGACCGGAGCCGCTACTTCTCAATCAAGAGTTCCTCAGTTTGCCTCACAAGGGCTGAGGGCATCCCACTTGCCAACAGCGCTCGGCTCCAAATGCTAGCACAACCCGACAGCGCTTAACTTCGATGAACCGACGGGTACTGGTGTTACCATTGCGGCAAAGCCGTTGGACGCATTTTCATGAAGTTGTAGTGAATTTCGTATGTTAGTTGACTATTTACTATTTTTAATTAAATTCTGGAAGATACATGTCAAATAGTCAAACCTCGGTAAATAATGATGCGAATGAGGAACGTGACTATGTGCCAGACCACAAAAGTAATGTACAGCTACACGGTCGGACGTGCTCTCGACATCATACGTTGCAGGAAGGTGTTTGTCATACAGAGATGGAAAACATAAATTGACACGGCATGTACTACATGTGGTGTCACCGCCAGACACCACACTTGCTAGGTGGTAGCCTTTAAATCGGCCGCGGTCCGGTAGTATATGTCGGACCCGCGTGTCGCCACTATCAGTGATTGGAGACCGAGAGGCGCCACACGGCAGGTCTAGAGAGACTTCCTAGCACTCGCCCCAGTTGTACAGCCGACTCTGCTAGCGATGGTTCACTGACAAAATACGCTCTCATTTGCCGAGACGATAGTTAGCACAGCCTTCAGCTACGTTATTTGCTACGACGTAGCAAGGTGCCATTATGTTACTATTGATACTGTGAATCATGTAATGTCACGAGCGACTTGCATCATTAATGAATTAAAGTTAAGTATTCCACCAGCTACGTCCGTTTTTCTCAATTCTAATTCCCTTGTCATGTTCCAGACCTCACGCCAGCCTGCGTGAGCTAAAACGCGTGCATTTCGGCCTCCTTTAGTAACACGGTGTTGGCTCTCCTCCCAACCACAACATTTGGCGACGAGAGTAAAAGTGTTCTTATCTAAATTGCCCTGATTTACTTGTGTAATGGCTTCGCCACAATCTCCAGATGTACTGTCCGAATTTTATCGCTTACAGAATCAGCAGACGCAGGCATTACTGGAAGCCCTTGGACAACTCGTCCAGGGTCAACGTGCGATGCAAAACGATGCGGCAGCAGCCGCTTCACCGATAACGCAGCCACAACACGCTGTTGCACCCATTTTTTGCCCTTTTGATGCTGCACTGGAAAGCTGGACGGGGTGGTCACGCCAATTTGGATTCCATCTCGCCGCCTACAGAATTCAAGGTAACGAGCGGCAGCCTTTTTTGTTATAGTCGGTCGGCGTGACTACGTACCGTGTGTTACTCAAATTATTTCCCCGACGCGACGTAGCGACTGTATTCTACGAAGAAATTTTGTCTGCATTAGATGCATATTTTAAAGAATTAGTCAGTGTAGTTGCGAAAAGGTATACCTTCTTTCGTACAAAACGTACGGCAGGTCAGACTAATCGGGAGTGGGTTGCAACCTTGCAAGGCTTTACTAGGGATTGTGCTTTTGAGTGTCAATGTGGACTCCCTTATTCAGTTCCTATGGTACGTGATGCTATTGCACAGAACGTTTCTGATGTTCATATAAGGGAACAGATTTTGAAACTAGTAAATCCCTCCCTTCAACGAGTGATGGACATATTGGATGGGCAGGACACACTTGACTTTGCTCAGGAATCATTTGAAACTTTGCCAGCAGTGTGTCAGGTTAACCGGCTCGCCGGCGAGCTGCACGGAACAGGAAACAGTCCTCGCGCCCGGCCGCGCCGCTGCCGCCAGGCTCTCAACCACGTGTGCCGCGCCGGCATGCAAATGCAGTGATCAATTCATGCCCGCGGTGTGCTACTAAACATTCGCGTGAGAATTGCCCGTCACACCAAGCTATTTGCTTTTATTGTACTAAAAAATGACATGTTCAGAGTGTTTGCCAGAAAAAGCTCAGCTCGGAAGCTCAAAACCGTTCCAGGCCCTTTGCTTCGCGCCGGAATCGGAATCGAAACAAGGATACTCAGGCTCGCGAAATTTCGCCCATGGAAATTCATGTAGTTCATTCCACTCCACGCAGTGCAACTCTCTCTAACAGTGACTGTGTTCGTCCCAAAAATAGTGTGCGTCAACATCGCCGGAACTCCCGTCAAGTCGCAAGTGATTATGTACCAGTGTCAGTTCACGTTGCACGAGACAGTCGCTCTTGTCGTCAGCAGGACAATAAACTTTTTGTAGACTTGGACGTTAATGGCAAAGTGATGCCATTCCAGCTCGATACCGGAGCTGCAGTTTCACTGATCAATCAAGACACTTACAAATTGCTGGGCACACCTCCGTTGCGAGCCGCAAATGTTGTGTTAATTAGCTATTCAGATCAAAACATCCCTGTGTTAGGACAGTGCAGCCTTCTTGCAACATACAAAGGACAAACAAAACTGGTGTCATTTTACGTCCTTCGTTCTTCTTCTGCAGTGAACTTGTTTGGTTTCGATTTATTTCTGTTGTTTAACTTGTCTATAGTAAATCAGGTCCTATCAGTGAACCAGACTGTGCCTTCAGACAGTGTTTCTCGTCTGTGTGAAGAATTTGTAGACATTTTTGCACCGGGCCTCGGTTGCGCTAAGAAGTATAAAGCACACTTGGAACTGAAAGTAAACGCGCAATCGAAATTTTTCAGAGCGCGCAATGTTCCCCAAGCATTGCGTGATGAGGTCGCAAAAACATTGCACCATTTGGAATCACAAGGTGTAATTGAACGTGTGCAGGCTTCTCTCTGAGCGTCACCCTTAGTAATTTTGCCAAAACCTTCCGGCAAATTGAGACTTTGTGTGGACTTCAAGGCAACAGTGAATCCACAACTAGTGATTGCAACTTTTCCTTTACCCCGTCCGGAAGATCTTTTTGACAAACTGTGCCCGGGTAAATATTTTTCGAAGTTGGACCTCGCAGATGCTTTCTTGCAAATACCGGTAGACGACGAATCCCAGCGCGTTTTGGTGGTTAAAACGCATCTTGGGTTGTATCAATTCAAAAACTTGCCATTCGGGTGTGCATCCGCCCCTGCATTGTTTCAGCAATATCTACAAACTGTTTGTGCGTCGGTCCCTACTGCAGCAAATTATCTGGACGATATTGTGATGTCCGGAAAGACGGAAGAAGAACATTTGGCCAATCTCAGAACATTATTTTAGGTCTTACGACAAAATGGTCTTCGCTTGCGGAAGGACAATGTGTGTTTTTTGCTCGGGACTTGCCATACTTGGGACATGTACTCAATGCCCAAGGCATACATCCCAGTCCCACGCACCTTCGTGCCATACAAGACTTCCTGTCGCCGCAGAATTTGCAGCAGCTACAGAGTGTGCAGGGAAAAATCAACTATTATCATAAATATGTTCCACATGCCTCTTCCATTTCAGCTCCGCTTCATCGCTTACGCCGTAAGGGTGTTCCGTTCGTCTGGAAGACGGAATCCGAACACTCCTTTCGCCAGTTGAAATCGGCGTTGCTTTCCAATACTTGCCTTACACCATTCGATCCCCGGAAGCCCCTCTTGTTGATGGTGGATGCATCGGATTTCGGGATCGGTGCTGTGCTTGCGCACAAAGATGGCTCGCACGATCGCCCTATTGCCTTTGCGTCCAAATTGCTCTCGTCTGCGCAAAGAAAATATTCACGAATCGAGAAAGAAGCATTGGCTCTCGTATTTGGTGTTACAAAGTTTCATGATTTCTTGTATGGTCGTCACTTTACCATAATCACAGACCACAAACCTTTGACATCGCTTTTTCATCCGACCAAGCCTGTACATCGACGTACAGCGCAGAAATTCATTCGCTGGTCTATTTTCCTCTCGCAGTACCGCTACGATATCTTGTATCGGTCCACTGCTAAGCACGGAAACGCCGATGCGTTGTCCCGCTTGCCTGCTGCTGAGGATAGGGCATTCGATTCCTCCAAACTTGCTTGCATGTTCATAGATGCGGAAACCGATGACGTGGTCGATTCGCTTCCGATTGATTTTCGTCGTGTAGCTACAGCCACAGCTGCCGACCCTGTCCTTGCTCCCGTTCTGCGTTTTGTTGCTACGCAATGGCCCTTGTCAAAGTCACGGATCGGGGACCCGTTGGTTCGCCGATTTTTTGCTCACAAGGAGAGACTTTTTGTACGACGTGGTGTTTTGCTGTTGCGTTCTGATAATGATCAGTCCAGGGTCGTGGTACCACGTTCGTTACAGTCCTCTGTCTTACAGCTTCTCCACCAAGGACATTGGGGTATAGTGAGAAAGAAACAACTTGCTCGTCAGCACTGTACTTGGTTCGGAATCGATGCCACGATTACGAATATGTGCTCTTCTTGCATGGTGTGTGCCGAACAACAATCAGCACCACCGCAGAAATTCTTTGCATGGCCAAAAGCCACTTCCCCTTGGCAACGCTTACACATCGATTTTGCTGGTCCATTCTGGAATGCTCGATGGTTGGTTGTGGTAGATTCATTCAGTAATTTTCCTTTTGTTGTCCGGATGTCTTCCACGACGTCATCTGCCACCATCCAAGCGTTATCCGCTATCTTTTGCATTGAAGGTCTTCCACAGACTATTGTTTCCGACAATGATCCACAATTCCTGTCCGCAGAATTTGTCATTCTGCAAGGCCAATGGTATTCAACATCTGACGTCCGCGCCGTTTTCGCCACAGTCAAACGGTGCCGCTGAACGATTGGGCAGGACTTTCAAGTCACAGATGTTGAAGTTGAAAGAGTCGCATTCCCGGGAGGACGCGTTATTGCTCTTTGTGTCCTCGTATCGCTCTCAGCCCCGAGATGGTCGCTCGCCGGCTAAGTTGCTCCACGGTCGTCATCATCCAACCTTGATGTCTTTGCTACATCCGCCGCATCAGGTTCCTGTGCAGCAGCAGACACCTGCTTTTCCTCCAGGCGACGTTGTCTACTATCGCCACTATCGAGGTTCACGGCGTTGGCTCGAAGGGCGCATTCTTCGCTGCCTCGGACGCGCTATGTATCTGGTTTTTGGGGCCTCTGGTGAGGTGCGTCGGCATCTCAATCAACTGCGCCTCTGTCGTCGCACGGGATCTGCCGCCCGCCGTCTGCTTTCAGCGACGGTGCCGTCCGGTCAGCGCCCCGGGGACCCATCTACTGGCTCGCCTCAGCCCCAGGTGTTACCGACGCTGCCTTCCATTTTGCCCCATGGCGACGCGCCGCCGCAGCCGCCGCCGCCTGTTCTCCCGCCGACGACGCCCGCAGTGGACGCGCCGCTGCAACTGCCGGGCGCCTCCCTGGGTCATGCGCCGACGATCGCTTCCCGTGACCAGTTGTCCTCCGACATGGAACTCTTTCCCGCTCCGGACCATATGTCGTCTTCTCGCGTCGGGTGCCCCGACCCGATGGAGGTCGACCCTTCGGCCCCTCCTGTCTCTCTACGGGCGCATACACCGCATGTTGGCGTGTACCCTGGAACAGGTTTTCAGGCGTTTCCTAGCTCCCCGCGGTCCGAATGGCAGGGTGCGGGTGGCACAGCCTCGCCTGTTGTTGGGCTCCCCACCTCGTCACATACGTCAACATGGGGTCCTCCCCACGGCGGGCGGAAGCCTTATGCCACAACCGTACGCCGATTTGCGGGGGAGGAATGTGGTGTCACCGCCAGACACCACACTTTAGGTGGTAGCCTTTAAATCGGCCGCGGTCCGGTAGTATACGTCGGACCCGCGTGTCGCCACTATCAGGGATTGCAGACCGAGCGCCGCCACACGGCAGGTCTAGAGACTTCCTAGCACTCGCCCCAGTTGTACAGCCGACTTTGTTAGCGATGGTTCACTGACAAAATACGCTCTCATTTGCCGAGACGATAGTTAGCACAGCCTTCAGCTACGTTATGTGCTACGCCCTAGCAAGGCGCCATTATGTTGCTATTGATACTGTGAATCATGTAATGTCAGGAGCGACGTGCATCATTAATGGATTAAAGTTAAGTATTCCACCAGCTACGTCCGTTTTTCTCAATTCTAATTCCCTTGTCATGTTCCAGACCTCACGCCAGGCTGCGTGAGCTAAAACGCGTGCATTTCGGCCTCCTTTAGTAACACGGTGTTGGCTCTCCTGCTAACCACAACACTACATCGAACGAACGCAGTTTTCCCACATTTAGAGGTAATGTTCAGAGTTTCTAAGGGAAAACACTACTCCTTCACGTTCTGCAAAATTTCTCTTTCTTCCGATAGTTTGGATGCAAACCATGTGTCACCAGTGATGAAAAAACTATAGATTAAAAACTGAGTTTCAAAGCGAGTGGTACCGCCGCCTCATACAGGTTCGGCTTACGCAGCTCGAACGCTAACCACTTCGCCACCATGAACTCAAACGTCTCGTAATAAGCACAGACACATACGCCACATAACAGACGCGTAAAACTTCTCTTGCGATTTGCTCGGAATTGCCAGAGTAGTGCACCTTGCTACTTGCACATTATGTTGTTTCAATGGCCTACTAAAGGTGTACAAAGTTTGAAGTAAATCTGTGATCCCAACGTCGTGGCCCTGCCTTGTGAGAGTAACCCTTTAGCCATAAGATCGTGGCAGTGCTTCGTGGGGACAGTAAGTGGCAATACATTGTGGCTTTATTTCATGAGCAGCAGTCGTGCAGCAGTATACGCCATTTTGCGTTGTATGTCTCGGTTTCCACCGCCATGGGAGCAAGCAGGCACCATTACGCTCAATTTTGATTGAGTCGTTTGCAGTAGATGGTTCATAGCAAAACCGACTGTGTTTAAGTTGTAAATACTCGGTTAGAACCGCGAGAGTTCAGCCTTCCGATTTGATCAATGTTAATTCTGAGTCTTTGTCGCGCTGCCCCTGTCCGTTGATCTCAACGTGTTTCAATTCACGGCTCTTTACCATAACTCGTGATTCGAATCCTGGAGTTCATCTTTGTTAAGCTGCATCAAAACTCTCTCTACCGACTGGAATAGTTCTCACTACTTTGTTCATATTTTGTGTCTTTCCATGCGACTGTGGCTTGGCCCACAGCAAGAACGCTGATCGCCTGTGTAGAGTGAAACTGTGGGCAGGCTAGTTACCACGTACTTGTATGGACACTGCCTCTCATTTCAATGTGTTTACGAGAAGATATCTGCTGTTCTTTTAGCTATCTGTTACTCGTCTCTAGTCTCCCTCTGTTCTCTTCATTATCCAGTTAATTTCCATCAGCAGTCGATATCCCTGCAGTTGTCTGCCCCCGGCAGTTGAATGGTCAGCTTGACGGATTGTCAATCCTCTGGGCTCGGGTTCGATTCCCGGCTGGGTCGGGGAATTTTCTCCGCCCAGGGACTGAGTGCTGTGCTGTCATCATCATTCTATCATCCTCATCGACTGCAGATTGCCAAAGTGGCGTCAGATTAAAAGACCGGCACCCGGTGAGCGGCCTGCCAGACGGGGGACCCTAGCCAAAAGATTAAATAAATAAATAAATCCTTGCAGTACACGAAGAAGAATCCGACGCCATCACGGTCCAGAGAGCTATAGATCATCAGGTGAGGTCACTCTAATACGATAGTAGAGGGAACGGTGACAGGCAGAACTCATTTATTTCCTTCATTTAGATCCCCGCAAAGCCAAAAGAAACGTCCAAACTACAGGTAGCCCACGATATTGTAGCCTGACAATGTTGTATTTTTGCCTCGATATTTCAACTATCAACCAGGGAACAGTCATTAGGTGAATTTTATGACTGCTCATTACTATAGTAGTGCGCAAGTAAGCAGATGGCTATGTAATGCGCTCGACATATGGATTATACTCTGCGGAGTCGCCAGCGTCCTCTCTGCCTGGCCATCCCACACGCTACAACCACTGTCTATCCTTGAAACTGGCAACGCTGGGGTAAGCACCATATTAGGCTACTGTTTCTGCTTCTGAATCTCTCTATAAATATTTATACGCTTTGAAAACTAACACTGTCGGTAGTGAATGAAATACCTGGAGTGCATCCTTTATGCCATCCACAATGGACACTATAGTGGATAAGTACCTTCATCACACCTACACTGCCAGTAAAATCAACGTCAAACATTCAACTGAAGTACGCAATTCAGTGAACACAACAGAATGTTTCTACAAGAAAAAAAAGCTGAAATAAGCATAAGTAGAGCAATGATAGCATTCAATGACTTTGTAAGTAAAATTTTCCCAATCGATCTGACTAAAACCCTGAGAGATGTTGGTCTTATGTAGAATCAGTAAGCGATCGTAATCAACTATTCTGTCACAGTGACCATCGTGGCACCAAAACGGAAGATGATAGATCAAAATACTGAACTCGGTCTTTCGAAATTGTTCCCTAGTGCAAGATTGTAATGTGATCCGTTCTTTCGATCATCGCATGAACGTGGAAATGGGAGGTATTGAGATGGTGATCGTGGAAAAGAAAAACGAACATCAGGACCAGATGAGATACCTGTAAGATTCTATGGAAATAGTGCGAAAATTCCACTTCTCATAGCAGTTTATTGTTGGGGGTTAGGGAGTAACGAAGAGTACACAGTGACCGGAAAAAAGCACGGGTCATTCCCGTTTTCAAGAAGAGTCGTAAGACAGGCGCACATAATTATAAGGCTATATCACTGACAACAATCTGTTGTAGAATTAAGGATCACGTCGCACGTTCAAGAATTACAACGTTTTTGTAGAACGAAAAACATCTCTACCAAAATTAACATTGACTCCGCAAGTATAGAGCTAGCGAAACTCAGCTCTCCATGTTTCTCCATGACATACACAGTGCTGCAGTCTTCGGTGCTCAGGTCGATGTCGTGTTCCTTGACTTCAGGAAAGCATTAAACACCGCCCCGCATTGCCGTTTACCGAAAAAAATACGGACCAGATTTGCGACTGGATTCAAGACTTCCTTGCAAGCAGAACTCAACACGCCGCTCTTAATGGGAACAAAATCGAAAAATGGAAACGTACTTTCACGAATATCCGGAGGAGGTGTGATGGGACCGTAATTGTTTACAGTGTATGTAACTGATCTAGTAAAAACGTCGGAAGTTCCGGAAGCTCCATAGGCTATTCTCAAATTATGCGCTTATCTACAAAAAGATAGCAACGTCAGAAGACTATAGCTATGTACAGAAGGGTCTGCAGAGGATAAATGAATGATAACCGGACTGACAGTCGACCCTGAAGTAAGTAGGTGTAACATATTGCGCATACATAGAAGAAGAAATGCACTATCGTACAACAACACCATTGATGACAAATTACGTAGGAGTAGCAACCAGGAGTAACCATCAGGAGCTTAATGACCACATAAAAAACTAGTTGAATACGCGGATGACGGACTGAGAGTCTTAGGACGAATCTTAAAGAAATGTAACTCATCCACAAAATAAGTGTCTTACAAAACACCTGTTCGATCAATTCTTAAACACTGATATTCACTCCGTGACTCTTGTAGGTAGGATTAATACACTGAAGAGCCAAAGAAACTGGTACTTCTGCCTAATATCGTGTAGGGCCCCCTCAGGCACACAGAAGTGCCGCAACACGACGTGGCATGGACTCGACTAATGCCTGAAGTAGTGCTGGAGAGAATTGGCGCCATGAATCCTGCATGGGCGTCCATAAATCCGTAAGAATACGAGGGGATGGAACAGCACGTTGCAAGGGATACCAGATATGCTCAATAATGTTCATGTCTGGAGAATTTGGTGGCCAGCGGAAGCGTTTAAACTCAGAAGAGTGTTCCTGGAGCCACCCTGTACCAATTCTGGACGTGTGGTGTGTCGCATTGTCCTGCTGCAATTTCCCAAGTCCGCCGGAATGCACAATGGACATGAATGGATGCCGGTGATCAGACAGGATACCTATGTACGTATCACCTGTCAGAGTCGATCTAGACGAATCAGGGGTTCCATATCACTCCAATTGCACACGCCCAACTACATTACAGAGCCTCCACCAGCTTGAACAGTCCCCTGCTGACATGCAGTGTCCATGGATTCATGAGGTTGTCTCCATACCCGTACACGTCCACCCGCTCGATACAGTTTGAAACGAGACTCGTCCGATCAGGCAACATGTTTCCAGTCATCAACAGTCCAATGTCGGTGTCGACAGGCCCAGGCGAGGCGTATAGCTTTGTGTCGTGCAGTCGTCAATGGTACAAGAGTGGGACTTTGACTTCGAAAGCCCATATCAATGATGTTTCCTTGAATGGTTCGCAAGCTGACACTTGTTGATGGCCCAGATTTGAAATCTGCAGCAATTTGCGGAAGGATTGCACTTCTTTCACGCTGAAAGATTCTCTACAGTCGTCGTTGGACCCGTTCTTGCAGGATCATTTTCCGGCAGTAGCGATGTCGGAGATTTGATGTTTTACCAGATTCCTGATATTCGCAGTATACTCGTAAAATGGTCGTACGGGAAAATCCATACTTCATCTCTACCTCGGAGATTCTGTGTCGCATCGTTCGTCCGCCGACCTTAACATTACGTTCAAACTCATTTAAATATTGATAATCTGCCATTGTAGCAGCCGTAACCGATCTCACAACTGCGCAATGCACTTCTTGTCTTATATAGGCGTTGCCGACACCTACATCTACATCTACGTGATTACTCTGCAATTCACATTTAAGTGCTTGACAGAGGGTTCATCAAACCACAATCATACTATCTCTCTACTATTCCACTCCCGAACAGCGCGCGGGAAAAATGAACACCTAAACCTTTCTGTTCGAGCTCTGATTTCTCTTCTTTTGTTTTGATGATCATTCCTACCTATGTAGGTTGGGCTCAACAAAATATTTTCGCATTCGGAAGAGAAAGTTGGTAACTGAAATTTCGTAAAAAGGTCTCGCCGCGACGAAAAACGTCTTTGCTGTAATGACTTCCATCACAACTCGTGTATCATATCTACCACACTCTCTCCCCTATTACGTGATAATACAAAACGAGCTGCCCTTTTTTGCACTCTTTCGATGTCCTCCGTCAATCCCACCTGGTAAGGATCCCACACCGCGCAGCAATATTCTAACAGAGGACGAACGAGTGTAGTGTAAGCTGTCTCTTTAGTGGACTTGTTGCATCTTCTAAGTGTCCTGCCAATGAAACGCAACCTTTGGCTCGCCTTCCCCACAATATTATCTATGTGGTCCTTCCAACTGAAGTTGTTCGTAATTTTAACACCCAGGTTACTTAGTTGAATTGACAGTCTTGAGAATTGTACTATTTATCGAGTAATCGAATTCCAACGGATTTGTTTTGGAACTCAAGTGGATCATCTCACACTTTTCGTTATTTAGCGTCAACTGTCACCTGACACACCATACAGCAATCTTTTCTAAATCGCTTTGCAACTGATACTGGTCTTCGGATGACCTTACTAGACGGTAAATTACAGCATCATCTGCGAACAATCTAAGAGAACTGCTCAGATTGTCACCCAGGTTATTGATATAGATCAGGAACAGCAGGGGTCCCAGGACGCTTCCCTGAACACCTGATATCATTTCAGCTTTACTCGATGATTTGCCGTCTATTACTATGAACTGCGACCTTCCTGACAGGAAATCACGAATCCAGTCGCACAACTGAGACAATACCCAATAGGTCCGCAGCTTGATTAGAAGTCGCTTGTGAGGAACGGTGTCAAAACATTTCCGGAAATCTAGGAATACGGAATCAACTTGAGATACCCTGTCGATAGCAGCCATTACTACGTGCGAATAAAGAGCTAGCTGTGTTGCACAAGAGCGAAGCCATGCTGATTACGTGTCAATAGATCGTTACCGTCGAGGTGATTTATAGTGTTTGAATACAGTATATGCTCCAAAACCCTACTGCAAACCGACGTCAATGATATAGGTCTGTAGTTAAATGGATTACTCCTACTACCCTTCTTAAACACTGGTGCGACTTGCGCAATTTTCCAATCTGTAGGTACAGATCTATCGGTGAGCGAGCGGTTGTATATGAGTGCTAAGTAGGGAGCTATAGTATCAGCGTAATCTGAAAGGAACCTAATCGGTATACAATCTGGACCTGAAGACTTGCCCGTATCAAGCGATTTGAGTTGCTTCGCAACCCCTAAGGTATCTACTTCTAAGAAACTCATGCTAGCAGCTGTTCGTGTTTCAAATTCTGGAATATTCCATTCGTCTTCCCTGGTGAAGGAATTTCGGAAAACTGCGTTCAATAACTCCGCTTTAGCGGCACAGTCGTCGGTAACAGTAACATCGGTACTGCGCAGCGAAGGTATTGACTGCGTCTTGCCGCTTGTGTACTTTATATACGACCAGAATTTCTTCGGATTTTCTACCAAATTTCGAGACAATGTTTCGTTGTGGAACCTATTAAAGGCATCTCGCATTGAAGTCCGTGCCAAATTTCGCTCGTCTGTAAATTTTAGCCAATCTTCGGGATTTCGCGTTCTTCTGAACTTCGCATGCTTTTTCCGTTGCCTCTGCAACAGCGTTCGGACCTTTTTTGTGTACCACGGGGAATCCGTTCCATCTCTTACCAATTTATGAGGTGTGAATCTCTCAATTGCTGTTGCTACTATATCTTTGAATTTGAGCCACATCTCGTCTACATTTGCATAGTCAGTTCGGAAGGAATGGAAATTGTCTTTTAGGAAGGCTTCTAGTGACACTTTATCCGCTTTTTTAAATAAAATTATTTTGCGTTTGTTTCTGATGGATTTGGAAGAAACTGTATTGAACCTAGCTACAACGACCTTGTGATCACTAATCCCTGTGTCAGTGATGATGCTCTCTATAAGCTCTGGATTGTTTGTGGCTAAGAGGTCAAGTGTGTTTTCGCAACCATTTACAATTCGCGTGGGTTCGTGGACTAACTGCTCGAAATAATTTTCGGAGAAAGCATTTAGGACAATCTCGGAAGATGTTTTCTGCCTACCACCGGTTTTGAACAAGTATTTTTGCCAACATACCGAGGGTAGGTTGAAGTCCCCACCAACTACAACAGTATGAGTGGGGTACTTATTTGTTACGAGACTCAAACTTTCTCTGAACTGTTCCGCAACTGTATCATCGGAGTCTGGGGGTCGGTAGAAGGAGCCAATTATTAACTTAATTCCGCTGTTGAGTATAACCTCCACCCATACCAGTTCGCACGGAGTATCTACTTCGACTTCACTACAAGATAAACCACTACTGACAGACACAAACACTCCACCACCAATTCTGCCTAATCTATCTTTCCTGAACACCGTCTGAGACTTCGTAAAAATTTCTGCAGAACTTATTTCAGGCTTTAGCCAGCTTTCTGTACCTATAACGATATCAGCTTCTGTGCTTTCTATTAGCGCTTGAAGCTCAGAGACTTTTGCAGCGCAACTACAACAATTTACAACTATAATTCCGACTGTTCCTTGATCCAAGCACGTCCTGTATTTGCCCTGCACCCTTTGACATTGCAGCCCACCCCGTACTTTCCCGAGGCCTTCTAACCTAAAAAACCGCCCAGTCCACGCCACATAGCCTCCGCTACCCGTGTAGCCGCCAGCTGAGTGTAGTGAACTCCTAACCTATTCAGCGGAACCCGAAACCCCACCACCCTATGGCGCAAGTCAAGGAATCTGCAGCCAACACGGTCGCAAAACCGTCTTAGCCTCTGATTCAGACCCTCCACCCGGCTCTGCACCGAAGGTCCGCAGTCGGTTCTGTCGACGATGCTGCAGATGGTGAGCTCTGCCTTCATCTCGTAAACAAGACCGGCAGCCTTCACCAAATCAGATAGCCGCTGGAATCCAGAGAGAATTTCCTCAGATCCAAAGCGACACACGTCATTAGTGCCGACATGTGCCACCACCTGCAGCTGGCTGCACCCTGTGCTCTTCATGGCATCCGGAAGGACCCTTTCCACATCAGGAATGACTCCTCCCGGAATGCACACGGAGTGCACACTGGATTTCTTCCCCTCCTTATCCGCCGTATCCCTAAGGGGCCCCATTATCCACCTAACATTGGAGCTCCCAACTACCAGTAAGCCCACCCTCTGCGATTGCCCGCACCTTGAAGGCTGAGAATGATCCTCTGAAACAGGGCAGGCAGCTGCATCTGACTCAGCCAGAGATAGTGCCTGAAACCGGTTTGTCATACGCACCGGGGATGCTTTCTGATCAGCCTCCAGGGACGCCTTTCGCTGCCTGCCACGCCTTGGAACGACCTCCCAATCAACCACAGGCGAGGGCTCAGCCCCACTGCGGGCAGCAACCGGGGCAACCACAGCGCAGACCGATCTGGGGACAGACGGGACGAGGTTGACATCCCCGTGATACCAAGTCCGGCTCCCCACAGTGGTGCCCATTGGCAACAGCCTCAAGCTGCGCGACCGAAGTCAGCGACGATTGCAGCTGTGAGCGAAGGGATGCCAAGTCAGCCCTCATCCGAACACAGCAATCGCAGTCCCTGTCCATTCTAATCGATGTTGAACAACAGTTACTGAAACACGAGTCCGTGCTTAGATAACGCAAGCGAAACACGCAAAGAATGTATCAACTAACCTGTACAAATGCCTAAAGACTGCGCTACAATCTGCTGAATTTACGATTACAGTAACTAAAACTCGAAATTGCACCTCCTATACGAAACTCACACGCAATTTAAGTAAGAATCTACCAAGTAAACACTAAAGCTCGATGATACAACTGTCAAATACTATATAATACGCCCGAAATATGAATTAAACAATGCAAGTACCCAAAAACACGCAAAGAAATTAAACTATCTAACAAATAAGTAAGCTAGGGTTATACGACTTGCTGCTGCAGCTGCTTATCCAACGGCGGCAGGGAGCACACTGGCTGTGACCAACCGACACTGGCTGTTCAAAACAAATACAGAAGACAGACGACTACGTGAATTTACACTATTCAGGTACTAAGGCGCGATGTCACAACCCTCAAATACTATAATACGCCCGAAATATATGAATTAAACAATGCAAGTACCCAAAAACACGCAAAGAAATTAATTAAACTATCTAACAAATAAGTAAACTAGGGTTATACGACTTGCTGCTGCACCGTAGTCTGATTGTTTACATATCTCTGTATTTGAATACGAATGCCTATAGCAGTTTCTTTGGCGCTTCAGTGTAGAAGAGATAGAGAAGGTCCAAAGAAGAGCGGCGCGTTTAGTCACGGGATCGTTAAGTCGGCGCGAGGCCGTTACAGAGATGCTCAACAAACTCCAATGACAGACGCTACAAGAGAATCGTTGTGCATCAAAGAGAGGTTTACTGTGGACAACACACTACTTTCACTCACATACGTCTCGCGAAATGACCAGTACAAGAAAAGTCGATAAACTAGAGCTATCACAAATCCGTGAATGAAACACGAAAAGGGGGGGGGGGTATAAGTTAGTGGCACCAGAAGTACCTTCCGTCACACACAGAAGGTGGGTTGTGAGCATTTATGTAGATGATTCAGATTGTCTGGAGCGTCGCATGATATACTGCCCATTGCTACTGCACATAGCCCCACCACCAACCTTCTTCCGTGCACACAACTACAGTGCTCAATGCACTGCCTCAGAGAGACGTTTTCTAGGCAAATGCCCACACTAATTGCGCGATACTGTTGATTTGATTAACAGACTGAAGTCCCTTCGGTTCAATGGATCGGACTTATTAGTAAGTTTGAATGTAGTCTCACTTTTGACTACGATACCTCTCATTGGTTTATTGTTACTCATCGGCAGTAAATTTAAACTGTACCATCATGCCCTGTTTACAATTTTTTTATTAACAGTGAGTAGTTCGAACAAACTGCCAGTTTTGCCATATTAGTCCTTTTGGACAGCAAATTATTTTGAGACAGGCTTTCAGGAGAGGGCTTAGGTCAGCGAAACCGGAAGTCTTTTAGTGACATTGAGATGAGACATACGAGTACGTAGTGTGGTCTCACGACGAGGAAGAGCAGTTACCATTTTATCAGCATCTAAATTCAGCCTACAAGGATATCCATTTTACGGAAAAAGCGAAAAAATGATAGTGACAGTCGCCTTTTGTACGGCCAGTAAGTTAGCCAGAGCTGATCACTGTCTCTACAGAAAATCTTGGCTACGACGAGATCATTTTTGAATTTAGTTATTAAAGAATCTGTATGAATCTGTCCACCTTTCTAGACACGTTAATCAGTTGTAAAATGGGTGGGTCGTTTGTCCATTTCGTTCACTGTTAAGCCGACATATACAGATTTGCGTTTGCTGGTGTCTTGCTGTCACAACCCATCTCTAATTATGGGCTTCCTTGACCGTTGGAGGAGCGCGCACATGTTGTGTCCGACGAGGACAACTGTGCGAAGGAGCAGCAACGTCCAGAATCTGTGCTCAAGGAAAATATTCTGCTTCTCAGATATGGACAACTTTAGTTACTAGCGAATATAACTAGTCACAGAATAAAGACGATAAGGATCTTTCCAAGTGAATGGCGTTCCTCCCGTATATTGGTAGCATATTTCTTCAGAATTGGATCAGATCCAGAGAAGTATTCTGTTAAAGTAATTTTTCGAAAATCTATAAAAATGTCTGCCCTTCTCGACTCATTACAGGGTTATATGCGTTTGCTAAAGGCTGAAGTCTACAGTATATCATGTCAATGTGGTAAAGCCTAACCATGTCATTGTGGGAAAGCTTACGTTGTCCAGATCACGGAAGTAGTGTATCTAAGTTGGTACGCATGCAGGTGAAACACAGATAGGCAACTAGCACTTTAAACTAAAGGCAACTGTACCACCGGGTAACCATACAGTCTTCAAGATTCTGAAGTTTTAATGATCAATATTCTCGGCATCCTTAGATGTCACAGTGAGATCTCTTCAATTGCGTTAAGTGTAAAATGGTGTGAAATTCAAACAGTTTTCGCATTCCATCCAGTAACACTTCAGCATCGGACATCAAGTTTTAATTTGTTACTTCTTTACTTCTAACTCTATTCGCAATACACTTTTCGGACAGTGTCCACATATACCAATGAATTTACCTTCAAAATTGTCATTGTATGACACAGTTCAGGAGATATGACGTGGTAAACATTACCAGAATCTAAGATATACCAGTTCTGGTTTTGGCTTTTGCATAAGTCGTTGGGTGAATAATTCGAAGACAAAAAAGAAACATAATTAAGATTTTGTTTCTTGAGCATAGGTTTTGCATGCTTAACGCCAAATACTTAACATATTAAAACTCAATAATTAAGTAGTATGTTGACAGAATCCGTTTCACACATGGGTGTTGAATTCTTTACAGAACGATGAGCGGGTGGGGGTTTGTGGGAGGGATGCAGGTTTTTACATAATCTACTGGCTGAAGAATGCCTGTTTGGTGGTTGCCACTTACCTCCCAGTATGGGGTAAGTAAATAACCCTTAAATAAGAAAACTAGTAATTTCCAGTCATAAAGTTCAGATAGACGCTTGTTTGTCAGTCGAAATATCTAGCTAGGAATTAAACATCATATACTGCAAGCCGAAATCGCATAGAATAGCTGTAACTCTGCATAGAAAGCCATCTCGCCACGAACGTCAGATAAATTCGGCAATGAACTCAATAGAAGACTGAGTATAGAGTGCAACCTCTACCAATCCAGAGCGTCATAACGACACCGCCTCTCTTCCTACGGGCAATTAAGCAATCAAAGTCTCCAGAAAAACCGACAGATGCGTGGCACACGAATGTGTAGTAAATTATTGTATATTGGTGAAGTAATGACTGGGAATAGACCCGTCATAAATCGGTCATTGGTCACCGACGACGAGGCGTGTGGTTTCTCTTAGTTTCTCTCTCCTTATCCTATGAAACTACAGTCGACTGTCTACAATAGCGAGTTATCGGAAGACTCTTACGGCAGCAAATTGAAAGAGTGAGTAAAACAGAGTCTGTAGGATGTATCAATTAATACATTTGAACGCTTGTTATGAGTAACACAAATCAATTTCTATCTTTGCATCCCTTCATGAGTAAGATCATCTGTCTCGCAACCACTTCCCTACATTTTGCAGCTGGGATGTCTAAATTGGAAGTAACGTTACGGAAACTAGACCTGTTCAGAAACCCTTTCATCGGTATGTGATATGCTACAACCCCATTACTATTTTTATTACTATTATTCTTATTTTATATCTTTATTTGTATTTGCGTGTTGTGCCATGCGGTCGTCGTCAGCCATTTAAGCATCTGCCACCTTATGGTATATTTCCATAAAGCATTATATTTATTAGTTTCAATTAATTTGCTAATCTTTTCATTCGTAATTACCATAACCAGCACTCTCCCTCTCCCTTATGCTACACACGATGTTTTTCGACTACTGTAGAGGACACAGAAAATAAAGGCACATTATAAATAAAACACCTGTGTCTCCTCGGTACTCGAACACGTTACGTCGGCTGTACGAGAAAAAGACGCTTATCTGTGATTACAGAAGAGCAGTTCCTGTGGTTCATAATTGTCAATAGTTTCTATAAGAATTATTACAGTGCGTGTCTCAACCGTGATGTAGCATCAACTGCGCTTTATTTGTGCCACAAGCCTCTCAATCTCCCTGTCTTATTATGTGGTATATATTACAGTTAACAATTTCCAGTGTAAGGCTGCCGTTGTTTCATTAGCACTTTATCCGAAAAGTGTTGGAATAGTTAAAGTATCCAGAGACTGAATGTGTAGTACTGCTGTATTATTGACACAATGGATATTTAAATTCAGTGAATAGAGTTCTGCTGTTCAGTTCATGTTTTTGCAAAAATCTGTTCGTTTACACTGATGAACCAAAACATTATGACCATCTGCTTAGCGGCGTGTTGGTCCCGTTTGGAACGCCTTGCTGCAGCGATTCTATGTGCCAAGGATTCGGCAAGTCTTGGGCATATTTCCGGAGATGTATGGCACCAGACGTGTACGTACAAGTCACACAATCCCCGTAAATGGCAGCAGATGATTTGTGGGTGCACGATAGCGCTCCAAAAGTGTTCCATTGGGTTCAGATCAGGCCAATTTGGTGGTCAAAACATCAACGCGAATTCATCATCAAGTTTCACAAAACCCTGTAACACGATTCTGGTCTTCAGACACGAACAGTTATCCTTCTGGAAGATGCCTTCGCCCTTGGGGAAGACATCAAGCATGAAAACGTGCACACGGACGGCAGTAATGTTCACGTAGTCCACAGCCGTCACGGTACCTTAGACTACTACCGCAGGTCCCGCGGAAGTCTGTTCATCTACATCTACATTTATACTCCGCAAGCCACCCAACGATGTGTGGCGGAGGGCACTTTACGTGCCACTGTCATTACCTCCCTTTCCCGTTCCAGTCGCGTGTGGTTCGCCAGAAGAACGACTGCCGGAAAGCCTCCGAGCGCGCTCGAATCTCTCTGATTTTTCATTCGTGATCTCCTCGGGAGTTATAAGCAGGGGGAAGCTATAAAATTCGATACCTCATCCAGAAACGCACCCTCTCGAAACCTGGACAGCAAGCTACACCGCGATGCAGATCGCCTTTCTTGCAGAGTCTGCCACTTGAGTTTGCTAAACATCTCCGTAACGCTATCACGCTTACCAAATAACCCTGTGATTAAACGCGCCGCTCTGCTTTGGATCTTCTCTATCTCCTCCGTCAACCCGATCTGGTACGGATCCCACTCTGTTGAGCAATACTCAAGTATGGGTCGAACGAGTGTTTTTTAAGCCACCTCCTTTGTTGATGGACTACATTTTCTAAGGACTCTCCCAATGAATCTCAACCTGTACCCACCTTACCAACAATTAATTGTATATGATCATTCCACTTCAAATCGTTCCGCACGCATACTCCCAGATATTTTACAGAAGTAACTGCTACCACTGTTTGTTACGCTATCATATAGTCATACAATAAAAGATCCTTCTTTCTATGTATTCGCAATACGTTACATTTGTCTATGTTAAGGGTCAGTTGCCACTCCCTGCACCAAGTGCCTATCCGCTGCAGTTCTTCCTGCATTTCGCTACAATTTTCTAATGCTGCAACTTCTCTGTACACTACAGCATCATCCGCGAAAAGCCGCATGGAACTTCCGACACAATCTACTAAGTCATTTATATATATTGTGAAAAGCAATGGTCCCATAACGCTCTCCTGTGGCACGCCAGAGGTTACTTTAACGTCTGTAGACGTCTCTCCATTGAGAACAACATGCTGTGTTCTGTTTGCTAAAAACTATTCAATCCAGCAACACAGCTGGACTGATATTCCGTAGGCTCTTACTTTGTTTATCAGGTGGTGGTGGTGGTTAGTGTTTAACGTCCCGTCGACAACGAGGTCATTAGAGACGGAGCGCAAGCTCGGGGTAGTGAAGGATTGGGAAGGAAATCGGCAGTGTCCTTTCAAAGGAACCATCCCGGCATTTGCCTGAAACGATTGAGGGAAATCACGGAAAACCTAAATCAGAATGGCCGGAGACGGGATTGAACCGTCGTCCTCCCGAATGCGAGTCCAGTGGTTTATCAGGCGTCAGTGCGGAACTGTATCGGACGCCTTCCGGAAGTCAAGGAATGTGGCATCTACCTGGGAGCCTGTATCTAATATTTTCTGGGTCTCGTGAACAAATGAATGTCTCCATAGCATAAAACGAGCTCCACCGGCCTCCGCCGTGATGTAGCACATTTTTCGAGGAACCATTCGCCTGGATGAGACTGTGTCCAAATGCGCCCATTGGTATGATGTAACAAGGAATGTGATTCATGCGACAGCACACCACGTTTCCACTGATCCACTGTGCAATCTCGATGACCTGGCGAGGTAACGCAGTGATTAGCTCATTGGACTCGCATTCGGGAGTACGACGGTTCAAACCCACGTCCGGCCACCGCGATTTAGGTTTTGCGTGATTTCCCTAAACTGCTTCAGGCAAATACCGGGATGGTTCCCGTTAAAGGGCACGGCCGACTTCCTTCCCTAATCCGATGGGACCGATGACCTCGGTGTTGGCACCATCCGATAAATCGATCAACAATCTCGATCGTAACTGACGATGTCGTTGGGTCGACGTGACGTAACTTATGGTTCATTTGTTGTAGAATCTATTTTCAGTCATGTGAGCTGGACGGTGTGCTCTGAAATACTTGTGCCTGCAACAGGATTGTACTCTGTTGTCAGATCTCGCACGTTATCCTACTTTCGAGAGCGGATGTGTTACGAGGCTTAGAAGTACAACACCTTGTCGCCTACTCAGGGCTTCATCGTCCTTCAATCACTTTGCGTAGATGCTTACGATAATAGCACACTGCTATCGGATCATCTTCACTATTTTTGAAATCCTCGACCTCAGATCCCAGGCTATAAGAATATGCCCTCAGTCAAAATTACATGTCAGAGGTTTTCTCTAATTCCGGTTGGTATAATCGCTAGAATCATTCGCCATTCGTCTCAGCCCCGCTTACATACTCTCACTACCGTGTCAAGTTCTCGCAAAGCCACCAAGCAGGTTTTATGATTAATAACAATATAAACTGACAGCAGTAATAAATGTTTTCACAGCAAGTGATAGCGGAACAGTATGATTTTCGATGAATATCAGCACACTTTGGAGCATCAGCTACTTCTTCAACTACAAGAAGGGACAGGTTAGAGTTTTAGAGCGGCATTCACTAAGGTATCACGATATATTTAATAGAGGGCAATAAAGAAGCGAAGTTTTTGAGCCAGACTAAAATTAGAAACTAAAAGATTATTGTGGTCTAGTGTAGTAAACATGCCCGAATGAAAAATAGAAGATGAAACAGTGAAAGTCCTCAAAGCAGTCAAAGGTCTGGCTACTAACAATGTGTAACCTCGTTATAGGATTTACCGTAACAGAGTACACAAGGTGTCGACTGTAGAAGTGAAACAACTTGGAGTTCTTTCTGTCACCAGACGGTAGGGCGAGATGCCCACCCTATTTGCTATTCCCCATGGACTGAGTGTATGGTGACACATTACTAGCTTATTACACTCTTCTCAGTAAAGCAGTATTAATACTAATTAATCAACAGATGAATAGTGCTGATGGCATCCACCCACACAAACCGCTATTGATAGTACATTATAAAATAACTTTACTCTTAAGATAAATGGTCTGGTAGCGCCTAGAATGACTCATTTGTAAGCTACTTTTCAAGTTCTGGAACATGTCGATGGAATATTTTTCTTTCTTCATAATCTCTAGTGGTACAAACAAAAGCCACTGTGAAATGTGTACTTACGAGAGAGGCAGTCCGCTGTTGGAGAAGTGGTACTGATAGGCGCAGGTCAAACTCACTCCGGTGCCCTTCAGCTGTTCAGATAGCGCTTCCACCAAACCTGTCGACAGTACAAATTTCACCCAACACTTATTATGTCTCTCTCGCTATCAAACAACATTATCTAACAGTATTGGTTAAAAACAGTCTTGGTTGCAATTTTATTTTTTTTATTTTTCAACTACACGGTTCGCTTTATTTAGGCATCTTCAGGTTGTCTTAATTTGGTATTTCTTAGAATGATCCTTTAGTCAGTGTAGCCAAAGGGCATCGTCGAATATATCAGGCTAACATCACCTTCGTGTCTAAGAAATACCAAATCAAGATAACCTGAAGACGCCTAAATAAGGCGAAACAAGTAGTTGAAAAATAAAAACTAAAATTGCAACCAAGACTGTTTTTAACCAATACTGTTAAGCACAGGTTTGCTGTTTGCCACATATGGATTGGAAGAATTTTTATCTAATAGTTTAAACATCTGTAATTGGTAGTTAGATAGAGAGGTAGACAGATAGATAGAGATATTTTCTATTAACAAAAGTCTCCTCCCCCTTGCCTCCTATCTTGCGGTAATCTTTCCATCCGTGTGTGTTCTCAACATTCCTGTTTCGCCTAATGTAATCTCTCTTCAACAATTTTTCATCTATATTATTTCTTTTAATTCACTATGAGGTATTCCTGAATTAAAGCAGCTGTCCCATTCATTTGTCCTTTCTCCTGGTGAAAGTTTTCAATATTCTTCTCTTACTCATTCCTCCAAGTAAATCATCTAGTACTTTCTGTATCCACTGAGTTTTATAAAAATCGAAATGAAAAAAAAATCTGCATCTGCTATTTACTCGTTTTTTTCACTAACATGATAGTTTTCTGTTTTTTTAAACAGTTTTATTACTAAGCTCCCAGTTGCTTAGCAGAAGCAAAAATGTTACACACTTACGTATCATGACATCACCTGCCCCCTGAGAGACTGGTCTGCTAACATAACATCGCCCGCAGTAGCTCATTACCCATGGAAAATTATCCTTCCTGCTTGCATCCATCGTCTTCTTAACAACACTGACACAGCAGCATCGTATTTATGCGCCGATATCAGGGAGTGACTTTCAATTAAATCGTCCTTCCTTGTACAGGAGTTACATAATGTGCGTACTAGTACAGGTTGTGACGCAGGAACGACGGCATATGGAAGTTTTTATCTGGCCGTGAGTTGTGTACGAATAGCCAAAGCAGTTACGGTGACCGCTTGTGTAAAGCAGGAAATCCAGGCTCGTGTATCGGTCCGGCACAAATTTTCATTGCCATCATTCCCTTACGCAGCTGATAGTTGTTTGCATTCGCAAATCCGAACACATTTCGTGTACTTCATAACGGCTGTAGTCAACGAAGTGCCAATTTCTTTGGACGTGCATGTATGTCCAAAGGAACAGTGAATCGTTCTCCTTAGCAACACAGGCACCTGTCGGCGCTTCCTTTCTTTGGAAGTGGAATTATTATGTCCTTTCTGAAAAATGGGGAGCCAGTGACTGTGGCCGAGTGGTTCTAGGCGCTTCAGTCCAGAACCGCGCAGCCGCTATGGTCGCAGGTTCGAATCCTGCCTCGGGCATGGATGTGTGTGATGTTCTTAGGTTAGTTAGGTTTGAGTAGTTCTAAGTCTGATGACCTCAGATTTTAAGTCCCATAATGCTTGGAGCCATTTGAACCATTTGAAGTCTGGGGATATTTCGCCCGTGTCTTGTATCTTGCATACCTCGTGGTATAATTTTGTTATTACTAGCTTTCTCAAGGATCTCATTAATTCTGAGTGAATACAATCTACTCTAGGGGCCTTGTTTCTACTTACGGTCAGGTCTTTCAGTGCTCTGTCAAAGTCTTCTCGTAGTATCATACAGCATCTCCCACTTCTTCTTCACCTAGCTTTCTATCTTTCTGTAACATTATCCGCAGTTTTGTTCCCCTTACACAGATCCCCTAAGTATTCCTCCCACCTTTCACCTCCCCATCTTTGCTTAGAAGTGCCTTGCCACCTGATCTCTTAATATTCATACAGTCACTTCTCTTTCTCCAAGTGTGTCTTTAATTCTCCTATGATTACCAGCACCTATCTTTGTTTCCGCCAGCTATAGATTCTTTTACGAATTCCTTTTTAGTTATTTGGTACTTTCCGTCAATCACATTTTTAGACGTCTGTATTGCCTATTGTCTGCTTCATTGCTTTCGTCAATGAAATTCAATATCTCCTGAGTTACCCAATGATTTCTACTAGGCTTTTTCTTTCTGTCTTTGTGATCCTCTACAACTCACCCTACTTCATCTCTCAATGCTGCTAGATATCTCCAATATATTAGCTGCTTATGTAAAAAATCAAATATCAATTGTTAATTGTTAGGTCAGCAAACTTTTGTCACTCACTGCAGTCCGCATGAATACTTCGCCAACCACAGAGACAAAGAAGAAAATAAGTGAAAGCACATATAAAAGAAAAAAATGATATCACCTCTCATCTAAAATGCATAAATAACTAATTCTTACAATAAGATTATATTAAATTTGCCTAGCTGTCTTTATTCTCTTTAGCTTACTTCATTTGTTGTATTTCTATATTTTCTCCTTTCGTCGGTTGAATTACCTATCTCCTGAGTTATCCAAGGACTTCTACCAGGCAAATTTGTTCTCCTTAAATGATTCTCTACCGCCTACCTACGCTATTCATCTCTCAACGCTACCCATTCATTTTCTATTGCATTACTGTTCCCATTCTCTTCTACCAGGGAAATTCGTTCTGCCAAAGTGATTCTAAGCCGCCTACATACACTATTCATCTCTCAACGCTACCCATTCATTTTCTATTGCATTACTGTTCCCAGTTCCTTCTACCAGGCAAATTCGTTCTGCCAAAGTGATTCTCTGCCACCTACCTACACTATTCATCTCTCAACGCTACCCATTCATTTTCTATTGCATTACTGATCCCAATTTCTTCTACCAGGCAAATTCCTTCTGCCAAGGGGATTCTCTGTCGCCTACCTACACTATTCATCTCTCAACGCTACCCATTCATTTTCTATTGCACTACTGTTCCCAGTTTCTTCTACCAGGCAAATTCCTTCTGCCGAGGTGATTCTCTGCCACCTACCTACGCTATTCACCTCTCAACGCTACCCATTCATTTTCTATTGCATTACTGTTCCCAATTTCTTCTAAGTGGCAAATTCAATCTGCCGAAGTTATTCTCTACCACCTACCTACACTATTCGTCTCTCAACGCCACCTATTCATTTTCTATTGCATTACTGTTCCCAATTTCAGTCCATCATTGCCTAAGAATCTCTCTGAAACATCCAAAAATCTCTAGTTTCTTCAATTTATTCCGGTCCAGTTGCCTTCAATTTCATACCTTTTTGGAATTTCTTCACTTTCATCTACGTGTCATAAACACTACATTATGGTCAGAGTACACACTTGCCTGTGGCAGTGCCTTACAGTTTACAGCCTGGCTTGGAAATCTGTGCCTAATCATTATATAATCAATCTCAAACCTCCCATTGTCTCCAGGTCTCTGCCATACACAAAACCATTTTGTATGATTCATAAACAGAGTGTGAGCAATAATTAAATAACTACGCAAACGGAAAATTAAATTATGCTCTGTGCAAAATTCTACCGGCTGTGTTCCTCTTTCATTCGTTTCCCAACTCCATTTTCTACTACTATTTCCCCTTCTCTTCCTGTTTCTACTATCGACTTCCTGCCTTCCATTAAAGTTTTCCTCTCCTTTAACTATCAGAATTATTTTTTTAATCTCATCATACATTCCTTCAATCTCTGGAGCTAGTTGGCATATAAGGTCGTGTTGCTGTGGTGGTTGTTGGAATCAAGTCTGTCTTGGCTACCACACTATGTTCACTATGCTGTTCGTAATAGTTCACCTGCATTCCTCTTTTCTGATTCACTATTAGACCTATTCTTACATTATGCGTATCTGAAGCTGCATTTATAATTCTGTGCTCTTCTGATCATAAGTCCTTTTCTCCCTGCTACAACACTTCACTAATTCCCACTACACCATTTCCCTTTTTAAATTTTTTAACGTTCCTACTCCATTAAGAGGCCTAACATTTTGCGCTCCGACACAAAGAATGCCAGTTTGGTTTTACCTGAAGACGATATCTTACCGAGTAGTCTCCGCCCGGAGATCTGATCTGTGGACTGTTTTATCACTGAAATATTTTTCCTAACAGGATGCCGTCATCATTTAACCATAAAGAAGAGTTGCTTGTCCTGGGAAAAATAACGCCTATAAATAGGAATGCAGGTTTTCTCGGCGAATCTCGGCGATGAAGTTTTCCCGGGTTATCAGCAGAGTCAAGACATTGTTCTGTGGCAATGTTTCGACAAGTTTCCTACTCGTCATCTTTAACTGAAGATGACGGGTAGGAAACATGTCGAAACCTTCCTTCAGAACGACGCCTTGACTCAGCTGATAACCCGAGAAAACTTCTTCACCAGTAACGGCTGTAGTTTCCTCCTGCTTTCAGTCGTCCACAGTACAAGCACAGCATGGCCACGTTGGCTGATTGCACAAGGTCAGATCATTTAACCATCCAGACTGACACCCTTCTAACTACTGGAAAGGCTGCTGCCACTCTTAAGGAAGCACATGTTTATGTGGCCTTTTTAGAGATTAATGAACTCTATTATCATATCTAATTCTGTAATGGAGTTACTATGGTCCGACTTCTTGTAAGAAGAATGATCGCTTGTAACTTCTCTTTCGCCAATCAGGTGCAAACTCAGAACACATACTGGGGTGTAAACGCAAACGAGACCCTCCACATACATTGTGCAGTAGCTTGTAGAGTATATACGTAGATATGTAAACAAACAGTGGAAGAATACGTCAAGGACGCTTCAGCTGACTCGCTTGCCACAAATAGAGTGAGGCGAGAAAGTTCTTGTGTAAAAACGGATCACGAGAAGGCCTTACTTATTATACTGAAACGTCCCCTTAGAAAAATTGTGCAAGACTGTGCTTAAACTGACACACAATATTTTTAGCGCAACGCAATCTGACTTCCAAAAATCCCTACGAAAGAATGGCCCCGACTAACATTAACCTATACGTTTCACAAATCACTTACCTCACAAAAATCTTCATTACTCAAGCTACTGCAATACAGCGAGCGCCACTACTGCCAGCTAAATAAAAGATTCTAACTACTGAAGGCACTAACTACTGATAGGCATAGTTTGCAAATGAAAGATTTTAATACAGAACAAACAATGTATTTACCTTAATAGTCACAATATATATAGCAGTTCATGACATCCAGTCTCACAAATTTCCAAACTCCGCCATCTCTCTCCCCACGTCCACCACTGCTGGTGGATCACCTCCAACTGTGCCACGCTATGCACTGTTAACATCCAGCTGCCCAACACTACAATGGCAGACAACAATGGAAACCAGCCACAGACTGCACACGGCACAGTGAGTGATTTTCATACAGAGCGCTACGTGGCGGCGGCGTTACCAATAAAAAAAAAACCTAAACAGCCTACTTACATAGCCCCCATGCTCCCCACAAAAAATTTACAAATTGTTTTGGGCAGTGGCCAATACAGATTTGAAATTTTTTTTTATAATTATAATAACAAAGAAATGAAATGCACACACTTATCGATACAATGTTGGTCAAAAGCTAAAATTTTCTCACAGTCCATACAGACAGTCCTGATCATTCATCAAAGTAAAACTGCAGTGTTTTTCTCAAAGTCTGAGTAGTAAAAGAAAATTCACACAGAAGTAGTGGATTTCCATGCAGTCTTAAAGAAGTAGTGTTATCCTTTCAACGGAAAGACAGTGCCGACTCTTGACATGCAGACAGGTAATGGGCCACAACAGAGCAAACCCACAGCAGAGTCAGTCGAAGTTTTGAAGACTATTGGTAGGTAGGTCATCACAGAGCAGACCCACTGTAGTCCTGGTAGAGATTAGGGTATTGGTGGGCCACCAGAGGTACAGACCCACTGCAGTCCATGTAGAAATAATGGTATTGGTGGGCCATCAAAGGTGTAGACCCACTGTCGTTCTTGTAGAGATGGCCAGTAGCCATCCGTTGCGACTGTGCAGGTGCACAATCACCATCGAAGAGTCTTGCAGACAATATTGCAAGTCCTTGAATCACCATTTGTGCACTCACAAAGGTTTTTTTTTAATTGTCCTTAGAACCAGCAATGCTGTTAACCAGTCCCTTGCTGAATTATCAACACACGTGCAAACACTATCAGTCCCTACTTCTCACATATTGTCCATATACTATGACCAACAGAAATGTGTGCAGTGAAATGTAACTTACAAGTTACTTAATTTGATGAACTGGTGTCAATTACAATTTTATAACACGAGAAAACAATAACAAAGGTACAAAACGTATCATTAAAGAACATAATAGTACAGATAACATTTGCAGCAATACAGGCTTTACAAAAGAATCGAAATAACAAATACATCAGTGTTACAAAAATTACGACATAAGTACATACATAAAAGATCAGAATAACTTTTGAAACATCAACTTCACACGTGAGCATTAGAACAAAACAGAATAAATAATGTGTAAACATCTTTACGAAGTAAATAACATGTTATTAATGCAAGTTATATTTGAGAATAACAGTATTCCTCATCATAGTGAATGTAGCTTAGTATTAGAAGAGAAAAAATTCTATGAAACAGTACACAGAGACAGGAAGAAAACAAATACACAAGGGTACACAAACACATAGTGGGATAACACAAAAGGAAAGGACAGGGTTTGTTTTCAGGGTAACATTTGGTACTGCAGTCCAACCCAAAACTTCATTCCATAGATCTTTCGTCTTATTTCAACATTTGTTTCCCCCAAAAAAATCTTATCCAAGCATGCTTTTTGTATTTATATGTTCATATATTTCTTACCTCATTATTTATTTTCCATTATCTTACCTCATCATTTATTTCCAAGAAAATCCTACCTAAACCTGTTGTCCTTAAACCCTACTTTTTTTGTTCATATCCTCTTTCAAAATACTTTTTTTTGGCCAAACCATTTTCTTATAGCTTCTCAATGCATTCCTTCCAATTCATCGCAACTCATTCTCTTATATAGTCTACCCCCTCTTAAGCTAACTTAAATCTACTGAGCTCGAATGCTTAACTAAGGAACAACGCAATGCAGCAGCACAAAACAATTAACACAAACAGCAATGACAAAAAATTCAAATTGGCAAAGGAAGCCGCAATATTACAACTAATATAAGGCAATAAGCAGCAAACAAGAAAAATAAATCAGTAGTAAAACTGGCTTAACAGAGTAATGCATAGTGAAATTTAGTAGGACTATGCCTAGCAAACAGCAGCAGAAAATGCAATAACTTATATCTAAACATGACATAGCTCAAGTAGAAAAAATATTACGCTAAAGACAACAATGCAGATAAGGACAATGTATATTCACATCTTAATATCTATGCAATTAAAATGGTGCACCACAAAAACTTATTGTGAAAAAATATTACCATGTACTTGAAAAGAAAATTATGTATTCAGTTACTGTTAATAATCCCTTCTTATTGTTCTTTCTATTCAAAGTGCTCCTTTTTCGAAGAATATGGATCATAAAATTATTATTTAATAGATCTGTTGGCAGAAAGTGTTCACATTAGCAAATGCATTTAATTTTATTTTATAAAATCACTGATGCAACGCAGCTGGAAAACAGATATTAAATGAAATAAGCAACCATGAAAAGCAAAGCATAAAAATATCATTCAATAGTCATGTGACATTTCATAAGTTAGTACAAATTCTCTCAACTCTGGTAGAAAGACGCTTGTCATTATCAGGTGTGCAGATGTAAGAAAGTATCTTTCCAAGTAATGAGCGTGTCGTTTTTGCGATGCTTTCTACAAAGGAATGTCAATAGCGAGAATAATGGCCTCTTTATTTTTTTCTCCACCTGTGTCTCTGAAAGGCACACACTAATGGCTTGTTTCCAGGTCGCTGTCGCCCAGCTGGGTGCCCACGACGCATTACGTGCAGGTGGTCCCTTAACTTTCTTACCGAAATATTTACGACACCAGTTTCCACTACAGTGGCAGTCTGATATAAAAATATTTTCACAGGTTGAGAATTTGCGTTACAAATGTGTAGAAAATAAAATCCTATAAATATAACAGTGTCCAAAAAATTTTCGTCGGCATTGTAATACATTCACGCATTTACATACATTTCATAACTCTTAAAGTACGATTCTTGGTTTCCAACAACCTTTTTCACAAACCAGAGTCCCTAACCACTACTTATTATTCTTTACCTTATTCGTTGACACGTCTTCAATATTTCATCATAACAGATGCATACCACAATCAAATAACTCATATAGCATCAGCTTATTGATCATAAACATACCGCAACAGAATAATACACATAGTCATCGTAATAATAACATCATAACACCTCAGTCAAATTCTCAAAATCGTCGTAGCTTCCTCCAATAATTTCAAAACCTAAAAAAAATTCTCTGCTCATGTCAAAAGTGTCATCTACCTCAAACGTACTTTAAAAATCGTGATCCCATACCAAATACATCATTCAAAGCTCTCATAGTATCACAATGGTTCTGAAAAAATATGAACAGTTCACAAAGTACAGACAAAATACAATTTCATAAGTGTGAAGTTATCCAACTGTGTAATTACGTAAACATCTGTCACTGATGTAGTAAAATAAATATTTGTCTCTCCCAGTTAAATGATCAGATAGCTGTGTAATTAATGTGTTAGAGAAATATGGTACCGATGTTTAAAGTTGTATAAGCAAATACCGTATTAGCTAGGGCTCCTTGTGCTTGCAATACACATGGTACACAAAGTAAGCGTGTACCCCCCTGAGGATTAATGTAATTATACCCTCAGGTGTTACAGATTACAGCAATGGAATGAAATGTATCACGAAAAACTTTCTTTGTAATTCAACAATCTTGATAAATAAATGGTTTAAGTACCAAATTAATCACTCAAATGCGTGCCCTGTAGTGCTAAATGTGCGTTTTGCTGTAAGATAATTCTGTGGAACTGTCGTAGTTATCATCCTCTGTAAGCAAAGTTCTGCTGAAATCAATGTACTTACCTCATCATAAACGAAAGTGAAATGCTTTCCGTATAGATATCGTAGTTATAACGTTTATTGCCGTGATGAAGAAAGTACTGTGCTGTAACGTATGGTTGTGCTACAGAAAAGGCTGTCTCATTGTTGCTATACCACAAAGTTACTACTAAAACATGTTTTCCTTTCCTGAAGAATTCAGAAAAACTGTACAGATATAAAACAAATACACCGCAAAAGCAACAATGTAAATCGTGTCACATATTAGTAGCGTCGTAATATAATCGTGTAGCTATCAGAGAAACCATATACTAAGTTATCTTTAATCTCACAGAAAGTACTTCAAATAAAGAATGTCTTTTCAACTAAACCAAAACGTTGCATTAAAATCTCATTAACAGTATATGTTCTAAGTATGTAAGCCTTATAGTCGTTACGTAATCGTGCAACTAACAAGCAAGAATGTACACACACAATAACACTGTGTCGTCTGTTCACTATAACAATGCATTCGTAATTTCTGTTTAAAAATGTTCCCTAGGTTCTAGACTGGATAGTTAACTTCAAAACATTGTTGCATGTTAACAGTTTCTCAGTGTGACAAAGCATACTAGAAATGTGAAGTGAAATGTTTTATGGCAAAGACAAAGTTAAAAAGCAGATTAACTTTCAATAAACGGTTTTACATGTGAAATGTGATGTAAACCTTTACTCTTCCTAGTACGCAGAGTTTCAGCTTGAACGCAATTATAATGCAGTATACGTCGGTAAAGAATTGTGGAATTTTTCTCAAGGTTAGCGTCTATGTTATTTTTCTCTGAGCCAGCCGGCGCACGAGGCTGCCTGCAGTGCGAGTCATTGTCTGCTATCTCTTTGTTGGCGTGCGTCGTTGTTGGGATTAGGAGACCTAACTTCTACAAATTCACCTTGACGAGAAGGCCCTGCCCTGTTTGAAGCTCGCCAGTTCTGATGCAATTCAGGTCTGTCGTTACGATTAAATCGTCTGTCGTCATGTCGGTAGGTTCCATAGTTTCTTTCCTCCGGTCACGTGGTGGGGAATTTCTTCCTGAATCGTAACTTCGCGCTGAACTGTTGCGTCTGAAGTTATTCTGTCTCTCTTGATAATAATTGTTTTTGTTCCCATATCGTCTGTTTCTATGGCAATCTCTGTCATATTCATTACTACGGAAATGCGATCTTTCTCTGTAACTATTATTACCCCACCAGTGGTTGTCACATAGGTGATGTCTGTTTTGCTCACGATTTGCGTTGTAAGAATAGACTTGTCGTGTCCAGTTATTGTTTCTGTCGTCACGGAATTGTGACGGATGTGACCTGTAGAGATTGTTTTCCTGTTTTCGCATCCCGCGACTGTCTGTGTCAATTTCTATTTCTTGTAAGAGTCCCTGAAAAGCTTCAATGTCGTCTTTGCAACGGCCTGCCAAAATAATTTGCCGTAAATGTTCAGGCAATTTGATTAAGCAAATGCGGATGAGTTCTGATGGGCTGTATGGGTTTGAAAGATACTGATTCTTATGTAACATGTCTTCAAAATATTTTACAAGACTTGAAAATTCAGATTGTTCGAAATGTTTCATCATTATGATGCCATGTTTTACTCGGTCTTGTGTGGCTTGAGACCAATATGCTGAGAGGAAGGCATGGTAAAATTCTCCTTCACTGTGGCAATCGTGAATGACCGATCGCATTCTTACAGCTGGTTCATTCTCCAAGTAGCCACACATAAATTCTAATCTGTGCCCTAATGACCAGTTGGGAGGAAAACAATGAGAGAATTGATGGAGCCACGCTTGTGGATGAATGTCGTTGACAGAATTCTTAAATGTTTTGAATTTACGTGCAGTAATGAACAGCTTATAGTCAAAATCATCGTGTCGGCGGGTAGCATATCGGTCATTGTTACGTCGTGTCGGCGGTTCCATCTCAAAATTCGGTGCACCTTGCCAATTTCTTTCATAATTCCCGAAATGCCCTGTGTTATTATTTTGTGGCTTTTCCGTATTTCTAAGTCCCTCTTCCTGTGTTGGAGCGTGAGTGTCCTCTGAAATACGTAATTCTTGTATTACCTGTGTCGCTGATCTTGCACTTCCCGAATTTCTCTTTGGTGTTGTGTATTAATTTGATTCTGATGTTGTTTGAATTTCCTAATTTGTTCGCACTCTTCTGTATCATTCAGATCATCATCTACCTTTGTAGATAAGTTAGTGAACTGATCTGAAAGTTCGGCTACTTTCTCCGATAGTGAACACATTTCCTCAGTGTGTTTTTCTGAACCAAGTTTCAGAGTGTCCATTTGTGTTGAAATCGAATCTACTGTGTCCTTTAAGTTTTCCTGAGTTCTTGCAAGTTGCGTAACCGAATCGGTGGATGCAACTGAGTCCATTTTAGCTTGCAAGGTGTCGTGATTTTCACGAACAATAGTCTGCAGTTCTTTTATGGCTGCTTCATGATTCTGTAATGCATTTTCATGCCGCGAAAAAATAGGTTGAAAATGCTCACAAATTTGTGTTTTTACCTCATTACAGAGTTTTTGGCACTTCGATTCAATGTTATGTAACTCAGTAGTTAAATCTTCACGTGTTTGTTCAAGTGTGGTGTCTATCTTTTGAAGCTTTTGCTGTGTTTGTCTCTCGTGTTGTTCCACTGTGTCCAACTTTTGAAGATTTTGTTACATTGTGTCTAACTTTTGAAGCTTTTGCTGTGTTTGTCTCTGATTTTGTTCCATTGTGTCTAACTTTTGAAGATTTTGTCCCATTTGTTTCTGATTTTGTTCAAGCGTTGTGTCTAACTTTTGTAGCCTTTGTTCCATTTGTTGCATTAACTATAATAACAGTGTACTCGTGTCTGAAACATGTTCCTCAGTGATTTTCGGCAGTGCATTTGAACCGGCAATATTCGCATTTTGAAAAGCAGAAAATGTGTCTTGATTTATTTGAGAAAATGGTGAGGGCGCAAAATCTGAATCTACAGTATTTGCAAGATTGTGTCCTGTCATTTCGGAATCCTGAGGCGATCTGTTGCCGGCCGATCGATCGATAATGCTTCCCTGTTCACTAATTGTTTCACTGCCTACACCATTATTTACAGACCGCTCCATTTCCCTATGCACTATTACCAAATTACTACTTTGAACATTAGTGAATTCATTACATGGTGGCGCTAACACACTGCTTTCGTCTTCACTGTCATTTCTCAGTTTACTTTGGAGCCTAGTATTACGTTTTTCACACGCCATTATTGTCACAATATTTCACACGACAAAACAGAAAAACACAATTTGAAGAACAAAAATAAGAGAACACATTCACATACCACTGAAAATAATATCTAGTTAATTGCAAGCGCAGCTGCGAAATACTTGGTGCAAACCTACATGCATGCCACAACTGTTTTACTGTACAACAATGAAAAACTACAACTACAGAGGAAATTCTCTCTACAATTACGTGCTAGCAATAAACAAAGGTTACACTAAGTACACAAACTACAAGAAAAAAATCAGAAGATTACAGTGAGGTATCCTCGGCTAAGGGTCGACATATGAAACGTCCCCTTAGAAAAATTACACAAGAATGTGTTTAAACTGACACACAATATTTTTAGAGCAACGCAATCTGACTTCCAAAAATCCCTACGAAAGAATGGCCCTGACTAACATTAACCTATACGTTTCACAAATCACTTACCTCATAAAAATCTTCGTTACTCAAGCTACTGCAATACAGCGAGCGCCACTACTGCCAGCTAAATAAAAGATTCAAACTACTGAAGGCACTAACTACTGATAGGCATAGTTCGCAAATGAAAGATTTTAATACAGAACAAACAATGTATTTACCTTAATCGTCACAATATATATAGCAGTTCATGACATCCAGTCTTACAAATTTCAAAACTCCGCCATCTCTCTCCCCACGTCCACCACTGCTGGCGGCTCACCTCCAACTGCGCAACGCTACGCACTGTTAACATCCAGCTGCCCAACACTACAATGGCAGACAACAATGGAAACCAGCCACAGACTGCACACGGCACAGTGAGTGATTTTCATACAGAGCGCTACGTGGCGGCGGCGTTACCAATAAAAAAAATCTAAACAGCCTACTTACAATACACGACTAATAAAGAAAATGCATATTCCTGCTGACTTACAGAGTTTTTTAAGCGTAATCTCCTTTCTCAGGTAATATTTCGGTAAGTGTATAAAAGTGTTTATTTCTGATAACTATTGTTTAGTGGTTTCTGACTTAGTTTCTCTTAACCTTGTTCACACTTTTCATTGCCGTCTTTTGTTTTAAGGGTAAGACTTTATGGGCATACTTTAATAGTATGGTTTTAATGACAACAGATTTATAAAAACATTTTTCTCATGAATGCCATTTCAGCGGTATGGAAGTTTCCGCGTAACTGATGGGCTGTATCTCATGCGAGTTCTGAGAACATTTTTCTGCTCATATTACAGCTTGAAATAGAGTAGCTGAAGAATCGCCCCAGAAACCGAAATCTTCACGAAAAAGAAAGAGAAATACTGAGGAATGGAAAAAATAAAATGAAATGTCCAGGTAATACTGTTCAGCAGTATGTGTCCTGTAAAACCATCAACACAGTTCAGACAGCAACTACAGCAGGGGTGGCCAAGAATTTAGCGGACAGACCGTGCCCTGGCATGAGTGTCATAATAGCGCTTAGCCTGCCTCGCATGTTTCCCCCACCCCACCCCACGCTGTCAGAGTGCAAGGAGGGGGAAACTGCGAACGCGCCGTATTTAAATTCCAATGCAGGCGCACTTTGTACGACTTCGCTTTATATCCCACATTTCTCAACAACGCAGTTTAAGAAAGAATTAAAAAATCAAGTACTGATCAAATATTTTTGGTGCGCTGAAGAATGTAATTTTTAGTTCGTTAAACTTCTGGCATGCAGCTGCGCAAATAAAATTTCCTCCACTGATATTTCGGCCACACAAGGACTTCCGTTTTCTCTAACATCTCCAGATACTGTAGTCCAGTTACAGTAGCACCTTCGAAGAAAAAGGGACCAAAAACTTTATTGGCTGAAATGGCACAGAAAACGTTCACCTTAGGCGAGTCAGGTTCATACTGAGTTGTTTCCCGCGCCCATATACAGACATTGTGACGGTTGACTTTCCCGTTAGTGTGGAAAGTTGCTTCATCACTAAACACAATCTTTGAAACGAAAGATTCATCTGTTTCCATTTGAGCAAGGATAAAATCACAGAAATCGATTCTTTTAATCTTATCAGCTGCAGACAGTGCTTGAACCAATTTCAGACGATAAGGTTTCATAACTAACCTTTTTCGTAGGGCTCTCCATACAGTTGGTTGTGGAATTTGCAGCTCTCTGCTAGCTCTGCGAGTCGATTTTCCTGGGCTGCGAACAAATGCTTGCTGGATGCGTGCTACATTTTCATCACTCGTTCTCGGCCGTCCAGAACTTTTCCCTTTGCACAAACACCCATTCTCTGTAAACTGTTTATACCAACGTTTAATACACCACCTATCAGGAGGTTTAACACCATACTTCGTTCGAAATGCACGCTGAACAACTGCCGTCGATTCTCTTCTGCCGTACTCAATAACACAAAAAGCTTTCTGTTGAGCAGTCGCCATCTTAGCATCAACTGACGTTGGCGCCTAGTCAACAGCGCCTAAAGCGAACAAATGTACAACTAAATGAAACTTTATAACTCCCTTAATTCGCCGACAGATAGTGCTTAGCATACAGTTACAGTATGGGCTTCCTTGTTTCACAAAGCTTGAACAGAAGCAAAAATCTCAACGTAAGCTATGTCCTAAAAGTATGATTTCCAACGGGCTGCTGTTACCGGTGAAGTGTACAAGCGTAACCACTCACTGTCTTATGTTGTCATGCAGACAATAAACCCTTTGTTACAAGGAAATGAGTGATAAGAACTTGCTGATAAACTTTTTTACAATAGAACCCAGAAAGAAGAACTAAAGCTTCAACGGCTGTATATAGGATCGTCAACAAATACTGTTTTTGTTGAACTGAAACGTATGCAGACTAGAGTGCATGGTGCAACTTTATGCTACAATAGTGGTACCATAGGCAGAGCAAAAGTTTCTATGAACCTGGAATGAAGTCAGTCATGCAGATCGAGTTGCAGAGGCTTCTTCAAAGCAGGCAAGAGTGAAGAGAAACCAAGAAGAACCTCACGGAGTGAAATAAAGTGATTATGGTGCTGGACTGTGCAGAGGTAACAAAAAATATAAGAATATTTTTTTAATGAGTATTGCTAAAACCGGCATTTCGGACTATTTAGGAAACATTTTCTTAAAAACTATAAGAGATACAACACTGAGGCTTGGCACAACTACTTCACAGAATTCACAATATATTTTCCCCAACATTGACATTTCTCAAGTTCATACTTTAGGTATGGTATGGCGCTTTCTGAGAGAAACTTTTTATTTCAGATGATTCCCTTACAAAACAAAAAAATATTATGATAGATGAACTATTTGTGCTAAAGACAAAATTCTTCCCACACTTCTCAAGAATGTACCTTACAAGCCACACGTAAAGTTTTATAAAAATGGCATTTATAGCTATTGAGAAAATTTTATCTAAAAGTGGCCCTATTTTTATACTTCAAATCATTAACATTTATTAACTAATTACTTTTTATATTTTGAATTCGACAACCTAGAACCATGATAATTTATATCTATGTTGCTTAAGATTTATACTATGTGCAGTAAAATATTCACTGAAATGAACTGAGAACTTTAAGACGTATAACGATTTGTGTTCGGAACGTCAAGTATAAGCACGTGTATCCTAACCTGTTCTCTTGAAGGGATATCAGTCCATCAGTTAGGGTATGTGCTGTAGGAGTTTGAAAAACAATTTATTTCTTATAGGAGCCTCAATGACACGTGCCCATTCAAAAGCAAAGAGGTGGCAGTCGTGACTCATGCTTCTTTGAAAACAAAGCTTAGGTAGCAGCAGTGACGATGCTATATATCATTTAATATTTTCTACTCTGTCTCGCAGCCCTAGATGGTATTACCAGTAGTGTTCACAGGCAAACAATACGCTGCAATTGTTTTGGCTGAGAGGCCGCAAGTAGGTGCTAGTTGTATCTGTAAAGAGTTACTTATTCAACTGAAGTCTCTTCAATCAAATGGTACAGCGAGACGCAGAGCTGTGACTAAGCAGCTTCTTCTTCTTTTCTTCTCATTCATAACGAAAGGCAGCAGAAAATCTTAAACACATTTTCAGTATGAAAATTCACCCTCTTCTCTACCTTCTTTACACGGTGGACATGCCGCCGCCTTCACCCCCCTTACACCTTCTCCAGTACGCCGATGACACCGCCTTCATTGCCCTCCCCCCCTCCCTGCAACGCTCCCAGCACCTTCTCCAATCCCATCTTCACCAGTTCATCACTTGGTGTACCCAGTGGCTGCTCAAGGCCAGTCCTTCCAAGACCCAAGACCTAGGCGATCATTGTAGGCAAAACCACCCACCCATTCCTTCCGTCTCCTCTATTTCTGTCTCACTATCTACAGCCGTTCTATCAACCCCCCCCCCCCACCCTCAAGTACCTTGGCGTCACCCTTGACCGTAGCTTCTCCTGGACCCCCTATCTCCAGACGATCAAAGCCAAGGCTCCTGCTCCTGACTCTGCCTCCTCAAGCTTCATTTGGGCAGCACATGGGGTCTGGACCCCTCCACCATCCTCCACAACTATAAATCCCTCATCCGCCCTATCCTCTGGCATGCCCATTCCGCCTGGATCGCCGCCCCTCCTACCTTCTACAAATCCCTCCAAATCCTGGAATGCCATGCGCTCCGCCTCGCCTGTCGCATCCGCCTCCCCTCCCTTCCCCCACGCGGATCATCTACGACTTAATGCCGTTCCCACACCTCCTCCTTTTCCTCGAATGGATACGAATCCTTTACACCTCCCACAAACTTGATCCCCCTCACCCACTTGTCTCTCCCTTCCTTTCCCACCCCCATCTGCTGCCGCACCTGTACTCCCACAACCCACCCACTCTCCATCTCTCCACACTCCATACTCTTGCCCAAGTTGGCTTCCACCAACTCTCCCTCCCTGATGAAGCCCTCATCCCCTCCATCTACCCCTCCTACCAACTTTGATCCTCCCCTTCCTCCCCCTGTGGTTTTCCTCCAGGGCACCCTTTTCCCTTCTCTCCCTCCTCTCTTCCTCCCTCCCCCCTCAACCCTCACCGGGCTTCCACGCACCCCCTTACCCTCTCCCCTCCCCTCCCCTCCCCTTCCCTTCCCTTCTTCTCTCCCACTGGCATCAACCCCCTCCCCTTCTCCCTCCTACTCTCACCTCTTCCCTCTGGCAGGCCCCCAGCTTTTATGTGTGAACTGTGCGTCTTCGTGCGCTGGAGATCGTCGCCGCAGTGCTTGTGTTTGTCGTCCCATTGGTGCATCAGTGTCTCTCCGTCCGATCTCCTCTGTTCACGTGTGACATTCTGTATTCTCCGTTATGTGCAGTGCTGAACTTATTTTTATCCGAGCAGTACGTCGGTGTACGACTTCGCTTATTTTTATTATGTTTGTCTCCCGTTTTTTGTCCTCCATGTATGTTTGTTTTTCTGTATTCCTATTATGCTGTGAGTCTTTCCTATGGCCGAAGAGCGGTGTAAATAGGCCGCTGCCGGCCTACCTTGTTTGTAAGGTATCAAAATGTCAATAAAGGGAAAAAGATGAAAATTCGTAGGCAGGAAGATTAGACGACCACATTCTATCTTTGTCTATCGATTTCATGCTGTTGTTCCCTATCAAAAGCTGCAGTGCAAGATGCGTTTCATGTAGGGCAATTTGTTATAAATATGTTTTTCATGTACAATGTAAGGACTGATACAAGCACTGTACACACTGAGCTGACAAAAGTCATGGGTTAGGCGGTAGGATCACGTACACAAGGTATAAATGGGCAGTACATTGGCAGAGCTGTCATTTGTATCAGGTGATTCATGTGAAAAGGTTTCCGACGTCATTAGGGCCGCACGATGAGAGTTAAGAGACTCTTAAAGAGGAATGGTCGTTGGAGCTAGAGGCATGGAACAATGTCAAGAGGGTGCCGAGAATACCAAATTTCACGTATTATCTCTCACAACGAAGCGAGAGCAGCGGCGTTTGCGTACAGTTTTCAGTGATAACAGACAAGCAACACTGTGAGGAATAACCGCAGAAAGCAAAGTGGAAGGTACGAAGAACGTATTCGTTTCGGCAGTACGACGAAATCTGGCGTTAATGGGCTATGGCAGCAGAAGACCGACGTGAGTGCCTCTGCTATCAGGAATTCAACACCTGCAGCGCCTCTTCTGGACTCGTGACCATATCGGTTGGACCCTAGACAACAGCAGAACCGTGGTCTGGTCAGATGAGCCCCGATTTCAGTTGGTAAGAGCTGATGGTAGGGTTCGAGTGTGACGCAGACCCCACGAACCCAGTGGACTCAAATCGTCAACAAGACAGAATGAGATTTCACTCTGCAGTGGAGTGAGCGCTGATATGAAACATTGTGAAAGCTAGTGGTGATTCCATAATGGTGTGGGCCCTGTTTCTGTGGGATAGACTGGGTCCTCTGGTCCGGCTGGACATATCATTGACTGGAAATGGTGATGTTCGGCTTCTTGGAGATCAATTTCAGGCTATGTTTCCAAATAACGAACTCATGTCACCGGAACACTACTGTCGCGACTGGTTTGAAGAACATTCTGGACAGTTACAGCGCATGATTTGGGCATCCAGACCGCCCGACATGAATCCTATCGATCACTTATGGGACATAATCGGGAGGTCAGTTCGTGCACAACATACCGCATCGGCAACGCTTTCACAATTATGGACTGCTCAGCATAACTCAATATTTCTGCGGTGGATGTCGAACGACTTGAATCCATGTCACGCCGAGTTGCTGCACTATGTCGGCTAGAAGGAGGTCTGACACAATATTAGGAGATATCCGATGCCTTTTGTCACCACAGTATGTGATGCAATTGGAAGCAACTGGAAGCGAGCAAGTAGATATTAGTTGCACGCTTTGAGGAATTAAAAGTTCAGTTAAAGTCTCCTCGACTGAATGAAGCAGAGAAGCGTGGAGCTGTGGCGTATTTTTCTTCTTCTTCTTCTTCTTCTTCTTCTTCTTCTTTTTCTTCATAACCGGAAAAGCAGCAGAAAATTTTACGCTTCTCAACATAAGAATCAGAAGCTGTAAAATTAGAAGACCACATTCTTTCTTCGTATTTCGACTTCATGCAGATGTCCTTCCACCACAAACTGCAGTGCGAGATGAGTTTTGTCTAAGGTAACTTACAGTCAGTATGTTTTTCATATCAATGTAAAGACTGATACAAGCACTGCATATACCGACCATAAGGGTGAAAACAAGAAATGTCCAAATGAAGTGCGCTCATTCATAAACGATTATGTAAAAGATATACTACGAAAATACATGTAACTTAGTCTATTCTCAGACAACTGCTCAGCCCAGAACAGGATTGTTTGACTGTCACTTTAAATACATGCACTATGTGATAAAAAGTATCCGGACACCCACAAAAACATAAGATTTTCATATTAGCTACTTTGTGCTGCCACCTACTGCCAGGTACTCCATATCAGCGACCTTAGTAGTCATTAGACATCGTGATAGAACACAATGGGGCGCTCCGCGGAACTCACGGACTTCGAACGTGGTCAGGTGATTGGGTGTCACTTGTGTCAGAAGTCTGTATGCGGGATTTCCACGCTCCTAAACATCCCTAGGTCCACTGTTACCGACGTGGTAGTGAAGTGGAAACGTGAAAGGACACGTACAGCTCAAAAGCGCGCAGGCCGACCTTGTCTGTTGACTGACAGAGATCGCCGACAGTAGAAGAGGGTCATAATGTGTAATAGGCAGATATCTATCCAGACAATCACACAATTCCAAACTGCACCAGGATCCACTGTAAGTACTATGACAGTTAGGTGGGAGATGAGAAAACTTAGATTTCATGGTCGAGCGGCTGCTCATAAGCCTCACATCACGCCGGTAAATGACAAACGACGACTCACTTGGTGGAACGAGCGTAAACATTGGACAATTGAACAGTGGAAAATGTTGTGTGGAGTGACGAATCTCGGTACACAATTTAGCGATCCGATGGCATGGTGTGGGTATGGGGAATGCTCGGTGAACGTCATCATCCAGCGTGTGTAGTGCCAACAGTAAAATTCGGAGGCTGTGGTGTTATGGTGTGGTTGTGGTTTTCACAGAGGAGGCTTGCACCCCTTGTTGTTTTATGTGGCACTTTCACAGCACAGGCCTACACTGATGTTTTAAGCACCTTCTTGCTTCCCACGGTTGAAGAGCAATTCGCGGATGCCGACTGCGTCGTTCAACACAATCGAACACCTGTTCATAATGCTCGGCCTGTGGCGGAGTGGTTACACGACAGTAATGTCCCTGTAATGGACGGGCCTTCATAGTGTCCTCACCTGAATCCTATAGAACAGCTTTGGAATGTTTTGGAACGCCGACTTCGTGCCAGGCCTCACCAACCGACATCGATACCTCCCCTCAGTGCAGCACTCGATGAAGAATGGGTCGCCATTCCCGAAGAAACCTTCCATCACCTGACTGAACGTAAGCCTACGAGAGTGGAAGCTGTGATCATGGCTAAGGGTGGGCCAACACCACACTGAATTCTATCATTACCGACGGAGGGCGCCACGAACTTGTAAGTAATTTTCAGTCAGGTGTCCTGATTCTTTTGATCACAAAGTGTACCATATAGCGTAAAGTTACCAATAATGATTACCACATAAAGTTACTGTACAACTTAAACAATTCTTCTCAATTTCCCACAGATCTGTTTCGATTTCCTTAAGCTCCTACAAAAATATACGATTCAGTTATCGTTTGCGGTTGACTGGCAACCAGCAGTTGATGCAGCAGAGCGATGTGACAACTGTGCTCAGGACAGAAAGTGTAAGAAAACTCGTGCTCTGGTCGGTCGTTGCGATGGCAGCTGTCGTGTAAGCAGCTAGCTGTCAGCCAGTTCGTGATTATGATCCAGGTATGGAGGGTGTAGCGTGTGCTGGCGCCTACTCACCGTTGGTGGCGACGCTGTGCACGGACGGCGCGTCCCCAGGGCCGTCCTCTCTGCAAACGGCCAGCACGCGGCCGCCGCCCCTCGCCGCCATGGCGGGCACCAAACCCAGGGCCACCTGCAGCCGAAAGCGTCAGCCACACTGCGGTGATTCCCATAACCTTCACTTAACTACGTATTCCGTGGATCATACCAAAAGTACCGGTATGAAATGAGCGTTTTTTTGTGAAAATGAAACACTAATTCTGAATTGAAAAGTAAAAACATTTTATTCAAAGTACTGACTATTGCTTTCTACACATTTTGACCACCTTTCTGGCTATTTGTGGACACCACGCTAATAGAAATATTCGTCTTTTGAAGCAAACCAATCAGACACCCAATTTTCGACTTCTTCGTAGGAATCTAAGTGTTCCTCAGCCAATGCGGGTCCCATTGACGAAAACAAATGGTAGTCGCAAGGGGCCAAGTCTGGTGAATACGGCGGGTGGGGTAGCAGCTCCCAGCCAAGTGCTTTGATTGTATCCTGAACCAGTTTTGCTTTGTGTGCAGATGCATTTTCCTGTAAAAAAAAATTACTTTGCCATATCTTCTGGCCCAGTCTTGTCTTTTTTCGATCAATGCATAGTTCAAATTGATCATTTGTTGCCTGTAGCGATTAATATTCACAGTTTCACAGGGTTTCAGAAGCTCGTGATACACCACACCTTTCTGATCCCACCAAACACAGAGCATTGTCTTCTTGCCGAATCGATCTGGTTTTGCAGTCGATGTTGATGGTTGTCCCGGATTAACCCATGATTTTTCCCGTTTAGGATTGTTAAAGTAAATCCATTTTTAATCGCCAGTAACAATTCGATGCAAAATTGATTTTCTTTCATGGCTTTGAAGCAAAATTTGACAAATGGTTTTTCGGTTTTCCATCTGTCTTTCATTAAATTCATGTGGCAACTATTTTCCACAGTTTTGGATTTTTCCCATAGCTTTCAAACGGTCAGAAATTGTTTGTTGTGCAACATTTAGCATTGCTGCCATTTGCTTCTGACTCAAAGTATCATCTTCATCCAATATTGCTAGCAATTCGGCGTCTTCGAACTTTTTTGGTGGTCTTCCACGTTCTTCATTTCTTACATCAAAATCATTATTTCTGCACCGTTGAAACAATCTTTTGCGTGTTGCTTCTGATAGAGCATGATCACCATATGCCTCGACAAGCATTCGATGCGACTCTGCGGCACTTTTCTCCAAATGAACACAAAAAATTAATGCTTTCCGCAAATCATCACTTTCTGGTACAAAATTCGACATTTTTAACACGATGAAAACATATGATGTTGTTTGTTCCATGACTTGATGTATACTAGATATCTTTGACAGATGTCATGCCAACAAAAAAAAAGCCTCGTTCACAACAAATGTTCCCTATCGACACATTTGTCTCTTAACGCTCATTTCATACCGGTACACCTGGTAATTGTGACCTCTCGATATGACATAAAACGAGTGATTATGAAATGTCGTAGTACATATGAAAATATGACAATCTACATTTCTTAAGTTTTTTAAATTTTCTTTTTACACATTTTTTTCACGTGCATGTAGTAATCTATGCTTAACGTGTTCAATCTCTCTATCCCCATCTCTTAACCCCTCCTTAGAGTCATAAACCAGCGAGGAGATGAATCGATATACTGACATCCTATCCACATGTCTTTTCAACTCTACAGTAGCACAGGAGACTCTCTGCGGCTGTGACAGCTCAGCATCTCTACCCAAAGAGGATAGGAAAAAAAGTACCAGTGTTTTGTTAAATTCGTCACAATAATTTACGGGGACTGACATGAAATCTCATTGTGAGAGTTTTGATGTTTATAATCTGGTGTCGTATTGTTTGAGGAAACGTAAACTGAAAAATGGTTCAAATGGCTCTGAGCACTATGGGACTTAACTGCCGAGGTCATCAGTCCACTAGAACTTAGAACTACTTAAACCTAATAACCTAAGGACATCACACACATCCATGCCCGAGGCAGGATTCGAACCTGCAACCTCTCGGCCACCTCGTCCGGTTAACGCGATCATATACGATGAATATCTACTGCACTTTTGTTTCGAACGTTGTTTTTTTTTTTATTTTGTAATACATTACTATATTTTAGGCAACGGCCTTGCCGCAGTGGATACACCGGTTCCCGTGAAATCACCGAAGTTAAACGCTGTCGGGCGTGGTCGGCACTTGGATGGGTGATCATCCAGGCTGCCATGAGCTGTTGCCATTTTTCGGGGTGCACTCAGCCTCGTGATGCCAATTGAGGAGCTACTCGTCCGAATAGTAGCGACTTCGGTCAAGAATACCATCATAACGACAGGGAGAGCAGTGTGCTGACCCCATGCCCCTCCTATCCACATCCTCCTCAGAGGATGCCACGGCGGTCGGATGGTCCCGGTAGGCCACTCATAGCCTGAAGACGGAGTGCTTTTGTTACTCTATTTTAGTTGTTTTGGTAATATTCTTCCCAAACATTAAAAACTTAGTTCAGTTTTTTATGGTTTGGGTGGGAAAGGCTTACACACACACACACACACACACACACACACACACACACAGAGTTTCAGTTCATGTTTGAAGAAATTTTGTTATCTATTAAATTCTTTATATAAACTGAAAGAAGTCAAAGATTTTAAAGCGGAATACCTCACGCCTTTGTGTGCCACACCAAGTCGAAGAGATATACAAGGTGCTTCTTATTAACGTTTAAAAATCTCTCAAGCGACTTGGATGAAGCTCAATCAACTAATTTAATGACAGACAAATGGGGCTGCAAATGCGCGGAAATGCCTCAAAAATGGATGACGAATGTTGAACATGGGATGTCGCCAGATGCCGTACATCGCGACACGTGCAGCAGTTGACCCCATGTGCCGGCCGGAGTGGCCGAGCTGCTCTAGGCGCTAGTCTGGAACTGCGCGACCGCTACGGTCGCAGGTTCGAATCCTGCCTCGGGCATGGATGTGTGTGATGTCCTTAGGTTAGCTAGGTTTAAGTAGTTCTAAGTTCTAGGGGACTGGTGACCTCAGAAGTTAAGTCCCATAGTGCTGAGAGCCATTTGAACCCTTTTTTTGACCCCATCGGTCTGTCGCACCTGATCGTCCTAAATCCAATCAAATATCATGTCGGTGTGGCTCCGGGCCTACGATCGCGTCTTGAGCGACTGGGGCTCTAGGTTCAAGTTTTGCGTCTGGCAGGCAGTATCTTTTTATTGTTTTAGACAATTAGGTTTTTAAATTGAGGTAAAATTTATTATTGTATTTACCGGTTTCGTGGTCTCCGAAAGTTTACTGCAAAGTACAGTACGACGAAAACCTACCGTACCGCGTCACAGGTAAATGATTCGTCGTTATCTGTAAGTAACCTGCGTTTTCTTGCGTTTAAAACCTGTCACATTGACAAAAGGTGTTCGAAATTTGCACCACTGTGTAGCGGTGTGTAGCACAACCCTCTGCCGGCGACTGTAAGATCGACACCTCCCAACTGCTGCACATGTGGTTAGGTGGTGACGTTACAGTTTCAACATTTATCATCCACTTTTGGCGTATTCCAGACATTTGCGGCTCCGTGTGTCTTATATTAAATTACTTGTTGCAGCGACGTCCAGGTCGCTTCGGGTGTATTTAGACGTTAATAAGAATCACCCTGTATAATGTATAGTCATTCTCCTTCTAGTATTTTGTTCGTGAATGTTTCTATTATTTTCAAACTATTATTGAGTGTCGACAACAAACTTCACAAGGGAGGAGATGTACTGCTAAACATAGCACCATGTCCAGGTGTTTAAAGAGCTGTCTACAAGAGGTTCTGGAATAGACACAACATATATTTATTATACGTTTCCGAGCAACAAATAATATTGCTTTGTTAAAAACCGTTCACCATACAAGACAGCATAAAATAGTTTTTTTACTTAAGACAACCAGTTTCAGTGTCATCTTCAGGTGAGTAAGAAAGTGCTTATACTTGGAATGTGATCAAATGTTCAAATGGCTCTAAGCACTATGGGACTCAACAACTGAGATCATCATCCGATTGACTTAGAACTACTTAAACCTATCTTAACCTAAGGACATCACACACATCCATGCCCGAGGTAGGATTCGAACCTGCGACCGTAGCAGCAGCGCGGTTCCGGACTGAAGCGCCTAGAACCGCTTGGCCACAACGGCCGTCCTTGGAATATGTCTCATTAGTTAAGAACTGAAACATATTTAATTCGCAAAATCCCCTTTACACATTCTTCTTACTGCATGCTTAATAGAAAAATTGAGGTACTTCCTCTGCAATAAATTTCCCATCACGACAATACCAGAATAATAAACTACAGCAGAATAAATACCTTAATGTTCCTATTATGCACGCAGTAATACGAACCTGTAAACGGGTTTTTTAGGGAGGATTAAATACATGTTTCACTTCTTGGTAAAGTACAATTCTGTAATCTTTTTATTCTTAAAGATCGCTCATTAAAGTAATTAATTTTAAATATGAAAAGAGAATTATTTGCTATACGTTACATGGTTCCGATGCGTGAGCCATCTAGTGGCTCTCACAGACTATTAAAAGGTTATCTTGGCAATAATACCTGTCAGTTGTATCTTATACGCCATTTAAAGTGGATTTTCACTGTTTAGAATACGTCCAGCATATGTAAACAGTTGTTCTGTTGTGTACCGTGTTTGTATGATGCAACAAGCAACTGTGAGCAATATGTTTACGGACACAGCCTGTTGCACAAGGTGCTTTATGTTTTTAAATACAGGTTGATTATAATTACGGTTAAAATTTCAAAATTCTGTAGAAATAACACCACTAGTCAGAATGACCTCAAATTGCAATGGAATATTATCAGAGACCGTAGCAGTCGCGCGATTTCGGACTGAAGCGCCTGAACCACTGGACCACAGCGGCCGGCGGTGTTATTTCTACAGAGGTTTGAAAGTTTAACTATACTCACCCTGTATTTTAGCGATGACAGACATTTTATAATGTGCTGTTTTATCCACTTCACATCTTGTGCGTGACGTCAGCGTAAAATCAACACTTTTACAACAAAAGATGTGAGGGTGTGTAAATGTACAGGTCCACACTGGTTTTTATAGTATCAGTCTAAAACTTTTATATCGAATGTTACATCTTAACTAAAGAGGCATCTTACATGCACATGCATTTTCTTTACTGATCTGAAGATGACAGCATAATCTATTGATATGAGTTGACTTAATTTAAAAAAAAAATGTTTTATGCGATGTTGTACTGTTGAATGGTTTTTAACAATTATACAGTTCGCCCTTAAGTTCTCTCAAAATGAGAAAATGCAATTAATATTGCTTTTATCTTTCCCGGTTTCTGTGTGATCAAGATTTGATGACTCACTGTTTTACTCACAGATTGTAATAAACAACTGTCATCGAGCTGATAATGCCATAGCGCGAGAACACATCAAAGTTGAAAACCAGCCCCGCACTACTTTGCCACAACAACAAAATGGAAGAGGTCTGGTTCCTTTTCTCCCGAAGAAACGTATATGTGTCGTGGATAGGTCTACCAGTTATATGCTCTAGGTGGTTTTTGAGAAAGTTCTTTAAAAATCACCTCTACACTTCGTCATAATTACACTACATATAATAATTTCAATCCCAAAGACAGAATGTGTTGACAGATGTGATAATTACCGAACTAACAGTTTAATAAGTCACGGCTGCAAAATACTAAAGCGAATTCTTTATAGACGAATGGAAAAATTAATAGAAGCCGACCTCGGAGAAGATCAGTTTGGATTCCGTAGAAATATTGGAACACGTGAGGCAATATTGACCCTACGACTTATTTTAGAAGCTACATTAAGGAAAGGCATACCTACGTTTCTAGCATTTGTAGACTTAGAGAAAGCTTTTGACAATGTTGACTGGAATACTCTCTTTCAAATTCTGAAGGTGGCAGGGGTAAAATACAGAGAACGAAAGGCTATTTACAATTTGTACAGAAACCAGATGGCAGTTATAAGGGTCGAGGGGTATGAAAGGGAAGCAGTGGCTGGGAAGGGAGTGAGACAGGGTTGTAGCCTCTCCCCGATGTTATTCACTCTGTATATTGAGCAAGCAGTAAATTAAACAAAAGAAAAATTCAGAGTAGGTATTAAAATCCATGGGGAAGAAATAAAAACTTTAAAGCTCGCCGATGACATTATCATTCTGTCAGAGACAGCAAAGGACTTGGAAGAGCAATTGAACGGAATGGACAGTGTCTTGAAAGGAGCATATAAGACGAACATCAACAAAAGCCAAGCGATAATAATGGAATGTGGTCGAATTAAGTCGGGTGATGCTGAGGGAATTAGATTAGGAAATGAGACACTTAAATTAGTAAAGGAGTTTTGCTATTTGGGGAGCAAAATAACTGATGATGGTCGAAGTAGAGAGGATATAAAATGTAGACTGGCAATGGCAAGGAAAGCGTTTCTGAAGAAGAGAAATTTGTTAACATCGAGTATAGATTTAAGTGTCAGGAAGTCTTTTCTGATAGTATTTGTATGGAGTGTAGCCATGTATGGAAGTGAAACATGGACGATAAATAGTTTGGATAAGAAGAGAATAGAAGCTTTCGAAATGTGGTGCTACAGAAGATTGATGAATATTAGATTGGTAGATCACATAACCAATGAGGAGGTATTAAATTGGATTGGGGAGAAGAGCAATTTGTGGCACAACTTGACTACAAGAAGGGATCGGTTGGTAGGACATGTTCTGAGGCATCTAGGGATCACCAATTTAGTATTGGAGGGCAGCGTGGAGAGTAAAAATCGTAGAGGGAGGCCAAGGGATGAATACACTAAGCAGATTCAGAAGGATGTAGGTTGCAGTAGGTACTGGGAGATGAAGAAGCTTGCACAGGATAGAGTAGCATGGAGAGCTGCATCAAACCAGTCTCAGGACTGAAGGCCACAGCAACAACAACACTTCGTCACTTATTAAAAAAAACACCGTTGACTAACGCATATAGTACTCGTTATATTCTTCAAATAATTTGATTTTACTGTGGATATGGAATTCGTGTAGGTGGTGTCCCATAGTTTCTTGAGCGCCGTTAGCTTCTGCTATTAGAGTCTGCATGGCTTCTGCCGCAATGTGATAGTAACGCTGGATGTCCTCGCAAGCTCCTGCCAAGATGATGACAGCAGCTGTCGTCTGCTTCCGGAGATATTTCGGCGATGCTTTCACTGGTTAGCCCACGGGAACGAGGCCATGGGCAGCGGACCCATTGTGCGCGCTTCGCGCTCCGCTGCAGACGCCGGACCGACGCTCGCATGCCGAGCTGCTGGCAGGGCCAACCCGAGAGAAGCCGCAGACACCATTCGCACACGCCAAGTTGGCACTTGGCGCGGTCGCTGATGGGAACGCCCGTAAAAGCAATTCCCAAACACGGCCGCTTCCATCAGCCGCCGCAGTGAGCGTCTACTTGTTTGAAGCTAATAATACCGAACTTAACGGCGAATCTATTGCGCACATTTTTTACCATATAAAATATCCAAAATTGGACGCGCTTAAGGTTTAGTAGCGCATTACATTCGAGTACAAACTTGAATCTGTCGTTCAACGGCAATAATATAGAAATTTAGTTATTGTTCCTTATGTCACAATTCACAACTTCGTTACGTTATCGTTAGCTTGTTGTGTAGTGTGTTTGGATTAAGTCACTATATGGAAAGCAAGAAGAGAAGTACGAGGGTCACTCCAAAAGAAATGCACACTATTTCTTTTTAAATCAATCTTTTATTCTACATGTTTGAAAGTTTTACAGTGTGTAGATACATTCTTTAGGAACAATTTTTTCATTTCTCCGCGTAACTTCCATCCCTCTCAACTGCCTTACGCCATCTTGGAACCAGCGCCTGTGCACCCTCATGGTAAAATTCTGGACCAACCTGTTGGAGCCACTGTTTGACAGCGTGCACAAGGGAGGCATCATTTTCAAACCTTGTTCCACGAAGAGAGTCTTTCAGTTTCCCAAAGAGATGATAGTCACATGGAACCAGGTCAGGGCTGTAAGGTGGGTGTTTCAGTTTTGTGATCGCTTCTGTGGTTTTTTGACTGACATGTGGCCGTGCATTGTCGTGCAACAGCAAAACATCCTGCTTTTGCCGATTTGGTCGAACACGACTCAGTCAAGCTTGACGTTTCTTCACTGTCGTCACATAAATCAGAATTTATGGTGGTTCCACTTAGCATGATGTCCACAAGCAAGAGTCCTTTGGAATCGACAAATACCGTAGCCATAATTTTTCCAGTAGAAGGTGCGGTTATTAATTTTTTTTTTCCTTGGGTGAATTTGCATGATGCCTCTCCATTGCCTCTCCGTCTCTGGCGAAAAATCATGGAGCCATGTTCCATCACCTGTCACATTTCTTCCAAGAAATTCATCTCCACCATTCTCGTACTGTTCCAAAAATTAGCTGCATACCGTTTTTCTTGTTTCTTTGTGAGCCACTATCAACATCTTGGGAACCCACCTGACACAAGCCTTTTTTAACGCCAATACTTTCAGTATTCTACAAACACTTCCTCCCCCTATCCCAACGTAGAGTGACAATTCGTTCACTGTGATGCGTCTGTCAGCAGTCACCAATTCGTTAACTCTCTGCACATTGTCTGGAGTGTGTTCAGTGAGAGGCCTGCCACTGCGAGGACAATCCTCAATATTGCCGTGCCCGCTTTCATCATGTAAGCTGCTTGGCCACTGACTAACTGTACTGCGATCGACAGCAGCATCTCCATACACCTTAACTATACTGCGATCGACAGCAGCATCTCCATACACCGTTTTCAACCTCTTGTGGATGTTTCCCACTCTCTCGTTTTCACAGTACAGGAATTCTATGACAACACGTTGCTTCTGACTTCTTGAAGACATGCTGTCACTGCGCCACTCACTGGTACAGGTTGAACTAAGTTTGAAAACAAGCGGGAAGGATGTATCTACACACTGTAAAACGTTCACACATGCAGAGTGAAAACTGTATTTTTACAAAAATAGTGGCATTTCTTTTGGAGTGACCGTCGTACATCGTATGATGATACTTTCAAGCGTAAATTAATTATTTATGTTAAAAAATATGGAGGGCAGGGTGAAAGTTCAGTGTAGCTAAGAGTAATGTTCGTTTATGGAAGAAACAAAAATTGGCATTATTTGCAACTACCACTACTTAAAAGAATTTCACTGGTCCTCGCAAAAGAAGACATACTGACGATGAAGTAAAAGTTTTGGATTTCGTCTGTGAAAGGAGGAAGACTGGACAACCTGTGACTAGTAACATCAAAAGAAACAAAGCAAAAGAGATAGCTGCAGTTCTTAATAAATTATATCGAGACAAGAGTTTAGGGCTAGATGTGGATGAGTTGATCGCGTTATGTAACTATCGGGCTTAACTTTACGACGCCGCACAATATGCCAAATGCTTCCACAGGATTTTGAGAAAAAACTTCCATAATTTCAGTGGTATGTCATCACACTTCGAAAAGAGAAGAATTTTTCGATGGGCCAAATAGGCAACTCTCTGGAGACGCCAATTCGGTTGGATAAGCCACGTAATTACATGACTGTTGAGGAGGGACAAAATAGCTATCATCAAAGCATCATGATGCGAAAAGCAGCGGATAACTGTAATGCTTGCAGTCACAGGAAAAGGCGCAAGCTTCTCCCTTTCTTAATCTTCAGTCGGAAAACGAACCCCCTAAAAATGAAAAGCTGTTCCCTCATGATGCCATTCTTCGAAATCAAGAGAAAGGATGAGCGACAAACTTTAAAGCTTGACTGGTTCTGAAACGTGTGGGAACTCAGACCTGCTGGGCTTTCCAGACTGCTATCAAAGGTCTGTCGTCCGCACCTGGTAGCGTGATGGAGTGTCATGGCTAACGGCCCGGGTTAGATTCTCGGCTAGGTCGGAGATTTTCTCCGCTCAGGGACTGAGTGTTGTGTTGTCCTTATCATCATGTCATCCTCATTGACACGCAAGTCGCCGAAGTGGCGTCAACTCGAAAGACTTGCATCAGGTGAACGGTCTACCCGACGGGAGGCCCTAACCACTCGGCATTTCCATTTCCAGTGGTCGGTTGAGAGGTGGCATGAGCCCCCTCTCATATTTCTATCTTACTCTGAGTAATTCGATTTTCCTCTAATTGCATGTGGTGAAAAGTCGCTATTCCTTCAGACGCGGACTTCCCACGCAGCATCTCTCGTCACCCGTGTGGTCCAGTGACAGGCGGGCTCTGCTGATCTTGAAAGGGTTAAGCCGACGGGTGTGAGGGAGTCGAGTGGATGCTTTCCAGACACCGACATTGTCATAAGAGCGGGGCAACACGCCACAGGGGTCTGACGGAGCGGCTGGGCTAGAGATTCCGTTAGTTCTCACTAGTGTAGCAGCAATTAATGTTTGGTTGGCTGGGTGTTTCTCTTAAGATTTGAGTTGCAAGGAATTGGCTCCACATACCACTTCGTCATAAATGTCACAATCTAGTTTATGGACAACTTTACCTTCACAGCATTTATTTGAGTCTCCAATTTGATCCAGTTTGATTTATTGTAAATGTTTCATGTGTTTTGTTTATTATTTTGAGTTTAGTCATACTAAATGAAATTGTTATTTTGGACAGAACTTTCATTCTGTTAATCGGTAGAGCAACTCTTTCATTTCTCACTACGTTAATGAAACTTTCCTTTATTTAATTAATTTCTATCAAATTAAATTATTGCAGGTGCCAAACTCTTTTCTACTCCACTTGCAGGGTCGATTAGTCAGTTCGCGTTTTCTCTTAATCCATGTGCAACAGCAAAAGTCGGAGTTAGGAAAGGGGGGAGCGGCTTGGAGCATCATTTACATATGAAGATTCTATAAGAATTTAGTGCTAAATACACTGATAGGACATCTGCTAATACATGAGGGAATGACTTCATGGTACCAAAGGGAGCTGTAGAGGGCAAAAACTGTAGAGGAAGACAGAGATTGGAATACGTCAAATAAATAATTGAGGACGTAGGTTGCAAGTGCTACTCTGACATGAAGAGGTTAGCACAGGGGAGGAATTCGTGGCGGGCCGCATCAAATCAGTCAGTAGACTTAGGGCTCAAAAAAAAAAAAAAAAAAAAAAAAAATCCTGCTATCCCCGGCACCTCGCACGGTCTTGACGTACTTCGTGGTCATCTCACTGACGATGTAAACAAGAAGATACATAGCCCAGGCAGTCAGTCACCTGGTTACTATTCCTGAAGGAATGACTTCCGTTTTACAACTATTTAAAGGTTACGTTCAGGAACAGTACGAAAATTGGTTATGCGGGCAAGATTGCAGGCCCTCTAGCCTCTTAATACACTTATAAAGGGCCAAAAAATCAGACTATCTTACATTTCTAAAATATGAATTTGCATACATGCATATTAATGTCATTTCGCCAACGTATTACGCTCTCATACAAAGTAGGTACATGTACACGATCGGGAGTAGGATTCATATATATCGTAATTTTGTTCTTTTCAACATAGGAGACAAGTGGAAACTTTTGGGCTGTGAGGAGGCCAACGTCTCACAACAGCAGGAGGTGGGGGGACATCCGGTCACTGGGAATTGCGGACCGCCTCCTGACCTAAGTCTGGCAACTTTCTCTTTTGATATCGGGTCTCAGGGGCCTGAGTGACGGGCAAGACGTCCTGGTGGAGGCTATCATAAGTTGCTCCACTGTTACGTCAGCACACGTTTGCAGTCACTGTCGGGAATTGGCGGGAAGGAGTGGTACTGGCGCCCAGGTTGCCGGAGTAGGGGAGACATACGAAGGACCCGCCTGTTGCCTTTCAGCTGATTTCTTAGTCGCCCATATTCTAAGTTAGGTTTGTCAACGGTGGCATTTGTAGAACCGCTTTGCCTTCTTGTGTGATATCGTGGTACAGCATCCAGTTACCCACTTGTTTAGTATTATATATTTCACCTGTTTTCTTTGCTCCCCCTAGATTCCCTTTTTGTTCTAGGTTCTTGCCAACACCTCTGTCATATGAGGACTATTTACATCTTTGGTTTACTTTAATATACAGGGTGTTACAATAAGGTACGGCCAAACTTTCAGGAAACATTCCTCACACACAAAGAAAGATTATATGTTATGTGGACATGTGTCCGGAAACGCTTACTTTCCATGTTAGAGCTCATTTTATTACTTCTCTTCAAATCACATTAATCATGGAATGGAAACACACAGCAACAGAACGTACCAGCGTGACTTCAAACACTTTGTTGCAGGAAATGTTCAAAATGTCCTCCGTTTGCGAGGATACATGCATCCACCCTCCGTCGCATGGAATACCTGATGTGCTGATGCAGCCCTGGAGAATGGCAAATTGTATCACATCCTCCACAATACGAGCACGAAGAGTCTCTACATTTGGTACCGGGGTTGCGTGACAGGAGCTTTCAAATGCCCCCATAAATGAAAGTCAAGAGGGTTGAGGTCAGGAGAGCGTGGAGGCCACGGAATTGGTCCGCCTCTACCAATCCATCGGTCACCGAATCTGTTGTTGAGAAGCGTACGAACACTTCGACTGAAATGTGCAGGAGCTCCATCGTGCATGAACTACATGTTGTGTCATACTTGTAAAGGCACATGTTCTAGCAGCACAGGTAGAGTATCCCGTATGAAATCACGGCGGTGAATCGAGGAAGTATAGTACATACTGACAAAACTAAAATGAGCTCTAACATGGAAATTAAGCGTTTCCGGACACATGTCCACATATCATATTTTCTTTATTTGTGTGTGAGGAATGTTTCCTGAAAGTTTGGCCGTACCTTTTTGTAACACCCTGTACATGAATGTTCATTGTACAAATTCATGATCAATTTTGTGTTCCATTTAAAGAAAACAAATGTAATTATGAATTTTTAGGACGGCATTTATCTGTTAAACTGTCACAGCCATCAGAACAATTTCCCATCACAATTTTTAGAGGGGAACTTTGATCATTTAATTTAATCAATAAAATATATGAGGGGATAGCCACCGCATGTAGGATTTATATCAGGGCCATTATAAGACTGCGTTGTACACCTTGTGCAGACTCAATATTAACTCACTTGGGTGTGATTTGCGTAACATCGCGATTCTGCCCTCTGACTTGCGCGCACGTCAGTTAAGGGTCCAAAGATATCTTGTTTCGTGCGATCCAAAACGTGAAGTGACCCTGTCAGGAAAAATTAACTATGCTGCACCTCATATTATAGCCTGCCTGGGAAGGCGCTGTAGCACCAATGATTGTAAAATCAATTAAGAAATACTCTATCCCAAATACTCTAGACGGCAGTTAAGGTGATGTGCTCTGAAACGACACCAAGGATGATGGGGAACGAGGAAATGAATCTGTTGCTGACGTACGCTCCTCCGAAGATACCAGACATGATGAATGACATTCATGAATAATGAGTAATGCATGTTGTTTATGGTATGTTTGTTTGCATGCCATGTAAGTAATCAAGTTAGGTGTTCTTTTTTTTAATAGTGACTATGCCACTTAACACTGGGTCATTTAAAATTTTTGTTGCTTTGATAGTTAATGTATACATCCGTTGTTGTGTTAAATACATTTAGCAACCAGCGATGCGTCAGCGAACTCTTTTTTTTAATACTTTCATTTTTAAAACTGTGGTGCACATTACATTCAATGGCGCATTAGATTCGTGTAAAGGCAAACGTCCATTTCCACACGATACTGCTGTTCGCTTGACGCATTGAAAAACACATGGGTGGAATGACGATGGTTAAAGCACGTATTCTCCCTTCCACTGTGCAAACCGTTGGCGGTGTTTGGTTGCTAAAACTAATATGCGTATTTACATAGTGGGTTGGTATTTCAACATTGTGAACCTGACATTTCCTCTCAGGAAGCCAAGCTCGTCACACGCCATGATAAAGGCGAATGATTAAAAAATTAAGTCTTAGCAACAACTAGCCCAACTGGTAGTAGCTTTCATGGGATTCTTGCCGTACGCGGGGTGAAGATTGCAATGGTTTGTGAGGCGATAGGATCAAGTGATCACCAATACGACTACAGAACGGAAGTAGCAGCCCTCTCAGCTGTGTTTGGCACTCAGCAAAACTCTGTCCTGGAAAAAGCCAACAGTTGCTCCAGATGCCACAGTCGGCGGAAAGAGAAGAGTTTGGTATGACAACTGCAACACTACCTGCAGGCGGTTCGGGATGTCGCTGACAACTGCCGCCCAGCAATGTGAAAGTCAACGGGAAATCATCACATCACCTCTCCCTACTACATGCAGTTCCCTGCTAAAAAACGTCGTCTGAGCTTTCCCCCACGTAAAATATTCCGGAAGCAAAACAGTCCGACACTCCCCAACGGGACTATTTCGGAAGAGCTATCAAACAAAAAGAGAATGCTGAATAGGATGGGCACATGCAACGTTAGAAAACTAATATACAGTAAGAGCTATAGAATTTAAAAGAACAAATGTCTTGGGACTTGGTGAAATTCTCTAACCAGACGAGGGAGACTTTCGTAGTGGAAATCACAAGATCATTCATATTCCGTCTAATAATGGTAAAACAGAAGTAGGAATAGTAATGAATATGGCAACTGGTAACAGAATGAAGGGTTAGCTGCAGAAAACAGAAAGTTTATAGTGAAATTTACTGTATAGTCACTGATATTTTGTAATCAAATAGGTACATTTTACAACCTTAGATGAGGATGACAGTGAATTGTATATTTATGGCACAGGATTCGCAGTACACAGGACGATAACAAACCCAGTAATGGACTTCACATCGCCTAACGAAATAATCAGCATACTGTCAATTAAGTCGACAAACAGGGCATACACGATCATAAACGTAAACGCGCCAACAAATGACCACAACAAGGACACAGACGCCATTGAGAACTTTTCGACAGTAATGGAGAAGACGATCAAGAAAGTACCTACATACCGAACTAAAATTATTGTTGGAGACTTCAACGCAAAACTAGGAAAAGAAAAATACAGACATTACAGGAAGATACACATCAGACCGTGACACAAACCTAAACAGGAGACACCCGATAGAATTCTGCGAGATCCAAGACCTCAAAGTCATGTCAACGAACTACAACAAACCCATACAGAAATTAATCACATGAAAACTCCCAAATGGCAAGAGAGAATTACCTATCGACCACGTCATAACACAAAGAGAAGCACAGAGGGAAATCCAGAACATTAACACAGGAAAGGTCTTCTTTGACTCGGATCACCAGATAGTACAGATAAAGACACGCCTAATCCCTAACAGGAAACAACAGAAAACTAAGATCATTAGACCATACCCAGAACTACTAATACTCAACCAAGAGAAAATACTGGAAAAATTAAGATAGGCAAAACCGGGAACAGCTATGAGGAAAGCTTGAGGAAGTCATGAAATTAGCAGTAGCACCGAGAACCAGGAAACACCGCTGGTGGAACCACACATGTGACCTAGCAACTGAAAAAGGAACCAACGAATGGAATAGATTAGAGAAACAGACCACCTGGTTGGCGAATACCAGGCTGTGTTTCGTAAACTCAGGTCCTGCGCTGAACAGATACGGAACCTGAAGATGATACTGCAACACAAATAGAACATAACCATAATCTTAGTCGACTTCAAGAAGGCGTACGTCTCAATAGACAGAAATCCCCTTAAAAATACTGAAATAATACAGGATAGATAGGAAGACACTAATCATAATTGAGCAAACACTACCCAACACGACATCTAAAGTGAAGTTCTGTGGAGAGCTCTCAGAACAATTCGAAATGACAACAGGAGTCAGGCAGGGCGACGGCCTCTTGCCATTGCTATTCACACAGGACGATAACAAACCCAGTAATGGACTTCACATCGCCTAACGAAATAATCAGCATACTGTCAATTAAGTCGACAAACAGGGCATACACGATCATAAACGTAAACGCGCCAACAAATGACCACAACAAGGACACAGACGCCATTGAGAACTTTTCGACAGTAATGGAGAAGACGATCAAGAAAGTACCTACATACCGAACTAAAATTATTGTTGGAGACTTCAACGCAAAACTAGGAAAAGAAAAATACAGACATTACAGGAAGATACACATCAGACCGTGACACAAACCTGTGGAGAGCTCTCAGAACAATTCGAAATGACAACAGGAGTCAGGCAGGGCGACGGCCTCTTGCCATTGCTATTCACCATAGTACGGGACAAAATAGTGAAGGAATGAGAAGAGACACAGAAAGGAGTCTCCTTAGGAACAATAAGAGTCAAGTGCCTAGCGTTCGCAGACGATTTAGCCATCGTAACGGTAAGAGAAACAGAAACAATAAGGGCCGTAGAGGAACTGCACAAAATCGCAACCAAGACCGGACTACAGATATCATACGAGAAAACACAGTTCACGAACACCCAAAAACACCCAAAATTACACACAAAATATGGGACAATACAGAGAACAGAAAATTTCAAGTACCTAGGAGAAGCAATACAGATTACAGAAAGAAATAAGATTCCTAACGAAGAGAGAGAACGAAACTAGAGAAATCTTACAAACTCACTACAGTAAGAGAACTACACCACGAAAGGTCAAGCTACGACACTACGAGACGTTGGTACTACTAGAAGCACTATACGCAGCCGAGACCACAGTAGTACAAGGACAGCCACGAATCAAACAGACAGAGAAGACGGAATGAAAAATACCCAGGAAACTTTCGGGGTGACGCAAAAAGACGGGGCATGGATAAAGAGGCCAGCTGAAGAACAATTGGAACACGCAGAGAAAATAGCAGACCAGATCAGGAAACGAAGACTACAGTTTTACGAACCCTCAGCAGACTGGAACCACATAGGGCAACGAGACATATCTTGGTAGATCTTGGACTGGGTTAGCACAAGGTAAAACAACAAATAGATGAATGAAGTATGAAATGACATGGAACAACTCATCATCACACAGGAAACAATACAAAACAAAACACTCCTTAGGAACCTGATCAGAAGAAAACAATTACAAGAGATGCCACACAACAATCGAACACAATGGACCGAACAGAGACGACAAGAACACAGCCAGAGGATGAAGGAACATCGGAAGAACAGGAAAAAAGAGAAAAATGGCTCTGAGCACTATGGGACTTAACATCTATGGTCATCAGTCTCCTAGAACTTAGAACTACTTAAACCTAACTAACCTAAGGACAGCACACAACACCCAGTCATCACGAGGCAGAGAAAATCCCTGACCCCGCCGGGAATCGAACCCAGGAGGAAAAAAGAGAAGCCGAAGAGAACACAGGAACTAAAGTGGACCGAAGAACGAAAGCAGAAACACAGCACACGAATGAGGGACGTTTGGGCAGAACGTCAAGAGAAAACAACAGGAAAATGGACATGAAGTATAGTCTAAATGCGCTCTTCATGGCCATAGCACAAATAATAATAAATAGTGTGTGTGTGTGTGTGTGTGTGTGTGTGTGTGTGTGTGTGTGTGTCACCTCGTAACATTAGGAAGAGAATGTTACCGTAATGGGATACTGGACTGAAGACAGGGACTAGAAAATAACGAAGAATCGGACTTGTCGGCGGTACTCGAGGAGAGAAACGATTCTTTTCTGTGCACGAATATACTTTTCGAGAACCCTTTGAGGAGAAGGTGTTTGTAGATCAAGGAGGATGGAAGATTCATTTACGTAAAAGGGGAAAAAGATTCAAGATGAAGCTGACGACCTGCAAAGATACATTGCGTCTGGAACACGAAAAATGAAAAATAAAATAAAATAAATTGGTTATTGGTATCACTTATGATACAACCATTAACGTGAGATTTTAGTCTTTTGTGGTGTTGATTTTTAATGAGTCAACTAGAAAAAACACCTGATGAACGTAATGAAATGACAGAATGGTTGGGTAAATCAGTACATGAGTCGTTGCTGGAAACTCCAGTTGAGGAGAGGAAAGAATCGTGGGGCCTGGCCCATACAGGTTGGGGCTGGTAATACAGGCCGCCCTAAATCATACCCAGGAATACTAAACAAATACATCGATGTGCAGTGTTCGCTAAGTTGTATTGGATAAGGTAGGGAATTTCTGACGAATGCAAGGAGTTTTTAACTTTTCTAGTTGCTAAATTATTGCACCGGCTGTTATTTTAATTGAACTACACACTTTTTCTGTGGCATTGGGAAGAGCCTATGAAGAGCATTGCAAAGACATTAACGTGCGTGGAACTAATCAAGTACCGCCATCAGCAAAAGAAGTCCCTCAAACGACTCCTTACTGTGCCAGATGTAAGCAATCAAGGAACTCAGATGCGAGCTAAATATGGGTAACGTGTTATCACAAATAGACGAGACGTGGAAAACCTGCTGATAATAAAACCACTGTCTCAAATACGACCTAAGTGCAAATACATGAATCTAGTGCGCACTGTAGAAAAATTCAGCCAAAATGTTTCCCGATACAGGCCTCAAGCTGCCGGCGCATGGAACGAGGCAGCTGACGTTGACGTGTACGCGGACGAGATATCCCACGTCACGAGATAGAGCTACGTCGGCTCACAGCTCGAGCTGGTTGACGTGATTTTGTGCTCTCAGCACACTCCAGCGACGGTTGTCGGATTTATTTGACTCGCGAACCATACAGTTTGATCACAAAAATGGATCTACGTACAGTTCCTGTTAACACGAACATTTCCTCCCCTGAGCCTATGCTAGTCATGCTGTTCTCTCTGTGGAGTACATAAATAAAAACTTTAACACCCGCGAACGTGTAATAAGACAAAAATGGAAGATTCATGTCCACTCAGGAAAGACATAAGACTACAAAACGTTCACTAAATCAACACACTCGCTCCGGACAGAGAGTGCACTTAAATTTAGATATCAAGTTTTACAGAAATTGTTTCTATCAGTTTCATATGAAACTCCCACAACATTCTAGGAAACACGAAGGTAGAAAAAAGATCGTTTTTAGCAGGATGCGAACCCTCATCCGATCTAACACCAAGTCTATATTGCTGTACTCCAACCAACTCGCTATTGAGGATCCTCCATTCCCTGCCATTAGTTTCCGAAATGGCTTTGTCATTTAATTATATAACAAATCATAATAAGAATGACATGTTTTCATGAATTTTGAATGTGTTGTTGCAATGAGGCGGCTTACGAATCGTTCTCCTGACATTAAACGTGCTGGTGCTAACAAGGGAAACTCCCCATCGCAGCCCCATCAGATTTAGTGGTAAGATGGCCCAGTGCACAACACCTCAAAAACTGAACACAGATAGGGGTTGAAAACAGGAAGAAGGTGTACTGAACTGTGAAAAAAGAAGCAAAATAGGAACAGTGAAAGGTGCAAGCTGGAGATATGCACCAATGGACGGATTTGATTAACCATTCACTGTTTGCATTTTGCTTCTTTTTTCACAGTTCAGTACACCTTCTTTCTGTTTTCAATATTAATCCGTGTTCAGTTTTTACGGGCTATCCACCGGGCCATTTTCCCACTAAATCTGAGGGGATTGCAATGGGGAGTTTCCGTTGTTAGAAACAGCATATATTCATAGAGTGTAATACATAAAACATAAAACCCATAGAATACGGGCTTCTGCTGAACACGACAAATACAATATGGCATCTTGCTTTCTGCTTGCAATGTAGGGAGTATTCTTGCTTCCTTTTGATTCTACTTTACGTGACACGTCGCCGATATATCGCAGAACTTATTTTGTGTTTCACGTGACGAAAAGGTTTCTCAGCGAGAAACAGCAGGAAGTAACGTTATAAAACTCGTCTAGCGCAACTTAAACGTTAGCTAACTCGTCCCGTATGCCAACGACATTGCTATGAAATCAGTGAATGTCAGTGAGCAAACCACTCGTGCCTTGAATGAAGAACCTGAAACCTGATATGGATGTTCTATCATGAATAAGCGTTGATGTGGTTTCGGAAGTACAGCTACCTGGCTACTTGATCCATTTCTTTCAGGGGGTCTTGTGAGAAAAGAGGGAGTCGGGTTTTGCAGATTTCATTTCTTGAGGATTGGGAAAGTAATACCTATTGGATATAAAGTGAATGCAGTATATGACAACTGTGAAGCATCAACAAGTGTTTCAACATGGTGTCTATATGTGGCCTTCGCAAGAGTAGCGGTGCCGACTACAGTTTATCATTTCTGGCTCAGCGATGCACCTGTTTGCTCGAAAGGGTTGTGTATGACTTCAGACACAACGGTAAGGAGATGTGGGTTGAAGAGTGGCATGGAAACTGTCATCATAGGAAAACTCGACAGGCGCAGAAACGATCAGCGAACAAGACAACACAGCACGCAGAAGGTTTACTTAATTTATATTTCTCCGATTACGAATAATGTACAAAGAAATAAAGTCCAGCTCTCGTCAACAAGGATAGATGTTATCAGAATTGCGACCAGGCGGCTTGTACTTGGCATAAGATAGTGAAGAAGCACAAAGTGTGAGTGGGCCGTCTTGTTTCTGCCAGTCGTCCTATATCATGGCGACAGAGGGCGCTCGTGGTACAGAGCCACTGTAGGTGTGGCTCAGAGGGCATGCACCATTGGGTTCGCTGGATCCCTCATGACCACTATTGGCGTCAGACGGAGACTTACAGTTCCGTTGCCAATTTAAAGAAACCCAGTACATAATACCATAGACAGTGGCCACTAGCATGTAGCAAGTGGTTCACTTGACAATCGGATCTTTGTATTTTTTGTCTTTATGCACCGTACTTGAAGTTCAGAACTCAAACATCAATCATCCAAAACAGTTAGATGTAATCCTCAAAAATTCTCAAGAAAATCGGCTTTGAAGTTTCCCACACATCCTTAAGACCCTATAGCAAGGTCGTCCTGCTGGGCTCCATGGCTCTGTGGTAGAGTGTACATCTTACATATGAGTGTGGTGAGTTCGATTCCCAAACACTGCAAAATTTTAAATTAAAATGATACTTTTGTGTACAATATGTAATTAGAAATAAGAAGAGGTGCATTTTTCGAAAAACGACTATCAGCTATCGATTAGTTATCACATATTTGATGACTTTTGTGTTTAAACTAGCTGGGGTATCCGTCTTCGCTCAGGGAGTTGATACGAGATTGTGTGGTAGCTGGAATAAAAGGATAAACTTTAAGGTATAAAAGGTAAAGAAATTTTATTGATAACAATACTTGTTAAAGTATAAGAGGAAAAAATTATTGAAAACATATTCCATTTACAATATTTGTTTATAAATAACATTTTCCATTTTTTATCTGTGCTATATATGTACAATTTTTTTGAATTTCCTGCTTGAGAGGAAGCTACACATAGCTGACTGTAAGAGGAGCAGGAGTCTTTGAGGTTGATGCCGCAGTATTTTAAAGTTTGTCATTGCGCTTTATTAATTGTAAACAGTAGGCCAATTTGATTGGAAATTGCAGTCTTTTAAATTGGAATGGTATTTCAGTAGAGATCAGTGGTATTCCGGGGATAAATAGTGTGTGTTTTTTTGTGCTTTCCAGTTCAGTTTGGGTGATGTTACTTGACAGGTGTTTGTCGATCATCCTTGTCCCATAACATAGTTTTGGTGAGTTGAGATTTCTGAGTAGTATGATCCGCGATCCAACTATAAATCGAAGGCAATGTAATAGCTTTCCTAGTACTTGCAAAGAGTTTAGAAATTTACAGTTTATTCAGAGCTTACCATCGTGACGATCGATTAGTACGAGGGTCATTCAAAATTAAAGAGACAAATCGGTCTGGAGAAAAAAACGTTTATTTTTACAAAACAATACTTTTTCTATTTTTCAACATGATCCCCTTGAGCACTTGTACACTTGTTACAACGGGCTACAAGCTTTGTTTCCGGCTGAAAAGAACTCTTTATCTTGATGTTTGAACCAATTTCCCACAAACTTTTTCACGTTCTTGTTGTCCTGGAACCTCTTCCCACGTAATGCCTCCTTCAGTACACCAAACAAACAGAAATCACTAGGTGCTTAATCAGGACTGTAAGGGGGATGAGGCAGTACCTCCCAATCTATTTTGTCGATGGTTTCACGGGTTACTTGAGCAATATTCGGACGTGCGTTGTCTTGCTGAAGAATCTCACCTCTCCTCTGACATCTACGACGTCTGTGTCACGGCTGGCTTCACCTTGTTTGAAAGCAAATCCGAGTAGTGTTGGGTGTTCATTGTACGCTGCTCTTCGAGATAATCTTAAAAAACTGGACCTTCAGCATCCAAAACACCGTCAACATGACTTTTCCTGCTGGTGCTTGGGTTTTGAATTTTTCCTTGACAGGTGAGTTGATGTGCTCCCACGCCATGCTTTGTCTTTTTGATTCTGATTCATAATAGTGAATCCAAGTTTCGTCACAAGCTAAAATTTTGTTGAGGAAATGCTCACCTTACCTTTCATAACGTTCCTTAAAGCTCTGTGCACACTGTCAACGGCCGGTGTGGCCGAGCGGTTCTAGGCTCTTCAGTCTGGAACCGCGCGACCGCTACGGTCGCAGCTTCGAATCCTGCCTCGGGCATGGATGTGTGTGATGTCCTTAGGTTAGTTAGGTTTAAGTAGTCCTAAGTTCTAGGCGACTGATGACCTCAGATGTTAAGTCCCATAGTGTTCAGAGCCATTTGAACCATTTTTGTACACTCTCAACCTTGTGTCCTTGTGTAGCCACGTCAACTGCTTTGGGCCCATCTTGCACATGTTTTGCGGTACTTCAGCTTATTACAGATAATGTTATGAACTGTACCAGTACTAATGTGAACCTTATCAACTATCATTTCCAGTCACACGGCAGTCGGGGTACGAATAATGTCATCAATTCGACTTTCAAGCGAGGGAGTTGAAACTGCAACTGGTAGGCCAGAACGGTGTTGGTCAGTCATTGAGTCGCGAGATTTTTTGAACTGCTCTACCCAATTGTAAAAATTTGCACGATTCATACAACCTTCACCATAAACTTTAGACATTCTGCAGTATATACTCACTGGTTTCTCGCCTTTAGCAAGTAAAAAACGAATAACAGAACGTTGTTCAACTAATGTGGACGTTTCAAGCGGACTCGCCATCTTGATATGTATTTTTGAGGTTATAAACAAAACAATAGTGATACATCAGCTGATCAGGGCTCATCCCGGTGATGCCAGCTTAAAGCCATAAGAGTATCAAACTTGCCCTAATAACAGTTTATCCAGAGACCAATTTGTCTCTTTAAATATTGAATGACCCTCGTATATTCTCTCTTCACCGGGAATTTTGTTTTGAATGTTAATATCGTCGACAATGTCTTCAGTTACCAAAATTGTCCTTTCAAATAGCCAGTCGGGATTGATATACATGTGAACAATGTTTGGATAAATTTGGTCAATGAGTTCGTTTTCAGCAATGGCTACATTGCAGAAATCATGTTGAGTTTAATGAGGCCGGTCGTCTGATCGGTAGGATACGTGCTTTCGCCTTTATCAAAGTTGTTTAGCAAAAAGTGCCGTTGTTTCGTCTTTCGACAGCTCAACTCTCATATTTTTTGTCAGTTGTTTGTTGCTAAACATTTATCTTCTAGGCGAGTGAGTATTTCACCTAATATGTCGTCGCTGAAATCGACGGTCAGTTCAGGATGACCTTATCGGATCTGGTACAGTACGTCATCGGTCATGCTCTCTTTGAAGGAGTCACATAGCTGGTTTGTATTCGATGGGTTACATATTGTTAGAATGATGGTGAATAAGTCTCTCATTAGTTGATGTGAGTGAGGCTTCTTGTAGTGTTAATACCCAGTGGTTGTCGTTTTCCCGTAGTCCTAAGCATTGGCGTGCTTCTCTGTACTTCTTGCATAGGTAACCGTCAACAGTCTGGAGATCTGTGAAACTTGTGGTCCCCGTATTTCGTGTAGCAACATCTGGAGATAGGAACATTCAGCATTGTTCGGATGTACGGTGTATACTCGGCCTCGAACGCCAGCTTTCGTGATTCCTAGATGATCTTCTACTGGAATTCCTTGATTTCGTCGTTGAAAGATTTTTCTTGTCGTATTCCACGTATAATAAGTACGGACGTCGACATATAATAGTGTTTTCGTGAATGTATCCATTTGGCACAGTTGGTGAAAAGCTGTTAATGTTATGTTCTGAGGTGGTTCGCTTGCAGTTTTTCTGGCGGTGACTTTTGTGAAATAAACTCTCTGTCCATTCTCCAAATGTAATGCTAGATGTTGCACAGTTTGTTCGCGTTCGTGTATGGGAAAACCGAAAATCCGCCACGCTGCTGCGTTACTGTTGATGTATCTTCCCATTTGGTACATGAGGATCTCGTCGTTTCTCTTTTGTTGTTCGCAGTCTTTGTCTATTTGAAATACTGCCAAGTCACCGCCTTTGTTCACATACTTACAGACATGTATGATGGATTTCACTGAATTGTAGAAATCTAAGTTTATGTGTGCTTGGAACATTTTGGAAAGTATTGTGTCGTATGGTACTGCCCACTGATTATCTATTTCCAGTTCGTCCCTGCCTCGCATTCGCGTTTCTGCTGTGAAGCTACTGTTCTTGAGTGATCGTCTTCTGTGTTTGGTATAGCCATCGACTCTGGTTTACGTGTCATCCAAGTTTGGCTTTGGGTATTTTTTTGTACATTTTCCACCACTCATACATGGCGAATTGGGGTTTGATGGCCCGCTTGGTCCGTGAATTATGTTTTTCACTACTACGTCGTACAGTTCCTCAACTTCTTGTGGATTTGGAAATTCAGACTGGATGATTTTGTGGATATCAGTGGGATGACCTAATATCAACAAAAAATCCTGGACAAATAGTGAGTATTGTGACGAATACAGGGATTAGCGACCACAAGGCAGTTGCTGCTACGCTGAATACCGTAACACCTACAACCTTCAAAAAGAAACGCAAAGTATATCTACTTTAAAAAGCTCATAAAAATGCTCTTAACACCTTTTTAAGAGACAGTCTTCACTCCTTCCGATGTGATCATGTAAGTGTAGAAAGGTTGTGGAATGTTTTCAAAGAGATAATATCGTCAGTAATTGAGAGATATATACCACATAAATGGTGGTACTGATCCCCCTTGCTACACAAAACGGGTCAGATCGTTGTGGCAGAAACAACGAAAAAAGCATGCCAAATTTAAAAGTACGCAAAATTCCCAAGATTGGCATAGTTTTACAGAAGTTCGAAACGCTGCGCGTACTTCAATGCGAGATGCATTTAATAATTTCCACAACGAAATTCTATCTCGAAATCTGGAAGAAAACCCAAAGAGATTCTGGTCATACATAAAGCACACCAGTGGCAAGGCGCAATCAATACCTTCACTGCCCGATAACAACGGTTAAGTCACTGATGACAGTGCTACTAAAGCAGAGTTATTAGACAAGGTTTTCCGAAACTCCGTCACCAAAGAAGACAAAGTAAATATTACTGAATTCCATTCAAGTACAACTGCCAAGATCAGAAACATACAAGTAGATATCCTCGGAGTAACGAAGCAACTTAAATCACTTAATAAAGGCAAGGCCTCCGGTCCAGATTGTATACCAGTCAGATTCCTGTCAGAGTATACTGATAAAATAGCTCCATATTTAGCAATTATATACAACCACTCGCTCACAGAAAGATCCGTACCTAAAGACTGGAAAATTGATCAAGTCACACCAATACCGAAAAAGGGAAGTAGGAGTAGTCCTCTGAATTACAGGCCCATATCACTAACGTCGATTTGCAGTAGAATTTTGGAACATATACTGTATTCGAACATTATGAAGTACCTCGAAGAAAACAATTTATTGACACGTAGTCAGCACGGTTTCAGAAAATATCGTTCTTGTGAAACACAACTAGCTCTTTACATTTATGAAGTTGAAAGCACTATCGACACGGGACGTCAAATTGATTCCGTATTTTTAGATTTCCAGAAGGCTTTCGACACCGTTTCTCACAAGCGTCTTCTAACCAAACTGCGTGCCTACGGAGTATCGCCTCAGTTGTGCGACTGGTTTCGTGATTTCCTGTCAGAAAGTTCACAGTTCGTAATAACCGACGGAAAGTCATCGAGTAAAACAGAAGTAGTATCCGGCGTTCCCCAAGGAAGTTTTAAAGTCCCTCTATTGCTCCTGATCTATATTAACGACATAGGAGACAATCTGAGTAGCCGTCTTAGATTGTTTGCATATGATGCTGTTATTTACCGTCTTGTAAAGTCATCGGATGATCAAAACGACTTGCAAAATGATTTAGATAAACTATCTGTATGGTGCGAAAAGTGGCAATTGACACTGAATACGGAAAAGTGTGAAGTTATTCACATGAGTACTAAAAGAAATCAGCTAAATTTCGATTACGCGGTAAGTCACACAAATCTGAAGGCTGTAAATTCAACTAAATACTTACGGATTATAATTACAAATAACCTAAATTGGAACGATCACATAGGTAATATTGTGGGTAGAGCAAACGAAAGACTGCAGTTCATTGGCAGAACACTTAGAAGGTGCAACAGGTCTACTAAAGAGACTGCTTACATCACGATTGTCCGCCCTATTCTGGAGTTTTGCTGTGCGTTGTGGGAACCGCATCAGGTGGGACTAACGGGTGACACCGAAAAAGTACAAAGAAGGACAGCTCGTTTTGTATTATCGCGAAATAGAGGAGATAGTGCCACAGACATGATACATGAATTGAAATGACAATCATTAAAACAAAGGCGTTTTTCGTTGCGACGGGATCTTCCCATGAAATTTCAGTCACCAGTTTTCTCCTCCGATTGCGAAAACATTCTGTTGGCACTCACCAACACAGGGAGAAATGATCATCACGATAAAATAAGAGAAATCAGGGCTCGCACAGAAAAATTTAAGTGCACACTACGCTGCAGAGTGAAAATTTAATTCTCGAGCCGTCCTCCAGGCTGTAGCTAAGCAATGTCTACGCAATATCCTTCCTTGCAAGAACCTCAAAAGAGCATCTGTTAAGTTTGGAAGGCAGGAGAAGAAGTACTAGCGGAAGTACAGCTCTGAGGACGGGCCGTGAGTCGTGTTTGGGTAGCTCAATCCGTAGAGCACTTGCCCACGAAAGGCAAGGATCCCAAGTTCGAGTCTCGGTCTGGCACAGAGCTTTAATCTGCCAGAGAGTTACATATCAGCGCACACTCCGCTGCGGAGTGAAAATTTCATTCCGGAAACCTAAAATACTATTCTGGTAAGTTCAGTGCCTTTAGAGTTCTTTGAAAAATATGAGTTTCAGATTTCCACATACTTTCTGTATCCATTTGGACACTCATGTAAGATTTGTGTTAATCAGTAGCGCTGTTCGCTTGTGTAACTTGCCTGCCAGGATAGTGAGTCTTAGGCAGGATTTTCAAAGGCCACATTGCCACTGCCCTGTGTGTCTTCCTGGCACTGGTGTTTACAAGGCTGGGGGGAAAGAATATTGGGAGAACTGGACTGAGGTTATTGAAGCAATGGATTCAGACCACGATACATTGATGGTCATATACGAGAGTTGGAACTTTTACAGGGTGTTACAAAATGGCACGGCCAAACGTTCAGAAAACATTGCTCACACACAAATAAAGAAAAGATGTTTTGTGGATATGTGTCCGGAAACGCTTAATTTCCATGTTAGAGCTAATTTTAATTTCGTCAGTATGTACTGTACTTCCTCGACTCACCGCCAGTTGGCCCAATTGAAGGGAGGTAATGTTGACTTCGGTGCTTGTGTTGACATGCGACTCATTGCTCTACAGTACTAGCATCAAGCACATCAGTACGTAGCATCAACAGGTTAGTGTTCATCACGAACGTGGTTTTGCAGTCAGTGCAATGTTTACAAATACGGAGTTGGCAGATGCCCATTTGATGTATGGATTAGCATGGGGCAATAGCCGTGGCGCGGTATGTTCGTATCGAGACAGATTTCCAGAACGAAGGTGTCCCGACAGGAAGACGTTCGAAGCAATTGATCGGCGTCTTAGGGAGCACGGAACATTCCAGCCTATGACTCGCGACTGGGGAAGACCTAAAACGACGAGGACACCTGCAATGGACGAGGCAATTCTTGGTGCAGTTGACAATAACCCTAATGTCAGCATCAGAGAAGTTGCTGCTGCACAAGGTAATGTTGACCACGTCACTGTATGGAGAGTGCTACGGGAGAACCAGTTGTTTCCGTACCACGTACAGCGTGTGCAGGCACTATCAGCAGCTGATTGGCCTCCACGGGTACACTTCTGCGAATGGTTCATCCAACAATGTGTCAATCCTCATTTCAGTGCAAATGTTCTCTTTAAGGATGAGGCTTCATTCCAACGTGATCAAATTGTAAGTTTTCACAATCAACATGTGTAGGCTGACGAGAATCCGCACGCAATTGTGCAATCAAGTCATCAACACAGATTTTCTGTGAACGTTTGGGCAGGCATTGTTGGTGATGTCTTGATTGGGCCCCATGTTCTTCCACCTACACTCAATGGAGCACGTTATCATGATTTCATACGGGATACTCTACCTGTGTTGCTAGAACATGTGCCTTTACAAGTACTACACAACATGTGGTTCATGCACGATGAAGCTCCTGCACATTTCAGTCGAAGTGTTCGTACGCTTCTCAACAACAGATTCGGTGACCGATGGATTGGTAGAGGCGGACCAATTCCATGACCTCCACGCTCTCCTGACCTCAACCCTCTTGACTTTCATTTATGGAGGCATTTGAAAGCTCTTGTCTACGCAACCCCGGTACCAAATGTAGAGACTCTTCTTGCTCGTATTGTGGACGGATGTGATACAATATGCCATTCTCCAGGGCTGCATCAGCACATCAGGTATTCCATGCGACGGAGGGTCGATGCATGTATCCTCGCTAACGGAGGACATTTTGAACATTTCTTGTAACAAAGTGTTTGAAGTCACGCTGGTACGTTCTGTTGCTGTGTATTTCCATTCCATGATTAATGTGATTTGAAGAGAAGTAATAAAATGAGCTCTGACATGGAAAGTAAGCGTTTCCGTACACAGGTCCACATAACATATAATCTTTCTTTGTGTGTGAGGAATGTTTCCTGAAAGTTTGGCTGTACCTTTTTCTTCTAACACCCTGTATATTGGCAACTATTTGTTCACAACCGACACAAAAGAGTTACATGTTCGCAACTGTTACTGTCCTTCAGAGTAGTCATGAGCGTTGTGTAGAACCCGTTACCAGCGATGTGGAAGGCGTTCTGTTGATGGTGCGAATGGAGAAATCTGAAGTTATGGTGATTCTCGTGTACGACTGTGATGGTGTTATCCTAACGCATTACGCTCCTCCACGGCAGACCGTCAATGCACAGTATTACTGTTCGTGTTTGGAGCATCACCTGCGACCAGCTTTACGAAAGAAGCGGCGACACTTTCTGCACAAGCCACCCATCATTTTGCACGACAATGCGCGGGCGCATACAGCGCAAGCTGTGGCTGCTCTGTTCGGTCAGTGGGACTGGGAGGTACTTTACCATCCACCATACTCCCCGGACTTAAGTCCTTGTGACTTTGATTTGATTCCGAAGATGAAGGAACCACTTCGTGGCATTCGCTTCAGAACTCTTCCAGAGATTAGATAGGCAGTAGACCGTTCCATTCGCACCATCAACAGAACAGGCTCTGCTAACGCTACACTACGCCTTCTACATCGCTGGCAACGGGTTCTACACAACGCTGATGACTACTTTGAAGGACAGTAACAGATGCAAACATGTAACTCTTTCGTATCGGTTGTGAATAAATAGTTGCCACTAGTTAAGTTCCAACCCTCGTACATCAGAGCCCACATGTTGCTACTCAAAATTTGGCTGTATAGATAATAACGCACACCTTAGTAATCTAGCTGATTCTACTATTTAGTTATTTTGGCACATTAGTAGATTAGAGGAGCTCAATAACTGTAAACGTATTTAGCTATTGTCAGAAGTGCAGATAGGAAACGAAAACAAACAGAATTAAAATTACGACATATGATTTATCACAGAAAATCTTAGCTAGGAAGACATATGAGAGTATGCTTTCTTAGAAACAAGATAATTAGAATTAATATTCCAGATATTGAAGGGATCTCTCAAAGAATCCCAAAATTTGTTTTAAAGAGAAACAAAAAGATACCTATTTATGGAAATCCCCCTGTGGGTCTGGGAGTTAGAATAGGCCCAAGGTATCCCTGTCTGTCGTAAAAGGAGCCTCACACTTTTCAGCCCTTTAAGTTTAGGTCCTATTTTATGGTTTGACCTGCCACTTTCCAAATTCCACAGAAGTGCGGGCCTTATGGAGAAGGACGCCTTACGTGGTGCATTAGTTATCCATAGTGCCCTTAGAATCGAACTCCAGAACCTCTTGTCATGGCTTTGCATCTCCACCTGCAATTCAGCTATTTGGGCGAGGACAGTTTCTGGGGTGTGTCATCATCTTCCGTTGTCTCCTGTCCTCTTTCGGCCCCATGACAATATTGGATTTCTCTGTGCCCAATATCCAGCACGGTATCCAGTCTGTTGTGGTGGGGCGATCATTTACCCATGTTGTGGTAGCCCCCTGACAACACAGGGATCACACTGATGATGCTTGAGCTGAAAACTCCCCATGTATGCCAAGGAGTAGATGCCTGTCTTCCTGGGGCATCACGACGCCCGACAATGGCCATCATGCCAGGTGACCTTTGCTGTGGCTGGGTGGCGCCTGTGGGGAGAGCCGTTGATCGGAGTGGGTGGCGTCAGGGTGGATGACCCATAATGAAGCAGACTAATTCATCTCTTGCTGGTGACCATACGGCGCCAGCAGTCTCTAAGAAGTGCAAGATCGAGTACAATTGTGACAGATATGACCCTAAATCATTTCCCTCCCTCTCTACACCATAGGAGGAACGTAGTGCTACAGAAAGAAAAGAGCCATATTCGCCTCGGTATTTAGTCTGTAGCAGAGTGGACAGGAACTCCTTTCTACCTATGAAGCCTCAATTTTTTTGTTGAACATTTTGAGAATAAGTTTGGGGAAGTGACAACGCTGTCCAAGATTAGAAGCAGTACAGTCTTGATTCAGACAGCATCCCCAGCCCAATCCCGGGTGTTAATCTCTTGTGACCAGCTGGGTGATATTCCTGTTTCTGTCATTCCCCATAAAAGCCTCAACGTGGTCCAGGGGATTATTTTCTATCGTGACCTCCTTTTGCAGTCTGACGACGAGCTCCGCGCCAGTCTAGAACGGCGGGGTGCTCATTTCATCCGGCGCCTTTAAAGGGGACCCAAAGGCAACAGTGTTACTACCGGTGCCTTCATCTTGGTCTTTGAGGGTAATTCATTGCCTGAAAACGTCAAGGTGATGGTTTACCGCTGTTACGTTAAACCATACGGCCCTCCCCCTATACAGTGCTGGAAATTCAGGCACATGTCTTCCCACTGCACTTCCAGCACCACATGTCGAGACTGCGGACGTCCAATGCAACCAGTTGCTCCATGTTCTCCTCTTCCCACTTGTATCAACTGCGGAAAGCAGTACTCCACCTGCTCGCCAGACTGCACAGTACTCCAAAAGGAGCAGAAAATCATGGAGTACAAGACCCTGGACCAGTTGACTCATCAACAGGTCAAACGTAAATCTGAACTATTACACCCTGTTCAGTTGATGTCCACATATGCTGAAGCTACATTACCATCACTGTCACAAGTACCAGTTGTACCACATTCTGTGCCACAAACAGTGGGCCCTGGGCCCTCCGCACCTCCAGAATACAAGCGGCCCCTTGGTGGTAGGGGGAAAATCTCCTTTCGTTGGTCCCAAACCACCTACTGTGGGAGCAAGCCCCCCCCCCCCCCTCCCCAAACGCAAGGGACATCAGCCAGAGAAACAACAGCCTCCTCTGGCTCCTCTCAGGCGGAAGGGGTCCCTTGGGACCCTCTCTCCAAAGGTCTACACTAATGTCACAGTGGGCACTCGCCAGTAGCTAAAGGAGCCAAAAGCTGCTGGACGAAGAGCTTCACAGTCTTCCTCTGTGCCTGAAGCTACATCAGAGAAGTCCTCCCAGTATGTCCCTATAGAGAAGCAAGAGGGCAAGCAAACAAAGAAGTCTGCTAAGAAAAAGGACCACCGATGGCCTCAACAGCATCACTCCCTACCAATTCTGCACCTGCAGATGAGGTGGAGATGGTTGGTTGGTTGGGGAAGGAGACCAGACAGCGTGGTCATCGGTCTCATCGGGTTAGGGAAGGATGGGGAAGGAAGTCGGCCGTCCCCTTTTAGAGGAACCATCCCAGCATTTGCCTGGAGTGATTTAGGGAAATCACGGAAAACCTAAACCAGGATGGCTGGACGCGGGATTGAACCGTCGTCCTCCATAATGCGAATGAGGTGGAGATCTCAGCATCCCCTGAGGACCCAGATCTCACTGATGCCTCATCCACAACAGGGATCGATACAAATATTCAATCGGTGGCGCAACCTGCCTCCTTGTGTGCTTCATGCCTTCCCAGCCTCACAATAACGTCATCCTCCAGTGGAATTGCTGCGGTTTTTTCCTCACCTGGCTGAGCTACGGCAACTGTTAAGCTTTACACGTGCTTTCTGCGTTGCCCTCCAGGAAACCTGGTTCCTGGCAATGCGGCTCCTGCCCTCTGCAGCTATAGAGGATATTGCAAGAACCATAGTGACTATAATAGAGTGTCAGGGGGAGTTTGTGTTTATGTCTTGAACTCAGTATGTAGTGAACCTGTGCCCCTTAAAACCCCTCTTGAAGGTGCGGCTGTCAGGATACAGATGACACAGGTTATAACTGTCTGCAATGTATATCTTCCTCCAGATGGTTCAGTACTCCTGAACGCATTGGCTATACTGATTCATCAACTCCCCAAATTTTTCCTACTTTTGGGAGATTTTAAAGCTCATAACCCCTTGTGGGGTGGCACCATGCTTACTGGCTGAGGTAGAGATGTAGAAACTTTCCTGTCTCAACTCGATCCTTGGCTCTTAAATACTGGGACCCACATACGTTTCAGTGTGGCTCATGGCACTTACTCGGCCATTTATTCATCCCTCTGCAGCCCAGGACTTCTCCTGTCTGTCCACCGGAGAGCATATGAAGACTTGTGTGGTAGTGACCACTTTCCCATCTTCTTGTCACTCCCCCAGCGCCATTCCCCCCGATGTCTGCCAAGATGGGTTTTAAACTAGGCAGACTAGGAAGCTTTCACCTCTTCTGTCGCCACTGAATCCCTCCCACATGGTACCATTGACGTGGTAATTGAGCGGATAACTAGAACGATCGTTTCTGCGGCGGAAAACAGGATCCCTTGTTCTTTAGGGTGCCCACGGCGAAAGTCAATACCTTGGTGGTCGCCGGAAATCGCTGAGGCCATTTAAGAGCGTCGGCGAGCTCTCCAGCGACATAAGCGGCACCCTTCCCTAGAGCACGTAATAGCTTTTAAACGGCTCCGTACCCGCGTTCGCCAGCTTATAAAAAGATAGAGACAGGAATGTTGGGAGAGGTACGTCCCGATCATTGGGTGCCATACGCCACCTTCCTAACTCTGGACGAAGATCGGACATGTTTGTGGGTGCCAGACCCCGACAGGTGTCACTGGCATACGCACGGCGACAACAGTAGTGGTAACAGGCACAAATCCGGCATTTAGGTAATTAATAGACTGTTCAAATACCCCCTCTGTAGTGAATCAATTGTGCATGCTCCAGAGTAGTCTTTCAAGACTGACCAATCACTGGTGCACAGCGTACTAATTCATATCTGATCTCGTCGTCCTCTAGTACTCACTAGTTTGCACGGTATCTCAAAGAGAACAGTAGGGACCCTGTGGTGAATACTGCCAACTGTACAGTCTCGGATTTCAACAAAATAAGGGCTTGGAGTATAGGACCAGATTTGTTACTGGATTCAGGACTTCCTTGCAGAGAGAAGTATACGCGTCCTTCTTAAGAGAACAAAATCGAAACACGCAAAGATGATACAGGAAGCACCCTAAGGGAGGGCTCTAGGACCGTTGCTTTTTACAGTTTCCATTAATGATCTGGTGAGTTGCTTTGGAGACTGGAAGGCTACTTGCGAACGATCCTTTATTTTATAGGAAAACTGGAAAACTGTAGCGAAACGCAGTAAGACCGACGGAGAACTGACGATTGGTGCAGTGATTGTCAATTGACCGTCGAACGTACTGCGCACAAATACGGGAAGAGATACGTTACTGTTGTATTAGACCTGTGGTCGTCAAAATTTTCTACTTAAGAGCCAGTACTAACATTGCAGGGCGAATCCTCGGTCCGCATAGAAAGAGAGGGAGGAGAGGGGGGGCGTGAGAAGAGGCTTCTCAAAGTGTAATTTCGTTTTCACCAAACCATGATTATTGTTAGATGCTTACCATTTGCACATTTTGAATGGCTAAGGTACCATATCAAATATATTTAAGCGAAAATAAAAATAATATATTGAAATTACATGCATTTTTCTGAAGGCTTAGACAGTGAGCAGTTTCCCATACCAAGCCAGGAACTGTGGTCAGTGCCATCAGAACGGATTCCATGTTTTTTTCCTGATATCCAGGCAGCTTCACGCCCAAGTAACTGAAAGAATACCAACTGGCTGCAACAGCCCGTTTCCAATCGGACTTTTCTATTAGTCAAATAGAGCTGAACAAAGACGATTTTCAATAAATTAATTTAATTAATTCAAACTTGTCACAAAGGGACAAAGTGGCGGATGATAGCTTCGCATATAAAACGGTTTGGATGTCAATGTTATCTGTTTCATTATGTGTGTTTTTCGGAAGTATAGGACTCTTACTGGGTTGAACACATTGGTCACTTTTCCCAACAAGTAGTGTGGTAAGGACAAAATGAACAATACGGGCAAAGTAAAGCAAAGTAGAAAATTATCTCAGGCTAGATAGCGTTAATGTAGTAAGGGCAAAACGAACGACAGGGGTAAGTAGAAAATTATCTGAGGCATAGAAAGTGTAACTAATGCGCGGGCCGGCCGGGTGGCCGAGCGGTTCTAGGTGCTACAGTCTGGAACCGCGTTACCCCTACGGTCGCAGGTTCGAATCCTGCCTCGGGCATGGATGTTTCTGATGTCCCTAGGTTAGTTAGGTTTAAGTATTTCTAAGTTCTAGGGGACTGATGTCCTCAGAAGTTAAGTCCCAGAGCGCTCAGAACCGTTTGAACCATTTTTTTGAACTAATGCGCGAAGCAAGGGCCACATACTGTTTTTTTCTTCTGATTTAGTTGCTGATTTTACTGGAGGACGAAAGTCTAATACTCCAACAAGCTAATGCATGTGTGTATATCTATGCTACAACTACAATGTGGTTTGAAGATAGGGATGTCTTGCCTTAATCCGAATGTAGCTCCAATTTGGCCCCTTGGAAACCTTTGGGGAATACCTACTTGCAGGGCTTATTCATCACAATGGAAAGCAGTTTGAAGCCGTGTTTGAACCGAAAAGAGCGGTACGAGAGGAGTGGGCGATAACTCCACTGCAAGAACAACACACCCTAACAAAATCACTGCCGAAGGGTAATTTTGAGTTAATAAGGCAGAACGGCGGTGGGACAAAGTACTAACAGTGCAATGAAACAAAAGACAGTGAGTGCCTTTATACCATTTCCATCCAGGAAATTCAAACGCCTTATTTTGTTCGTAATGCTCTGAAAGAAGCATTTATGTCTTACATGTATCTACCACTTACATAGAAAATTCTACAAACGTATGCTTCAGACAATGTACTATTGCTTTCGTGGAACCCTACTTTTATACTGGCTTGCACCACTATATTAATTAATAACAGTAATTGCAATATGAGACACGTTCACAAATGTTTACTACATGTTTTGGGTGTAATTTTCTTTTATTCATTACATTGAATTACAACAGCCTTAATTTTCTTTCGTATTACTTGACAAACATGTACCACATTTGAAGATGACCGTCTCTGTAATGCACTTTCATGAATCTATGTCACTTCCATTTGACCTTTATACCATAGCCTCTGATCGGTGCTAGCTGCGCGAGTTATCAACTTTGGAAGACAAACAATAAACTCTTTCCCCTCCCATTTCTATTAATCCTCCGGAAGAAAGCTGTGGTGCAGTAGACCCCAAGGGCTGTACTTTCGCGTATAATGCCGAAATGGAGGCACGGACACTGCTGAGTTTCTGAATAGCTGTCAACAAAGTGCGCTCCACGCGTTTTCCTCATTCGTGCGCTAGAACTCTCTTTTTTTGTGTGAAATCTTATGGGAATTAACTGCTAAGGTCATCAGTCCCTAAGCTTACACACTACTTAAGCTAAATTATCCTAAGGACAAAACACACACCCATGCCCGAGGGAGGACTCGAAACTCCGCCGGGATCAGCCGCACAGTCCATGACTGCAGTGCCTTAGACCGCTCGGCTAATCCAGCGCGGCTCTTCTTTCTCTCCGATGTGTTTTACTGTACCCCACCTTTCCGTTCTTGTTGCCTGGATTTTCAACACCTTTGCGCCAGACCAAAGTGACAGACACTTTGTAGACCTGCAATATTGTATCATAACACATTATTCCAAAGTCTAGCACTTTTCGATGTTACCTGTTGATGATGGGGGGCGAGAAGGATGATGGTCAAATTGCAGAGAGTGAACACAGCACTCACTCAAACGAGGATGCCAGCCAGCGACGATGGAATCGACGAAAAACGTGACGACTTCTACCTCAGGAAGGATGGAGTCACGAAGTGGATGAAGAATCCTCTAGGCCCACAGAGGATTAGGACCAGATCTTGGAAGATCATCAAAGAAGCCCCTGGACGGACGAGAAACGCAAAGAATGCAAAGTCTCTCGAGGAGGTTCATATACTGTCCATATCATCGTCGATTGCACCAGCAAAAAGATAGAGACGGGTACCGAAAACTACAAGACAGATAGCCTATATGAGAAGACGAACGAACCTTAGGTTATGGCTCTCCTTGGGCTTGTCTATCTGATTGAGAGGGATTCAAAGCTGGACGTACGAATCTGGCTAGTTTCTGGCCCACCGATGGGACTGGTGTTGAGATCTTCCCCTGGCGATGACCGTGACTCGAGTCAGATTCCTCCTGAGGTCTCTCACGTTTCACTATCTCAGTACCTGACAGGCTCGGCGTATACAGCACAAACTCTGTCTAATCCGTGAAGTCTTCGACCAGTTAAACAACAACTTACAGGCCAGTTACATCAACGGTGGCAACGTTACGATCAACGAGAAACTGGAGCGTATCCGTAGCCGATGCTCTCTCATTCAATACGTCCTGACAAAGACGGCTAAGTACGGCATCAAGATCGTCGCTATGTGCCTCTCCGAGGTGTTTTACACCTCCTGCATGGATGTGTACGTCGGAAAGCAATGTGACGGAGGTTTCCACAAGAGCAACTCCCTGTCTGATGTGATCTAACGCCTCATAGCCAAGATATCTGGAGCGGGAAGGAACCTAACGATGGACAACTGGTACACCAGCGTTCCACTGGCCACTACACTCGTACACAAGCACAAGATGACTCTTGTTGGAACGGTTAGGAAAATCAAAAAAGAGATCCCTAAGGCATTCACTGAGACCACTGTCCGCTCAGACTGCAGCCTCATGTTCGGATTCAGTAAACAGATCACCTTGGCCTCCTATGTTCCAAAAAAGAAGAAAGTTGTGATTTTTCTCTCTTCCTTTCACCGCGATGATCATCTATACGAATCGACTAGGGACAAGAAGAGACCTGAGGTAATTACCTACTAAAATAAGACCAAAGACGGCATCGACATTGTCGACAAGTGGTGCGAAACTTTTGACGTGAGCTGAACATGCAGAAGATGGCCACTCAAGATCGTCTTATCGCAACTCGACGTCGCTGGAATCAATGCGCTATTGATCCACTTTTGCAACTCGCCTCGGGCAACTCTTACACCTCCACAATTCTTCAAAACACTGCCCCCCCCCCCCCCCGCCCCCTCGCCCTTCTTCGAGGTCAGCCTTACAAGCGCCAGGAGGCATCCAGGCACCTTCCTGGCAGCGCCTCAAGGATTTATTTCCTAGTTCCAGCAGCCAAGCTGTGACACCTCCTCCGCCAAAAAAAGTGAAGAATAATTCAAGGTGTGGGCCGCGCGGCTGAAAGGAGGACAGAAAAAGAACTACGTATGCAAAGCCTTCGGTCAGTACATTTGTCTCGCCTAACACTCGACCTTCCTTTGTCCCGACTGCGTCCCTGAAGCTGAAGTACCTGCCAACTGACTCCAAGCCGTCGTATAGGACGAACACAGGCACAGATTTAGAACTTGGACATTTATTAAATGTTGGATTTCTTATGTAATTACTAATGTGTTTATTGTCAGATGTTATAAAGATAAGTAAGTTATTCACTGTAAAATGCTCTAAGCTATAAAAAGTTTGAAAAAGAAACGAAACTTAAGGCGACAGAGTAGTACAGGTCTTAGACGTAAAATCAATGAGTCAGGACAGACTTAGGCTGTTGGGTGTAGGGCACCTCACCTTCGTGTTGGTGGTATAGGATCCACATTTCTCACGTAGGGTTAACACCACAATGGCCGCTCAACGCACTGCACTGCCCTTGATGTGAGTCGCGCGGGGTAGCCGTGCGGTCTGAGGCCACGGTTCACTCGACTCCCTCGGGCATGGGTGAGTGTGATGTCCTTAGTGTAAGTTAGTTTAAGTTAGATTACGTAGTGTGTAAGCCTAGGGACCGATGACCTCAGCAATTTGGTCCCATAGGAACTTACCACAAATTTCCAATTTTTCCATGACGCGAGCGGCAAACTTTACTTAGCTCAAGGCCGAATTCATCAACGTCAGTTAAAATTAGGCGCATGTTAAAATGTTACTGTCTCTGTAAGAACTTCTGTTTGTTACTGGGCAACAAAAGTACTGCCGGCCGCGGTGGTCTCGCGGTTCTAGGAGAGCAGTCCGGAACCGTGCGACTGCTACGGTCGCAGGTTCGAATCCTGCCTCGGGCATGGATGTGTGTGATGTCCTTAGGTTAGTTAGGTTTAAGTAGTTCTAAGTTCTAGGGGACTAATGACCACAGCAGTTGAGTCCCATAGTGCTCAGAGCCATTTGAACCATTTTTTTGAACAAAAGTACTCTTAAACCTCTGCCCACAATTTGAGGTGGAAAAACACCCGACCGCTCTCTGCCTTTGTGCGCATGCGTCATGTAGCTCAGGTCTTACTCCCAGCCAGTGTATCCTCCTAGCCAGTCACGCTCACAGTATTGGAGGCGTCGTCTATCGTACTACTCAGGTGGGTTTCCACCCGGCCTTGTTGCTAACGTTCTTCCAATCTACCTTGTGGCCAGAGGGTTAAGTAGCTCTTAACGTAAGATGACGTTTTCGGATTTTGCTTCTAACGCGTGCTCTAATATTGTTATGTTTTGCTATTGTTATTGTTAGAAAAATCTTTATTCAGTCGGTCGTCGAAATATTGAAATAAAAGTTGCTGTGGACGTCGCGTAATAAATATTTCGCGTGAAGCGCTGTTGCGACACAGGCAAAGATCAGTTGTGGAAACTGAGCCACTGAATATTACAAATAATGTTAGAAAGAATACGGCCGACTGACTACATCAAATAAGAGGACACGTACATTCGCGAATGACTGGTCAAAAATGAAATTAAATGTCGTGTGGCTAGGGCCTCAAAAAAAAAAAAAAAATACTGTATAGGAAATGAGTCTTCAATATAGTTACGCTTGTACGCACTCAAATGTCTGCAAACATACGAACGGAGGCACGTACATTTTGAGTGCAATCATCCCCCGTGGCTTGGATAAAAAGAATTACAGTTAAATGCATTTATTCATCTTAGAACGTAAATGCGTCGACTTCGAAATTAAATGAAAAGAAAGACTGCAGGTTCTGAAAGTCACGGCAAATATATTGAAATTGGCGGTAGCGGCAAAGAAAGGAAAAATGAACACATTCACGTACCTCTATTACTGAGCAGCGTCGTCGTGAAGATAGTCGCCTCCATCTAAATACTCTGCATAAAAAGTAACAATTTTCCAGAATTTCAGGAGCTAGGACCCGTGGTATCACAAAACACGAAATAGTTCTGCTTCAAAATCACTTTCATTATTTAACCCAATTTTATCAGTAAGAAATGGCACAAAACGTCCTTAACACTAGGACAGGATAACAGCGGAAAAGGTAACTTATTCTAAAACTAATAAACGAAGACTGTAAAGCTTCTTTTGTTCAGAAAATGCTTTACGCATTAATCTCTGGCAGTTGAACTAGTGTCTATATATTCATAAAAAATTTATATAATTCATTTACATGCTGTTAGTTGCTAGAAGCACATGTTAAAGGCCGGGCATATCGGGCCGCACGCACACTTGATTCGGATCGCATGTGGCACGCGGTCCGCACTTTGGTTGACTGGTTGATTTTGCGGAGAGGACCAGACAGCGAGGTCATCGGTCCATCGAATTCAGGAAGGACGTGGAAGGAAACAGGCCTTGTCCTGTCAAAGGAACCATCCCGGCATTTGGCTGAAGCGATTTAGGAAAATCACGGTAAACCTAAACCAGGGTGGTCGAAATGGTTCAAAATGGTGCAAATGGCTCTGAGCCCTTAACATCTGAGGTCATCAGTCTCCTAGAACTTAGAACTACTTAAACCTAACTAACCTAAGGACATCACACACATCCGTCCCCCAGGCAGGATTCGAACCTGAGACCGTAACAGTCGCGCGGTTCCAGACTGAAGCGCCTAAAACCGCTCGGCCACACCGGCCGGCCAGGATGGTCGGACGCGGTTCGAAACGTCGTCCTTCCGAATGTCAGTCCAGTGTGCTAACCACTACGCCACGTCGCTCGGTGGGCCGCAGTTTGACGACCACTGGATTAGACTATTGGTGGAAACTCAATGGGAACACGGGTTACCCTAAAAAATCTAGGACTGACAGTTCGCAGCGACCTAACTTGTCTACATCTACATCTACATACATACTCCGCAATCCATCATACGTTGCGTGGCGAAGGGTACCTCGTACCACAACTAGCATCTTCTCTCCCTGTTCCATTCCCAAACAGAACGAGGGAAAAACGACTGCCTATATGCCTCTGTACGAGCCCTAATCTCTCTTGTCTTACCTTTGTGGTCTTTCCGTGAAATATAAGTTGACGGCAGTAAAATTGTACTGCAGTCAGCCTCAAATGCTGGTTCTCTAAATTTCCTCAATAGCGACTCACGAAAAGAACGCCTCCTTTCCTCCAGAGACTCCAACCCGATTTCCTGAAGCATTTCCGTAACACTCGCGTGATGATCAAACCTACTAGTAACAAATCTAGCAGCCCGCCTCTGAATTGCTTCTATCTTCTATGCCCTCCCTCAATCCGACCTGATAAGGATCCGAAACGCTCGAGCAGTACTCAAGAATAGATCGTATTAGTGTTTTATAAGCGGTCTCCTTTACAGATGAACCACATCTTCCCCAAATTCTACCAATAAACTGAAGACGACAATCCGCCTTCCCAACAACTGCCATTACATGCTTGTCCCACTTCATATCGCCCTGCAATGTTACGCCCAAATATTCAATCGACGTAACTGTGTCAAGCGATACACTACTAATGGAGTATTCAAACATTACGGGATTCTTTTTCCTATTCATCTGCATTAATTTACATTTATCTATTTTTAGAGTTAGGTACCAATCTTTACGCCAATCACAAATCCTGTCCATCTTGTATCCTTCTATAGTCACTCAACAACGACACCTTCCCGTACACCACAGCATCATCAGCAAACATGGCATATCCAGACACTCTGGGATGATGATGGCATTGAAACAGAGGATGACACGCTTAAAGCTGAAGAACTAAAAACTTTTTTCCAAAGCTGTTTCACAGAGGAAGACCGCACTGCAGTTCCTTCTCTAAATCCTCGCACAAACGAAAAAATGTCTGACATCGAAATAAGAGCCCAAGGAATAGAAAAGCAACTGCAATCACTCAACAGAGGAAAGTCCACTGGACCTGACGGGATACCAATTCGATTCTACACAGAGTACGCGAAAGAACTTGCCCCCCCCCCCCCCCCCCTTCTAGCAGCTGTGTACCGCAAGTCTCTAGAGGAACGGAAGGTTCCAAATGATTGGAAAAGAGCACAGGTAGTCCCAGTCTTCAAGAAGGGTTGTCGAGCAGATGCGCAAAACTATAGACCTATATCTCTGACGTCGATCTGTTGTAGAATTTTAGAATATGTTTTTCGCTCGCTTATCATGTCGTTTCAGGAAACCCGGAATCTACTCTGTAGGAATCAACATGGATTCCGGAAAGAGCGATCGTGTGAGACCCAACTCACTTTATTTGTTCATGAGACCCAGAGAACATTAGATACAGGTTCCCAGGTAGATGCCATTTTCGTTGACATCCGGAAGGCGTTCGATACAGTTCCGCACTGTCGCCTGATAAACAAAAGTAAGAGCCTACAGAATATCAGACCAGTCGTGTGGCTCGATTGAAGAGTTTTTAGCAAACAGAACAGAGCATGTTGTTCTCATTGGAGTGACGTCTACAGACGTTAAAGTAACCTCTGGCGTGCCACAGGGGAGTGTTATGGGACCATTGCTTTTCACAATATATAAAAATGACCTAGTAGATAGTGTCGCAAGTTCCATGCGGCTTTTCGCGGTTGATGCTGTAGTATACAGAGAAGTTGCAGCATTAGAAAATTGCAGCGAAATGCAGGAAGATCTGCAGCGGATAGGCACTTGGTGCAGGGAGTGGCAACTGACCCTTAACATAGACAAATGTAATGTACTGCAAATACATAGAAAGAAGGTTCCTTTATTGTACGATTAACTGATAGCGGAACAAACACTGGTAGCAGTTACTTCTGTAAAATATCTGGGAGTATGCGTGCGGAACGATTTGAAGTGGAATGATCATATAAAATCAATTGTTGGTAAGGCGGGTACCAGGTTGAGATTCATTAGGAGAGTCCTTAGAAAATGTAGTCCATCAACAAAGGAGGTGGCTTACAAAGCACTCGTTCGACCTATACTTGAGTATTGCTCCGTACCAGGTCGAGTTGACGGAGGAGATAGAGAAGATCTAAAGAAGAGCGGCCCGTTTCGTCACAGGGTTATTTGGTAACCGTGAGAGCGTTAAGGAGATGTTTAGCAAACTCAAGTGGCAGACTCTGCAAGATAGGCGCTCTGCATCGCGGTCTAGCTAGTTCGTCAGGTTTCCAGAGGGTGTGTTTCTACCCCCCACGTATACCTCCCGAGGAGATCACGAATGTCAAATTAGAGAGATTCGAGCGCGCACGGAGGCTTTTCGGCAGTCGTTCTTCCCGCGAACCATACGTGGCTGGAACCGGAAAGGGAGGTAATGACAGTGGCACTTAAAGAGCCCCCCGGCACACACCAGTCGGTGGCTTCCGGAATATAAATGTAGATACTGTTGAGTTTACATACTTGTTGTGCGTTCTGCAGACTGTTGTGTGTGTATTAGCAGGTGGCGATAGTAGGCGGACAAGGCTTAATTGTTAAAGTGTTGGCGGTGACAGTGGACTACGAGAAAAACTGGTAGAGACGTGTAGGTAGGTGAGGCGGCAGGAAGGCACTCACCCAGAACTGCGCGGCGAGCTGGTCGTATGCGTCCGCGCCGCGCCGCGGTGGGGCAGCCAGCACGAGCACGTGGACGGCGTGGTGGCGCGCCAGGACGGCCCGCGACAGCCGCAGCACCTGCTGCCGGTCGCCGCCGTCGCTCGCGAGCGCCTCCGCCGCGCCCGGACCAACCTGCCACAGAACGCCCCACATGTCCAGCACTGCCTCCTGCCTCCGTCCGCAACATGGAGCTACAATGAGGGGAGATGGCGCTGCAGACTAAAGCCGTCGGCACACGGACCGTGCATCCGAACGTTCAGCGTGCCGAGTTTCTGACGTCATAGCGTGGAATAGCACGTTCGGGAGTCTTTCCGAAGGTGCAAAGCAATATCTGGCATGTCAGATATTCTGAGCGTGCGTCTGAGCGTTGACCAATGAGATGGCACAACGCCACCTATTTCACACGCACGCCGTCTCCCTTCAGTACAGAGTTATGAGGCGCCATATTGGGATTCATTTCAAGCCTATATGTATATATGCCGTTTCTGAGCACCAGCAAATTGAGAATCACTGGAAAACCCGTTGTTAGTTGTGTAATTCGTTCCAATAAAATAATGAAACCGTCATATTCGTGGCAAAACACTTATTGAAACTTCCTGGCAGATTAAAACTCTACCATCTGAGCCACCGAAGCACGACTCAGGCCCCCTCCTCCCAGCTGTACTTCTGCCAGTATCTCGTCTCCTACCTTCCATACTTTACAGAAGCTCTCCTGCGAACCTTGCAGAACTAGCACTCCTGAAAGAAAGGATACTGCGGAGACATGAATAAGCCATATGCCGGCACGATAGCTCAGCGTGTTCTGTCAGAGGGTTAGTTGCCCGCCGTAATAAAAAATTAAAAAAAACTGAGTTCACCGATCATCAACGAACTAAAAACTGGTGTCTTACGACGTCCGCCTCGAGCATATACAACGAACGAAAGCGAACAAAATGAGATTTAAGAAAAAAAAAAAATTAAAAAATGGTAGAGCACTTGCCCGCGAAAGGAAAAGGTCGGGCACACAGTTTTAATCTCCCAGGAAGTTTCATATCAGCGCACACTCCGCTGCAGAGTGAAAATCTCATTCTGAAAAGAATTATTGTAACTTGCATATTATGAGAGTAGGCTATTTGAAGGCAGCAACACACTGAAGAACCACCCACATCGCATTGTTCTTAGTATAATTTGTTATAATTAAATTTCAATTAGTAACATAATTATCTACGATAAACGTTTTTAGCAAGCCGTAACATAATATGAGTAAGTACAATGAGTATGTTGTTGGTTTAGTGTAATGAGTAGCGTCTCTGTCCCTTATGAGATTTTGCTGAGGCGGTGGTTCACGTCTTAACACTCACAATTTCTTTTCCTAACATTCGCGTTTTTATTAGGTTCTGATACTTTATTATTAGTTTCATATAAGTATATGCTATAATATTTGATGTTATGTAAATATTATTTCGCATTTTTTGGAGGGGTGACTTTGTTCGATTGGCTTAATCTACAGGACAGCTTGAGCTACTTCTATAAAGATATTTTGCTCCTTTTTCTTTTACGCTTCGTATTTCACAGTTCCAGTATAGATTTAAGTGTCAGGATGTCGTTTCTGAAAGTATTTGTATGGAGTGTAGCCTTGTTTTGAAGTGAAACATGGACGATAAATAGTTTGGACAAGAAGAGAATAGAAGCTTTCTAAATGTGGTGCTACAGAAGAATGCTGAAGATTAGATGGGTAGATCACATAACTAATGATGAAGTATTGAATGGAATTGGGGAGAAGAGGAGTATGTGGCACAGCTTGACAAAAAGAAGGGACTGGTTAGTAGGACATGTTCTGAGGCATCGAGGGATCACAAATTTAGCTTTGGAGGGCAGCGTGGAGGGTAAGAATCGTAGAGGGAGACCAAGAGATGAATACACTAAGCAGACTCAGAAGGATGTGGGTTGCAGTAAGTACTGGGAGATGAAGAAGCTTGCCCAGGATAGGGTAGCAAGGATAGCTGCATCAAACCAGGGACTGACGACCACAACAACAACAACAAATTCACAATTTGCAAGAATACTGCTACTGGGTAGGAACATTGATCAAGTAAGACTGACTCACCTTGGGGTTTTACTAACATTTTGGAATGATGAAATAATGTTTATCTTATGCGGAGAAGTATTCCAAATTTGTACTGCACTGTCTGTAATGGAACTTTTATAAGCCTGTGTCCTTATTCATTGGACATGGTACTTTCCTTTTCGTGGACGATGGAGGAAATGTGCGTTTTAATAGAGCTAACGTGGGAATTTTACGTTCGCCCGTTGAGTGAACAGTGTGATTTACGAACTAGAAACATCGCTCAAACTGCTGCTGGAGTGCGTTGCGATGGCATATACCACGTTGGGGCCCACGTACCGCATGCAAAAGTCGCATCGTTCCTGAGCGTTCAGCAGCATGTTGAACTCGGCACCCTCAACGTTAACTTTCGACAGCACGGTCCGTGTGCCGACGGCTTTACGCTGTACGTTGTTTTGAAGCCAGTGGGTGGGGCCTGCCGCCTTCTTGGATCCCCCATAACATTAGCAGACGAGTGTTTACAATTCCTTCTTGTTTGTTATTTCTGTCGTGTGCACGCGATATTTATTTTATATAGTAAATGTTACACTGTTTTAGTGAACAACACAGCATGAGGAACGCAACTTCAAACATTTTTCTGGTCTTAAATGCGTATTCGATACAGTAATACGACACGAAAATATGATGCTTCTGGCCTCAGTATTGTAATTCCTTTTTGTTTATACACTTCGAATAACCGAGAAGAGAAGTTTGTGCTATGAAAAGCGTGCTTTCGTAATCCATTTCTATTCACTTTAATTGTGTTTGTGTCGATAATCGATAAAGCCAGAACTCCAAAAGCAATGATTGATAGTTTAGAGGCACCGTTTTGTATTCGTTGCATTTTCAAGTCCAATGAAAATTTTAAATGTTCAAGTTTGAAAGAAACTTGCCTTATTTCCTTTGGTGTCCCATCGATGTATGAAGGGATGATATAAACAAGACAGCTGTCATGTCAACAAAGTGAAAGATTCGCTAAATTACTAAGGAAAAGAACGGAATTTAAGATTGTCAGGCCCATTGTAGTTTACACATCTGCTTTGTTTTTAAATTGTATCTACCAAGTGACATGTGACATTCAGTGTAGCAAATAACAGCAATTTACAGGGTAACACGACAACACAGTGATTAATGTAATGATCTAAATAGCCTGGACATAGATAGGGAACTTTGCTTTAACAAATATGTAACCCTTTAAGTACTTACAATTTAACCACTGTAACAGGTGTTCCACACATTTTACTGAAGATTTAATTGACTACATGTAGTTACATTACTTCTATATAAATTATCGCATTTTAAAACATTAGTCCCCATTTCCAGGATATTTCTTGCCAGGACTTTTCAGTTACTTGGGAATAACCAAACAATGAAAACCAGGTATATCGCTCACCTCCGGAGAGCTCTTCACGTTGGATTGATAGGAAATGTAAAGTCAAATCACAGAAATAAAATCATACTGTAAAACTTTACAGTGGATCAGAATTTTAAGTATATATAAGAAAATAGCGCTTAAGTAAGTTCACTTACGAATGAAATGTGATTTGTTTAATCTTTAGATTACAATCAGAACGATTATTACACCAGTAAGCGACGCAAGCCGGCATTTTTTTTATCAAAACACTTCACGACTACACGGAATCAGACTACCAGAAGCGAATGTTTTGGGGTAGCTAACATGGCGGATCTTCACTTGGGTCGGCTTCAAGTTTGTGACGGCATGACAACTCCTCTTATTTTTACCTCCATGATTCGTAACGTCTCCTAACGTTCCAACTACGACTGCTGATATTTTTAAAAATATCGCGAATCCGATAAATCGATTTAAAAAAATATCGTCGTCGGTCATCGACATATCGAAAAAGCTATCATAAATCAAAGGAAGAAAAATCGACGTATCGGCCTAGAAAAATATCGGCTGCACATTGTAAATATACTGCCAGTTCTAAAACTGTATATTTAAGTATTGGTTTGTTATTAGATATTCTATACATCAACAAGCTAGCGACCTTGCTACTCTCTCAGAGCAAGAATTGAAAGGATAAGGATGCACGTTCACGCTTGAGATAACTACAGGGTGGCGCACGAATTGTGTTACCAATTGCTTCTTTCACAATTTACGACGCACATTAAATATCCCGCTGGGATCTCTACAGAAGTACCAGCAGAGCTTGGAAAAACAAATGAGTTACGAAATGACGTGTAATTCACGATACTGCCACTAGGAGACTAGTAAGCAGCAGTGCCTGACAATGGAAGACTGACGACACAGCATCGATCGGAAATTGTGTTACTTTTTCATGAAACGAAAAGCCTTGTTGTGACTCACAGGCGTTTTCGACGACAGTTTAACACACAATGGGCCCCTTGCAAGAAGACCATCCACAGGTTCTACGATAAATTTGTACAGGAAGGAACAGTATTGGATCGAAGCGACCTTGGCCTAAGCCTGTTTGTTCGCCGGAGAATATTGAAGCGGAACGAGTTGCTGTACAGAGAAGTCCCGGGAAATCGTGTAGAAAGGCACCAGTGCACCTGGGAATATCCAGACGCTCCGTTGAACGCATTCTTAAAAGTGACCTCCATATGTACCCACACAAGATGACCTGTGTACAGAATCTCACTGAAGAACACAAGCAGTAAGACTACTGTTTGCTCAGTGGGGGGAGGATACGGAAGAAACTCTCAACAACGTTTGGTTTTCAGGCGAGGCGCATTTTCATTTAGACGGTATGGTTACCACGCAAATTGTACGCTTTTGGGCCGCTGAAAACCCACAAGTACTTCATGAACGACAACATTATGCTCCGAGGATTACAGCGTGGGCAGCAATTTCCAGCCGCGGACTTATTGGACCCTTTGTCTTTGAAGAAACAGTGAAAAACGAGCGTTATTTGAGCGTAGTTCGCATTAGCTTCATTCCACAGCTTCTTGCTACTGCCTTGCCCTTCTACACGCAGTGGTTCATGCAAGATGGAGCAAGGCCACACACATACTGCGAACACTGTGTTGGAGTTTTTACACGAGCATTTCGACTTGCGGATCATATCACTCAGGTTTCCAGGACGCTTCAATGACGGACAAAATTGCCCCCCCCGCCCCCCAATAGTCCAGACCTCAATTCATGTGACTTTTTTCTTTGGGAGTACCTAAAGGAAAAAAATTTCCCGAAACGTCCACGTGATTTAATGGAGCTCAGAAGACTTATTCTTCAAGCTTGTAGTGAAATTACGGAAGAAATGTGCCGTAGTGTAATCACTAACTTCAGTGTTTGTTTGAGGGAAGTTAGGAAACGAAATGGTAGACATATTGAGCATGTGCTGAGTTAGAACAAATCTCCATGGACGGCTCTTCATTGTAGTATATGTTCCTTTCAGATTATATTTACAATAACGTTTATATTTTTAAAAAATGGTAACACATTTCGTGCACCACCCTGTACTTTGCCAAAAACAGGAACTGTATATAAGAGGTACAATAAAAAATTGTCCGATGGGTACGTCGTTCTGTTTCGTCACGTGCCGGATTTGTCCCTCACACGTCTCCGTCCACTGCAAAAACGAGTCTTGTCATTTATATATAAATATAGGGCAGAGGGACTACGAATGTAGTGTGTGGAAATTAAGTTGGGTATGTTCGCCTGTCGGGGAGCATGCAAGGGATAAATCCCTGCAGTCGCACTATCCTCTGTACCTTCAGTGGCTCAGATGGATCAGCTTTGGGTCTTGATTTAATTACAGCTGGCACGATAGCTCAGCGTGTTTGGTTAGAGAGCTGGTTGGCCTCTGTAATAAAAAAAGTGAGTGGAAGGATCAACAAACGAACTTTAACGGATGTCATGTGACGTCCGCAATGACCAAACACAACGATAAAAAAAAAAAGAGAGAGAGGTGGATAGAGCGTCTGCCAATGTAAGCAGGAGATCCCGGGTTCGAGTCCCGCCTGTCGACAGCTTAGGGGCTTGATTTAATTATCATTTCATTTATGATCATTATTTTCAGCAACTGTTTTTGAAGAATGCCGATGTAACGAAGTAACACACGAGTTGCAATAAAAATTGGTTTTTAATGCAACTGGTGTTCTGTTTCTTCGCGTCGTAAATGTTTTATTCCGTTCACACCGCCACCTCCCAGTGCAGTCGGACTTCTTTTGTGCCACTTATACTTGCTTCACACTGTCAATGAGAAAGACTAGATGTGTTGAACGCTCAAAAAGTAGTAAGAATCTTTCACACAATAAAATAAAATTATGTTCTACTACAATATCAAAAGAACTTCTTCAAATATTTGCCGAAAGTTGTGAAAATAATATAATATAGAATAAAAATTTCGGCATCGATACAGCCGTTCCGATATCGATATATCGGGGGAAAAGTATCGCCATTATTTACGATGGTTTTTGGAAAAATATCGATATATCGATATTTTATAAGCAGCCTTAATTCCAACCCGCTCTGCGCAATGCCTATACTTCTGTTCACTACTGTTTATTAGGTAGGTACATAAGTTCGTCGTGTATTTGTTTTGCATGTTAGAATTCCAGTTGTTACAGGTTTATTTATCGATTCTCGTTTTTTGTTTGTACTTCATTGCTGCTATTTGAGTTTACATATTGTCATTCATCATTTGAAGGTAATAAGTGGAGCTGTGAACGCTAGAAAATGGAGTGTCAAATGGTGAAGCCGGAACACTTCCGACATATTCCTCTTTTTGAAGTCAGTAGAGGTGTGATGGTGCAAATGGCTCTGAGCACTATGCGACTTAACTTCTGAGGTCATCAGTCGCCTAGAACTTAGAACTACTTAAAACTAACTAACGTAAGGACTACACACACATCCATGCCCGAGGCAGGATTCGAACCTGCGACCGTAGCAGGTCGCTCGGTTTCAGACTGCAGCGCCTAGAACCGCACGGCCACTCCGGCCGGCAGTAGAGGTGTGACAGCAGCAGAGGTAGCCATACACATTTGCGCCATATGTGGGGGTAAAGCCAATGGACAGATCACGGTAAGAAAATGGTTTTCTCGTTTAAGGGAGGATTTTTGACGTTACTGGCTCTTCACGTTCAGCAAGAAGTTTGCGGTTTGATGAAGATCTTTTAAACGCATGGCGTGCACTGGGCGGTTGTCTTAGGTTAGAGAGCTACAGGATAACACAGAAACGGATTCAGTTTCAAAGGGTGGAGGTCGAACACAGAAAGAACGTAGATCTAGGAACCATACCTGTAACAGCTGTAAATTATCGTAGCTGTGTTGGGAAAATACGTAGCTCCAGTCGCTAATAGAAAGCACTGATACTCAAATCGTTATTGGCACTGAAAGCTGGCTACAGCCGGAGATAAGTTCAGCTGAATTTTTTGCGAAGGACGTAACAGTGGCCAGAAAGAGTAGACTAAATGCAGTGGGTAGTGGTGTTTTTGTTGCTGTTAGAAGTAGTTTATCTTGTAGCGAAACTGAAGTAGATAGTCCTTGTGAATTAGTACAGGTAGAGGTAATTCTTGGGAACGGGAATAAAATAATATTGGATCTTCTTACCAACCTCTCAGTTCAGATGATACAATTGCTGGAAGGTTCAAAGAAAACTTCAATCTAATTTCAAACACGTACCCGACTCATACAGTTGTAACTGGCGATGACTTCAATTTATCCTCGATATATTGATGAAAATATATGTTTAAATCCGGAAGTACGCATAAAACATCATCCGAATTTATGGTAAACGCAAACTCTGAAAATTATTTCGAGTGACTAGTTCATGAGCCCACTCGAATAATAAACACTTGTGAAAATACACTTACCTCTTGGCCACAAATAATCCTGAGCATTAAATCGGTTAGAGTGATTAACGAACACACGGCTGTCGTGCCGAGACTGAATATCGTAACTCACAAAATTTCCAAAAGTAAACGAAAAATATATATAAATTCAAAAACCCCCGATAAAATTTCACTTGACGCCTTTGTTAAAGACAACATAAGTGTAATCCAGATGTGGCTTGAATTCAAAGAAATAATATCGACAGCAACTGAGACATTTATACCAACGAAATTGGCAAACGATGGAGCTGATCCCTCATGGCGCACAAAACAGGTCAGAATGCTGTTGCAGAAACAAATTTAAGCAAACGCAAAACCCCCAAGATTGGCGATCTTTCACAGAAGCTCATAATAGTTTCCACAACTAAACTTTGTGTCTAAACCTGGCACAAAGTTCTAAAAGGCTATGGTCGTATGTAAAGTATGCTGGCGATAAGACACAATCAATGCCTTCTCGCATGAGAAGCAGAGTAACTCGCTAAAGCAGAGTTACTAAACACAGCCTTCCGAAATTCCTTCACCAAAGAAGACGAAGTAAGTATTCCAAAATTCAAATCAAGAACAGGTGCCATCTCGAGTAATTTAGGATTAGATGTACTCGGAGTAGTGAAAAAAGCGTCTTCCATTCCAGATGTATACCAACTAGGTTCCTTTCAGAGTACGCTTAGCTCAAAAGCTCCATACTTAACAATCATACACAACATCTCGCTCGACGAAAGGTATGCACCCAAAGATTGGAAAGCAGCACACGTCACGCCAATTTTTAAGGAAGGCAATACGAGTAATCCACCAAATTGGAGACCCTTATGATTAACGTCGGTATGCAGCAGGGTTTTGAAACATGTGTTCGAACATCATGAATTACCTACAAAAGAATGGTCTGTTGACACATAGTCAACACGGATTTATAAAGCACGTTCCTGTGAAAGACAACTACCTCTTTACTCACGAACTGTTAAGTGCTTTCGACGAGGGATTTCAAATTGAATCCGTATTTCTAGATTTCCAGAAAGCTTTTGACACCATACCTTACTAGCGATTCGTAATCAAATTGCGTGCTTATGGAATATCGTCTCACTTATATGACTGGATTCGTGATTTACTGTCAGGAAGGTCACAATTCGTGGTAATTGACCGATAGTCATCGAGTAAAACCCGAAGTGATTCCTGGCGTTCTCCAAGGTTGTGTTACAAGCCCTCTGTTGTTCCTTATCTATATAAACTATTTAGGAGACAATCTGAGCGGCCGTCTTAGGTTGTTTGCAGATGATGCTGTCGTTTATAGTCTAGCAAAGTCATCAACGGTTCAAAACAAATTGAAAAACAACTTTGCCAAGTTTGATGCGAAAATAAGCAATTAATCTTAAACAATGAAAAGTGTGTGGCCCTCCACGTGAGTGCTAAAAAGGTATCCGTTAAACTTCGGTTACACGATAAATCAATCAAATCTAAAGGCTGTAATCCAACTAAATACCTAGGAATTACGAATATGACAATTTAAATTGGAAAGAACGCAGAGATAACGTTGTGAGGGAGGCGGGTCAAAGACTGCGTTTCATTGGCAGAACACTTAGAAAATGCAACAAATCTACTAAAGAAACGTTGTCCTTTCTATTCTGGAGTGCTGCTGCGCGGTGTGGGAACCTTACAAGGCAGGATTAAATGGAGTACATCGAGAAAGTTCAATGAAGGACAGCAAGTTTTGTATTATTGAGAAATAGGGGTGAAAGTGTCACGGACGTGATACAGGATTTGTTCTGGACATCATTAAAACAAAGACGTTTCTCGTTTGACGGTATCTTCTCACGAAATTTCAATCACCAGCTTTCTCCTCCAATGCGAAAATATTTTCTTGACCCCAACCTGCACAGCGAGAAAAGATCATCATAATGAAATAAGGAAATCAGGGCTGTCCCGGAAAGATATACACTACTGGCCATTAAAATTTCTACACCACGAAGATGACGTGCTACAGACGCGAAATTTAACCGACAGGAATATGATGCTGTGATATGCAAATGATTAGCTTTTCAGAGCATTCACACAAGGTTGGCGCCGGTGGCGACACCTACAACGTGCTGACATGAGGAATGTTTCCAACCACTTTCTCATACACAAACAACAGTTGACTGGCGTTGTCTGGTGAAACGTTGTTGTGATCCTTAAGTAAGGAGGAGAAATGCGTACCATCACGTTTCCGTCTTTGATAAAGGTCGAATTGTAGCCGATTGCGGTTTATCGTATCACGACATTGCTGCTGGCGTTGGTCGAGATCCAATGACTGTTAGCAGACTATGGAATCGGTGGGTTCAGGAGGGTAATACGGAACGCCGTGCTGGACCCTAACGGCCTCGTATCACTAGCAGTCGAGATGACAGGCATCTTATCTGCATGGCTGTAACGGATCGTGCAGCCACGTCTCGATCCCTGAGTCAACAGATGGGGACATCTGCAAGACAACAACCATCTGCACGAACAGTTCGACGACGTTTGCAGCAGCATGGACTATTGAGCTCGGAGACCATGTCTGCGGGTACCCTTGACGCTGCATCACAGACAGGAGCGCCTGCGATGGTGTACTCAACGACGAACCTTGGTGCACAAATGGCCTCTTGGGTCAGTTATGGCCTCGTTTCTGCCAAGAACAGAGATTAAAATTTTATTCAGGTATCTCATATCGAACCAAGCTCCTTAATGGTGATTTGATCCATGAGAGCAATCAAACAGCAGAAAAATCACAAATCCCTCATTAAAATATGAAATAAGGAACAGAGGCCTGTCTAACTGATGTAGGAATGCAGGGTGAATCACCTAACACATGCAACACAAATATTTCGGACACGGAAGACGCTATCGATACTCAGTTTTCGCAGAACTGAATTGTAGGCAAGGGCGCATATTTGCAGCCAATACACCGATTTTGAGACGTTGACGAAAATGCAGCTTTTCAGCACTACTGGTAGTTACAAATTTTTACATGAGACAGCGCCCACTGGCAGTTAGATCCTAAACGTAGAGTAAATGGGAATGTCAATGGGGTTTGTTGCAGGAAGCAAGTGCAAGTAGTTTAAAGTAGTTTACGAGGTATCGTACTGTGAACATTGTAAACACCGACAGCTATTTGTTCCATCCTATTGGTTAGATGCTGTTACGTCTCTTGTGTGTACACTGCGATAGCATTGCAACTGTCCCCTCACTTATTGCATCAAAGTTGACGTAGTAGGGCGTGCTTGGAAGATGATATTTCCCAGTGCGGAAAAAGCGGTCCTGCTCACGGTTTATGGTGAATAGAGGAAGTATGCGGTTCGTTCGTGTACACTGTACGCCTAAAGATATCTCAATATACGTCAACCTCTTCAAACAGTTACAGATAATATGAAAGGGCTTATTACTGTTGCTTTCGCTGCAATTTCTGCTGAAATGCTATAACGTGTGCAGAAATCTCTGCGTAGCAGACTGCAAGCTTATATTGACGCCGGTGGTGGTCATTTTGAGCACAGGAATTGAGGTTACATTGGTTCTTTATGTATCAGATCCCACAGAGCTACTGCATTCACATTTGTTTGACTTTCGTTTGTCCTAGGCAATGCCTCGTTTAACAATACGCTTCCGCAGACTTATTAACATCTGTGTAAAGCTGCACATAAGCTCCCCATGTCAAATTCACATTCGTTTATGTTACAACATGAAACAAACAAATAAAGGTGTTTATAATGTTCAAACCACGGTATCTCGTAAACTACAAAGTACTTCCACTAGACTCCTGCAACAAACACCACTGACTTTTTAATTTAGTCTACTTTGCTGGTGGTATTGTCAATAGTCATTGTTCCATTCAAATATTTGTATATTTTAAAATATTTTAAAATATTTTAAAATGCCTACCGTTCCAATGTGTAAAATCCGAATATCAGTGGCACCTTCCAATGTCGAAATATCTGTGGTGCGAGTTTTAGGTTGTCCACCCTGTATAGGCCTATACCGGCCGTTATTTTTGAAAACTTTGTTAAGGCTGGTAGTTGCAGACTCCTTGTAGCGTCGTCTGCAGCCACCAATACGTCGAATGTATTGCGTATTTCAGTCTTATACGAGCATAATACAAGAACCACACTGTCCGAAAGCCTTCTATAGAATTCATTTACTATAGTGGTTCCTGTATTAGGCACATATAAACTGGAATACTCCAGACGTTCGATATATTGGGTCCCGAAGAAAACTCTACTAAGGCACTGAAAACAAAAGCTTAAATAAAAGTTTTCAAAAATAGCAGCTGATGGTATATATTTCTACAACATGTTTTGGAGGTGTTGATCCTTACGTTTCGTCAGCTGGTGCCAACTGACTCATGTATTCTCTATGAGATTAAGATCGGGTGATTTAGTAGACAAATCGAGTGTGATAGGGTGCCTGCTGCCCTTTGGACATGTCTGTTATCTTGGAAGACGCCAGTGTCCATGGAATACTCATCATGACAGTGTACAAGAAAGTGGAATACTAAGTCACCAAGAATGTTTTAAGGAACACCCTGGTTCCCATTCACGGTAATGTGAATGAGTGGACCCAGTCATGGCACGAAAAACACTCCAAAACCATCACAACACCAACTCTGGCCCGAACGAAATCTCTCCCCTCCCCCCAAACAAACAATGGGTTTAATGTTTCATTGGTTCGTAGGTTCATTCTACGGCTTCCATCATTCGAAAAGTGGCAAAATGGTGTCGTGCAGGAAATCACTACAAGCCTTCAGCCAACAACTATCAACTTTCTGACTTATTTAGCTCATTGAAGGCTTGTAGCTATGTATTCGGAAAGTATGAAATACCTCGAAGAGTACGTTCTATTGACACAGAGCAAGCAATGATTCAGAAAGTTGTCGAACACAGCTGGCTCTTTATTTCCACGAAGTAATAGAGTGCTACCGACAGGGGATCTCAAATTAATTTCAGAATTTTGTAAGATACTTTTGATTGTTCCTGACAAGAGGGTTCTAATCAAATTGCATTCCTGTGGAGCATCTTCACAGTTGTCCTCTGGATTCTTGATTTCCCATTTGAAAAGTCACATTTCGTAGCATTTGGCAGAAAATCCACAAGGGAAATAGAAGTTTCAAATTGAACACTAAGGCATGTTTATTACAAGGTGACCAGTTTCGATCACCACAGACCTTCAAACCTGTAATATAATACAGGACATAATTTAGAGGGGTACGTAAAAAGAAATTAAAATTAATTTTATAAATTGAAGGAATTACATAGACCCTACTCATTAGTAAATAAAACATCAAAATTACATAGAACAAAACATATGTATTATAAAAAGGAATATATATATATATATATATATATATATATATATATATATATATATATATGTGTGTGTGTGTGTGTGTGTGTGTGTGTGTGTGTGTGTGTGTGTGTGTGTGTGTGTGTGTGTGTTTATACTTACATAAGTAAGTGTGTATGTTCCACTTCTCCTCTTTAACCACTTTAACCACTGCACCGATTTCAACCCAGCTTGGTACACATATCACTTACTGTCTAGAAAGAATTGCTGTGAGGGTAAAAGCCATATACCTATCAAATGGGTGGTGGTGAAAAATCAGTATGGCCTGCGACATTCGAACACCCACACTTCAGTCACTTAGTATTTGAGAATGAGAGCACTTACTGTCTTGCAACGAACTTTGCACATAGTTTCATACCTTTATGAAATCTTTTCTTGCTAACAACCCCCACAAAATGATGAAAGAAAAAAATATTACTTACTACATGTTCACAGTTCGTGCAGTACAAACGCCGCATTAAGCATTACATTTTAATTTATTACTTTTTTTACCACTAACTGGAGTCGTGACACATTTTGCAGAGAGTATGTACTTATACCACTGAATGTACTAGAAAATTATATCATTGTAACATACGTAGTTCAGGAGATATGAAGTCATACACACTAAGATGCTTGAAAAACTGCATCATGCAATACGTTTCAGTTTATTTCTTCTTTTCTACTAACTCTATTTGCAACACATTTTGCAGGCAGTATTCAGATATGCCACTGAATGTATCTAGAAAAAACTTATCATTGTGCAGCACATAGATTCACTACACATTTCGTGGACAGTAGCTGCATATACTACTGGATATACATGCAAAATTATATCATTGTGCAGAACATAGCTCAGAAGATACAAGGTCACTAACATTAAGCTACTTGAAAATGAAACTACAGCACAAAATTCGCTAGAAATACAGGTATTATTTGCATACAAATATATGTGAAAATGTTCAATAAATCTTGTAAGGTGTCAATCAAGTACCACTCCTTACACTGAATTCCTAAAACAATTCCGGTTAACTCAATATGTCACACGACATAGTTACGTTAAAATATACGAATTTTATTGATAGGCAAAGTGAAGGAGATAAACAACCCGACATTTTGTGAATATAAACCACTAACACTCACACTACTAATTGCACGCAAGTATTTCCCCGACCCGAGCTAGAGACGCAGTTCTGAGGGAAAGGAGAATTTTATGACGGCACGCCATCTCCGGCAGCTAAAACCTTCGCCACGGGACACCTAGCGGGCACAATGAGACGTCGTAGCCACAGAACAGGCCGCCGGCAAAAGCAGCCCTTGTCCCTGCTTTTAACGACGACCCTTCGGAAAGCCTTTCTACAGGAACACGTCCGGGGACTGCAGACAAATGGCCGGAGAAACCCAATTCAAAACATTGGTGACTCACTGTAGCCACCTGCGTTAAAACTCGCTTGACAGAAAAAGCTTTTTATCTCCGTATTACATAGCAGAATTTTAAACTATTCCCTACGAAAGAAACAACGCCTGTGATAAACTACAAAAATTCTAATGGGTGGAGTTATAGCAAGTACAAACGCCCTGATTGGCCAGAAAGAAAACATGTGGCCATCAGCTTTGATATAGAAAAATTGCAGTCAAAGTAACTGGCTGCTTCTCTTGCAGAAAATTGCCATGTTTGAACATGTCGACTTGCGCCACGCTGAGACGATTGCGAGAGTCATTATGGGGACACTTGTTCACAGGCTCGTATGAACTCATAAAGAGTTAAACTGCAATATCTCGTAGTAAGGAGAACCGCACCGAGCACTGACAATTATTGCTTGCGATTGATTTGAGGGCAACGACCTACGCACTATTCCAGCCAAATAGCGTGTACCATGCCAGTTAACTTAGCTATGGAATAAATAGGAATCTCGGCTTCACCGAAGACTTTGGAAATGTATCAGACTGGTGTTTAACAGTCGAGAAAGATTTCGAATAGGTTCTCAGATTCACAGCTCGCGCTGACAGCCGTCACTGCCGCCGCCAACGCAAGCTAATCACACGTGATTGCGCTAATTCAGTGACACTCAGAACTGCAGTCGACTCCATCTCTCCAAATTTTTGTACATTCAACCATGTCCTGTAGTTAAACATATTCACAACTATTGGCCTTAATTGAAGCAGACAAGCGAGATATCCGATTTAACGAAAAGGACTCATTAGCCACAGTAGAGTTATGAATTGTTTTAACTGTGTACTTCTTTTTTTTTATTGCTCTTTTCAGACCCCATTCAATTTTGGGTATTTTCATTGTGGTTTTTAGCGTAATTGATATCCCTGGCCCCAACTGTATTTAAACTGCCTGTATTTTTTGAGAATGCAGGCTTTCTCGGCGAATCTTGAAGATAAATTCTTCTCGGGTTGACAGCCGAGTCGATGCGTTGTTCTCCAGCAACGTTTCAGCAAGTTTCTTACTTGCCATCTTCAGGCGAAGTGTCTGTCAACCCGAGAAGAATTTATCTGCCTGCATTTTTATTGACCCCCCAGACACGGTCATCAACCATCTTACTATTAAAGAACTTTATAATAAACTACTGGCCATTAAAATTGCTACACCACGAAGATGACGTGCTACAGATGCGAAATTTAACCGACAGGAAGAAGATGCAGTGATATGCAAATGATTAGCTTTTCAGAGCATTTACACAAGGTTAGCGCCGGTGGTGATACCTACAACGTGCTGACATGAGGAAAGTTTCCAACGATTTCTCATACACAAACAGCATTTGACCGGCGTTGCCTGGTAAAACGTTGTTGTGATGCCTCGTATATGGAGGAGAAATGCGTACCATCACGTTCCCGACTTTGATAAAGGTCGGATTGTAGCCTACCGCGATGGCGGTTTATCGTATCGCGACATTGCTGCTCGCATTGGTCGAAATCCAATGACTGTTAGCAGAATATGGAATCGGTGGGTTCAGGACGGTAATACGGAACGCCGTGCTGGATCCCAATGGCCTCGTATCAGTAGTAGTCGAGATGACAGGCATCTTATCCGCACGGCTGTAAGGGATCGTGCAGCCACGTCTCGATCCCTGAGTCAACAGATGGGGACGTTTGCAAGACAACAACCATCTGCACAAAGAGTTCGATGACGTTTGCAGCAGCATGGACTATCAGCTCGGAGACCATGGCTGCGGTTACCATTGATGCTGCATCACAGACAGGAAAATGCCTGGTCAATGGTGGCCGAGCAACTGGCTCGTCACAAAACGAGTCACTACTCTTGATGAACTATGGTTTCGTGTTGAAGCTGCATGGGCAGCTGTACCTGTACATGCCATCCAAGCTCTGACTCAATGCCCAGGCGTATCAAGGCCATTATTACGGCCAGAGATGGTTGTTCTGGGTACTGATTTCTCAGGATCTATGCACCAAAATTGCGTGATAATGTAATCACATGTCAGTTCTAGTATAATATATTTGTCCAATGAATACCCGATTATCATCTGCATTTTTTCTTGGTGTAGCAATTTTAATGGCCCATAGTGTAGTTAGGAATTTCGCTTCACAGTTGTGAATACTCAGTAGCAATATTTTACCTTCTGTAGGTAATTTTGCTGATTGTGCCATACCACGAAGTCATGCTACAGTAAAAATAAACCTTAATGAGATTTTCATTTTTGTCTGAACCTGTACACTAATATCTATTTGTGATAATGTTTCCTACAGAGGGAGTATAGTGAAACTGACATTGAGATCATTGTCTGATTACATCACTGTCTGTACTGCTGCAATTCTGAACTCTGCATGTGTGAGATGCTAACTTCCTACCTTGCAGGTCATTGGTTCAGCACCAAATTCCTAAAACACTCACAGAGCGTCCTTCTGCAACTGTGGTAGGAAGATAGATCAGAGCCAGCCCCACACATGTTAGAATCTGAAATACATTCGACATGTGCATACATGTGTAAAGCCATGGGTAGAAATCTGATTTGAGCCCCTGAAGTGATTTCAATCAAATATTATTTTCATATTAGTTACAATCTGGAAAGCATTACTGTGCAGGTAAGAATAGCCAGCCTCCTCTTGGGTGAGTGTGATAACATGGGGAGGGAAGGGGGGAGGAGGAGGAGATGGACAGAGAGGTGGTCAAGAGGAGATGGAGCGACAGTGGGGGGTTGGGGGTGGTGGACACAGAGAGAGGGGTGAAAGAGATGCACAGAGAGGTGGAAGAAGGAGAAGATTGACTAATAGATGAAAACAGCAGTTATATACCCAGGCAACTTCAGGTAATCAGCAAGTTTTATAATAATGAATAAACAGAATGTTAATGCAGCTATTGTAAAATAAATATACTTTGAACTTAAAAAAGTAGCAAATAATCATCGCATTCATTGTGTATAGGTTGTCCTCTAGGGGCATGCTGAAAATAATAATTATTATGTTGGTTTCTATAGAGATGGTGGGCGCCATTTGAAAGATGTAGTACCAGAGCGATTTCCAAAGAGATGAAGGTGAATATCGATAAGTGATTTCAAGCAGACGACGTATCATAGATTTACAGTTTAGCTGGTTACTATGGAGATGGTAGATGCTGATCGCGGGTGATTTCCATTTGAAGTGGTCACAAACATCAGTAAATGAAGCTTATTAGATAACTCTCCATTGATGCAGTCCCAGGATAAAAATAAGCACTATCGTGTAATGTACATATTAGTTTATAGCAAATAGTTGTTGATCCTAATATGTTACCAAATAACAATACTGAGAGGCTTGCAATATTAAAGAAAAATGCATGCCCGTATTTCTAAAATGTATAATGTGACAACTAATGATACAATAAGTAAGGTCAAAATTAAATAATTAAGATAATTCCACGATAACCAAGTATAAACTAAAAATGCAGTGCTATGACTGATCTAACATACTGCTTATTTATACACTTTAAAACATTATATAAATATGTAAGAAAATAATATGAAATTAAAGAAAAAGTGTCATAATACATTATACAGTATATAATAACATAAAGCACAATAATATTGGTCACAATAAAATGAGTATGAATAAGGAAATAAAATAGATTTGTACAGTTATAAAATGAATACACAGCGAAAACTTTCTAAAGCAAATTGTCAAAAAGCTCAAAGAAATGTCTGTCTTTTAAGTCTAAATTGGTTCAAATGGCTTTGAGCACTATGGGACTTAACATCTGAGGTCAACAGTCCCCTAGAACTTAGAACTACTTAAACCTAACTAACCTAAGGACATCACACACATCCATGCCCCAGGCAGGATTCGAACCTGCGGCTGTAGCGGTTGTGCGGTTCCAGACTGAAGCGCCTAGAACCGCTCGGCCACATCAGCTGGCTTTTTAAGTCTAGTTGCTCATTTATAACAGATAAGGGTTTTTACTTAATGTGAATAAATTTCCATTTCTTCTAATGTATTAAGAAACAGCCATTTAGATGCATTGCACAAAATTTTCATGATGTTAAAAATGCAACCTTCAGAATGATTATGTCCATCAAGATCTGACTAAACAATGATTTGGTTACGAAGTCTTTCGCGACGTATTTCTTGAATAAAAATCTCTCGGCGTACATGCCACATCAAATCAGGATAAAAGCAACGTGGGATAGAAACTACATCTATGGAAGTAGAGGGCACCATTTCACCACCCGCCATATCGCTGTTCCTATGACGTATTCCAGCCAATCAGAAGCCGTTCTTTGCATATAAAAGTGGGAGCCTCGCTAGTTCACGACAGTCAGTTTTAGCCCTGACGAAGACCATGGAGGTAGTGGTCTAAAGCTTGGAGTTTTATCCTGATTTGACGCGGCATGTACACCGAGATATTTTTATTTAACGATTTGGTTATTGCAACACCAATAGTATGCTCTCTGGAACATATTAAAAAGTTATGGCCAGTTTTCCTGCTATAATGTTTACCACAGTCGATGCACTGTATTTTGTAGATGCCAGAACTTTGGTAGTTGTTAGATTCGCCTATTATTTGTTTCAACTTTTTTTTAGCAGCTTGTTGGCTTTGAAGGCTATTGTCACATTTTTTAAAATAATTTGTTTATTTTGTCTGAAATATGTCCCATGTAAGTCATTTTAGTAAACTTCCTATTGGAAATCGTCTCAATGTCATTTGTTTGTTGTAATTTTTGAAATAAAAAGTCGACTTGACTAACACTAAAGTTATTCCAATATTTTTTAAAGTATCACTTCCTTTTTGGACCACATCAGGTTCAAGAAGTAATTTTAGTAACCTACCTATCATTATTTTATATTCAGTAGGACCACATTAAGTAGCATTAATTTTAAAAAAATAAGGAAATAGAACCGATATCTGGCGTTCGCCAAGGAAGTATTAAAGGTCATATGTTGTTTCGAATCTATATAAATGATTTAGGAGACAATCTGAGCAACCATCTTCTACTGTTTGCAGATAATGCTCTCATTTTCTCTCTAGTAATGAGCAACAAAACCAATTGCAAAATGATTAAAAAAGATATCGGTATCGTTTGAAAGTTGCAGTTGACCCAGCCAAGTAATGAGGTGAGGTCATCCACGTGAGTTGTAAAAAGAACCCTTTAAATATTGGCTACATGATAAATAACACATATCTTACCAGACAGGACTGACGGAGGACATGAAAAATTCAAAGAAGGGCAGCTCACTTTTTACAATCGCGAAATACGGAAGGAAGTATCGTGGATATGATACGTGTGCTAGTGTGGCAATCATCAAAAGAAAGGCGTTTTTCGTCACGGCTAAATCTTATCACGAAATATTAGTCACCGACTTTCTCCTTTAAAAGCGCCAAAAACTTTTGTTGGCTCCCAACCACATGGGGAGAAATGACCATAATCACAGATCATGCAGAGAGATTTAGTTGTTCATTTTCCTACTTGCTATTCGAGAGTGGAAGGTAGAGAATGAGTCTGAAAGTGTTTTGTTTACTCCTCAGTCATACACTTAAGTGTGAATTGCGGAGTAGTCATGTATGTGCAAATGGATGTGACACTGTCAGCAATGGCATTTGGCCATGTAACTGATTCCAATTGCCCACTGCATGCAGCTCCCTTCGCAACATTCGATGGTAAACTGGTTGAGATCAACCTTCGCTCAATTGACAGCAGGAATTCCTATCGGGTTTGACAGTGATTGTTATCGAAAATGTGTGACATTCGTCTCTTATCCCTTACAACCACTGCTGTGTTGCATGCTGCGAGTAGTCGAGCATTAGTTGCACACATTGGACAGTCAACGTCATTCGGAATAGACACCAAGACAAATGAAGATTTGGCCGCTTGCAGAAGCGTGCTCGGATAGCCAGAGTGGTTAAAGTGACTGCTTGCGACACATGGGAAATCCGTATCTGAGCCCCGGTCAGACACAAATTTTCATTTGTTCTATAATATTCTACAGTTGATGCAGAACCATAATCACAGATTGTGAATTCACTCTCAGTTGATCCATCAGCAAACTATGAACTTTATTAATGATGTGATCATGACAACACCCATATAAGATAACCCCTTTCTGTCATTCTCTCATTTCATCTCATCAACCCATGCCACTGCGCTGACTGTGATAAGTTTGATGGCTAGCTTTTGATTTATCGGCCTCATGACCATCGCAATTCACCCTTATACAACGTACATTCAAGGAAAGAATGTTAGGGCTCAACATCCTATGGACAACAAGGTAGTTAGAGGCACAGTGTAAGCTCAGACTAAGGATAGGTGGGGCAAGAAATCGACTGTGTTCTTTTCACAGCATTTGCAATCTTTAAGAACTTAAATCTGGATGATCGATTTGGAATTTTAACTACCATGTAAATTCTAGTCGTATTAGGAGGGTCTGCTGAAAAGTAATGCTTCCGAAATTTTTATTCTGTTCTTAATATCGGTCGTGGTAGCACATATCCTGCTTATTTCTCGGTCGACTTTCGCGCTTTACCGACTCAAGTTGTAGCCCTCTGCCGTTAGAGGGCTGAGAATTGTAATGTGGCGGTATGTAACATAACTATGTCGGTGCGTGGCAGACCCTCAGAATTTGAGTTCGCTTACACATGGAGCACCCTCTTCTTCAGCATGACATTGCCAGACCATACACTAGCCCTGCAACGTCTGCAAGAATCCAACGCCTTGTCTTCACTGTCATTAATCATCCACCGTACAGTCCTCAAGTGGCCCCATTCGATTTCCATCTGTTTTCAGAACTTAAAGAATACATTCGAGAACATCACTTTGATAGTGGTGAAGCGATGCAAAAGATGTGAGATTGTGGCTCTATCAGCAATGTCATACATTATACAGTGGTGGTATCAACAAATTGATTTATCGTTAGGAGAAACATTTGTTCGTCCCATGATGACTGTGGTGAGAAATAAATATGTAGCATGGAGAATGAAGGTACAAATGTTAACAAAGTTTGTTGTTTTCAAAAAGCTTTGAGAGTTTGTTGTTGTTGTGTTCTTCAGTCCAAAGACTGGTTTGATACAGCTCTCCTTGCTACTCCATGCTGTGCGAAACCCTCTTCATCTTCAAATAAGTACTGCAACCTACATCCTTCTGAATCTGATTACTGTATTCATTTCTTGATCTCCCTCTATGACTTTTACCCTCCACACTCCCCTCCAGTGCTAAACTGGTAATCCCTTGATATCTCAGAATATGTCCTATCAACCGAACCCATCTTCTAGTCAGGATGTGCCACAAACTTCGTGTCTCATCGTTCCAGTCAGCACGACCTCATTAGTTACGTAATTTACCCAACTCATCTTCAGTATTCTTCTGTAGCACCACATTTCTAAAGCTTCTAGTCCCGTCTTTTCTGAACTGTGTATTGTCCTTATTTCACTTCCATACATGGCTAAACTGCGAAGACAAACCTTCAGGAAAGACTTCCTAACATTTAATTCTATATTCGATGTTAACAAATTTCTCTTCTTCAGAAACGCTTTTCTTGCCATTGTCAGCCTACTTTTTATATCCTCTTTACTTCGGCCATCATCAGTTATTAAGCTGCCCAAATAGCAAAAGTTATCTACTACCTTAAGTGTCTTATTTCTTAATCAAATTCCCTCACCACCACCTGATTTAATTTGACTACTTTCCATTATCCTTGTTTTGCTTTTGTTGATGCTCAACTTACATCTTCCTTGCAAGATGCTCTCCATTATGTTCAACTCTTCTTCCGAGTCCTTTGCTGTCTCTGTGAGTATTACAGTTTCATCAGCAAATCTCAAAGTTTTTATTTCTTCTCTCTGAACTTTAATTCCCTTCCAAATTCTTTGGTTTCCTTTACTGCTTGCTCAGTGTACAGATTGAATAACATCTGGGATTGGTTCACTGTCTCACTCACTTCTCAATCACTGCTTCCCTTTCATGCCCCTCGACTAATAACTGCGATCTGTTGTATGTACAAGTTGTAATCATTCTTTCGCTCCCTGTATTTCACCACTGCTATTCAATATGCTGCTGCAGATGCAGAACGATGCGCCAGAGCCATACGCCGAACACGATGGTCTTCCCTCTCGGTAGTGCGACGTGGCCGTCTGGAGCCCGGTCTTCTAGCGACTGTATATTTTCGTGACCGTCGCTGCCAGTGGTCACGTCAGTATCGCAGAAGGTACATTCAGCTTCTTGTAGCCCTATTACACGACTTCTTTGAAACTCAGTGAGGTGTTATGATGGCGTCTTTGTCGCCTTAAAGACATTCTTGACGATCACCAACTCACCACGTCCAATCTCAAAGATAACTAACGATCACGACGGTTACTGCATGTATTTGAAGCACGCAAAATTTGAATAAACATCATCTTCCAGATGTAGGAACACGCCTGGCAACTTTCGTTTATGTCGCAAAACTCCTTCTTGATGCCGTGTTTTTTTCTGACAGTATACATTAAGTATTTTACTTTTTTGGGGTGGTGGGGGCGAAGTCATTAGTCTTATGAATGAAATGTCCTGTAGGTCAGTTGGTGTCGCCTCAGGCTGTTGTTCCACGTAGCATATGGCAACCTCGAGAGCAGCGTAGCCATCGCTGTGGCTCACTCATTATCGGTGCAGCCTCTGCCTCGTCACTCTCACACTGCGATGGAATGTTAACCATGTCAATTATAGGAGAGTCTGTCACTTCCAACTGTTCGTCCGAATTTAACCACTCGCCTACTTCCAGCTATTCTGCCTCTTCACCCCTTGCAATCTTCCGATTAAATTACACAATGGTTGATCGTCCTCATCTGCTAAATCTTAAGTTTCATGTATTTCTCTAGAATTTTCCTCCATGACTAAGAAATTATGTCTGACTTTATTTCGCTCCAAGATTCGCTAATCCAGTACACGACGTCCTTCAAAGTCACTTTCTTCAAAGCTCCTACAATGCTTTCGTTGTCTTCGGAATGCAGGATTGACTGCAGCAATCGCTGTCGATACTTTTTTTTAGACTTTCCAGAACGCCCTGTTCCATGGGCTGAATGAGACAGGTAACGTTTGGTGGGAAAAACAAGACGCGAATACCGTCGCACTGCAGTTCTCCTGCACTTGGATGGGAGGACGCATTATCCATGAGCAAAATTGCTTTCCATGGCACTTCCCTTTCTTTTAAAAAATTCTTGCAGTCAGGTACAAATGAATTAAAAAAACAGTTCTTGAAGATTTCCATGGCACTCCCCTTTCTTTTAAAAAATTCTTGCAGTCAGGTACAAGTGAGTTAAAAAACCAATTCTTGAAGATTTCCTGATTCATCCAGACATTGTTCTGATGTGTATAGACAACCGGAAGAGCTGAGATGGATACGTTCTTGAATGCTCTTGGCTTGACAGACTTCCCAATCACAACTAGTTTTAGCTTGTGGTTTTCAGTTGCATTTGAAGCTGCCATAACTGTGAGCCGCTCTATGCTTTTTTGTGCTCGGGAGCACTTATCCTTCTCAAGAAGCAAGTGTTCTCGCTGGTAACATTTTAGAATTTAGCCCAGTTTGGTCACAGTTATATATTTTTCATTAGACAAATTTTCGTCAGTTATGAATTTTTAAAACTCGACGATAAATTTTGTAACGGCCTGAGCGTCACCAGAGAGGTTTTCTCCACGTACGTCTAGTTGACGCACTCCATACCTCTTCTTCCACTTGTCGAGCCAGCCCACACTAGGGGCGAAATTGGCATCTCCTTCCTGCAGCTGGTTTCTGAAAAACAAAGCTTTTTCTTGCAAGATTGTACCAGAAATCGGAGCACCCTTCTGTCTCTGTTGGGTAAACCACATGAACAATGCCTGACTTGATTTTTCCAAGTCTGACTTCTTTATACTTCTTCGACTGAGAGATTCGTGTGAGCATTTCTGTGAAGAAAACGGTTCCAATTTAAGTCGGTTTCTTCGCCAGTCATCAACACTCACTTTACCGACACCATATTCGAGAGCAAGTTTCTTTATTGTTTCTCCTTTGTCGTCTTGGTGCTTCTAATTTTCGATGCAAAGGCACAAATTTCCTCTTTTTTGTTACAGCACTCATCTTTGTAAGGTGTACAACGGAATACACAGTCAACAAACAAAACGACGCGCAACACGGTACAGTACAGGTACTGGGAAAAACTGCAGCTTATGAACTCCCCGTTTTGATCGGTAGCAGCCGGCAGCAGTCGGAGTATTTCGTGCCATATTTACAAGCGATGTTCGTGCAAAAGGGCAGCGAGCTAATCGTCGGTGTTGATTGCATTATTGTCTGCTTTGTCACTGAGCTGTACTCTCCCTGTCTATCTTTTGCAATGACGTTTTCATTATTTACCATGTCAGTAAAAAAAAGAAAGTATATCGTTGCAACATTTTTTTTATGTAAGAAGCTCGGATTATTGGAAACTCGAACTATTGACACTCGAACTATCGAGACTCTACTGTATTACTGAATGCGATAGTAACACTGTCGGTTACGTTTTCGCGACTAAACCACTGAACGGATTTTGATGCTATTTGGTATGGAGACAGATTGAACCCTGAGGAGGGACTTCGGCTACTTTAGGAAGTTAAAAAACTACCGACCTCTAGGAGGGCGAAGTAAGGAATGGATATGTATTCTTTTCTTTTTACTTGCTCATCTGTTATTATTTTTTTTTTAGGAAAGTCAGAGGTCTTCTAAGTAGCTATGGAGTAAAGTTCCAGTACCGAGCTGACTGAGTGGCCGTGTTACGGTTCCGGCGTGACCATTGGAGCTGTGTCGCAAAGGCTCTGGTGGTTGGAGGCCGGACTCAAGGGTGCTGCTTTTCGCAGAAGCGTCTTCATTAAGCTCCTGGCAGTCCATTTTGAGTACGAAAGTGGTTTCCTCCTTTGAAAGGAGTTGTCCAATAGCCTCCAGAGAATTTCCATGTGTGACGAATTCACCTTCCGGTACACCGAACGCAGAAGACAACGACCAATGAGTGTAACCAGCTTCCTGCATAGTAAACTGCATTCAGTCACCCTTGAATGGTTAATTTGTGTATTCTGCAGAAGAAAGCCACATTCTCGCTGGTCACCGCGGCATCGCCTGGAGACCCCTCCCTCCAGATAAAATTTTTAAAGCGTAGAGAGCAGAACTATTGATATTTTAAAAAATATCCGGAATTCGGTACATGGAGAATTAAAAAATTACTGTTATCCGCTCTCAATATACGGAAAAAATTATCGATTTAGTGACAGAGAAGATATCGACATACCGCTAAAAAAAGAGCTGTATATTTAAGTATTGATTTATTATTAGGTATTCTGTACATCAACAAGCTTGCAGCCCGCTAATGCCCCTTGGAGCAAGAACTGAAACGAAAACAATGCAAGTTCACACTTAGCGATAACCGCTTTTTTAACAGTCGAAACTACAGGTAAGTGGCACAACAAAAACTGTCCGATGGGTCTGTCGTTCGATTTCACCACATATCGGATTTGTCTGTAACACTTCATGTCTACTTCCTCAGGTTTTTCTTCTTTTTTTTCATTTCTGCAGTCGCCTGCGACCTAGCAGTTGCGCCGCGAGTCTCAGGCAGTTTGCCACGGTTCGCGCGGCTGCCCTCGTCGGAGGCTCGAGTCCTCCCTCGGGCATGGGTGTGTGTGTGTTGTCCTTAGCGTAAGTTAGTTTAAGTTATATTAACTAGTGTGTAAGCCTCGGGACCGATGACCTCAGCTGTTTGGTCCCATAGGAACTTACCTTCACCACCACTTAGCACTTATAGTATCAAAACTGCGTGGTGAAGTCAAGCGTTGCGGTCTGTGTTGGTAGCACCGAGAGCCGATTACGTCAGCATTTCCCCTCACACGTCTCCGCCCAGCGCAAAGACCACTCTTTGTCATTTAGATTTTTGTTCACCAGTTTCAGCAACTGTTGTTGAAGAATAGTGATTTGAAATTCACATTGGAAATTTTGTTATTCCATTCACACCGCCACCCCCCGTGCAATCAGACTTCGCCTTGTGCCATCTATACTTGCTTCACACAAAGAGAAAGACTGGACGTGATGAAATCTCAAAAATGTAGTAAGACGCCTTCACACAGTGAAATTAAAATTATGTTATACTACAATTTCAAAGAAACAACTTCAAGTATTTATCGAAAACTGCGATAAAATATAATAAAAAATAAGGATATCGACACTTAATATTGCCATTTCGATATATCGAGATAATGATAATCATTTATCACCAACATAAATCGACATTTGCTGGAAAAGATATCGATATACCTATATTTTATCAACAGCGCTACTAGAGAGTTAGGACGAGACGACACAGTTTCGCGACTTTTTCTGGAGAGGACGTCTGGACGTGCGCTGACGCACGTGGCAACTACTCTCGGATTCCATCTACAGTTCGTGGTATTGCGGTAACGTTCTCGCTTCCTTCGCACGAGTTCCTGGGTTCGATTCCCGGCGGGGTCAGGGATTTTCTCTACCTCGTGATGATTGGGTGTTGTGTGTTCTTCATTACCACTGACGCAGGCAAGTCACCGAAATGGCGTCAACTAAAAATATCTTGCGATAAGGCAGCCGAGCTTCCCCGCATGGGGCCTCCCGGCCAACAGTGCCATACGATCTTTTTTTTTCATTCGATGCTGACTTGTGCTTTGGGGCACATGTTCACTGTGTTCTAAGCAAGTTTCCCAATGAGCCTTGTCCATTATCTGAGCAGCTCTCGATTTGCAGGATTTGCAGCGCAACTTGGGTTGGTCGGTTATTTGTCTTATGCCGTGAGTCCTGCACTCGATTACCTTGCATCTGTGAGCTGCCCAGATTACGAAACTTTGCTGCGCTTCCCAAGCAGTCTTCTAATTGAATTTGACGACAGTGACAGCTTGGTAATAATTTTCTTTGGTTCCTGTAGAACTTTGTTGACAGTAAACTGATTTTATTCAGTGTATTTTTACTTCGCAGTTGTAAATCCGACTGTCCAGCAACAAATCCCAAATAGCGACTCGTAAATTGCCGGTGTAGTATAGTAAGATACTTGCATATCTAATTGTTGTCTCACTGTGACAGTATTTCCGTTACAATACAGGTGCCTAAGCTTCGGAGATTTTGATTAATTTGTTTAAATTAATTTATAACGAGTATTGCACTCACTCGTCTTGTATTTACATGCTGAGGTCATTAGTGCGGTAGGCAGACAGCATCCACAACTGCTGTGCCCCAGCACGATTTCGACGTAACGTCTCATTGTGGGGCTAACAGATTAACACCGTACTTTGGTTAAATTTCAGGCCGATCCTGGTGCAGGATACTTACTACTGGAACTAACTGACATTCTACAGCTAGAATGGTATGGTGAGATACAACTTAGAGTGAAAAAATATTTTGTAGCGAATATTTGTGGTCCCGGTCTTGTTTGCTTGCATATTGCTCAGCAGCTGCTGCCTTGCTTGCGCGACATATTTTTTATTAGTTTTTCTTCTGGGATTTCTATCGTTTAGTATGTTACGTCTGAAGCTAAATTTATCTTGTAATTTTAGGGCATTTATTTGCATGAACTGCAATCGCTCAGCACCAGGCTCTCGACTTTGCCTTCATTATACTAGACAGAGCAAATAGAACGTGTTCTAGGGAATCTAAGAAGATCACCAGAGACAATATCCCAGCAGATACAGAGAATTTCGGCGCTGAATTTTATGAGGGAGAGACGGCAGTAGCAGTTACTTACTTACTACTGGAAATCTAAAAATACGGAATCAATTTGACATCCCCTTTCGATAACACTCATTACTTCATAAGTATAAAGAGCTAGGTGTGTATCGCAAGAAAGATATTTTATGAATCCGTTTTGACTACGTGTCAATAAATCGTTTTCTTCGAAGTACTTCATAATGCTGGAATACAGTATATATTCCAAAATCCTACTGCAAATCGACGTTAGTGATATGCGCCTCCAATTCAAAGGATTACTCCTACTTCCCTTTTTGGGTATTGGTGTGACTTGAGCAATTTTCCAGTCTTTAGGTATGGACCTTTCTGTGAGCAAGCGGTTTGCTAAATATGGATTTACTGTATCAGCATACTACTTTAAGAGGAACCTGACTGGTATACAATCTGGACCGGAAGCCTTGTTTTTATAAAGGGATTTAAGCTGCTTTCTCATCTTGGCAGTTGTTCTTGATTGGAATTCAGGAATATTTACTTCTTATTCTTTGGTGAAGGAGTTTCGGAAAATAGAGTTTAATAACTCTGCTTTAGTGGCTCTGTCACCAGTGACTTTACCGTTGTCATCGGCCAGTGCGTCTTGCCACAGGTGTGCTTCATGTATGACCAGAATTTCTTTGGATTTTGTGCCAGATTTCGAGACAGAATTTCGTTGTGGAAAGTATTGAAAACATCTCCCATTGAAGTACGCATTATATTTCGAACTTCTGCAAAACGTTGGCAATCTTAGGGATTTTGCGTTCTTTTAAATTTGACATGCTTCTTTCGCTGCTTCTGCAACAGCGATCTGACTCGTTTTGTGTATGGGGGATCAGTACCATCACTTACTAATTAATGTGGTATATATCTCTCAATTGCTGTCGATACTATCTCTTTGAAATCATTCCACAACATTTCTACGCTTTCATGATCGGATCAGACTATCTCTTAAAAAGGTATTAAAAGCATTTTTATCTGCTTTTTTAAATAGATATACTTCGCGTTTCTTTTTAATGGTTTTAGGAGTTACGGTATTCAGCCTAGCAACTACTACCTTGTGGTCGCTAATCCCTGTATTCGTCACGATACTCACTATTTGTCTAGGATTATTTGTTGCTAAGAGGTCAAGTATGCTTTCGCTGCCATTTCGAGTGGGCTCATGAATTAATTATTCAAAATAATTTTCTGAGACAGCGTTCAGTACTATTTCGGATGACGTTTTATGCCTGCTGCCGACTTTAAACTTATAATTTTTCCAGCATATTGATTAACGTCCCCACCAGCTATTACCTGTATCAGACAGTACTGAAGCTGTAAAATTAGCAGATGCAGAAGAATTTGTTTCGCTCGAAAACGAAGTAGATAAACTGAGAAATGAAGTGGCGCGACCGCGAGTTGCGGAGCCGACGTTGTCACATAGTACCTGATAGGATGAGGAACGAAAATGAGAGCAAGGCAAGCGGAAGTTCGCGGTCTAATGGCGCGCCCTCATCCGTTTCAGAACGATTTGTGGTTAGAGAAACGAGTGGAACATCGGGGTCCGTGCCCGAAAACGACAGAATGTTTGACAAAAACACTTTTTCTCTCGGTGAAATTTCCGAACTTATACCGAAGGCGCTTATGGAAAATCGTCTCAGTTTCCTGTCAGAGAGGTCACAGTTTGTAGTAAATGAGGGAAAAACATCGAGGAAACAGAAGCAACTTCTGACGTTTCCCAAGGTAGTGTCATAGTCCCTCTGCTGTTCCTTATTTATATAAAAGATTTAGGAGATAATCTGAGCAGCCGTCTTAGGCTGTCTGCAGATGACGCTGCCGTTTATTGTCTAATAAAGTCATAAGAAGGTCAAAACAAATTGCAAAACGATTTAGAAAAGAGATCTGTGTTGTGAAAAAATTGGCAGGTGACCCTAAGTAATGAATAGTGTGAGGTCATCCACATGAGTGCTAAAAGGAATCTGTTACACTTCGGTTACACGATAAATCCATCAAATCTAAAGGCAGTAAATTCAACTAAATACCTAGGAATTACAATTACGAAAAACTTAAATTGGAAAGGACACATAGATGCTGCTGTGGGGAAGGCGAACCAAAGATTGCATTTTATTCGCAGAAAACTTAGCAGATGCAACAGATCTACTAAACAGACTGCCTACACTAAGCTGTTCCGTCGTCACTTGGAGTATTGTTGCAAGGTGTGGGATCCTTGAAATACAGGATTAACGGAGTACATCGAGAAAGTTCAACGGGCAGCACGTTTTGTATTGTCGAGAAATAGGGAGAGAGTATCACGGACATGATACAAGAATTGCGGTAGACATCATTAAAACAAAGGCGGAATCTCTCACGAAATTTCGATCAGCAACTTTCTCCTCCGAATGTGAAAATATTTTGTTCACGCCAACCTACGTAGAGGGAAACGATCATCACAATAAAATGTGAAAGGTATAGGTCCCCGTTTTTCTACGCACGCTGTTCGAGAATGGAATAGTTGAGAATTATTGAGAAGGTGGAGCGATGGACGGTCTGCCAGGAACTTAAGTATGATTTGCAGAGTATCTAGTAGATGTTGATGACCTCCATGGGAAAACACGGATGGTTCAGTTTAGAGACAGCGTATCGATCTCATGGCCGGTTAGGAGGAAATTAGAATTCATGAGCAGTCATTTAAGGAGTGAAAATATTGAGTAGGTGTATCCAATAATAAAAAACTATGCAACCATTGCAGATTTGGAATCAGAAATTATGAAACTGTGTACTGGTCTGCTGCAGAACTAAAGAGTCTGCGCCTGAGCGTAATTAAGACTCCGCCACTGGCAGCAACTCAGTTTCAGTCGTATGTAGTGTACTTCGACGAAATTCTGAACAGAAATAAACTTCGGGGAAACCTATATAGTAACAGTGAACTAACAGTTTTTTATTCATACAATGCCAATGGAGCATACGCTAACTCTCGTTTGTGTCAAAAAATTACTTGTAGGCCTTCATATTGATATTAACAGATCTGGATGAGATTGAGAGACAAGGCACCGGTTATTACTTTCGACAGACACCAGCGCGGAACTCTTGGAGGAATGAGCGTCCAGATGGACACCTGGGAGAAAAGGGTAACGGCAAACGGAGCCATAATACAAAAGAAAATTTACGCAGTCCGAAGCCGAGGCGATTCGATGGCAAAAGGACAACAAGGAATGGAATGTCGGGGCCTTAAAGAGAGAACGGAGGTGGTGAAATGGTTGAGCTACGCAATTAGATTTTGTTTTTCTTTTTCTTTGTCTGCTCCGTAACAGTACCCCTACGCTGTTCAGCTATGTGATTTGTTTTTAAGTACGAATATTTAGTGTGTTGTAGACTTTAGTGTTTTATTCATGAGTATTCGTTGTAGGTTTTGATGACATTAAATTTGATTGAGTGTGTGTGTGTGTGTGTGTGTGTGTAGAGCGTTGGAACAGATACGCGTCGTACTGAGTTTGCTATAGATACGTGTCAGAGAGCATATCTGGTTTTGCTTCCCTCGTGGGGAAACCTTAGTTTCTTCATGAGAGTAATACATTTGTATATTATTATGTTTCGCAGTGGATTCAAAGAATCATCGGCAAAGCCTGATTAGATGTGTCCGTTTGTTTTCTTTCAATAGCATCGCTAATACTACGCGAGGTAGTCAGAAGTAACGTATCGTTCCTCATAATTTGCAATTTTTTAAAAATTGTTATGTGCGTTGCCTCATTTCTGTTTCGTTTGTTTAATGATCCATATAGGATTCGCGATAATGTTTTTCTTGTTAGATGTCGCATTTAAATTACACTGAGGTGGCAAATCATGGGATACCACCATTTGCTTTGGCCCGAATGACTCGACCAGTGAGCGAAACCTGGCTGGGAGTCAATACCAACCTTCTGCATGCTAAAATGCATTCAGTGAGGTAATATTACACATTTGTGCAGGATTGATTGATCCAAAGAAGAGCGGCACGTTTCGTCACAGGGTTATTTGGTAAGCGTGATAGCGTGACGGAGATGTTTAGCGAACTCAAGTGGCAGACTCTGCAAGAGAGGCGCTCGGCATCCCGGTGTAGCTTGCTCACCAGGTTTCGAGAGGGTGTGTTTCTGGATGAGGTATCGAATATATTGCTTCCCCCTACTTATACCTCCCGAGGAGATCACGAATGTAAAATTAGAGAGATCAGAGCGCGCACGGAGGCTTTCGGGCAGTCGTTCTTCCCACGAACCATACGCGATTGGAACAGGATAGGGAGGTAATGACAGTGGCACGTAAAGTGCCCTCCGCCACACACCGTTGGGTGGCTTTCGGAGTATAAATGTAGATGTAGATTCTGGAGAATAAACCGAAATTCTCGCTGGTCATTGTGGCAAGGGCTGGAGATCCTTCCCACAAGGTGGAAGTTTTCGAAGGGTAGGGATTTTGGAAGAGACGACGATTCTGTTTCGGTACCTACCGTGGAAGGTCGTCTGGACCTGTCCTGTCCTGTCGGAAGCAGCTATTCTCGGTCACCATCTCAGCCATTTTCCATTTGGTGCTGGCTTCTGAGGGGGGGCATGTTCGCTGAGTTCTAAATACGAGGGTTATGCGCAAGGTAAGGAACTATCGGTCACGAAATGGAAACCACAGTGAAAATCCGATGAAGTTTAGCACAGGTGGGTTCGGCAGTGTCTCTAGTATGCCCCGTCTACAGCGTTACGTCGATCTTTTCAGTTCTGAGCATACAGGGAGCACATAAAGATACCTAGAACAATAGTGTCTCCCGACAAGTACGAGGGCCTGGTGAGAAATTTCGCCTGAAGCTATGCAGTCAACATTACATAACTGTCGTGCGTTTTCTTCTTCAAGACAATTCGCAGCCGCATCTGCAGGGGCTATGAAGATGCTCCTGCGTCGTTTCCAATTGGAAATGTTTGATTACCCGCCATACAGCCCGTAATTGTCTCCCTCTGAGTTTCATCTCTGCTCACATGAACCTCTGGGTATCAAGACAACATTTTGGCACAGACAACGAGCTGTAGGCCAGTGTAGTGAATTGGGGGAAGGCACTGGCGGCTGCCTTCTTTAACTAGGGTATTGGAAAGTTGGTACAACGCTACGACTAACGTCTAAGTCGGATCGGCAACTATGGAGATGGAAACGGAAATGAGCGTTTGGCGTCACTGGCCAGGAGGCCCCTTACGGGGCAGCTCCAGCCGCCTTGGTGCAGGTTTTATTACATTCGACCCCACATTGCGTGCCAGATGGGGATGAAATGATGATGAAGTCCCAGTCCCTGAGCGGAGAAAATCTCCGACCCAGCTGGCTATCGAACCTGGGCCCGTAGGACGGCAATCCGTCACGCTGACCACTCAGCTATCGGGGCGGACACTATGGAGATAAGTAGCTGGAAGTTCAAGCTAACTGTTGCAAATGAAACAGTTTTGATTTTCACTGTGGTTTCCACTTCGCGACCTGGAAGGAAGACTGTTCCCAAAATATGGTCACCAATTATTCCGGCTCACACATTCCGGTTTCACTGATGCTCATGATTCGCTATCACCTTACCATAGGGGTTATGCGTACTATCCAACAGATGACTGTTATAAAAGTTGAAGATATCACTCCACGTAAAGGAGGCCTCGTCTGTGAATGAGAATGGATGACACAAATCCCGAAATAGTGGTTGCCTTGTGAAGAAACTGCTCCCGATGTGGAAATTCTGTCGCTAGTAAGTGTAAGGGATAATGGTAGTAAGATTTGTCACGGAGAATGTTCCACACGGTCGTGTGGCTCACCCCGTTCTGCTGGGCCCACTGCCTGTTACTGACACGCCAGTCGCCTTCCACAGTGGTAACCACATTTATATCCAAGTCTGGTGTCCGAATATTTCGGGTACGTCCTTCACGATTTCCTGCTTCCGGAAACGACCCTGTCTCAAACGGCGAAACAGTAAGACTTCCGATACTACCTGTCTGTGCACTTTACTAGGAGAGCTTTAAACAGGAGTGAGTTTTGTTAGAAATGAGTTACTCCACAGGAGTAAACCGCGTTACTTTTCTCTCTAACTGTCGATGAAATAGTTTATACAGTTGTGATCTCGAGATACATTATAGCAACAAACCAGGAGATAGGAAGTATCCTGTGCGAACCAAAATTCGCGCATTCGGACGGCGCAGAGCTGTTTATTGTATTATAACCATACAAAAACCTCTGTAACAAATTTTTGTGTTGTGCTCATTTTCGATAAGGAATGAATGTCAAAGGAAGGTAGTTTGCCAACAGTGTAATCACATGTAGGACAAGTAATTAAATCAATATTTGCGTAGTCTTGTTGCGTCGTTATTGCACGGAGTATCGTTTTGCTTTAGAATACTCGATTTCGAAATTTGCATTTCAAATCAAGACACAATTTTTTTTTTTTTTTAATTTTCTAACTTTGATCTGCTCAATAATTCTGGGCACACACTGTTTCTTAAATGATAGATGCCCTGTAACTTCAGATTTTTAAAAGTAGAATGTAATTATGGGACAGAGACATCAGAAGTAGAAAGAAATTTTCACTCTGCAGCGGAGTGTGCGCTGGTATGAGGCTTCTTGTCAGACTAAAACTGAACTCGAAGTGCTCTTGCCCGCGAAAGGCAATGGTCCTGAGTTCGAGTCTCGGTCCAGTTTCAATCTGCCAGCAAGTTTCACGTCAGAAATATTCATAAAGAGTAACAATCATTAAAAAAAATACCTGCCATGGGAGAGAAATAACTACAACTTATCAATGTGGAGATGTTGAAATGGAGATGTAAAAATACATCCTATTCGATTGTTAAACACATACTAGTGACAGCATGTCTCTCTCATAAAACATACAAAGTCTTCATTAGCAGTTTCTCAAACAGATAGCCCTGAAAACACTTGAGACTCGCTGGATAATCCTCCTCTGCACCTTTTGCAGCATAGCAACATGCAGTCATAAGAGCAACATGGAAGAGCGGTATCATTTTTTCCACTTTCATCGCTGGAGTAGAATAGACGTAACCCTTGAAGCGGGATGCTAGAGCTACTTGTGACGTAATGTCAAAATGAAATTTAATGGACTTGAAAGTGGTTTACATGATACATAGTTGGTACTAATCGATGAAACAATGCCAATAGTTTACACCGGAAATTGGGTTCGAATGTATTTGTTGAAGTCGTGCGAAACAACACATTTACAAAGAGATCGCGCCTGATCATCATCTGCGATTAAGTTCAGAATTTTGGTATACACGGGTCTGGTAAGAAATGAAAGCGACGGAAGTGCGAACTCCACATGTTTATCGTTTAGGAAAAATAGCAAATTATGCTGGCTCGTTTCCAGGCAGCGGCTCGCGCAGCGGTAAGAGTCTCCTCCTTCTACACCTCCTCCTCCTTCTTCTTCTTCTTTACTGTATCTGTCTTATGACAGGTGTCAAATGGAGGTTCTTCGTCGTGTCCGGTTCTGAGCATCTTCCTTCATCTGTTTGTATGTTTGTTCTCTTTTAATATCATTCATAATTCCAATTTTCTTCCTATCTCTTTCTCTCTACAATTCTTTGTTACAGAAAATTCCTATCCAGTACATGTCCCAGCCAAGATGACTTCCAATAATCTCTTTTCTTCCCCTATTTTCTTCATTACTTCTTGATCCTGAAGTCTGTCAGTCCACTTCATCTTAAGCATTCTTCTCCATAGCCACATTTCAAAACTTCCTAAATATCATTCTTCTTTCTTTTTATCTGTCCATGATTCACTGCTTTATAACGGAAAGACTATACAACGTTAACCCGAAACTCGTAGGATCGAGTCCATATGCGGACCCTAGTTTTTATTTACTGTTCTTACGTACTTACAATGTAAATAAACTGAAGTAATGCTCACTATATTGTTTTTACGAGGGGCGTTCAAGAAGTAAAGCAACATTTTTTTTTCTAAACGCAGATTGTTTTTATTCGGAATTCCAGTATTCCATTTGTTGCCCGCTCTTTTGGTGTCAAACCTCTATTTTTCAACATAATCTCCGTCCAATTTGACGGCCTTACGCCACCTTACTGGGAGCGTCTGTACGCCCGCATGGTACCACAGTACTTGACGTCGGAGCCATTGTCTTGATACATCAGTAACCTCTCCACGTACTGCTTCCCGTAGAGTGCATCCTTCATTGGGCCAAGCAGGTGGTAGTGCGAGATCTTCCCTATAGACTGAATGAGGAAGAACAATCCAATGGATTTCACAGAGCTCCTCTCCCGTGCTCAGACTTACGTGAGGCCTTGCGTTGTCAGGGACACGAACTTCGTTTGCATTTTAGTGGTGACCAACATGCTGAAATCCAACATTGCAGGAGTCAGCTGTGTACGGCCGATCGACACGTGGGAGATCGGACAGGTTTGGGGGGCCTTGTTGCGATGATGACAGACGTCTCACCCAACAGCCCACCGTGCTTTTGTTCACCTCCAGGTCTCCGTAGACATTCTGTAATCGCCTGTGAATATCTGAGATGCTCTGGTTTCCCGTCATAGAAACGCAATAGCAGTTCTCTGCTTCGAACGCGCTTTCGTTACAGAAGATATTTTCAAAGCTACGTTTAGTGCCACCACCTATCGGAACTTCATGAAACTACAGAGGCTGAATTCCACGACGTTCCGCAACAAATTCCGCGTTTTTTTTTCAACCGAAATTTGCTGAGAGAAAAGTATGAAGACTTACAGAGGAGCTGCGAAGAAAAATTTTGGATTGCTAATAAATTACTGCCGGCGGCGTGGCCGAGCGGTTCTAGGCGCTACAGTCTGGAACCGCATGACCGCTACGGTCGCAGGTTCGAATCCTGCCTCGGGCATGGATGTGTGTGATGTCCTTAGGTTAGTTAGGTTTAAGTAGTTATACGTTCTAGGGGACTGATGGCCTTAGAAGTTAAGTTCCATAGTGCTCAGAGTCATTTTTTAATAAACTACTAAGAAGGGACTGTAAAGCGCACACGAGAACTCCATATATAAGATATTTTTATTATTTTACCATCAGGGGAAGCAGTAAGTTTTTGGGGTCTTGTGCATTGTATAAGCGCCGTATTTATACCCGTGCGCATTTATCACAATCATATCTTGGAAAATTATTTGCAGAGTGCCCGCAGACAATAAGTGCAGTCCTTTCTTGGAAATTTGTTTGCAATTTCATATTTTCCTTTGCCTTTCCTTTTCATGCGTTCTGTGTAAATGTTAATAAATACAGTACATTGAGAATAATTTCGATTTATTTATAGAATAAATAACATAAAAACTGTAAATATATTGCCGTTCTACACTACTGGCCATTAAAATGGCTACACCACGGAGATGACGTGCTACAGACGCGAAATTTAACCGACAGGAAGAAGATGCTGTACTATGCAAAAGATTAGCTTTTCAGAGCATTTACACAAGGTTGGCGCCAGTGGCGACACCTACAACGTGCTGACACGAGGAAAGTTTCCAACCGATTTCTCATACACGAACAGCAGTTGACCGGCGTTGTCTGGTGAAACGTTGTTGTGATGCTTCGTGTAAGGAGGAGCAATGCGTACCATTACGTTCCGACTTTGGTAAAGGTCGGATTGTAGCGTATCGCGATTGCGGTTTATCGTATCGCGACATTGCTGCTCGCGTTGGTCGAGGTCCGATGACTGTTAGCATACTATGGAATCGGTGGGTCCAGGAGGGCAATACGGAACGCCGTGCTGGATCCCAACGGCCTCGTATCACTAGCAGTCGAGATGACAGGCATCTTATCCGCATGGCTGTAAAGTGTAAAGGATCGTGCAGCCACGTCTCGACCCCTGAGTCAACAGATGGGGACGTTTGAAAGACAACAACCATGTGCACGAACAGTTCGACGACGTTTGCAGCAGCATGGACTACCAGCTCGGAGACCGTGAGACCGTGGCTGCGGTTACCCTTGACGCTGCATCACAGACAGGAGAGCGTGCGTTGGTGTACTCAACGACGAACATGGGTGCAGGAATGGCAAAACGTCATTTTTTCAGATGAATCCAGGTTCTGTTTACAGCATCATTATGGTCGCATCCGTGTTTGGCGACATAACGGTGAACGCACATTGGAAGCGTGTATTCATCATAGCCACACTGGCGTATCACCCGGCGTGATGGTATGGGGTGCCATTGGTTACACGTCTCGGTCACCTCTTGTTCGCATTGACGGCACTTTGAACAGTGGACGTTACATTTCAGATGTGTTACGACCGGTGGCTCTACCCTTCATTCGATCCCTGCGAAACCCTACATTTCAGCAGGATAATGCACGACCGCATGTTGCAGGTCCTGTACGGGCCTTTCTGGATACAGACAACGTTCGAATGCTGCCCTGGCCAGCACATTCTCCATATCTCTCAGCAACTGAAAACATCGGGTCACTGGTGGCTAGGCAACTGGCTCGTCACAATACGTCAGTCACTACTCTTGATGAACTGTGGTATCTTGTTGAAGCTGCATGGGCAGCTGTACCTGTACACGCCTTCCGAGCTCTGTTTGACTCAATGCCCAGGCGTATCAAGGCCGTTATTACAGCCAGAGTTGGTTGTTCTGGGTACTGATTTCTCAGGATTTATGCATCCAAATTGCGTGAAAATGTAACCACATGTCAGTTCTAGTATAATATATTTGTCCAATGAATACCCGTTTATCATCTGCATTTCTTCTTGGTGTAGCAATTTTAATGGCCAGTAGTGTATATTCTTCCGGCTGCGCCAAATGCTGCCCCGAAACTACGCTAACGTAAATTGCTCATGACTTGGCAGGCCAGTGCCAAAAATGCAATTTTTTCTATGCGCGTGGCCATCTGGCGCTCCCACTTCTGTCACTTTCATTTCTGCTCAGATCCTGCGTATAGAATAAATATGGACGAAATAGTGGTGACGAGTAGGCGCGGTCCTCTTGTTAAGTTAGACGATGTGCCTGAGTGATTTCCTTGGTTGTCAGGAAACTATCTACGATAAAATAAGCAGGACCGACGAATCAAGAGAAGGGTGCAGTCGATATTTTTGTCATTTCCTCTGTGGTAAGAGAAAAACAGAAGAAAATGTAAGCAACATTGTCAATATACCTGAAAGTGCGGCGGAATGTTGTGGATGGAATGTAAAGTAAACATTTCAAAACAAAATAAGTTTTAAAAATGAAATAATAAAAACAACATTGCTCAAATAAAAAAAAAATAAAAACAATATTACTCTCATTTCTGTGTTGATATGAAATAAATGCACGTGTTTTGTATAAGATCTGCTGTAACTGTTGGGTAACGATTAAGAAGCAAGGTACTATATCACACGGCCTAAAATTATTTTAAAAAATTACACCTACACGCGGAAACGAACTCTTGAACTCGAGTATTCTTAATACGCTACAAGCAGTTTGACACTTGCATTCATTGAACTGATAATTGTAATGCATCTGCAGTCTTTTTGAAATGAGAATTGTGTTACTACGTACCGTCCATGTGCTCAGTTTGCTTCGCCTAAAACTAGATCTAAATGTAAGTCTTGAAATGGTTGCGCATACAGTGTTTGTCAGGACCAGGTGTTGTACTGGTATGCGTTATTTATTGTCCCGCTGCTTACATCTGAAGATGATATATATTACGAAATGCCTGGAAGTAGCTACATTTAATGGCTCTTGTGTTGAAATGAGAGAATTATATTTACTTCCTTCCTTCACTTGCACGTCGTGTTTAGAGCGGATTACGTTTCAGAGAGAAGCAAGAAACGAGTGAAGAGTGGGAGCCGACTGGAGTGGCCGTGCGGTTCTAGACGCTACAGTCTGGAACCGCGTGACCGCTACGGTCGCAGGTTCGAATCCTGCCTCGGGCATGGATGTGTGTGATATCCTTAGGTTAGTTAGGTTTAAGTAGTTCTAAGTTCTAGGGGACTGATGACCACAGCAGTTAAGTCCCATAGTGCACAGAGACATTTGAACCATTTTTGAAGAGTGGGAAGTCGACAACGAAGTCATTAAAGGCGAAGCACTAGAGCGGATTGGAGAAGGGTGGAGAAGAAAATCGGCTGTGTCCTTTTTAAAGGAAACAATCCGACAGTTGCCTTCAGCGATTAAGGATAACCACTGAAAACCTAAATCTGTAGGTCCGAACGCGAATTTGAACCAACGTCCACCAAGATGTGAGTTAGATCTCTCACCGTTGCTCACTTTGGCAGTTGTCTTTCCGAAACTAATGCGGTTGGTGCAACAGAAGCCTTTTTAGGATTCCATACCTCAGTCGGTAACATCGCAATCCATATTACAGACCGAGCGAGGTGGCGCAGTGGTTAGCACACTGGACTCGCATTCGGGAAGACGACGGTTCAATCCCGCGTCCGGCCATCCTGATTTAGGTTTTCCGTGATTTTCCTAAATCGCTCCAGGCAAATGCCGGGATGGTTCCTCTGAAAGGGCACGGCCGACTTCCTTCCCCGTCCTTCCCTAATCTGATGAGACCGATGACCTCGCTGTTTGGTCTCTTCCCCCAAACAACCAACCAACCAACCATATTACAGATTTACTTTGTTGTTCTTCTGTGTGTCTGTTCGTATGTCAAGATCCTTTTTTCTCAGGAACGAGAAGAGGTATGAAGTTGGAATTTCTGTCAAATACTAAGGTCCACGACCCCTGGTTAGATAAAAAATTTAAGCTTTTAAGTCAGTGCAATCAAAAGATTGCGCCATTTATGTCACAAATTTTGATACTAGCAAACTCACTCAGAAAATCTATGGATGACCTCTCTACAGACATAATTAAGTTTGTGTGGAACCCTCAGGGCAGGGATCGTACTCACACTTGTCCGGTTTTTTAATTAAGTGAAATGCAGGCAGCACCGCAGGTATGAGCCAACACACAGACGTTAGTATTACTACAGGCTTAATTATACTTTTTTGCGCAATCTATTGCTCATAAGCAGACGAAAACTACCGGTCTTTCCAGCACGTGGGACGTTTCTCTCTCCTGCAGATATAAGATAAGCATTATATAAAACTGAGGGAAATGAGTTGGATGTTGCACGCACATCTGTGTTCGTGATCTCTGCACGAAAGCCTGGTGAGGTGCTGGAACTTCATCTAGATCTGTCTGAAAGATATTTCCCTAATATCTCTCACTGAACTGACAGCAAAGGTGAATATTTATGCGGTAGTATATACCGAACCATTTACGACACTGGCACCGCATTCGTGAGGAGCTGCGTTAAAATTCCTGTTCGGGTACTCAAATATAAGTTTTCAGTAGTTTTCATAGCGTTCGCCTTTAACGCTGTTGGTCTGCAGATCTCTCAAAATAAGATATTTAGCTGGTGTCTGGATTTCGAAACGGGCTCTTCACAGAACATGTCATTTTTCAATTCAACAGTCAGATTGTACAAAACGTAAATTACAAGATATTGTCAACTGGTATTTTCTGTGACCTTATAAAAGATTTTATTGTGGAGATGATAGTACTCTTCTACACAAGCCAAACTGTTATGGGTTTATAATCTTGCTGGTAACTAGTCATCCTACGTAGAACAACGCAAAGTGTCGCATTAAGAAACCCAGAGAGCGTACGCAACGAAACAGCATCTTCAGAATGGGAATAATCACTACAGGCGTACCAAAGGGATCCATATTGGATCCGCTATTGTTCATTTTATATGCAGTTTGAGCCACGATATATGTAACATCCATTTTATTTCGTGAAACGGTCTACATATCGAAACGCGGTTTCTGGCAAATGATAGTACGGTGAGGAGGATGTACTTCGGCATGTATCGACCGAGACATTGAAGCACTTATGATTTATTGAAATAGAATGATACGATTTTTTAATGGATGCAAAAGCGCTAGAAAAGACGAGTGCAGTCATATAATGCTTGTTAATTATAAGAATTGGGGAGAAGAGGAGTTTGTGGCCCAACTTGGCAAGAAGAATGGACCGGTTGGTAGGACATGTTCTGAGGCATGAAGGGATCACAAATTTAGCATTGGAGGGCAGCGTGGAGAGTAAAAATCGTAGAGGGAGACCAAGAGATGAATACACTAAGCAGATTCAGAAGGTTGTAGGTTGCAGTAAGTACTGGGAGATGAAGAAGCTTGCACAAGATAGAGTAGCATGGAGAGCTGCATCAAACCAGTCTCAGGACTGAAGACAACAACAAAGACACGATCTAAATTGTTCCCAAAAGAATCTGTCAATTTTTTTGAAAATGAAATGCAAGTCGGCCGGCATCGGCTATTGCTGGAATCGGCTACGTCATTGTTACAAGCCTTTCGACCGTTTTCTGGTCTGCACTCCAGACCTAGCAGTAACTGTGTCGTCCGTCGGCCGGTCATCGCTGCTTCAACTGCAAACTTGCACACCAATGAGGTGGCGCTATACAGGCTACTTTTATACGGCGAATGGTGGCGTGACACGTATTGCCACTGAATGTGGGATGGCCCAGAGGAGTGTCATTCGAATGCTTTTCATTTATTTATTTTATTTATTTATGCATTTATTTTACTTGGCAAGATTAGGGCCTTCAGGCCCTCTTTTACACCTAACCAGGCATACTCAGATTGAACGAGTTACAGTTTCTACAGAACATTAAGGACATATAACGTATTATGTAGTATTGATGTTAAAGAAAAAAATAGAGATTATAACAGTAGTACAATGATAACTATAACAATAAAAAATAATTATAACAATCAAGAATAATAATGATAATAATAATAATAATAATAATAGTAATGACCATGTACATGAAAGTAAACATACTTTTCTTTTGTGAATGTCAGTCCTATTGTTAGTTGGGAATTTTCTCGTTATGTTCTTGCAGCTTGTGAGTTATTCTCATCGAGCAGAGACATAAGACGATAGAATGGGCTAAAAGAGATATATAAGAGGTAGATAGCTTAGAGGAAGAGAAATAGAATGAAAAAATTGGAAGCTGTGATGGAGAGGAGAAAGAAAGAGATGAGAGGGGACAACAATGGTGGCTATACCGTCCCTAATATGTACGTTTTGAGTTTCCTCTTGAATGTTGAGTAGTTCTGGATAAGATGCAGATCACAAGGGAGCGCGTTCCATAGTCGTATGGCTGAGATGGAGAATGACACGGAGAAAGATTTTGTGTTATGTAAAGGTACAGCCAAGATGCTAGACGTATCCGATCTGGTATTGCTATTGTGGAATGATGATAGATGTTTAGTGTGAGAGGATAAGTATTGGGGGCACCAGTGGCTAAGAAATCGATGAAGTAAGCACATCGTGTGGAGATCGCGTGCCTTATGTGGGCGTATCCAACCTAGCTGGGACTATGAAGGACTGATATGACCATACAACCGAATATTGCACACGTATCTAACGCAAGCATTCATCACTATCTCGAGGCATCTAGAATTTTCACTATTTGTGCCGTGTTGAACTACATCGCAGTAGTAAAGATTAGGCAAGACTAGTGTTTGGACTAATTTTTGTTTAACATGGGTTGGAAATATTTTTCTAAATTTTTGAATTGCATGTAGGGAGGAGAGCGATTTCCAGCAAGCTGTGACTGTTTGTTCTTCCCAGTTCAGGTGTTCATCCAAGATTATTCCAAGGTCTTTTACTGTTTTTTGGTATGGTAGTTGGGTACAATTGAGGAGTATTTGAGGGACTGTTTCGCGAAAGTACCGGCTGATTAACTTTGGATGAGATATAAGTATGACCTGCAGCACTGAAAGGTGCACTCTATCATGTAGCCCCAGTTACTCCAGGTAATATTGTATCGTCTAATCGCCGCAGTACGTAGCGGCGTATCATCCAATGATCTTTCATCTGTTCATCCATCTCTCAAACAGCGATTGTAAATGTGCCGTGCAGTCGATGGTAAACTGTTTGAGCATATAGTTAAGTGTAAAACAGCGTGATTAGCATTCATGTTGTCGGTACATGTCGTGAGTCTTTCCAAATAAACTATTTAGTTTTTTCAAAGTGTGTTCGGTCTAATTGCAATTTCGAGTAGTATTTATAGGCACATCTGTCCGACGCCAGGTGATTTACTTTAGAAAGCATTCAGGTGTCTCCCGGCAAAGACAGGACACGTACTACCTTTTTTCAAATCTAGGAAAGTTGATATAGTTGTTGCTTCTTTCCTTTGAAGAGGGCTAGGATCATAAAACCTGAGTGGCTTACGTTTATGTTTCGGCTTTGACAAGTAAGCAGCAACGGATAGGGTTTCAATGGAACATTCCTTGATCAAACTGCAGTTTTTTCCACAGAAACCTGGAAGCGTACACACATTCGAAAGAGTTTTCCTAAGCAGATGCGCCAGAAGCTATTATATACCGTAGTTCCATATGCAAAAATCATAGCTGAATCTTATCGACGTCGTATAGGGAATGAGACTCAATCGCAACACTCTAGGTCTGTTTTTCTGCCTATAATGACGGAGCCTAGCATGACAGCAATGTTTGGCGGTGTTTACACCGCACAAACTGACTCTGACACGCTGCTTCCCAAGTTTAGTACACTTCTCGATTCCTTTTGCAGAGAGTTCCAACCACAACATTAACAACCTTATATCACTGTACTCGTCACTAGTAGGGCACTGGCGGTCCTGGTGCACTCTTTTAAATCAAATTGATATGGAAATTAATTTTAATTGTACCGGAGCGTCTACTTGTCCTGCTCCACCATCTCGTCCTCGCTGATCTTGCACGATATGGCACATATCCCTCAACACACCACTGGAAGCAGCTTCGTTATGTAGTTGTAATTACAGTATTAGTAATAGCAATGATCCTGTGGCTAGCGGCAGTTTCCTTTCCCGTCCTTTTAGTGAAGGACATCAGTCACTGGCACGATAACGCAGTTAAAAGACTCGGTATTGCATACGCCTTTGAGGAGCGAATCCCGTTCGCAAGGAACGAGGATCCGGTAGGAGGGTACCGCGACCCTGTTGGGTTTCTAAGAGCATGCCTTCCTGTGAAGAAACAGAACTCCTCAAGGTTGTCAATGATCCGCAGTATCCTGCCATTAAATGCTGTGCATCGACCTGTTGCACCCCCCCCCTCCTCCCCAAAGTTGCCCTTGGCAAGAAGAGACACGTCTTCTCTATCTCTGGGGGAACATGGCGTGATAACGCGGAGCACATCAATCAGTGACTGGTTCCGTGAATCCACCTTGAGAGCTATACTGGCACAGCTTTCCTGGATGGAAGTTATGGGGTCAGCTAAAGCACTCGATCGAATGCTGCACCTGGACATCCACAAACGTGCCTATGATCCGGTAAATAGAGGGTCCACATCTACATCTACATGGATACTCTGCAAACCACATTGAAGGCGTGCAGAGAGTTCGTCGAACCACCTTCACAATTCTCTTATTATTCCACTCTTGTATAGTGCACGGAAAGAAAGAACACCTTTATCTTTCCGTAAGGGCACGTATTTCCCTTATTTTATCGTGGTGATCGTTTCTCCCTATGCAGGTCGGCGTCAAGAAAATAATTTCTCATTCTGAGGAGGAAGTTGTAATTGAAATTTCGTCAGAAGATTTCTCCGCAACGCCTTTGTTTTAATGATGTCCATCCCAAATCCTATATCATTTCAGTAACACTCTCTCCACTATTTCGCGATAATACAGAAACGTGCTGCCCTTCTTTGAAATTTTTCGATCTGGTAAGGATCCCACCCCGCGCAGCAGTATTCTAAAAGAGGGCGGACTAGCGTAGGTAGGCACTCTCCTTAGATCCGTTACATGTTCTAAGTGTGCTGCCAATAAAACTCAGTATTTGACTAGCCTTTCGCACAACATTTTCAATGTGTTCCTTCCAATTTAAGTTGTTCGTATTTGTAATTCCTAGGTATTTAGTTGAATTTACGGCCTTCAGATTTGACTGATTTACCGTGTAACCGAAGTTTAACGGATTCCTTTTAGGACTCATGTGGATGACCTCACTCTTTTCGTTATTTAGGATCAATGGCCAAATTTCGCACCATGTAGATATATTTTCTAAATCGTTTTGCAACTTGTTTGGATCTTCTAAAGACAAATACCACAACACACGTTGTGCTATGACTCCTGCTGCTTGTCTTCTGGATCCACTGACAAGTAAGGCTCGATGTGACGACGACAGACGCCAACACATATTCGGTATCTCCGTGCCACGTTCCGGCACACACGGTCACAAATCCCTGGCCGTTCTGCATCACCCGCAGACATAATCCGCTCCAGTAGGCCTTCATCAGATACCACAGGGGACCACGGACAATGTTCCAAAAAATTCTTAATCTGGAGTTTCATGTGACATACACAAGCTCAACGGGATGACGTGTAAACAAACCTGTGGTGGGTCCGGGACATCAGGTGTTCAGTGAATGACGTATGTAATGTCCTAGTAAGTGGGAGATATGAACGTGTGTTGGTTTTTGTGTGTAGCGAGAAAGCGGTACGTTTCTGGAAATGAGTTCCAATGCTAAAATAACCGTCTTGGTCCCTATTACAATGTCTGTAGAGGAAATTAGTTACACCAAATACTTTTTCTTTGCCGACAATTTGCATTACAATGAAGCCTTATGGAGACACTTCAAAATTTGTAAATAATTTTCACTAATGACAGAAGCCCCCCTCCCCCATGAACCATGGACCTTGCCGTTGGTGGGGAGGCTTGCGTGCCTCAGCGATACAGATAGCCGTACCGTAGGTGCAACCACAACGGAGGGGTATCTGTTGAGAGGACAGACAAACGTGTGGTTCCTGAAGAGGGGCAGCAGCCTTTTCAGTAGTTGCAGGGGCAACAGTCTAGATGATTGACTGATCTGGCCTTGTAACAATAACCAAAACAGCCTTGCTCTGCTGGTACTGCGAACGGCTGAAAGCAAGGGGAAACTACAGCCGTAATTTTTCCCGAGGGCATGCAGCTTTACTGTATGATTAAATGATGATGGCATCCTCTTGGGTAAAATATTCCGGAGGTAAAATAGTCCACCATTCGGATCTCCGGGCGGGGACTACTCAAGAGGATGTCGTTATCAGGAGAAAGAAAACTGGCGTTCTACGGGTCGGAGCGTGGAATGTCAGATCCCTTAATCGGGCAGGTAGGTTAGAAAATTTAAAAAGGGATATGGATAGGTTAAAGTTAGATATAGTGGGAATTAGTGAAGTTCGGTGGCAGGAGGAACAAGACTTCTGGTCAGGTGACTACAGGGTTATAAACACAAAATCAAATAGTGGTAATGCAGGAGTAGGTTTAATAATGAATAGGAAAATAGGAATGCGGATAAGCTACTACAAACAACATAGTGAACGCATTATTGTGGCCAAGATAGATATGAAGCCCACACCTACTACAGTAGTACAAGTTTATATGCCAACTAGCTCTGCAGATGACGAAGAAATTGAAGAAATGTATGATCAAATAAAAGAAATTATTCAGATAGTGAAGGGTGACGAAAATTTAATAGTCATGGGTGACTGGAATTCGGTAGTAGGAAAAGGGAGAGAAGGAAACGTAGTAGGTGAATATGGACTGGGGCAAAGAAATGAAAGAGGAAGCCGCCTAGTAGAATTTTGCACAGAGCACAACTTAATCATAGGTAACACTTGGTTCAAGAATCATAAAAAAGGCTGTATACATGGAAGAAGCCTGGAGATACTGACAGGTTTCAGATAGATTATATAATGGTACGACAGAGATTTAGGAACCAAGTTTTAAATTGTAAGAAATTTCCAGGGGCAGATGTCGACTCTGACCACAATCTGTTGGTTATGATCTGTAGATTAAAACTGAAGAAACTGCAAAAAGGTGGGAATTTAAGGAGATAAGACCTGGATAAACTAAACGAACCAGAGGTTGTACGGAGTTTCAAGGAGAGCATAAGGGAGCAATTGACAGGAATGGGGGAAAGAAATACAATAGAAGAAGAATGGGTAGCTTTGAGGGATGAAGTAGTGAAGGCAGCAGATGATCAAGTAGGTAAAAAGACGAGGGCTAGTAGAAATCCTTGGGTAACAGAAGAAATATTGAATTTGATTGATGAAAGGAGAAAATATAAAAATGCAGTAAATGAAGCAGGCAAAAAGGAATACAAACGTCTCAAAAATGACATCGACAGGAAGTGCAAATTGGCTCTGCAGGGATGGCTAGAGGACAAATGTAAGGATGTAGAGGCTTATCTCACTAGGGGTAAGATAGATACTGACTACAGGAAAATTAGAGAGACCTTTGGAGAAAAGAGGGCCACTTGTATGAATATTAAGACCTCAGATGGAAACCCAGATTTAACCAAAGAAGGGAAAGCAGAAAGGTGGAAGGAGTATATAGAAGGTCTATACAAGGGCGATGTACTTGAAGACAATATTATGGAAATGGAAGAGGATGTAGATGAAGATGAAATGGGAGATACGATACTGCGTGAAGAGTTTGACAGAGCACTGAAAGATCCGAGTCGAAACAAGGCTCCTGGAGTAGACAACAATCCATTGGAACTACTGACGGCCTTGGGAGAGCCAGTCCTGACAAAACTCTACCATCTGGTGAGCAAGATGTATGAGACAGGCGAAATACCCTCAGACTTCAAGAAGAATATAATAATTCCAATCCCAAAGAAAGCAGGTGTTGACAGATGTGAAAATTACCGAACTATCAGTTTAATAAGTCACAGCTGCAAAATACTAACGCGAGTTCTTTACATACGAATGGAAAAACTAGTAGAAGCCGACCTCGGGGAAGATCAGTTTGGATTCCGTAGAAATGTTGGAACACGTGAGGCAATACTGACCCTACGACTTATCTTAGAAGCTAGATTAAGGAAGGGCAAACCTACGTTTCTAGCATTTGTAGACTTAGAGAAAGCTTTTGACGATGTTGACTGGAATACTCTCTTCCCAATTCTGAATGTGGCAGGGGTAAAATACAGGGAACGAAAGGCTATTTACAATTTGTACAGGAACCAGATGGCAGTTATAAGAGTCGAGGGACATGAAAGTGAAGCAGTGGTTGGGAAGGGAATGAGACAGGGCTGTAGTCTATCCCCGATGTTATTCAATCTATATATTGAGCAAGCAGTGAAGGAAACAAAAGAAAAATTCGGGGTAGGTATTAAAATCCAGGGAGAAGAAATAAAAACTTTGAGGTTCGCCGATGACATCGTAATTCTGTCAGAGAAAGCAAAGGACTTCGAAGAGCAGTTGAATGGAATGGATAGTGTCTTGAAAGGAGGATATAAGATGAACATCAACAAAAGCAAAACGAGGATAATGGAATGCAGTCGAATTAAGTCGGGTGATGCTGAGAGAATTAGATTAGGAAGTGAGACACTTAAAGTATAAAGGAGTTTTGCTATTTGATGAGCAAAATAACTGATGATGGTCGAAGTAGAGAGGATATAAAATGTAGACTGGCAATGGAAAGGAAAGCGTTTCTGAAGAAGAGGAATTTGTTGACATCGAGCATAGATTTAAGTGTCAGGAAGTCGTTTCTGAAAGTATTTTATGGAGTGTAGTCATGTATGGAAGTGAATCATGGACGATAAATAGTTTGGACAATAAGTGAATAGAAGCTTTCGAAATGTGGTGCTACAGAAGAATGCTGAAGATTAGATGGGTAGATCACATAATTAATAAGGAAGTATTGAACAGGATTGGGGAGAAGATATGTTTGTGGCACAACTTGACCAGAAGAAGGGATCGGTTGGTAGGACATGTTCTTAGGCATCAAGGGATCACCAATTTAGTACCGGAGGGGAGCGTGGAGGGTAAAAATCGTAGAGGGAGACCAAGAGATGAATACACTAAGCAGATTCAGAAGGATGAAGGTTGCAGTAGGTACTGGGAGATGAAGCAGCTTGCACAGGATAGAGTAGCATGGAGACCTGCATCAAACCAGTCTCAGGACTGAAGACCACAACAACAACAACAATGACAGAAGCTGAAGAAATGAGTTAAAATTGATGGGTCAGTTGGGGCTTCAACCCAGGTCTTCTGCTTACTAGGCAGATATGCTAACCATTCATTAGCATAGCAGAATGGCTGATAGATCTGCAAGGACTACACTAGTCCATCGCCCTCCACAAGACAAATTTCAGTTCACGCCTTCGGCCCATTTACCCTTCTTAAATTGTCAGTATTGTCAAGGCTCTCCGGTATTGAAATAGTACCCCAGCTTTGTACGTAATGGGGAAACCCTGCCTGTATTTCAGGCATAGATCTACTGATCTGATGGAATTGTATTTTCCTTGACACAATTTAAGAAGGCGAAAATGGGCTGAAGGGGTGAACTGAAGTTTGTGTTAGGGAGATCGGTGGAGTAGGGTGGTTCATGCAGCTGTATTAGCTATTATTCTAAGGTAACAGTTAGCGCATCTGCTTCGTAAGCAGGAGACATTTCGTCATCTTCTAATTACCGAAGATAAAGTCGAGACAGGAAAATGTATTTCCATCAGGTACATAATTTTGTCTTAAAAATTAATAATTGATTATCTACTGATGGACTGAATGAACATAAAACGTAATAATCCAATTCAGTACTTCACAAGGACTGACCACAACATGAGAAATACATGCATGTGGACAAATCAATAAAAAAACTCACTATCCTACATTTTCAGGCGTTTTAGACCTCTAAGCTGTGCAACTTTTGCAATATCATATTTTGGGGATAAAAATGTGAACAAATCGACTTACTATTCCTACTTTCATTCACTAATCCCTTATGGCATATTCTTGGATAATTAATATTGTTTCTCTTTTCGTCAGCATTTACCCCGCTGAGTATAGGGCTCCACTCTACTTAAAGTTCTGCTGTCTGTGAACTGTGTAAACTTTGTTCTGCGTGTGGTCGAAATTTAACTATTTGAGTATTGTATTTTCTAAGGCGGACTGTGGGGCCCAGCCTAGCATTTTCCTAAAACAGCGTTGGAAAACGCATAAAAACGACGTTCAAGCTGGCCAGTGTCCCAGCTACGAACTTTTATCCGCCGCAGGAATTCGATATTTGGTGTGGATTACATTGCCCAGCTAGCCTGCTGTGTGATAGCCTACTCGAGCAGGTCCCTGCAATAAATTATCATTGAAAAGTGTTCATTGCACAGAAGCGTATATATATCAATATGTAGTTCTTTTTTCGAGCTATTTTCTATTGTTGGGTTGCAGTAAATATTCCAAAATCCTACTGCAAATCGATGTCAACAGCATGGTCTATTATTTAGCGGATTTACGTGCTGCACTATTAATGCGACCTGCGCAACTTTCTAGTCTTTACGTAGGTATCCTGAAATGCAGTCGCAATATGAACGTTATATTCATTAAGCAGCCAAAAGAAGGGAAGTCAGTGGGATAATTATGATGAAAAAAACTGAAGAGGGTTGCATGAACAGATTCTCGAGAAGCACTGCTTGCCGAATAAGTCGATGAAACAGGAGATGGAGGCCTCACCTTAGCGTTGATGACGTCAGCGGTGACTGTGGCGGCGTCGATGTCGTCGTCTACACAGATGAGGTGGCATCCGCAGAGTGCCAGGTACGCCGCCAACTCCCTACCCAGGCTGCTGCCTGCGCCGGTCACCTGTCGTAGGCAAACGCTATTAAAACAATTTGGGGAATAATGCCCGATATACTGGGTGGCTAAAATTAACTGCACGTGCTCACAGAAGTCCAGTGTGGGCTGTAATTATCGCATGGCACTGAGGCTCAGTTTACATTCTAATGCGTTATTCTGGAACCGACTTAGCAAGAAAAAAAAATAGTTTCGATTTTGGCAGCCATGTGAAAATGTGACCCTGTACAGTATGTCGTCTATGTCTCTGGCGCTCATACTGAAGAAACTGTGTAAACAGCAGTTAATAACATTATGCCCTTCTCACTTGTTTGACCCCTTCTGTGCCGGCCGGAGTGGCCGTGCGGTTCTAGGCACTTCAGTCTGACACAGCGCTGCTGGTACGGTCGCAGGTTCGAATCCTGCCTCGGGCATGGGTGTGTGTGATGTCCTTAGGTTAGTTAGGTTTAAGTAGTTCTAAGTTCTAGGGGACTGATGACCTCCCATAGTGCTCAGAGCCATTTGAACCATTTGACCTCTTCTATCTACGTCCCGTTTCAAATCCATTGCATATGAAAACATTTCTGCACGTCTTTCTTCCATTCACACCGCCATATTTGTTTCTCATGGTCAAAATTAGAAGTAATTTTTGTCCAGCGTAAATTAGTCTTGCATTAACACAGTAGAATATCTACCAAATTACGCTGCCATACGATAATTACAGCCCGCACTGGGCCTCTGTGAGTAGAAGCACTTCAGTTATAACGACCAGGTACTACAAAATAAAACAGTTTTTGCTGACATTCAGATGGACGTTCAACACTGTCCTCCATGACACGGAAAGTGTATTCTGTATTTCTGGTTGAAAGTCAGACATAAACGACGTCTCCTATTCGATTTTATCTTTCACAGGAAGGTGTCATTACTCACAAAAGATTTGCTATAGATATAAGGATAGGTATTTCCATTTTATGTTAGTGGCCTTTGATTACCGAAATAACATGAAATAAAAATAAGCAAAATCATGAGAGCAAAGCTGTTGTTGAGGGAGGAGTGAGACTACGCTGTAGCTTATCCTCAATGCTATTCAAACTCTGTATTGAGTAAGCAATAAAACAAAACCACGGAGAAATTTGGAAAGGAAATTAATGTTCGCTATGTTGTTGTGGTCTTCAGTCCTGAGACTGGTTTGATGCAGCTCTCCATGCTACTCTATCCTGGGCAAGCTTCTTCATCTCCCAGTACCTACTGCAACCTACATCCTCCTTAGTGTATTCATCTCTACGATTTTTACCCTCCACACTGCTCTCCAATACTAAATTGGTGATCCTTTGATGCCTCAGAACACGTCCTACCAACCGATCCCTTCTTCTAGTCAAATTGTGCCACAAACTCCTCTTCTCTCCAATTCTATTCAATATCTCCTCATTAGTTATGTAATCTATCCATCTAATCTTCAGCATTCTTCTGCAGCACCACATTTCAAAAGCTAAGAAGATACAAAAACTTTGGGGCTCGCCGATGAATGTTCAGCAAGAAGATATAAGAACTTTGAAGCTGGTCGATGATATTGTAATTCTGACAGAGACAACAAAGGTGTTTAACGAAATGTGAAATTTCTTTGAAAAGACTTTGAGATTAATGTCAATAAAAGTAAAAGAAAGGTAATGAAATCAAGTCGAATCAAATCGGCCGATGCTGAGGGAATTGTGTAAGGAAATGATACACTTACAGTAACAGTGGTACTAGAAGTGGAGAGTATACGACATATGATCAAAAAGTAACGAGAATTTTTGTTTTTATTAAGGGTTCTCTATTTATTCATCAACATCAAATTTGTCCCCTTCGAATTAATCCCTCTCAGGTGCAATACACTTATGCCAGCGCTTTTTCCAATCCTGGATGCACTTCTGGAACTCACTTTTCGTTGTGGTGCTCAGCTACTTCAGCGATAATGTTTTTCTCTCATCAGTGTCGGCAAAACGTGGTCCTTCCATGGTTCTTTTCAGCCTCGGGAATAGAAACAAGTGCAGGGAGTCATGTCCGACGAATACGATGGCTGAGACAACGCAAAGGTTTAGTTTTTTGCCAAAAAGGTACGAACAAGCTTTTAGGTATGAGGGGGACCATTATCGTGATGTAGTTTCCACGAATGGTTTTGCCGCAAACGGCGCATTACTTCATTCAAGGTAGTGTTCCTTATTGGCCATATGACCATGAGGCAGGATGTCATGGTGCACTGTCCCATTGTAATCGAAGAAAACAGCGAGAGGAATCTTCGCATCTTGTCGAACTTTTTCGGCCTTGTCTCATCAGGCAATTTCCACTGGAATGACGGGGCTTAGTTACGACGTCATACCCGCGCAACAACGTTTCGCCATGTGTTATAATGTTCATTAGAAGTGCTTGATCGTTGTCGACGTCGTTTTTGGTCGAAATTCAACGATTTCGGATCAAACTTTGCTGCTACACGTTTCATGCTTAAAACAGCCGAAAAAAAATTGCTTGGTGTGAGCCCAAGAATATGCCGACATCATTAGCAACCTGACTGATAGTGATTCGGCCATTTTCCAGAACCATTTTCTTTACTTCTTCCACATTGTCGTCAGTAACTTATATGCTAGGGCGTCCATGGCGGTCGTCTTCTTCAACGTGTTCTCGATCCTCTTTGAAACGCTTCTGCCACTTGTGAACTCTTGTCTTACTCATAACAGATCACCAAAAACTACAGTCAACATTTCGAATATGGTGTGCACTTTATTCCATTTACCGGAGAAAATTTAATGCAGATTCTTTGATCCATCTTTTACGAAAGTAAAAATTCGCCGAGGACTCGAGAACACGTATAACCTTTTCAACTGTCAACAATAAACTTACTATTCAAAAGAGCTGAAAATTCAAAAATACGTCAGGAACATGTATACAAACAAATTAAAATAAAAATTTAAAATCAGATGTATAAAGCCCACGAAATTCAAAAAATCTCATTACGTTTTAATCCTACCCCGTGTTCAATGCAGACCGGCAGTAGCAGTAAAACAATTTATGAAGAAGAAAAATATGTTAACATCGAACATACACAATTTTAAGAATTTTTTTTCTGGAGTTTCCCGAGTGCTGGCTTGTACGGAACTGAGACGTGAACGAAAAACAGATCAGACAAAAAGAGAACAGAAGGTTTTGAAATGTGGTGTTAAAGAAGAATGCTGAACATTAGGTATGTAGATCGGATCAGTAATGAGGACTTTTCATTGAGGAGGCACTGAATCAAACTGCGAAAAAAACTATTTTATGACACAAGTTGACGAAAAGAAGGGATCACTGGTAGGCAATTAGGGATTGTCAGTTTGCTAGCGGAGGGATGTTCGGGGGAAGAATTATAGAGAGAGATCAAGGCTTAGGTACACTGAGGTTGCAATAGTTAAACAGAGAAGACAGTATGCACTAGCGTGGAGAGCTGTATCAAACCAGTCGTTGGCCTGAAGATCACAACAACAGTAACAGCATTAACGCTAACAAGTTTACAAAGAATCATATGTACCATTTCCATAGTATATTACATTAACCGTTATGTTCCACAGTAAGTAGCAAAATACGAGTTCATATTAGACCGTCCAGCAAAATCAGTTGTTTGAAAATATGGTTCCTCAGCCAATCTCCATTTGTACGTAACTTTTTTTTCTATTCGGACAAATGCTGGCCCGCCTCTACATTTACATGGTAATAGCGTAAAATAAACGTATATGAAATACGACTTACTTGATTGTGAAACGGATAACGCGCACGTCTGGCCGAGAGATGTTAAATTAGTGGAAATTAAGATTGCACCGTGAGGAGGCAGACATCGAGAGTTCTCCAAGTTTGTGAGCTTACCGGAAATGGGTGGTTGACATGAACGAGTTGTTAGTCGTTACCAGAAGACACGTTATACCTAATGACTTACCTGAAATAAAATGTTTAAAGAAGAGGAAGGTATATAGTCATCCGTCGCTTTCTCATAAAGCCCAGGTTACGGATCGAGTCCCGCCTCTGTCATATGCATGTGTCTTAAATCTATTTCTGACGTGTGTATGCAGTGAATACATCAGACTGCATTTAACAGAAAATGTTACATTCTAAATTAATGTGCTATGTCTCAAGTTGCTGACAAGAATAATATACAGAAAACTGGAAAAGAAAATTGAGGATCTGGATCTTTCATTGTTAGAGATTTGAGGATCTGTTAGATGACGATCAGTTCTGCTGGAGGAAAGGTAAAGAGACAGAGGCATTCTGACTTTATGGTTGATAACTGAAGCAAGACTAAAGAAAAATTGACAAATTGATAGGATATCTCATAAGCAAAGACGGGTAATATACAATATGTATAAGAAACAAGACGGAAAAATAAGAGTGGAAGATCAAGAACGAAGTGCATGATTAAAAAGGGTGTAAGGCAGGAATGTAGTCTTTCGCCCCTACTATTGAATGGAAATAAAAGAAAGATTCAGGAGTGGAATTAAAATTCAACGTGAAAGGGTGTCGATGATACGATTCGCTGATGGCATTGCCATCCTCAGTGAAAGTGAAGAATTAATTATCTACTCAATGGCATGAACAAACTAACGAGTACAGAATGTGGATTGAGAGTAAATCGAAGGAAGACGAAAGCAATGAAAAGTAGCAAAAAGAAAACAGCGAGAAACTTAACATCGTAATTGGTGGTCACGAAGTAGATGAAATTAAGGAATTCTTGTACCCAGACAGCAAAATAACTCACGACGGATGGAGCAAGGAGGACATAAAAAGGAGACTAGCAGTGACAAAAATGATATTTCTGACCGAGAGAGCCGCGCAGGATTAGCCGAACGGTATGCGGCGCTGCAGTCACGGACTGTGCGGCCGGTCCCGGCGGAGGTCCGAGTCCTCCCTCGGGCATGGGTGTCTGTGTTTGTCCTTACGTTAATTTAGGTTAAGTAGTGTGTAAGCTTAGGGACTGATGACCTTAGCAGCTAAGTCCCATAAGATTTCACACACATTTGAACTTTTTTTTTTTTTTTTTTTTGACCGAGAGAAGTCTGGTAGCATCAAAGTACATTACTGTCCTAAAATATTGCACGCACATGGTTGGGGTTATGTTCTTCTTTTTCTTGTTAGTTACACATCTTCGCGCAGAAATGTTCTCTCTTTTGGTGCTTTTCGTCAATGCCTAGCAAGAATCCTGCTGATTATTGCCTCAGAAAGTTCTCTGTGTTGACGTAAGTTTGGCCTTTGCTGGCTCTCGTCTGAAAGTATTGCTGGATTGAGGTCAGCTGAGAGTCGAAATCTGCACAATTTAATGGCCACAGGAAACGTGGAAAACTTACCATGAAGCGGGTACCCACGCTCTACTTCGCCCCTGGAGGATATGATACTCCGTCGACTGAGGCCGGAAAAAGCGCGAGTGCTGCTTCAGTTGAACAGGCAAAAGCATGGCAAGAGGCACAGTTGTTAGGAAAAGGCTGTGCAATGTACAAGACTCTGCTTTGGCAGTAAATGATTCATACCTAAACAACAGAAAGCAGTTTGCCTCTGTCAGAAACAAAGACTCACAATTGCTAGAAGTTAAGACAGTCTTCCCACAAGGTTCTGTCTTTAGGCCCATCTTTTTTATAATTTCCGTCAGTGATTTACCCCATTGTATCTCCAATACTGTTATTTGTTATGCTGATGACACAACTTTGCTCAGCATGAAAACATATCAGTTCTGCAAGATATGATGCAAGATGGCCTGAAGCAGCACTAAATTGGTTCTCATCCAATACACTGCTTTGCAATCCTGATAAAAACCAACAGATTATACTAGGATCGTCAAAAGAGGTAGAGGTGAAAGCAGTTAAAATTCTAGGAATTCATGTAAACTCTAAGTTAACGTGGGAAACACACGTCAACCATACCTGCACAAAATTGTCTCGAGTTACGTATTTAATGTGGAAACTGAGAAGCCTGGTGACCTGGTGACAAACGAATATTTAAGAGTTATTTATTTTGGATTCTTTCAGTCACATATAGAGTATGGACTGCTGATATGGGGACACTCTTTTCACATCACCGAAGTTCTAAAATTTCAGAAGAAAGTGATACGGGCAATGAGCAATTCTGGTAGATCAGAGCACTGCTGGTCACTGTTCATTCAGCTGAAAATATTGACAGTTCTTAATTTTATATATACGCCTCAGCATTGTATGCAAAAAACAATATAGCAGATTTTGAAATGAGGAAAAACATACACCACCATAATACCAGAGGGTAAACAAAATTAGACATACCTAGGCACAGGCTGACAAGAACAGGGAATTCCCATCTATTCAATAGTCTAAAAATATTTAATAAACTTCCATTTTCTTCTCGGTCGGCTTACATAAGTAGCTTCTACTAAACTGTTTACTAATCAATCCTTTTTACAATATAACAGAATTTATGAATATAAAATGGACTGACATTAATTTTTAAGGATTTCATTATGTGATGTCACTGAATGTATTTATCTTATGTTATGGTGTATGTTATCATCGATGGGCACTATTTGCAATGCTCATTTATCTTTAAGGTACTATTCAAGGAAAATGTTATATGATATCCATGTTAATTGCCTATTCCACCTCAGGTGGTCAATGGTGAATAAAGAATCTGAATTTTAACTCTCGCAGTGAGGAAAAAGAGGCTGGTATGGTCAAAACTGCACATAAACAGGACTATAGAGCAGTGGAGAATTGTGGCGTTTTCAGATGAAAGCAAATTTTTCATGATGAGTGACAGACAACAGTTCGTCAGGTATGAACCCAATGTAAGGATGGATCCTGACTGCCTTTTGCGGACCATGAAACATGCTCCATCGGTAATGCTGTGGGGAGCAATAACTTACCATGGTGTTGAAAGCGTTTGTGCTCACTATAGTAATGTTCACTGCACGTGATGCTTTGCCGCATTAGCAGTAGATTTTCCATCTAGATATGGCTCCATCACACACATAAAAAAGGTTCGTTTTGGTTATTTATCTTTGTAATACAATTTCCAAGGTTACCGATATTACATATCGTCCAAACCTGTCATATCAGGTTCGTTCTGTCATTACTGAATTAGGTGTCAGAGAACTTCAGTGCTCGGTAAATTCGTCAGACCTTAATCCACCTGAGCATTTATGGCTGCTTATTGGGAAAGGGGTTCAGAAGAAGAAGCGTGCAACAAAACAGACGCTGTCGGAGATGTCTGTGAAAGTATGGCACCATAAAATTGACGTCAGTACCATTAGAAAATTGATCGACTCCATGCCTGAATGCTGTTGTAAGGACCAAGGGGATCTTACAAAATACTAAAATCATTTGAAGTATGACTACTGAATAATGCATGCAAATGATCAAATTAAAACGAAATTTTATCAAAATATTAATATATTCGATATCACAGTGACGTGACACATCATTGGACAGCTATGTACGTACTGTTGAATTTTTCCGTGAATTAAAACATTAGAAACAATCCTGTCCTTCATTATAATGTACCTTCTCACATCCTTCTTTAATAAATATTCGAAACTTCAAGGACGAGTGGTTTTTTAGAAGTTCTGTATCAAAATTCTCAAGGGATGTGCAATACTTAGAACAGTAGTGTAGGTCTTCATTTGAGGAAGAAATTTAAGAATGGACTTTTGGAGAAGGAGTAGGAGATCAGCGCTTAACGTCCCATCGACGACGAGGTCATTAGAGACGGAACAAAAGCTCGGATTAGGGGTAGCATAGGAAAGGGAATCGGCCTTGCCCTCTCGAAGGAACCATCCCAGCATTCGCCTGGAGGGATCTAGGGAAATCCTACCGAATGCGACTCCGGTGTGCAAACCAATGCGCCACCTCGCTCGGTACGCATTAACGGCAATGAGATATTGACTGGAGGAAAACCGGAACAGCAGAGAATAGAAGTATTTGAGATGTGGTGTTGCAGAACGATATTGAAAATTTGGTGGACTGATAAGGTAAGGAATGTGGAGTTTCTCTGCAGGAATACAAAGGGAAACACTGCAGAGAAGAAAGGACCGGAATGTAGGGGAGCTGTAGAAGGTAAAACTGCAGAGGAAGACAGAGATAGGAATACATCCAGCAAATATAGTAATTGAGGCCGTAGGTCGCTAGTCCTACTCTAAGATGGGAGTTGTCACAGGAGAGGAATTAGTGGCGGACTACATCAAGTCCTCAGTGGCTGATGACTGGAAAAAATAATCGTATCCTCCATGTTGTAAGGTTCCTGCCGCATTGCGTCAGTCCGCTGATAATTACCCTTCTCATTGACGCCTATTATATAACACTCGGTTTTGGTAATCTGCCGCTATTGGCTTATAACATCCCTTGGCGAAAGGTGTTACTGAATCATAGTAATAAAATCATGTTACGAGATCCGAAAAAAAGACTTCAATTTTGGACGACCAATTACTGTTCAGCAATGTTTCGACACCCGCCTGCAAGTTTCAGTGCACTACTTCGCTTTCTCCGACCGGTCGTTGGCGACTGACCACAACCGGGACTGAGCGGTAACAACTCAAGATTACTACACAGAAGACTGGGCCAATGCGTGCGGCAGCGATTGGGCGTCACGCTCCACTTCACTGGCGAGACGCAGTGCCTGTGCAGAAGTTTTCTCGCCTTCTGCTGTTCCGCTTAAACTAACATACATTTAAGAAACCTGACGAACAATGTAATGAATTATACACGGGGACTGAACGTTGCTTCTTCGTACGGCCGTGAAACTCAAAATAAGTGTGGCTTTCCTTGCAAATACAAGAGTGAAACTATAGATTATGACTACTCTTGACATATATATTCTATTGCTCAATGTTTTCCCTTAGAGAACTTCTAACCTTCCGTCAATAATACTGCGTGCGCAGTAAGCATAAGAATTTTCCTTGTAGTAAAATGGTTCGGATGGCTCTAAGCACTATGGAACTTAACATATGAGGTCATCAGTCCCCTAGACTTGGAACTACTTAAACCTAACTAACCTAAGGACATCACAAACATTCATGTCCGAGGCAGGATTCGAACCTGCGACCACGGCAGCAGCGCGGTTCCAGACTGAAGCGCCTAGAACCGCTCGGCTACTCCGGCCGGCAATGGTGGTTTTCTGCGTTATTTATCGCTTGTGTAATTTGGTCGCTTAAGTCTAGTTACAGCAGCCAAAGTTAGTTATTTAAATAATGCTATTTATCCTTTTATCGTATTGGTGATTACTTTGAGGGTTGCCCTATGTTACTTAAATGTTGCTGACAACTCCTTTTGAATAAGTGTGTTGACTATTGTTAATTGAAGTTTAGTCCTTCAGTATTTTTCAAACAATTTTGTGGTGTAACTGGGTCAGTATTTTCTTATGGATGACTATGTGAAATTCTGAATGAACGGAAATGTTTAATTAGCAGTATGAACACCTGAATCTAAAGTCAAGTAAATTTAGTACTTGTATTTTCTGCTGCTGGTTATTTTAGCACTTGCCCTATTATTTTTTTGTTTATGAGGAAGCATATTTAAACTTTGTTATGTCTAACATGTGTGCAAACTGTGATATGGATTTCCTCGCTTAAAGTGTCGCGTAAGCAGGTACAGTCGTGAGAATATGATTAATTCCACTTATTTAGTGCCTTCTGTTAAATGCACTAACTGAGGCGCCCAGTACCGCTCGGCCACAGCGGCCAGCTATCCTTGTAGTAAACATATTTTGTGGGTCACAGTCGGCAACAGTGTTCGACATCTTTTCAGGCAGAGATGAAGTAACAACAAAACGCATAATTCCAATCACTCGACGTTGTTATACAGAAACTGGAGATTAATTAAAATGCCAGGTGGACACCGAAAACAATTAGATATCAATATTTTTGGTAATCCCGGTAAGGGTATCATTTTACTTATATAAATGTAAGTTTCCCTGGCCAAAGAACGTGAAAGCAAGGTCTTACGTGGATCTTCCCGACTCCAATGAGTTCTCTTCTTGCATTTGTCGAGATATTTGATTCGTGTGCCTATAAATAATTTTTGTATCATTTGGATTGTTTTAGTTATTATTTTAGCAGTAGTCGAAACTAATGGCTATGTCATTGTTTCCTGCATCTTCGTAAAGCATGAACCAGTAATTTGTTTTTTTGTTTTCAGCGTTATTGTTTATCATTTTTTCTCAGTAATGTTAATTCTTTCTCAGGCGTCTTAATTTCATCGCAGATACGACCTTTTCCTTTCTGTGCTTTTCTCTTCTTTTTTCTTCGGTGACAGTGAAGCTGGTATGTTTAGTGCATGTTTACAAAGTTTCACCAGCTTTCCCCCTGTTGGCTAGAGGATGGAACAGCAGCAAAAGTAGCTTTAATAAAGTACAGTGCAGGCACTTGTAGTACTGCAACGTTACGAGATTCATATCAGTACCTGTACGTAATATTAAGTAGATGTTGTCACCTCTGCGTACCATATAAGTTCATTTTCTAGTTTATCAGTACGAGCAGACAGAGGCTCATTTGCAACTATCTCCGTCGTTAACTAGTATCCTCCGGTACATATGGCGTAATTTGCATGAAAAGAAAGTGGTTTACTTACATATGAAGAAGTAGTAAAAGTGCGCAATTTGAAATAAATTACCAGAAAATAAGGTAACTCAGAACATAAATCTCGAGTTCTCTAAGATTTATTGATTGAGAAGATTCTTTATTCTCCCAGAACGCTGTATACACAAAACCGACGTAAAAATTAAATATATGTAATATTCCCTGTCCCATAAAGTAGGCAACACGATTATTAAACATTACGATTTTTTTAATACGATGTTAGAGTCAAAGACACTCAACTAAAAGAAATGAAGTACTAAATAAGCTGTCAAATAAAATAAAAAGAGGCAGAAAGGTGTGGGAATATCGACCTCTACGCGGTTTTTGGAGATAGGGAGAAGAGTCAGTGAGTTCTCGACCAGTGTTCCATGAAATCCTGTTGTATTGTTATTCTTCGAATAAAGTGTATTACATTAATCATGTCACATATCACTGGGAACTGTTCTACTGCACCGTGCCATCTCCTTCGTACATTGGTTACCGCGACGTGGCGATCAGGTTGTTCAATCAGTCTTTGCGGAGACTATATAGCACTCAATTCCTGAACTGCACTTGACAGCTACCCTACACCCAGCAACCAGGACTTATGCGTGCACTCGCCAGCGCAGTATTACTCATTGTAATTGACTGCAAGAGGGCGTATTTACAAATTTCAGTGTGTCCTGACGACATACAGAAAATGGCGGTCTTCACCCCCTTTTGATTGTAGAAATACGAGTGCCCCTTTATGCCATACGGCCCCAAGAACGCCGCACAAACGTGGCAACGTTTTATTGACAGGCTGCTCCTTCAGTTTCCGTCCTGCGACACATATCTCGATGACATACTGAGCTTCTCCAATACTCGCAAGGAACATTCAATTCGGTTAGAATAAGTTCTAGCCACGCTATGAGAAAGCGATGTTGTCACTAAGCAAAGCCGCAACTTCGACAAATGTAGGTGATTTTCTTAGCCCGTACAAGAGGAAAAGCGACAGTTGAGATGGTGAGAAACCTTCCACTCTCAGAAACTTTTCACAATCTGCATCTATTCCTTGGAACCCGTGATTTCTACAAGCGACATCTTTTTCTACAATCCCCCAGGGGCTCAGCATTCACTTGCTGAGTACGGGCTTGGCGACCCCGGGGTCCTGAGCTGGGGACTGGTCTGCGCCTCCAGTGTCCTGTCACCGTAACCCCCGGACATGCTTCAGCGACCACCGTACGGCGCGGCGGTGAAACGTTGTGTGCTGCGGGGAATGGTAATCTTGGCTTGACCGCCTGGATTGCGAGGAAGGCCAACATCTATAAAAACCCCTCAATCTTTCGGTGTGCTCCGTGCCTAGAAGATGCATGGCTGTTGGGGTGGAACAGTCGCAAGCGGGCAACCTCTGGGGCACCTGCCGCACCCCAGTTGTATAAGGCTTACTCAGGCACGCGGGGCTCTGACTGAGCGGACTTTTAGTTCCCTAGCTGCTCGTGGGACCACAATGGACCCTTCGACCTCTACGTTTCCCCCTACCAGTGGCTTGGGTGGGCCGCTGGTAGGAAAACACACCCAATCGAAAAAGCGGCTACGCGCTGCGAGTCCTCCAGCGCCTGGTGTTGCTAGAGATTTAACAGAATGTAGTAACGGAGCACATGCTGATAATCAGAATGTGTTTTTGATTATTAAAAGGAAGGAGGGTAGCTTTGAGAGGGTTTCTCCCTTTTACATCCACAAGGGTCTTGAGGGAATTGCAGGAACACTGAAATCTGTAAAGCGACTGCGCAATGGGACTCTGTTAGTTGAAACTTCTAGTTCCCGTCAAGTCGCTGCCCTTCGGAAAGCAAATTGTCTAGGAGAGTACGCTGTCGAGACCGAGCTCCACTCCACTTTGAACTATAGTAAGGGTGTTGTGACGTGTAGGGACTTGGTGGATATCCCCATAGACGTGCTAAAATCTGAGTGGGCTGACGAAGGAATTGTTGACGTGCAGCACATTATGAAACGAGTCAATGGGGACTTCGTCAAATCTGACTCGTTTATTCTCACATTCAGTTGCCCGAGACTCCCGGAGCATGTTAAAGCGGGGTTCTTACGTTTGTCCGTACGGCCATATTTCCCCAACCCAATGCGCTGTTTTAAATGTCAGCGCTTTGGGCATACTACGTTGGGGTGCAATGGAATAGCCACGTGTGGTAAATGTGGTCAGCCTGCCCATGACGGAGCCGATTGTTCATCGCCTGTGAAGTGCGTGAATTGCTCTGGGAGTCACCCTGTCTGGAGCCGGATCTGCCCCATCTATCTCGAAGAGCGGAAGGTACAGGAGATTAAAACATCTAAGCGCATCCCCTATGGTGAGGCCAAGAAGATCTTTAAGGCCATGCAACCTCTTGTGTTTTCCACATCTTTCGCTTCCGCTCTCAAAAAACCGGTACAACTGGCCACTGTTGCTACACAAACGGAGCTTGCTAGTGTTAGCACTAAAACCTGCGCTTGCCAGTGCACTTGTGCTGCTGCGGTTGTTTTGCAATCTGCGGCTCTCCCCGCTACATCGGACAAGGCCGTGGTTGCTGACATTGAGGTACTTCCAGCCTCCCCCCATATGGCGCCTTCTGCCCAGGCGAGTCAACCTCCAACTGTTGACAAGGCTCTGCATTCCAATCCCCCCAAGACAAAGCCTCAGAAGATGAAGGTTCTGCCACCTGAGGAGACTAGTCAGCGTCGGTCCGATGATGATGCCATCGTACTGTCTGACATCTCCCGTGGGTCGTCATCGGATCTTATGGACATTGATGTCGACCGGGGGCGATCTTCTCGCCCCAGGAATAAATTTCCGGCCAGTACGGTCTCTCCTCCAAAGCACAGAGGCAGGGTGAAAGTGCAGCCACCCTGATCACTGGCTCCCATATTACAGTGGAACCTGAATGGTTTCAGGACGCATGTGGCCGATTTACAACTCCTCATACGAGAGTGCCCCTTGTGCTTATGTATCCAAGAGACACATTTTCGGGCCACTGATTCTCCTTCTTTACGCGGCTATACCGCATATCGAAAAGATGATCTGACGGGGCAAAGGGCAAAGGGTGGTGTTGCGGTTTTTGTCCGTGATGTGCACCCCTCATCTGAGCTCCCTCTCGTCACCGACTTGCAAGCAGTTGCAGCTGACATTCTTGTGGGTCGGAGGCTCACAGTCTGTTCTGTTTATTTACCACCTCCGGATGCGATTGACACTGAGGCTCTCACGGACCTTATTAGCCAACTCCCTCGCCCATTTCTTCTTCTGGGGGACTTCAACGCTCATAATGTCTTATGGGGCTCTCCGACTACTTGCCCCAGGGGTCGCATTCTGGAAAGCGTCATGATGTCTGAAGAACTGTGCCTCCTCAACTCTGGTGCTCCCACTCATTTCTGTACTGCTTCCGGATCGTCATCGGCTATTGACCTTTCCTTTTGCTCTCCAGCACTCGCGGAATCTGCTCTGTGGGAGGCTGCAGCTGACCTCCATTCTAGTGACCACTTCCCCCTCTGGATTCGCCTCCTGGATGAGGCTGTGGCATTACCAGTGCCGCCCCGGTGGCACCTTTGCAGAGCTGACTGGACACTTTTCAGCCAACTGGCTGTTTTGGAACACCGTGCCAGCGTCCACGAATGGGTAGACCATGTTGCAGCCGTGATCTCTCATGCTGCTGAATTGTCCATCCCACGGTCATCCGGTCATCCCAAGAGGCGTCCTGTCCCTTGGTGGACCACTGAGTGCCACTCAGCCATCCGCGCCCGCCGTGCAGCACTGCGCCGCTTCAAGTGCCGTCCCTCAGCTGACAATCTTGCGGCCTTTCGGGTGGCAAGGGCCAGAGCGCGGCGGGTGATTAAAGAGAGCAAACAACGGTCATGGCAATCGTTCTTAAATTCCATCTCTCGCTCCACTAGTTCTACGAAAGTATGGGAAGCCATCAGGAGGATTTCCGGGAAACTCAGCCAGCTACCTGTCACGGCATTGCTGCATCAGGGATGTCTCCTCACGGCGCCGAGGGACATTGCCCAGACACTGGCCATGCATTTTGCGGAATCTACCGCCACTATTAACTGTGATCCAGATTTCTGCCGCTACTGCACTGCCGTCGAAAGGGGTCACTTGGACTTCCGGTCTCTAAATTCTGAACCCTATAACTGCCCCTTCACAATGTGGGAACTGGATTCTGCGCTGTCTGTGGCTCATGATACTGCGCCTGGTCATGATCAAATCCGGTACAGCATGCTGCGGCACCTGTCGCTGCCATCCAAGGAAGTTCTCCTGAACTGTTTCAATATGATATGGTTATCTGGCACGTACCCTGACTCGTGGAGGGAGGCAATTTTGATTCCCCTCCTCAAACCAGGGAAGGACCGAACGCATCCCAGTAGTTATCGGAGTATTGCCTTGACGAGCTGTGTTGGGAAGACGTTGGAACGCATGGTCAACCGCCGCCTGGTTTGGCTGCTCAAGACCAGGCAGCTCCTTAGCCCCTCTCAGTGTGGCTTTCGGAGATGTCGTTCCACTATAGACAACTTGACCCTGCTTGAGGCCGCCATCCAGCAGGCCTTTCTACGTAACCAGCATTGTCTAGGGGTCTTCTTTGACATTAATAAGGCGTATGACACTACTTGGCGCCGCCTTATCCTCAATCAACTCCATGAGTGGGGCTTTCGTGGCCGTCTCCCCATCTTCATTCGGTCCTTTCTTTCTCACCGCCTCTTTCGGTATCGGGTTGGTAATGTGCTATCGGATTTGTACGTGCAGGAGAATGGTGTTCCTCAGGGCAGCGTTTTAAGTGTCACCCTCTTTGCCGTTGCTATTAACAGTATCACGTCCACTATCCGGAGTCCTGCCCAATGCTCCTTGTTTGTGGACGATTTTGCTGTTTTCTGTTCTTCCTCCAGTCTTGTCAGTGCTAGTCGGCAGTTACAGCTTACGATAAAGCGCTTAGAGGCATGGACTGCAAAGACGGGTTTTACCTTTTCTGCAGACAAATCTGTGTGTGTTCATTTTAATCGTTCTCGGCGTCTTTTTCCCTCCCCTGAATTGCGTCTGAGGGACACCGTTCTTCCTTTTAGAGACACTGTGAGGTTCCTGGGCCTCACTTTTGATTCCAAGTTGTCGTGGTTGCCTCACCTTAAAGACCTCAAGGTGCGGGCCCTGAAGGCACTGAATATTTTGAAGTGTCTGAGCCATCGGTCCTGGGGAGCAGATCGGGCGCGTCTGCTGCAGTTTTATAGGGCTTTCGTCCGATCGCGTCTTGACTATGCTTGCACCGTGTATGGGTCAGCAAGGCCTTCGTATCTGAAGATCCTTGACGCAGTACACCATGAGGGTATCAGGCTGGCCACTGGTGCCTTCCGTACCGGTCCCATCCCCAGCCTGTGTGCTGAGGCAGGGGAACCGCCGCTCGCCATCCGGCGGAAACTCCTCATGGTGCGACGGGTGTGTCATTTCCTTGCCTGTCCTACCTCCCCTGCGTACCCTACCGTTGCCCGACCGCCTATGGAACGTCTCTTTTCCAGTCGTCCCAGGGCAACAAAACCATTTGGGATTCGTGCCAAGCATTTGCTTGAGTCCCTTGGTGTGGAGCGTGTGGCCCCCCAACGACAAGGTTTTACTCGCCTGCCTCCCTGGTTGCTCCAGAGGCCCAGCATCCTTTTAGACTTGTCGGAGAACCGGAGGAACTGCACTCCGGCGTTTGTTTTTACCTCCTTATTTTACGATATTTTAAACCAGCATCCGGACCATGTACCTGTATTCACAGATGGCTCTAAACAGGGGGACACTGTTGGTTGTGCTGTTGTTTTCCCTGATCGAGTCGTCAAGTTACGGCTTCCTGCGGTGTTTACCATCCTCGATGCCGAATTGTTTGCAATATTGCGGGCATTGGAGCAGATGAGATGTGTTCCCAGTATTAAGTTCCTCATCTGTTCTGACTCCCTGAGTGCCCTTCAGACCATTCAACACTTGTACCCAGCGGATACGGTCGTCCAGAACATCCATGATGCCCTACTCCACCTGCAACGGCAGGGGAAGGAGGTTTCTTTCTGCTGGGTGCCGGGGCACGTGGGTATTAGGGGCAACGAACTGGCGAATGTGGGTGCCAAAGATGCATGTTCCCTCCCTCACGTTGTTGAATGTGCCGTCCCCCTCCATGCTGTAACCTCCCTTTTGCGTTTTCGTGTTATGCATCAATGGGAAGAGGAGTGGTTGGCAGTTTCTGACAATAAGCTGCGTCTGGTAAAGGCCACTACGCGACCATGGCGTACGTCCTACCAGTCATACAGGCGGGATGAGGTTCTCCTCACTCGCCTCCGCATTGGACACAGTCCCTTCACGCATGGTTTTTTACTCCGGCGGGAGGACCCCCCAATCTGCAGTGCTTGTGGCGTCCAGATTACTGTCCGCCACATTTTACTTGACTGTCTTTTATTCTCTGACCAGAGGGCGGTGGTTTCCTTGCCACCGGATTTGCCCTCTATTTTGCAAGACGACGCAGCGTCTGTGGTTAAGGTTTTACGGTTTTGTGTCCTGTCCAATCTGTTGCCTCGGATTTTAGGGAGAAGGTTTTAATGTGCTGCTGGGTGACTGGCTCACCCAGTTTTTAGGTAAGAGGTCCGCCAGTCACGATTACCTCCTTGTTTCACTTCGGTATCTGTTCTCTTTTCCTTGTGTTTCCTTTCCTTTTTAGTGTGTTTCTTCTCCTCTTGTTTTGCCTCTGTATGTGCGCAATTGGAACTGCGTCAGGCCTGTGTCTTTTAGCCGTTCTCCTTGTTCGGCGTCCGTCTTCGTCCCTTCACCGCCTGTGTTCCTGTTTCTATTCGCTTGGGCGCTGATGACCACGCTGTTTAGCGCCCGTAAACCTCAAACACACACACACACACACACACTTTTTCTACAAGCGACTTTCTAAGAAAGTCATTTGGTCTACAGAGATGACAGAAGAATTCCATCGGGAGAAGAATTGTCTAGCACAATGGATCACAGATCTCTGGCGGATGTTATCAGGGATTCATCTTAAGATGCCACTCGGCGATTATTCAGACATTTAAACCTTATAGCGCAGTATACCATATCATGTCCACGGTGCAGCCAACATCATTTTGGACAACCTTTCAAGAATCTGCACAATTTCTTTTCAGCATGGCTACAAGCACATGACAGCTGAACAAACGAACGATCCAAGAATCGACGACCTCCTAAGCGACCATAACACAAACCTCAGCATTGAACATCGGTCAATTCCAGTGTCTCACGCCACCCTGTTCTGCTGTGTTTCGCAGAACATCGCTAATCCTCTTACGATGCACCACGAAATGTTCGATCAGTTACACGACGTAAGTCATCCCACAGTCAAGGTGGGAATCTGCCTAGCGAAGCACAGATTCATATGGGCGAATGTCAAACGAGACTGTTGCTTGACATCACAGCCAAAACAGCCGCACTTCCGTTGGGCGAGGTGTCAATAGCCCACTATGGTACCCCCAAACTGCGTACAACCGATCACGGACGCCAATTTGATTCGGTCCTCTTCATCTTGTGTCGCCTCTGTGGAATCACCGACACATGGACTACCGCATGTCACCCACAGATTAATAGTTTCATTGAGAGGTGGCACAGGACGATGAAGGCAGCCCAGATATGCCACAGCAGTTCGTGAACCCAGTCGCTCCAGTGAATCCTGATCAGCATCCACTCAGCTCCCCAGGAGACCTACGGGCATCTGTGGCAGAGCTTGTTTTATGGCGACTTCACTCGTCCTATGGTCAACACAAAACAGTTTGACTTGCCTAGGCTAACACGTCACGTTCAGGAACCTATTCGGAACATGTGCGTTCCGACCCCACCCCCTCAACTTATTCGGCGCCAAAAGTGTTTATAAACGAGCACCTTGCCTCTTCCCGCTTTGTGTTATTGCGAGATGACGATATATGGTCAGCTCTGCACCCCCATATTCAGGCCAGTACAGGGTGCTTAAATGCAATCCACAAACATTTGACATCTAGCGAACGGCAAACCTACAACAGTCACCTTCAGTTGACTTAGGCCTGCATGGGTGCCCCAGGAGGACCCTGCTCCAACACATATGGACATCGACACGCCGGATGACCAGCAGCGAACTCCTATGTCTTCCGTGTGCTCTGATTCGACGCAAGGTAGGCAGGATTCGACGAGCTTCCGTCAACACCTCTTTGACCCATCGTACCACCTGAGTCATGATATGGCCATGTCAGACACCCTCCCCACTATCTGGCACAATATCACATGTACCGCACCAACATGTCAGACAGCACTACGAGGAACGGTCTGATTAGGTCTCGCGCAGCGCCAGCAACACACGCCGACGTCCACTGATCACCACATTCAGCAGTACTGTGTACTTCCGGCTGTGCTGTGAGGATATCGACCTCTACGCACCACCCGGCATCTGTTGAGAATGGATGGTTTTTGGAGAGAGGAAGAAGTGTCAGTGAGCTCTCGGCCTGTGTTCGACGTAGACCATTTGTGCAGCCAGTCTTCCAAACAATGTCTGTTACATGATATCACTGACTGCAGCTTCTACCGCATCGTGGTCTCCACTTCCTAAAAATGGGTATTATTACGCACTGCAGTGTTCTAAAACTTATTTTTTTTTGTGGAAGTTTCAGTAATTCAGCCTAGAGAGCCTGTAAACAATTGTTCTCTCTATAGTTATACTATAGAACAGATAACAGTTTTTCTAATGTTAATGCTATTACTTCTTCTACAGAACTGAACCTTACGATCACCTTTTTGGATCTTCGGGAAGATTATGATTAGTTTTCTGATTATAGTTTTCACGTGCAAACAGAGCCCAAATCAACATCATTAATGTCAAACGGAACTCAGCTCGACAAAACAGAAAGAGAGCAACAACCCGAAGTTAAGCAAAGAACTGTAAAACGCATTGTTGATTCCTGAGAAGCTTAACTGCTCGTTATCGCACCTGAGTCCGCCCCGGTAGCTGAGTGGTCAGCTTGACAGACTGTCAATCCAAAAGGCCCGGGTTCGATTCCCGGGTGGATCGGAGATTTTCTCCACTCAGGGACTGGGTGTTGTGTTGTCCTAGTCATCATCATTTCATCCCCATCGACGCGCAAGTCGCCGAAGTGGCGTCAAATCGAAAGACTTGCACCAGGCGAACGGTCTACCCGACGGGAGGCCCTCGTCACAAGACATTTCATTTCATCGCACCTGAGAGAGACTGTTTGTGTTCTCGTGTCGATTAAGATGGAGCAACGATGACCTCACAATGTACCGCTCTGATTTGAAATAGTAAAAGGATATGGAAATGCTACTCCGCCATAACCACCTGTCCGAACACAGGTTGAGAAAGCAGGGGGGGGGGGGGGGGGATGGAAGGGGAGGAGTAACTCCTGTTTAGGAAAGCAAACTACACCTGAACCCAGGTGATAGCATCTTTGAAGGCTCTCGCTAGGGTTACGGTGAAGACAGTAACCATCGACGAGGCAATGTGAGACGAGGTATTTCCCTACAATAGTTTGAAGAGCGGAATCAGCAAACCTCTCTGCTGGGATTTAATTAACAGAGAACAGTTCTTTTGGCTGGTGTCTTACAGTCCCCGTCATTGGTTTGTCAAAGGTTAGGGGTAGAAAACCTTGATACCAAATTACCTGGTCGCTCTAGTCGAGGATTGTGGCAATGAGCTTTCGCCACAGATCATGGGAAAAGTTTTACGCTGCGAAAACCGACCAGTATAAGCCTCAGGTTTTGGACGCATCTATAGATATGTGACAACAACTTCAGGAACGGGCTGACGCTATAGGTAAGTCCATGGAATATCCAAGGCTTATGAACAAAGCAAACTAAAGTACTAACTGAGTTTGAAAAGGTGGACCTGGGTATTGTTTTACTCAGCCAAACGAAGAAAAAGGAAAGAGGGGGAGAAATAATAACTATATCTATTTTTGGATTCGTGTACCAAAACACGTAATAGCAAAAAAATAGGCTCTCAGTACTGATTAAATGGAAAAGGGACAAGCAACTGAGAGGAGTAGAATACATGAGTGATCGATTTTTAAGGCTGGACCTTATGATCTGTGGACAATCTAAAACTGTTCTATGGATATATGTAGTAGTTACCAATGACCTTTGCAACAAGAAGGATAATCTTGTTAACAAACTTGACGAAATCTTGGGGAAAAACCCAGTAACAATGCTGTAATATTACAAACTGTACGGTCGCCTGCAAAGATACAGATGTGGTAAGACATTATTGAAAGGAAGTAGTAAATAATGGTGGTCACATAAATATGTAGCTGCAAATACTTTGTTTCAAGAATGAAGTTTTCTCTCTGCAGCGGAGTGTGCACTGATATGCAGCTTCCTGGCAGATTAAAACAGTGTGCTGGACCAAGACTTGAATTCGGGATCTTTGCCTTTAACGAGCAAGTGCTCTACCAAACTTTTTTTATTTTTTTGCTCTCGCCACTTTTTTGTACTCTGATCACTTTTTAATTTACTTATTTATTTATTTAAGTCGCCTTACCATTCTTTTTATTACTATTATTAAGGAAAGGAGCTCGTAAGAATTTGTGTTACATAATGGTGTAACAAATAATAAACATAAACTGCTTTCTGTACAAAACAATAATAGACTGTGTCCATCTTCGTGACCACGCTCGCAGATACCGTTGGAACTCATAATGTAGCCGGTTATGTCCTCGCACTTTGAAAGGAAACAACTCAAAGTAGACGAAATAAAATACACTTTTTTTGAGTTAACGATGTCATCCACTGAGCACTCTTCAGTAAGTAAATGATACGTGTTCTCAAATAACTAAGGAGAAGAGAGAAAAAAAGAAATTCTGCGCTGGTGGGTGAGTATACGAGCAATCCTCTCCGGCGCTTCTGCTTCCGGGCACGTCGTCTCGTAGAATTTAAGGAGATAATCGTTTCGTCATGGTCACTGTATGCCTCATCATCAGCTTCTCATACCGGGGATGTTCCAGCTGCGTGGAGGTTCTCGTAACGCACTCCCCAGGAAATTAGAAAAATATTGTTGGTATTTTGGGTAGCGGACAATCGCCGTACGTCGTTCATGCAGGTGGTTTCCAGAAATGCGGCATATTCTTCGGGCCATCACAAAGTAGATAATGCACTTCTTGGGCTTGTCATGTCACCGCCTTCGTCTTGACTCGTGCATAATACGTGCTATCCGGAAATAGAACAAACGTAGATGCTTCTTGTCCTACGGGGAGAAGAAAGGAAATAATCTCCGTCACTAGATGCCACACGCCGGCAGTCTTTGGGCGTCCTCACCTAGAGCCTGACACTAGTGGCATAACGCAGAGTTCAGCGTACTGATGGCACGGAGGTGGCATCCGCAGACTTGTTTACAGTTAACAACCAGGTACCGCGTCGTTCATGTTTATGTGGTATGGTGAACTGTCCGCCATACCACCTGCAACTGGTTTGTGAGGTTCCGTGCTTCCACAGTGTTGGCGGGACGCCTGCTCGTGAGTATTAGACACATTTCACTCACTGTCGCAGATCTATTGGCCAGTAGAGCTGTCATAATGTAGATATATTCAAGAAAAAAATCTCTGATATGAAACAGGTGTGAGATGTCCTTCATCATCGGTGGTGCAATTCGGGAATCAGGTGCCAGTTTGACTATTAAAAGTCCTGAGAGACTCGTTTGTTGTCTGCTCCATCAACATCGCAGTGAGATAAGCTTTGTTGTGTGATCATGACTGTGCACGAGGCCGAGGCCCCCTCTACCAGTAGGTTGGGTCAAGACATTGTATTGAATTTTGAAGAGTAATCCCTCGCAGACGAAGTATCCAAATGCTGCCAGTATGCGTCGAGCGATCAGCATCGGAGGTATCTGTGTATAGTGGGAGATACGTAATTCCAAGTAGGTTTTTATGTAGGCGATCTGTAGAATCATGTCTGGCGTAAAGCTGTTCCCTCTGACACCATTCCAGACGGGTTGATCGCCGCCGCGTGTCGTGCATAATTTGTGGACACGATCCCCAGACACTTTTTATTGTTCTGTGTCTGGAAGGATGCAACCTACCCAGCAGGTAGTCCAGCACCGGTATTCAGGGCTACCGATTTGTCTACGTTATATGGCTACCCGTATCAGCACCGTGTCTATTGATTCAGTCCAAAGTAGCATTTGTGTCGCTGCCTGTACGCACCACCAGTAATGGGTCCGCCTTGCACAGTAAAGCGTGTCCACGTATCGTCAAGCGTTGGTAAAGACCCCTGAGAAGTGGTTCAAGAGCTAATGCATACATGACCTTGGGTATGGGACTTCCGTGTCGAATTGATGTCGTAATAGTAAGGCGCCCTGCCAATCGGCCATTAACAAGCATTTTAGAGGTGGTTCCGTGTAGTAACTGCATCACCGTGATGATGTAGGGTTGCGAGAACTTCATTTGTGTCAACACTTCCGTAATGTAGGTATGGGTAATCCTGTCAAAGGTCAAATCGAAGTCTGCCGACATCAAAGCTCCGCATAGTCGACATGATTTCGCCAGTGCGATAAATTTGCAGTATTCGCCGAGTGCCGTCTGGATGTTGTTATCGCCGCCTAGGGATGTCTGGTCAAGTAGCACCACACTTTCAGAAGAGAACGCATAATAGAAGTTCAAAGTCTGCCGTCTCCACTGTGAGTGTTCGCGCCCCAAAAAGACAGAAGCAAGGTAAAGATGGGAAAATGAATAACTGAAAGCTTGAAAACCACCAAAAATTTGAGGCAAGGTTGCAATCTGTCCACATTCTTTTTAACATACACCGGATGATCAAAAAGTCAGTATAAATTTGAAAACTGAATAAATCATGGAATAATGTAGATAGAGAGGTACAAAATGACACACATGTTTGGAATGACATGGGGTTTTATTAGGACCAAAAAAACACAAAAGTTCAAAAATGTCCGACAGATGGCGCTTCATCTGATCAGAATAGCAATAATTAGCATAACGAAGTAAGACAAAGCAAAGATGATGTTATTTACAGGAAATGCTCAATATGTCCACCATCATACCTCAACAATAGCTGTAGTCGAGGAATAATGTTGTGAACAGCACTGTAAAGCATGTCCGGAGTTATGGTGACGCATAGGCGTCGGATGTTGTCTTTCAGCATCCCTAGATATGTCGGTCGATCACGATACACTTGCGACTTCAGGGAACCCCAAAGCCAATAATCGCACGGACTGAGGTCTGGGGACCTGGGAGGCGAAGCATGACGAAAGTGACGGCTGAGCACACGATCAACATCAAACAACGCGCGCAAGATCTTTCACGCGTCTAGCAATATGGGATGGAGCGCCATCCTGCATACACATCGTACGTTCCAGCAGGTGTTTATCGACCAGGCCGGGGATGATGCGATTCTGCAACATATCCGAGTACCTCTCACCTGTCACGGTAGCAGTTGCTGACGTTTTGCTGTCCAGCGCCATCTGTCGGACATTTTGTGAACTTTTTATTGGTGCTAATAAAACCCCATGTCATTCCAAGCATGTATGTCAATTTTTACCTCTCTATCAACATTATTGCGTGGTTTATTAAGTTTTCAAATTTATACTGACTTTTTGATCACCCTGTACATAGACCAAGCGCTGAAGGTACGGTACAAAAAATGTTCAAAGTGTTCAAGAATGTGTATTTTAGATGGACAGGATAAAACGCATTCACTACTTCTTGGAGGTTACCAAATAATTTTTTACAAACAGAAAACAAAAAATTTGGAACATGTGGTGCATATGTTCCAGATGGAATATACAAGATTCAGTCTAAATATTAATTTTAAAAAGAAAGAGGACACGTGTATTGACAGACAAGGAACGAATATAGCACTCAAAGATGAAAAGATTTTTAAAAAAACGTGAAAATTTTAAGTATATAGGTTCTGTTCTGTCCAGTGACGGCACGTTTGACAAATATATTGAGACCAAAGTAACGATGGGAAAATGAGGGATAAAGTCCCTACATGGACTGATACGGAGCAGTAGCATTAGTCAACAGATCAAAAAAGGATATTCTATTAACCACGAGAGTGCTCCTGCTGTCAGACGAAATCGCACCCCAGACCATAACTCCAGATGTAGCTCCAGTGTGTCTGGCACGCTGGCACGTAGGTTGCAGGCTCTCAACTGGCCTCCTTTCAACCAACACACGGCCATCACTGGCACCGAGGCACAACCAGCTTTCATCGGAAAACACAACAGACCTCCACCCTGCCCTCCAATGAGCTCTCGATTGACTCCACTGAAGTCACAAATGGCGGTGCTTTGGTGTCAGTGGGATGCACGCTAGAGGGGTCTGTATTATAGCTGTCCTTGAAGTTATCGACACGTAACAGTTCGTTGTGTCACTGTGGTGCCAGATGATGCTCATATTGCTGCTACATTTATTTATTTAATCGTGTCCAAGCCACTGACAACCCACATATTACATATACACACAAATACAAATACAATACACGTTTGCATAAATAAAACAAACCCAAAATGGGGAGTCACATGACAATATAAAGACAAACATAGTATATATATCATATCACATCCCGCCAAAATTCAGCGCATTTAACTGCCACTGCCGTAGCGTTTGCCAGATCTTCTTTCCTGCACGCTTCCCCCATGTTGCTGCACTCCACGAGGTGGTCCATTGTTTGGGTCTGTCCGCACTGGTACGTGTCCGTCCCGTCTCGGTAACCCCATTCACACATGTTTACGTTGAACCTGCCCACCCCAGTTCGTAGGCGGTTGAGGGTCCTCCATAATGGCTATTTTAGTCCATTTCCAGGGGCGTATTGTTGCTGCTACAGATGCAGTACGATGCCCCAGAGCCATACGCCGGACACTGTAGTGCCACGTGGCCGCTGGAGGCCGGTCTTTTTGTCACCGTACATTCTCGTGACCACCGCTGCCGGCTGTAATGTGCAGTGGCTACATTCCTGCCAAATTGTTCTACAGTATCGCAGAAGGAACATCAGCTTCTCTAGCCCTATTATATGACCTAGTTCAAACTCAATGAGCTGTTGATAACGGCGTCTTTGTCGCCTAGAGGCATTCTCAACTGTTAATCAGCTCACCACGTCTAATCTCAAAGGTAACTAACTCTCACGACCGTTACAGTGTGTCTCTAAAGCAAACCTGGTTTGCAGCCTCACATTGGCGCTAGTAAAGTCACTCTTATGCGACTGACGCGAAATTGCATTTATGTCGCATTACTCGTGGTTGATGTTTCGATTTCTTTCAGTTAGTGTATTTATTTTCTGCTGAGGAAACATCGCACGTGATACCGTAGTAAAAGATGTATAATGTTTCTCGCTTCAAACGCCTCATTTTTTATTTATTTCATTAGAAGTAACCCCAGGGAACACTATTTAGAACGAAAATCTTTATGAATTTATGGTAACATGCCTCTGAATCGAGAAGTACTCAGAGTACATTTAAGGAGTCAACATAAAGCTATCTTCTGCACTTTAAAACCTTAACGCGATTTACAACAGGATGAAAACAGTGAAATAGTCGTTATGACTTATGTAAGTGGTGATCCACAAATTGTAAGTCTTTAAATGACGACGAAGTGACGTAGATGCTGAGTGAACAAAAAAATTATCATCAGTTCACATCACACATGTCGTCATGAGCCGTTATGAACCGTCAGCCCACAATACTTAACAATAATATGTAGACAGTAACGGAACACAATACGAGGATTTCTGTCATGGTCATACTCACCACAGCTGTGATAATCATATTATGCCGGTCGTAAACTGTAAACAATGGGGTTCATAACAAGCCACGCCCTTACCGTAGTCAAGGACCAAATAGGCGTATGCTCTGCAGACCAAGGACCAAATGAGAATGTACTCTGCAAAGTGCTCGTGCGTCTACGACAGCTACCGTATGATCGTAAAATACCCATATACTTTATGTGAACTTGATGAGTGCGACGATCTGCTACCACTGTCCGTCATTATTGTTTGATCTGCTGGAGTGCTGCTGATTTAATGCACTTTCCGCTACGTGCGGAATACATCTGAGTCTCTCTTAAAGTCCACTGGCACCAAACCTTTTTCGGTGACGTAGATTTCAAGTAGGCTATAGCTGCAGTATCCCCAGAGTGAAACACACTTAATGACCACAGGCATGGAAGGTCTGGATTGGCGTTTGTTGAAGCAGACAGTATTCGTCAGACAGCACCACATGCTATGCACTGACAGTACTATCACCAGCGAGTGCTTCACCAGTTGTTTTCCAACAACGCTCTTCGACAAGTGACCAGAAATAATTATCATTTCGCCGCATCACAAGTATCCCTCCTTTTAACAGTATATCCATTTATCTTTCATGTTTCCAGCTATAAATTGGTAGATTTTAGTTGACTAGCAACTCTGACGTAGGAGCTGCCTAATAGACAATGGAACTCAATGTTGGGTATTTATAGAAACGTTTCATCTCAGGAATATATTTATAGAAAGTGTCTTTCGATGTCATGAGTAAACGCTTTTGTAGCACCACCAGTTGGCTGAAGCAAATATGATTTATGGTCATGTAAAATTGTGTTACTTTTGGTTCTTCTTCTACTTCTCCTTCTTGAATTTGAGGTATAGGCTAATAATTCCATACTTCAAAGTCTTCTTCCGAGCACCTGCAAAGACATGCGCCCTTCTCGGTTCGGCAAAGAATGATCTCGGACTAAGAAGGTCAGGAATCTATAGAGTAATGGCGCGGCAAAGGCTACATTGGAGCGGCAACGCGCGCATTACGTGAAATATGCGTCGAACATGATCCCCACACTCACCTTTCGCAGCTTAGTAAGTTAGCCACAGCCCAGAATTGTATTTCCACAGGACAATCTAAGGATTATTCTGGCATGGAAATCTTGACCTCGACGAGATCCTTCTGGGATTCAATTATTAAGGAATCGGTGGAAATACATTTGGCGGAAGATGATATTAATCGTGATTGCGGCTTTCAACTGGATAACGCAAGGGATCCGGTGACTTCATTAATTTCTCCCAGAAAGAAAATGTTTTATAACTAATGACATGTCTAGCGACAATTGGTTCAAATGGCTCTGAGCTCTATGGGACTCAACTGCTGTGGTCATCAGTCCCCTAGAACTTAGAACTACTTAAACCTAACTAACCTAAGGACATCACACACATCCATGCCCGAGGCAGGATTCGAACCTGCGACCGTAGCAGTCACACGGTTCCGGACTACGCGCCTAGAACCGCGAGACCACCGCGGCCGGCCTAGCGACAATTTATTTTATTAATTTTGATATTTGCATTTCAAGTCTGTGTCTGCGCATTCCGACAGAGAGCACCCATGTAGTATCACCATTACGCACGCGCCTGCGCGCCACAGATGGAGTGATATTCGAAGACGGGGCGGAACTTGTCAGAGGTAGCGAATGTAGCGTCTGCCTTCACGCATGCGACTTCGCGCCGAAGTCTGGTGTAAAATTAGCAATGTGCATTAACAATCTCCAGTGTAAAGCACTCACCTGAGGATGGCTGAATGGTTGTCAGCCGAAATATCGTGGCAAGAAGTCGACGTAAACCGGCTGCAATCCCGAAACTTCATTGAATTTTTTTGTTTGTTAAGATGTAAAGGCGCTGTACATGTACGCGGTCCTGGCACCCACTGAAATCCCCTCGTCACAGTAACATAACGTAATACGCTGTTAGAACAGTTAAAGCAAAACAGTGCAACCCATCCCTACTTTGTTAGGGGGTTGAATTTATTTTATATTTTATTTTTCTGCTCAGACAGTATGCTACGGTTCTGTGGCGATAGGACTTCAAATTGTACCAGAACTGAACACAAACAAAAACTGATTACGTAAGATTAATTTTTTAGGCTGATAATAAAAACTTTATGAGTGCCCCATGCAGTTGTTCCATGATTTTATCCTCCTAGTTACAACCTTTTTACGGGTCTGAGGAGTTTCATTTCTGATGCTTCCAATTGCCTAAGATCTTTTATTACCATTACCCAACATACCGCTCCGTATACGGTTCAAATTGCTTTTCTTTGTACAGTTATCCTCTATATATAAGTTATTTCGCAGCAAAGGTACTTGGACTTTTACGCTTGCTCCATTGTGTTATTATCAAAACCAAACTGTGACCTCAACTACGTGGGTGGTCTGATAAGTCTGGTAAAAAAAAGCAGAAAAATATTTGTTTCGTAAACAACTCGCTTTACTTCTCGACGTTGTCTCTTTTGAGGGATATATATTTCGTCCAGCGATCCTCAAGCTTTGTCATCCCATCGTAAAAACAGAGTTTGTCAAACACTGTAAAATACTCGTTGACTGCAACCATCACTTCCTCATTTAAAGAATATTTCTTCCCAGGAAGCCGAAGTGTCAGGTTAGGGAACAGGAAGAAGTCACCTGAGGCTAAGTCTGGTGAATAGGGTGAATGAGTTACCAACGCGACTCCAAATTCACGCAATTTCACCTTTCTTGTCGAGGATGTATGGGATGGTGCATTATCCTGGTGAAACAGGAGTGGCAATCTTTTTCTTTTTTCAGCCAACGTAACTATCAAATGATCCAACAATGATGCACAATACGGTCGAGTTATGATTGTGCCATTGTCCAAGCAATCTATGAGGATTATTTCTTAGGGTTAGAAAAGAAACAGAGGCCATCACATTACTAGCCAAAATAATGGTCTTTGTCTTCTTCGGTGCACTTTCACAGTCTTTTGTCATGATTTTAACCGCAGTTTTGATTCCAAGAGTGTAATGGTGGATACAGGTTTCATAAACAATCACGAATTGGCGTAAAAAGTGTTGCGGATTGCGATTAAACATCGCCAGACATTGTTCTGAAATATTGTCCGCGCGACTGCTACTATCGCAGGTTCGAATCCTGCCTCGGGCATGGATGTGTTGATGTCGTTAGGTTAGTTAGGTTTAAGTAGTCGTACGTTCTAGGGGACTGATGACCTCAGATGTTAAGTCCCTTAGTGCTCAGAGCCATTTGAGCCATTTGAAATGTTGTGCCAGATGTGCTTTTGGTCGACTGTAAGCAACGGCGGCACCGAACTAGCACACAGCTTCTTCACAACCAATTCTCCGTGCAGGATGTTATGCACTCGCTCAGTTGAGATGCCTATAGTGTCAGCAATCTCACGAATTATTATTCGGCGTTCTTGTATTACAATGTCATGGATGTTGTCAGTGGTTTCCTCTGTGGTGACTACAACTGGACGGCCAGAGCGCGCTTCCTCATCGGTCGTTATGTGGCAACGATTAAATTCATGAATCCAAAAGCAAATGGTCTTTAATGATGGTACAGAGTCCTCGTAAACCTCATCCACTTTTATATAATAAGATGGTAGCTGTTCTTTCGGACATGTCCGAAAGAATAGATACCATCGGTGACCATGCAGCTCGTTAGAATGAAATTACAATGAAATGAACACCCTTAGCTGCTTACAGGCGTGGACATACGTCAACGGGGACAGATGAAAATGTGTGCCCCGACCGGGACTCGAACCCGGGATCGCCTGCTTACATGGCAGACGCTCTATCCAACTAAGTAATGACTATAATGGGCGGGGGCACTACGAATGTAGTGCAGGACAATACGTTGAGAATGTGGGTTTCGCAGGAGGCGTGCCAGAGATAAATACCTGCAGTCGCGCTATCCTCGGTGTCCTCGGTGGCTCAGATGGATAGCCGGCAGGGTGGCTCAGCGTGTTCGGTCAGAGAGCCAGCTGGCCTCTGTAATAAAAAACTGAGTGGAAGGATCAACCACCGAACTTAAACAGGGTGTCTTGCGACGCTCGCAACGACCGAACACAATGATAAAAAAAAAAGTGGATGGAGCGTCTGACACGTAAGCAGGAGATCCCGGGTTCGAGTCCCAGTCGGGGCACACATTTTCATCTGTCCCCGTTGACGTACGTCAACGCCTGTAAGCAGCTAAGGGTGTTCATTTCATTGCAATTTCATCCACTTTTGTTTTGATTTGGGTGTCACTCCAACCCATGAAACGAAAATGTTTAATAACAGCACAAAACTTCGTTTTCTACATTTTTCAGTCGCATTTGACACACAGACCAATTCAGATGGCTGTCAATAATGAATTGTACTCTGTACATTGTTGAAATTCCATGTACCATTCGAAGATCATAAGGCTTGTCAAGCGCGAAGGCGCGACAATGCTGTGCTATTCTTTGGCGGAAGGTTACGAGACTTATCAGAGCACCCTGGTACGCTGGTTTTAGTCGTTGAAGTGTACAGAGAGAGAGGTGCTGACCAGCGCGACTTGTCCCTGCAGGGAGTCTGGGCCACGCCTCCGCACCACCAGCGCAGCCGCCGCGCCCACGATGCGCCCCAAGGCCCGCGCTGCCCGCTGCAGCACCGTCACAGACTCTACGCCCATTCTCTGGAAACAAAGAGTAGTACACAGTCAAACAATAATTACATTTTTGATAATTTTGCAGAAATTACACTACTGGCCATTAAAACTGCTACATCAAGAAGAAACGCAGATCATAAACGGGTATTCATTGGACAAATATATTATACTAGAACTGACATTTGATTACATTTTCACGCAATTTGGGTGCATAGATCCTGAGAAATCAGTAAGCGGAACAACCACCTCTGGCCGTCATAACGGCCTTGATACGCCCGGGCATTGAGTCAGAGATTGTATGGCGTTTACAGGTACAGCTGCCCATGCAGATTCGACACGATACCACAGTTCATCAATAGTAGTGACTGGCGTATTGTGACGAGCCAGTTGCTCGGCCACCATTGACCAGACGCTTTCAATTGGTGAGAGATCTGGAGAATGTACTGGCCAGGGCAGCAGTCGAACATTGTCTGTATCTAGAAACGCCCGTACAGGACCTGCAACTTCCAGTCGTGCATTATCCAGCTGAAATGTAGGGTTTCGCAGGGATCGAATGAAGGGTAGAGCCACGGGTCGTAACACATCGAAATGTAACGTCCACTGTTCAAAGTGCCGTCAATGCGAACAAGAAGTGACCGAGACGTGTAACCAACGGCAAACCATACCATCATGCCGGGTGATACGCCAGTACGGCGATTACCAATACACGATTCCAATGCGCGTTCAACGCGATGTCGCCAAACACGTTCGCCACCATCATGATGCTGTAAACAAAATCTGGATCCATCCGAAAAAATGACATTTTGCCATTCGTGCACCCAGGTTCGTCGTTGAGTACACCATCGCAAACGCTCCTGTCTGTGATGCAGCGTCAAGGGTAACAGCAGCCATGGTCTCCTAGCTGATAGTCCATGTTGCTGCAAACGTCGTCGAACTGTTCGTGCACATGGTTGTTGTCTTGCAAACGTCCCCATCTGTTGACTCAGGGATCGAGACGTGGCTGCACGATCCGTTAAGGCTATGCGGGTAAGATGCCTGTCATCTCGACTGCTAGTGATACGAGGCCGTTGGGATCCAGAACGGTGTTCCGTACTACCCTCCTGAACCCACCGATTCCATATTTTGCTAACAGTCATTGGATCTCGACCAACGCGAGCAGCAATGTCGCGATACGATACACCGCAATCCCGATAGGCTACAGTCCGACCTTTATCAAAGTCGGAAACGTGATGGTACGCATTTCTCCTCCTTACACGAGGCGTCACAACAACGTTTCACCAAGCAACGCCGGTCGACTGCTGTTTGTGTATGAGAAATCGGTTGGAAACTTTTCTCGTGTCAGCACGTTGTAGGTGTAGCCACCGGCGCCAACCTTGTGTGAATGCTCTGAAAAGCTAATCATTTGCATATCACAGCATCTTCTTCCTGTCGGTTAAATTTCGCGTCTGTGGCACGTCATCTTCGCGGTGTAGCAATTTTAATGGCCAGTAGTGTATTTTTTACAGAACAAAAAAAAATATTAATTTTATTTTATGGAGCAATTCATTGCCAACATTTTGGAATAAAAGAAAAATACTTTGACAGCTAATAAATAATTGAACTTACAATTCTAAAAACGACGCTGCAAATTGTCCACTGTGTACCATGCGCAATACATGGTGAAACAGTTATTACTCTTTTTACATTGTTAATAACTGAATAGGGTAGACCGCACATAAAACATTAATATATGGGGTGTCCATTGTAAATGAAGACATTGAAACATCTCGAAAACTACACATCGGATCAAAAATAGTTACAATTCCAATTTGTTTGTCTCGGAGTGCGACATCCAATGATATCAACGCAGCGTGTCATTCTCAATGGAGAGAAATCTTCCGAAGTAAGAGTGATTTCAGGTGTGCCGCAGGGGAGTGTCATAAGACCATTGCTGTTCACAATATACATAAATGACCTGGTGGATGACATGGGAAGTTCACTGAGGCTTTTTGCAGATGATGCTGTGGTATATCGAGAGGTTGTAACAGTGGAAAATTGTACTGAAATGCAGGAGGATCTGCAACGAATTGACGCATGGTGCAGTGAATGGCAATTGCATATCACTGTAGACAAGTGTAATGTGCTGCGAATGCGTAGGAAGAAAGATTCTTTATCATTTAGCTACAATATAGCAGGTCAGCAACTGGAAGCAGTTAATTCCATAAATTATCTGGGAGTACGCATTAGCAGTGATTTAAAATGGAATGATCATATAAAGTTGATTGCCGGTAAAGCAGATGCCAGACTGAGATTCATTGGAAGAATCCTAAGGAAATGGAATCCGAAAACAAAGGAAGTAGGTTACAGTACACTTGCTCGCCCACTCTTGAATATTGTTCACCAGTGTGGGATCCGTACCAGATAGGGTCGATAGAAGAGATAGAGAAGATCCAACGGAGAGCAGCGCGCTTCGTTACAGGATCATTTAGTAATCGCGAAAGAGTTACGGAGGTGACAGATAAACTCCAGTAGAAGACTCTGCAGGAGAGATGCTCAGTAACTCGGTACGGGCTTTTGTTGAAGTTTCGAGAACATACCTTCACCGAGGAGTCAAGCAGTATATTGCTCCCTCCTACGTATAACTCGCGAAGAGACCATGAGGATAAAATCAGAGAGATTACAGCCCACACAAAGGCATACCGACAATCTTTCTTTCCACGAACAATACGAGACTGGAATAGAAGGGAGAACCGATAGAGGTACTCCAAGTACCCTCCGCCACACACCGTCAGGTGGCTTGCGGAGTATGGATGTAGATGTACCATAGGCGAACCCCACCCTACACTGATAACGCAGGATGGTTGTGTGCCCCTCAGTCCCTAGCCAGTTGACGGCCTGTGTCGTTGATTTGAAGCAGCATCGAGTGATGTACTTGTATTTAACATCTAAGACTCATGTGACGAGATGACATCCGGCCCAAGGCCGCCACTATTGGTGCCAGAGGTGGGAGCCCTGTGTGCTTAATTTCGTACCCTGTAGATCCAGAAATTTAATCAACTGTTCTTCATACTGTAGTGTATGTATACAATAATTAAAATTTGTTATCCTTATTGATGTTGCAGTTTTAATGTACAGCTGGGTAACTATACATATTGTAAAAATGTGTGTGTGTGTGTGTGTGTGTGTACGTGCGTGTGTTTTACATATCACCTCCTAAACCACTAGACCATTTTCAACCAAACTTGGTACAGTTATCCATCATTGTCAGGCAACAAGTATCTACCTATCATGTCGTTTAAATTTATTACTTCCGTGGTACTAACCCTATTCGCAATCAGTTCAAATGTTCAAATGTGTGTGAAATCTTCTAGGACCTACCTGCCTCGGGCATGGATGTGTGTGATGTCCTTAGGTTAGTTAGGTTTAAGTAGTTCTAAGTTCTAGGGGACTAATGACCATAGCAGTTGAGTCCCATAGTGCTCAGAGCCATTTGAACCATTTTTTCTAGGACCTAACCACTAAGGTCATCAATCCCTAAGCCTACACACTACTTAACCTAAATTATCCTAAGGACAAACACACACACCCATGCCCGAGGGAGGACTCGAACCTCCGTCGGGACCAGCCGGGCAATTAGTTTCGCAGCTAGAATCCGGGTATGCCAGTAAATGCACCTAGAAACGTATATCATAGTACCACGCATAGTTTAGGAGATACGACGTCATAAGCACTGAGATGGGTGAAAACTGCCACATAATGCCTGACGTTTAAGTTTATTACTTCTTTACTCATAAGTCTTTTCATGAACACACGTTGCATACAGTAGCCACACTTGCCTCTAAATGTACCTGCAAAATTATGTCATTGTACGACGCCTAGATCAGCAGACATGGACAGGTTCCTTACACCAAAACTAGAATAAAAATCTAGTAAACAAGGTCTCTTAAGCGCCTACCTTAAGAGCAATGTGCACTTTTTCAGTAGAAGAGATGTTTTTCACTCTGGTGAAGATGATGAAGTGCTCATAACTCTTAAAGTATGTGTTTTGGAGCCCTTGTTTACCAGACATTTTTTATTTATTTCTTTATAGGGAGTCTGTCCCCAAAGTTTGTCGATGTTTCTTTTGAGATATCCTGTATAAATTATAAAACAGATTTTATTTGCCGAGACCGATTGCATGTGAAGTTGCTAACTAGTGGAGACATATATAGTGTAGAGTGGGAGGGGAGAGTAGTACACAGTGCAACGTGGTATACAGTGATTTATTCCACTTCAGATGTCTCTAGTAATATTTTTTCTTCATTTTGATATCACAATATGTTGACCTTAATCAGAGACATCTTCGACTGTAATGGTGGAACATTTGGCGAACTATGTTCTGCTTTATGTGTTATTATATCGTTTTGACAGCCAGAAATTAAAATTAACATCTATTTATAAGTTAAACATTTGTCATAATACACTCAGCTAAGAGGAATTTGCTGTTTTGTGATCAGATGTACACTTTTAGATATGCAATGTCTAGTTTTAGAGATGGCAGATGTCTAGGTTATATATCTCAACTAACTTTTTAATTGATGGTGTCTTCGGTACACAGTGAAACACTTGTATACAGCACACAGTAAAACAGTAGCCTCCCGTCGGCTAGACCGCTTGCCTGGTGCAAGTCTTTCGATTTGACGCCACTTCGGCGACTTGCGAGTCGATGGGGATTAAATGAGGATGATTAGGACAACACAACATCCAGTCCCTGAGCGGAGAAAATCTCCGATCCAGCCGGGAATCGAACCCGGGCCCTTAGCATTGATAGTCCGTCGCGCTGACCACTTTTTATTTATTTTTTAATCTCATTTTGTTCGTTTTCGTTCGTTTCATCAGCTCGGGGCGGACGTCACAAGACACCCGTTTCGGTTCGTCGTTGATCCATTAACTCAGTTTTTTTTATGACAGAGGGCAGTTAACCCTCTGACCATACCACTCAGCTACCGGGGGCGAACATTTATCAGCTTGCAGAATGTACTGATGAATGTGTTTTAAGGGTATTGACACCAACAACTGTAGCTTCTGGGTTTAGTAGATATAGACTTTATCCACATAATGTCAACTTCTTCGATGAGGCGGATTTCCTTGTGTCTGCGGTTCCAAACCACTCCTTAAATTTTGACGGTTTACCTAATCCAATAGAACCATTGGATTCTTTTAAATGTATGACCACTCAAACCTCTTTGGAAGGCGATATACAAAATGTTGAGGCAGTCAGATGAAGTTTATACACTAGTGACACTAGCATCAGGATATCACATATATATCAGCTAAGGAATTTCATGGTTTCCCAAAAGCTCCTCCTAGAAAAACAACTCGTAGCATCGTATAGACTGCAACACCTGAGAAGGCAGCTATCTAGAAAAAAAAGAAAAAAAACTTAAGGAAAAGGGTAAAGTTAGAAGAAAACGATAAGAGAAAAGAGGAGCCGACAAGCAGAAAATTAAGCAATGTGAAAGTGAAAGGACTTCCCACAAAAGTGATGAACAAAGTGAGAAAGATGAGGTATCGTCCCATGAATTAGTCACTAGATGACTTGATTATTTTACTTTGGATCCGGATGCTGTGATTGTCGACTATATTTTGGTAAAATTCCCAAACGATCTACTATTTGTACCTATTAGTGTTGACACTAGTTGGTGCTGATGATGAATATGAAGTCTCATATCTTCATAAAGTGAAGAAAGGAACAGGTTTTGTATTCCCAGAAGTCATAGATATATTTCTGTGTATCACAAAACGACACTGAAATGACTTTGCCATCAGCATTGCCCGTGGCTACCAAGAGACTATAAAATTACATTTTCTATCCAATCACTTTGTACATTTTAACTGAAGACATTGGAATATCTCGAAACTACACACCGGAACAAAAAGAATTATAATTTAAATTTGTTTGGCTCGGAGGAGGCATCCAACGATACCACACTCGACGCAACACCCCACTCCGTGTGTGGGTGGAGGGGGGAAACTGAAATCTTCAATGGGAACCTCCGTTTTTGTTGCAGAGTACGATTCTAAGGGAAAATCTACATACGAACTGACCGAAGCGTTGTCTTCGTTGTGCCACAGATGGTGCTGGAATCGGAGGAATAGAAGTGCGTACAGAATCGTAATTTACGACATGCTACTCTTTGCTTCTTGAATATCCAGTGGCAGGTGGGACCTCACCTCCATGGTGCGAGGGTAGGACAGGCCAGCATTTCATAGCTTCTAACTGTAAACCCCATTCGCTGTGTTGTATTCCTCCCATATGCCGAACAGGCGACTACTCGATGAGCTACAGTGGTCGCGTAGCGAACTGCGGCGTACAGGCAGTGCACACTGCACTGTCAACAGAGCTCACGTATCGCGCAGACGTAGAACAGATAGCGCCTCTAAACGTTACAATACTTAAGCAGTGTTTATTGTCTGCACACCTACCAATGGGCGTGAAAATGGACGATGAATATTGTAACGAGGAAGTAAAAAATTAAATGATCCTGCTTTACGGAGAATGCAGGGGAAATGCTGAGATTGCTGTTGCCTTGTATGCCGAGCGTTTTCCAGGGAAAGCTCGCGCTCGTTCGTTTTTTTACAAGGTTGTGAACGCCTTTGTGTCTGATGATAGCATACAGGTCATCAAAAGGAAACGAAGCTAAGGTGTTGCATGAGAAGCTAATGAAATGGCTGTAGTAGCGGCAGAGCACCGCAACCCATGGATAAGCGCCCGGCAATTACACCGCGATTCCGGTATGTCCGTAGGGAGTATTGTCACAATGCTGCGTCGTCGAAAGTATGATCCATACCACGTGTCACTGCATGAAGAACGTCATGGCACCGATTTCCATAACCGGGTTTTGTGAATGGGCAAGTCAAAAAATGCAGTCGATCCCCACGTTCCTTGCGAGGTCCGATGAGTCTACATTCCGTGCGATTCTAGGCGCTACAGTCTGGAACCGAGCGACCGGTACGATCGCAGTTTCGAATCCTGTCTCGGGCATGGATGTGTGTGATTTCCTTAGCTTAGTTGAGTTTAATTAGTTCTAATTTCTAGGCGACTGATGACCTCAGAAGTTAATTCGCATAGTGCCCAGAGCCATTTTTGAAGTCTACATTCACAAGATGTGGTAGCGTTAACCGGCGTAATATGCATTACTGGAGCATAGGCAATCCCCACTGGTTACGACCAGTTGACCTTCTTCGTCCTTGGTCGGTTAATGTGTGCTGTTTCTCATTAATTGAAGATATAAAGTCTGTAAATGAGTTGTTGTTACATTTATTATACCAGCTTATACAAGTTGTATGTTTTACCTAGTCATGCTAGTGGCTGTATTCTATTAGTGTTTGTAGTTTTATGGTATTTTAAGCATGACTCCAATTTCACATGTTATGTTTCATTATAATACGCTCGTTTTGCTATGGGAAGTAATTTTTAAAAAAATTAACTAATGGCTGTGCATGCCGCAATTTTATCATCACATTGGCGACACTGGTTTAATATGCGCTCTAGCTAAAGTGCCCTCTGCTGGCATTAGTCTCTTTTATAAATAGCAGACGCAATCTGAGTAATATCAGTACGTACCATGTACTCACATGTTTAACTTGACGATGATTTACATCAGAATATTTTAATCGTATGTATGGCTGCTATAAACCTTTTATAATTTTATATTTTATGTATCACTAAGACTTGTTAGATTTAACGTTAACCTGTCGCTTAAACAATATTTATCTTTGCAACATATCTGAGGATGGCAGTATGCCGTAACCGGTAATAAAGTGTAAGAAATCTGTGTGATCAAGACGGACAATCAGTGGTCCATATTTTATCAACGGCACGTTGCATGCACGCAAATATCGAACGTATCTGGAACAGAAACTATAGGTACTACTGCAGGATGTTGCCCTCGACGTTCGACAACGTACTAGTTTCAGCATGAGGGTTGCCCAGCGCATTACGCAAATGAAGCATGGGAGGTGTTACATCTTGTTTATACTTGTCGGTATATCGGTCGAGGTGGCCCTATTAATTGGTCCGATAGGTCTCCAGATTTGACGTCTCCAGATTTCTTTCTGTTGGGATATTTAAAAGATAAGATTTACCGGCAACTGTCAACAGGCCGTGAAGGCACGGTCGATGGCATCAGAGACGCCTCTGCTGACATTCCCGCAGATGTGCTTCTGTCCTTTGTGTGGTCATTTGAAAAGTAGATCACTAAGTGTACTGCACTTTGTGGTACTACGTTTGAACTCTTATCTAACTGGAAAAGTAGAGTTGCGTTTGCGTCGAGCCACGGCCACAGTAGCTCGTCGAGCAGACCCCTGTTCGATATGTCGGAGGAATACAAAGTTGTGAATGGTGTTTACAATAAGAATTTATGAGATACTGACTTGTCCTACCCTCGCAGCATGGTGGTGGGGTCCCACGTGCCATTCGATATTACGGGGCCATTGAGTAGCGTGTCGCAAATTACGATTGTGTGGCCGTTTCTATTCCTCCTATTCCAGCGCCATCTGTGGCGAAACAAAGAAAATGCTTCAGGCAAAACGTATGTAGATTTTCTGTAGAATCGCAATCTGCAATAAGAAACGGTGGTTCCTACAAAAGATTTCAAGTTGCCCCCCCCCCCCCCTCTCCGCCCACAGTTTGTTTTATTTCTAAATCTAATCAAAAAAGTTTTATTTTTATTTTTATTCAATTAAATGGTTTAAATGTAATAATTTGAAGCGTCATTTTCATCATCAGTTGAAGTTTGAATTGCTCTTATTTTTTCCTATCATTCTCTTTTCTTTTGGAATCTCTCTGTGTCGCCTGTAATGTGCAACCAAGTGTCAACGTGGACTACCCGTCTGCTGGTAATGTGACAGCTCGTGTAGAGAGCGTGAGAATAGTTTCATGTAGGGCTCTCCAATTATAGCGAGAAATTATAGTTAGCTTTTAATGCTGAAACTGCAATTTTTTCTCTCTTGAGTTTGCTCGTAGAGGTTTGCGTTAATCGTCGTAAACAAAGCGATCGTGTTTCTAGTTCTGGCGCAGACTACTGACCGCCGTTTTTTCTGATACATTGCACGTCAGGAGATCGTGGTTGGCTTACGAAATGAGTTTAAATTCAGGGCTGCAAAGACCGTGGTCTGACACAATTTAGTCATCTGTCACTTAAAATCAGCTTTCGACAGAGCACTTCGCAGCGGCCATTTCCAACATTGTTACACTTTACACATTTAACAGCAATTGTGACGTGTCCCGCCAAAGTTTGTATGCCGTCTATAACGGAGCGGTGGCCGGCAGCCGATGTGGCAACACGTAGCGGCAAGCGACAGACGTCAACTTCTAGTAATTTTAATCGGACTGTAGTGTTCTGCTAGCAATATTCTTCCATCGGTGCACTACTAGATTATTTGCGCTTGCATGGGGAGCTGGCTGCAGTGCAGAAAGGGGCCGCTGATTCCGCCGGAAACTCAGTTCCGGCTAAACTGCGCATCAGCATTCTCACGTGGACTTGGTGGCCAGTTGGTCTGTTGAAATATTGGTGACGGCATATGCGAGAAAAATATCGTAAGCCAATATCCTGAGTCAGAGGTACGTGACCTGTAAGATGTACGACCCTGCTGAGCGGACAATATGTCTGTTGTCTCGGGTGCTCGACTCACAGCCACTGACAGCTTGCACGGCGTTGACTGTGACCCTCTCCAACACAGCAATTCCATACTAGATGACCAAAACGAGCAATGTCGACTGTCGACTGTCGATTTCTGACGCGTGCTAGTAGTCATTTGTTCTTGTTACTGAGGCATAATAAGATATTCTCACCAACATTCAAACGCGGCTTCCCAATGAGAAATCCACTGCGCATTCTTTCCTCAAATACAAAACATAAATGTTACTCGTACCTGTTTTGTGTGGTGGCGCTGAAAGAAAATCACATGCGTGTCCAAGCATTTAGTTCACTTAGTGCCAAATTGACGTTTGTGGCAGGACGCCTTCCTGTAGTCGAAGTTTTAATGGTCGCTTAGCATTAGCCAACTGGACGCCACGGCTGGTTCGTGTACGACTAACAAGATACAGCTTAACCCGACAAGAAAGCGGCTATTTTCTGTAGTAGGAAACGGCCTAAGCTTCTTGCTAATTTGAAGTCACATAGGCAAACTATCCCTTGGAGTCCGACGGTAAAGTATCTGCGAGTCACCTTGAATAAACAGTTTTTTCTCGACAAACACAGAGGAATTTCGGAATAAGGCCAAACAATTCGTCTCCCTTTAGCGAGTACTGAATTGAGCACCACATCCAAACTTTCGCTATACAAAGCGACGGTATTCTAGACTATACTATATGGCAGCTTAGTCAAGAAGAATGCCAGTGCAGCTCAAATCACCTGCAGGTTCTCCAAAATAAGGTCGGTACGCTTGCATCGCCGACCTATATGCAGAACTCCGTCTGGACACGACAAACGAAAATGTACTACAAGACTGACGTCCTGCGAGGCTCCGTACATAACATACAAACTCTAGACTGGACTGTTCCTCTCCCATGGCACAGATATAAAGTGCCACGTTCCTTGGTACAATAGCAATATGACGCCATTCCAACAGTTGGTGGGACTTACAAGTAGTCAGTAAACGCACGAAATACAAGAAAAAGATACACAATAAAAATAATTACAATAATGAAAAAGTAGCTGTTAGATTAAAATCGAACCTAAACATTCAGAGCAATGAATCAAAACACAACAATGCCCACTCTCCCCCCTCCCCCCCCCCCCCCCCCCCTACACACACACATACACACAAGAGTGTGAGCACCTAAAGTCAGCATAGTATGTCATTTGATGTATATATTAAAATAGTTAACAGACCATCCTCGGAATTACATGAGAAAAACAAAACTCAGGGGGCAAAAGTGACCAAGATTTCAATCGAGAGAGATAACTTCAGCGAACTTTTCTTTTTGCCACGTGTTCCAGTCTCACTCATCTCCACAATCCAAGGAACGATTTGTGCAGGGATCAAGAATCAGATTTCACGATGTAATTAATTCTACTACCTTTTATAAGATAATTTTCTTGAGATATTAAATGCAGTTTTACGGGCGCCCGCCGGCACATATGTTGAATAGTTTGTGTTAAATTCTCCCGCCAATTCAAACAAGCAAAGACCAAAGACTACTTGTGCTCTCCTTTATATACGCTCGATACCGTGATGCTGGCATTGCAGACGCATTGCTGTGCCCTGTTTCGCAGTTTCCTGTGTTCCTCGCATCGTTCAAGCGTCGGATACGATTTAAAATGTCTGTGAGCAGCACCCATCCCTTACTTGAAGTTGTAATAATTCGAAAATTTTGATTTGCCATCAGAAAGCTGGACGTCAAATGTTGAAGCAATGATAGGTATTTATAAGTACATTTTTTTAAAAACTGTCAATGACATGAGAGAGGTTGCTGACAAAAGAACGGTATGGCTTAAGTTTTAAGACATGTGCCTCATGATCGCATATTGAAGAAATCTTGTATGACAGTTTCCTGCGACAGGAAGCGACACGGAGGCCGTTAAGGTCAAACTCGGCGAAGAAGACAGACATATTTTCAGTCTCAGGTCCCGTGCGAAACCGACCTTACCAGGATGCCTAAGGTAATTTGCCTCTGAACGCCTGGAAAAATACTTAAAATTTTCATAACGTTTACGTGGCTCTGACCAAAAATCATGAGCTTTTAGTACCCCCATGAGCATGTAGGACAATAGAAGAGCTTCTAATTTAACATTTTGATTTACAGTTAACCATGTTACTTTTCAGATTGACTTTATTACAATCTTTTTGTGAAGATCAGGAAACTACATGTTCTATTTGCCGCTTAATGCTTGGAATCTAAGCACTGATTATCTGTCTTAGTTAGGTGCCTAAACCTTTACGTAAATATTAATAACATGTCCACCTAAAAGTATGCCACAATCAAGTCATATCAGTCACAAGTTGTTATACTATAAATATTTATCTCATAATCAAAATTAAGGTTACTCTTCTGTAATTAAACATTGTGTATTTTTCTTCCTGTTAGTATTACATTAGTGTCTATAGCCTACTTCACTTCAAATAGTATCTTGAAACATCCCAAAACATTTCAAACATCTAGCCCAAATAGATCTTTTGTGCATAAAATAAACATGTCAGAAAGTTTAATTCTCAGGAAGTTCAATTCAAAGTTATATTATCTCTGTGGAACACCTTTTTTTTACATGTTCCTCATTCTCTCTCTTCCCTTCCTTCTTTCTCCCCGTTATTCTAGCCTCTTCAGTTGTCTCAAGGACCTAATTTTCAGCTTTGGCTACTCTCATGAAATCAACTGTCACAAGAGATTGTCTCACGCTGAATCCAGAATATATTTCTAGCAACTCTAGAACTCACCGTTTTGGAGGCATATTAACTTTCGAAAATGACAAAATAGCAAATACTCAAATTACCGAAATGTTTATAAGCAAAACAAAGTTCGAAAACAATATGAAAGCTAGAACTTAAGCCCATCGCAAAGCGTATTTTCTAACAGGGTTGCCAACTCGGGATATAGTTGTACAGTACATATTTCTCGAATGGGAGTCTAATGGCAACATTTGACATGTGACAGTAGAGGAAACATGGGCGTGGCCCCACATCGAGAAATGTTTAAGTTGCTTTTAACTACTATTTTGTTTAAAGAACTCTATTCATCGTTTTAAGATGAAAAACAAAAAATGGATTTTTTGAAGCGGATTCTCAAGCGAGTGACCAGAGACCTTTTTTTTTTTTTGTCGTGCTGTGCAGGATCATGACTGCGGCACCAAAGGTGTTGGCAACATTGGAAGAGCCAGTGTGTTGGCAACTTTGGAAGAGGCAGTGCAGCAGATTCTCTGAAGCCAACAGGGAATAAATGCCAGCGCTTCCTGGGTGGAACAAGGGAAGACTCTTAGTCGGACAGCGTTAGAAACGAGACGTGCCATGTGGCGTCTCCACAAAGAATGAAACATTGCTTCCGACGCAGAGTCCATGCGGCACCCACATTGCAATATGAATGTTAACCCTTATACCACAGCAGTATCCTGGCGATATTGTTCCTCTACATTCTCCCATCATCACCGGATTTTTGTGCGTTTTCATCATCACAACTAACGCATTCAGATGCGTGAAGAATACACACAGTTTCTTTACCAGTATTCCTGTGTTTACAAATTCTTAACCATTAAAAACAACAGATTGTGTGTTGCCATTTCCGCCAATTTTGCAGCACTGGATTCGACCCACGGACACAATATTGCTGTCCAGTGCTGCAAGCAGGATCGAACGTATGCACTTTGATCCACAGGATTTCTGTTATGATCAATGTGCGTGGTTGCTTTTTCATGGGAAGCGTTGAGTTTCATTAATCTGGCGATCGTTTTTTATGAAATTATTTCAGATAGCCATACAGGCGCTGTCGGTGCCACGACCGATTAATCGATCTCAGGTGGATACCGACAGGGTGGCACTGTCACAAAGTGTCTATCAAAAAGTTTCCTTTCACAGACCATATAGTCCAGAATCGGTATGCCAATCAGGAAAAATCGACGTGTGCACTGAAGCAATCACCCAACGTCGCACCAGCTTAAAGATACCAGTTTCCTAAAACACAGTGCGCTGTTGCGTGAAGTCTGCACATCCGCTGCACATCCTCGTCCGACAGAAATCGTCGATCATTCAGGGCCGTTTTTAAGGAACCAAAGGCGTGATAATCGTATCGCGAGATATGGGGACATGCTTTATTGTGAAGTTGCAGCACCACTCGCCGCAGTTTTCCCGACCGGTCGTTTCCGACAGGCATACCGCCCCATACGTATTCTTCATTCTCCGACGGATATCTACCGGTGTTTGTCCTCAGGCAGCCAAGAAAAGAATGACAGCTCGTTGGTCCCGTTTGCACGCATTTGGTAATAACGTCGCCGTGGTCCCGCATGTGCCGCACGCATGTCGGAAAGGCACGAATGCCACGATAATCCCTTGGCTACACGTCGGTGCTTATATACGAGGGTAATCCCAAAAGTAAGGTCTGCTATTTCTCTTTATAAGCACATATACCTGTTTATTTCTATAATGATTTACGTCAGCTTACAGCTTGAACATTTAGCTATTTTCCTACATAATCGCCTTTTCTGTGGATGCATTTTTGTATTCTCTGTGGCAGTTTTTGTATGCCCATGTCATACCATCTCGTCGCCATGCTGTAGCCGGCCAGTGTGGCCGTGCGGTTCTAGGCGCTTCAGTCTAGAACCGCGTGACCGCTACGGTCGCAGTTTCGAATCCTGCCTCGGGCATAGATGTGTGTGTTAAGTCCCATAGTGCTCAGAGCCATTTGAACCATTTGAAACACGCTGTTCAGAAAGTTATGAAGCTCTTCTTTCACCTCGTCGTCGGAGCTGAATCGCTGAGACCACAATTAACGCTGACAGGTTCTGTGAGACTCTGAAAAACCTCAAACGGGCAATCCAGAACCGGAGAAGAGGAATGTTGAGCCAGGGCGTACACATTCTCCATGACAACGCTCACCCACACATCGCTCGGCAAACCGTTGCTCCCCTGCAACAGTTTCAGTGGAACATAATCAACCACCCACCCTATAGTCCTGACTTGGCGCCCAGTGACTATCACCTGTTTCCTAGGTTACAAGAACATTGGGCCGGAAAGCGATTCATTTCCGACGACGAGGTGAAAGAAGAGGTTCATAACTTTCTGAACAGCATGGCGGCGAGGTAGTATGACATGGGCATACAAAAAGTGTCACAGCGCCTACAAAAATGCATCCACAGAATGGTGATTATGTCGAAAAATAGCTAATGTTCAAGCTGCAAACTGATGTAAACCATTGTAGAAATAAACAGGTCTATATACTTATAAAAAATAGGAGACCTTACTTTTGGGATTACCCTCGTAGGTGCATTGGAGGCGCGCTACGTACATATACGCAGCAGCAACGCCCTCAAACGCAGACTTTTTGATAGCCTATTGTAATCTAACTGTCAACTAACGGCTTGTAAGTAGGAGGGCTTGTTTGTCGCAGAGTGCTCCTGGCTCACTGTTTACCTGCTGCCATCGGATTTCTAAGCAGTCCGCTTTTAGACCGACACGAACTGTATGTTACATGTCCCTACAAGTTACATGGTGCGATTTGAACATTGAAAACTGTGTGGAGTGAGCTACAAATAGTACGTCAAATGCTCACATGCCAGGAGCCGACGTTTGACTAATATTTCATATTTTCCTTCGAACTGAATTAAATGTAATGCCGGCTGGAAGAATTCGAGTTTGCTGATTTTTGGCACCTTATACACTATACCAGTTAAGCTGTCTGGAACAGTTATATCGATTAACACGACTCCGCCTGTCTTTTATTATAACTGTTTTACATGCTTAGAACTTGAGGTTCGAAAAACAAATTTACGCGCCGACACAAACGCAACTTTCGTCTCACTTGTCTGCCCTAAACTATGTATAACCCGAGAGCTGCGTAGATTTGGAGAAAGTATGTCACTTCATCCATATTTCAGACAGGATCATTATGTGAAACCTTAGCTGTTGATAATTGAGGCTCAGCTCATGTAATGTGCGGATAAGTGCTGAACATTACGATATGCTATTAAGAGCGCCATTATATTTTCTGGGTGGCTTTGCTACAGGCAGTGTCAGGTGTTCATTTACACCTGTGGGCTACACCAGCACATACTCATTGTAGTTCGTGGATCATTGCCAGAACTGCAGACAAATGCTAGTCTTTCCGCCCTCCGTGGATCAAGCCGTATCGAATGGTAACCTGAGTGAAAGGCATAAAACAAGGAGAATTTTTTACTCGAAGAGCCTTCCGGGTTGCTGCTATTTGTTGTACTCTTTGCAGCTCTGTTGCGTAACTATGTAATGAATTGCGGGTTGCTACTTTCGGCGGTCGTTTTTAGTAAGGGAGCTACTAAGGCGGAAGAGTGCGTGACACCACGCTAGTCTGCAAGACTGAAGACCGGTGAAAGCTGCCGATCCGTAGTGAACATTCGGACACAGTTTTTTCCAAGGTGGACGAGTTCCAAACTGTGACCCAGAAACGCTAATGGTGCGTAACTAGTAACCTTACTGGCGGCTTCTGATCGCTGCCCTCAATACAACTTCAGAAACATATTTCTGTCTTTCTTCTTTTCGGTACAGTTAAATCATTTACAGTATAATATAAGCAACTGCCACCTGAGTAGTGAATCAGGGACTGTGGGAAAACAGGAATAGATGAGAATCAAGGTGTCTGAGATGTGATGCTACAGAAGAATATTGAAACTTAGGCGTATTGATAAGCTACTGAATGAGGAGTTACGTCACAGGTCACGTCCCCTTATCTACGACATCACTGTGACATTAAATGCCACGTCCCTTTTTTCAAAAACGTCGTTCAGATGGCAGATGGCGTTGGCGGAAAAATATTTCCAGCTGAGGACAGCGCAGTATTTTTCGTGTAATATTCAGTTATATTACAGTATTTCCAAATTTAAAAATTTCTGTAAGCTTCTCTACCTGAAATAAATCTCACTCAAACAAATATGTCCGTCACTACAGTATTACCAAAACAATTACGTAAGTTTCTTCTGCTGAATTGTGAAAAGTGGCGCTATTTTAGTACATACGCGCTCACGCACACACACACATACACACACACACACACACACACACACACACACACACACACATTGCGTAACGTCCACTGCCGTATTTCATCTCTTTCTGTTCTCATAATGTTTCTGTCAAATACTGCACTGTGTTGCTAATAAGTATCACTAGCAAATTTCATCCTTTCTGTTTATGTTAAATACTGCATCATATCATGAGCAAATTTCCTCTACGTCTTTGTCTTATATTACAGATGGAATGGAAAGGAAAGAAATTCAACCAAAATTATTCTACATATAAAATTATAAAATTATCATATAAAACTATAAAAAGAAGACAAATTCCAAAGAAAGTCAGATGCATATTTGGTTCACTGTGCACATTTACATACTCTCCAGCTATGACATTTTTAATTAGATGGGACAACGTTCTCACAGCCTTACTGCTGACACCCTCCTCATTCATTAGCTTATCAATACGCCTAAGTTTCAATAATTTTAAACTGTACAATACGTTTTTCAATTTAATTTCTTTTTAAATTTTTCCCAATTGTAATGCCTCAAAAGAAAAGCTGTACACACGCAATTGGTTTACTGCGCACATTTACATATACCATTCAGCATACCCTACTACGCCCATTCTACCTACGACAAAAGACATTTAGCATTTAAATTGTACAATGTTTTTACATTTTCGCTATCTGCGCAATTATGATGGGCATTTCTTAATCGCGAACGACAATAAAGTTTTCTGATTTATCTGAAAATACTTCAAACCATATGAACTTAAGACAATGAGAATACATTTTCCTAGATTTTAATCTAGTTAATCAGAAATGTGTATGTGAATTATATCAGTTGCAAAGTTGGTAGTCACCTCAAGCAAAAACCACCAATTACAAACACAATCACAATCTTACAATTCACATTGTTGACACACATAGGTACATGCATTTTATATTTTTCAGATATTTACATCATTTGCAATAAAACCAAGCAACATTTTTGTCATCATCATTTTTCAGGTGGTAGTGGCTCGAAACCAATGCATTTATTTTATCCAGAGCGTACATAACATTTATCATCCTGCGCAGATAAACCCAGTCTGCTAGTTTGTCAAAAACTGACATATTAAGCCCGTGGCTGTGTACAAAATATAGGTTTACTCTTACACAGAAGATTACAGCAATTGGGCGGTTGCTGCAATCTTCTGTGTAAGAGTCAACCTAAACGCAGTGTTTAATAGTAGAAACAACAAGTTGCTTTGAATGAATTACAAACGCCACGTTAGTTCTTACCTCAGAATATAATATATACACTGCCTGTAATCGTCAGTAATTAACCTAGTAACAGAAGATTGTTTTATAACTTTTACTCTGCGCTTTGTGCCTAGACCTACTCTCGAGAGCATACATTTTTGTCGCAGAGTGACAAATCCTTTAATAGGTTCACCATTAAGTTTATCTGCCATTAAAGCAACCTCTTTTTTATTCGTCAGTGGAATATTGTATCTTTTATCTGTGGGGCTCGAGTTTTAATGTGATAAATTAAGCTATCGGTGTCTACGTAACATAGTTATACGCGTTTTGACGGAAGCTTGTTCAATATGTACCCATAATGGAAGTCGATATGAAGCATTTCCGATATGTCCAAAATGGCCATTCCTATTACAATAGGTTTATCAAAGACTATATTATGCCAGCTCAGTTCAATGGCGTCTACATTTTTGTCAATGAATATACTCCTTTCAAAATTTTATTTGGCAATTAATACAGCTAAGCCCAAAGCTGCCTTCTGAGGATATTGCTAGTGTTATGTCCAGCACCTTTCACACGTTTTGTATGATTTTTTCCAAACACACTATGATTCATCAGCCAGAAAAATTTTTTTTTTCTCGAACTCTTTGCTTGCACTCAGGCACTTTTGCGCATTAATCTCAACGTATGGCATCACACAGGAAACTCAGCGAAATGATAAAATTCGATGAATCTCTCTTAGAAGTGATTTATGATGTTAACATTGTTTCAAATTTCGATAATGAGTAACATAATTTTTCTTATTACACAAGGTTGCAAATATTTCTTTGTTTTCTTACCATCAGATGACGATGACTTTTTTTCGGACATAAGGGCAAATCCGAATGAAAACATTGAATACTCTTGGATTATTCGAGATCCACTCCTAAACTGTACTCCATGTTAGAATCTTCTGGTATGTTTTTCGCATCAGAAGTTTCAATACAGTCTGCAGGAATCCATTCAGAATTAGACACCGAAAGGCACTGCAACATCGTCCAACTGTTAGGCTATTCACAGCAAGATAAATGGTGCAACATTCGTCAATTTTGTCATCATAATTGGTCATTAATCAGCTGCTGGCAATGGCATGTCTACAACAACACTAGACAATACCGCCTCTCATGCCACGCTCAACCAACTGGAGTTCGTCGGTAGTAATAGTTAGCTGCATTTCGGCTTTAGTAATTTTCAGTAACGAACCCCACCCCAAACTAGGTGAAGGAATGTAGTGAGCAGTACCCAGTTTGTATGTTTTAAGGCATACGCTAAATAAGTTTTCAAATTTGCGATCAACAACATGTCAGTTTCCTAATATAAGACTGAATGCTGCCCTAGTGTCTTACACTTGAATAATTTGCATTCTCTGCAAACCCTTTGGCTTTCAGCTTATGTTATAGCTCTGCTTGTTAACGAACTTTCAAATTTTCCAATCTCGGGTATGCGTTATTGCACGATAAATGATTCATTGCTTAGATATTCATACAGAAAAACACCTTTCAGGTTAACTAAATGAAATTAATGATCATTGGGAAAATATGCCCTCATTATCTTAAGTTCATCGGATTTCAGGTAAGGCACAAAAAGTTTAGCGAATCAATAAATCTGCTATTTATACTACATCTCTTTTCTTTGTGCATTACTCATATGCTGTTTGGAAATGATTTAAATTTTTCCGTATATGATGGAATCATCATTGCCATCTATCACCATCTGTTTACATATCGCTCCCCAGCAAGAAAAGTGATACAAGTAAAAAAACGGTAAGTTGCAGTTTTTAAATACCAATAATTATTAGAATGTCAGTGTTTATGCAGCGTCTGTATCTTGCATTAAAATGTGCGTGCATGCATGTCTGAAGAACAGACAATGTTTTGACGATTACAGCTGTTGTAAATATTACAAAATTTTGTGCGTTGCAGCGTACAATGGAAAAAAATGGACATTTCTGTTATGAAGTTCACCTTGAATCCCTTTTATCGTCGAAAAGTATTGCTACATTATATAAACCTATTTACGGTTCTATGTTTTCATTAAGTTTTGTTCCTTAAGTTGTACCTAGTGATGTTCCTTATCAATTCATATTAATTTTCATAATTTACAAATTTGTATTTCTCCAAACAATAAATCTATCTTGTTTTTCATTTTTTATTTGAACTTAAATACTAATTTTGCCTGATTGAGGTTCGAACGTCATATAATATTACAGTGAGTAAAAATGTATATATTATTTGGAATGGAAAAATGGCAAAAGTATTTCATGAAGGACTATAAAATAAACAAAATACTTTTTAGAAAATCAAGGCAAACGACAAAACATAAAGAATTAATTAGTAATTACCCGATAATACGTTACATTCGACGATAACAGAACTAAACATCCATAGAACTGTTGTATGAGAATAATGGAATGTATTGGCAAATTTACATGCTTGAAATTTAGAGCACAAAATAAGTTGTAAGTGTTCGTTTTAGAAAGGGGGTAAGATGTAGATTTAATTGTGTCACTGTAAGTGCTTGGATTGAAAGGGACGTAAGACAGGGATGTAGTTTTTCGCCCCTGCTGTTCAATCTATGCAATGCAATGCCGGAAATGAAAGAAATGTTCAAGAGTGGGTGGGATTAAAATTCAAGATGAAAGGATAACAGTGATAAGATTCACTGATGACATTGCTGTCCTCGGTGAAAGTGCAGAAGAATTACAGGATATGATGAATGAAATAAACAGTCAAATGAGTACAGTACGAACTGAGGATAAATCGAAGATAAAAGGAAGTAATGACAAGAAGCAGAAATGAGAACAGCGAGAAACCTAACATCAGAATTGGTGATCACGAAGTAGATGAAGTTCGGAATTCTGCTGCCTAGACAGTAAAACAACCCCTGACGGATGGACAACATAAAAAGCACACCAGCACTGCCAAAAAGTGCATTCTTGGCCAAGAGAAGTCTGCTAGTATCAAACATAGGTCTTAATTTGAGGAAGAATGTACGTTTGGAACACAGCATTGTATGGTAGTGAAGCATGGACTTTGCGAAAACCGGAAAAGAAGGAGTAAGACGTGTATATTTCTATTGTCTATTGTCAAATCACACATTATGAAAGATGTTTATATTTTATTAATAGGATTAAGTACGAATAATTAATATTTGTCATGTTGGAAATAATTGTGGTAGCAGGGAATGTCTGCACCAAAGTATTGTTGACAAGAGAGACCGCAAATTGATATAATTTTAAAAAGGGCGGGAAAAACCGCGCATTGATACATTTTGTAATGGTAGCAGGGATTGTCTGCACCAGAAAGCATTGTTGGCAGGAGAGACCGCACTTTCGCGTTCGTAGGAAGTCAGTAGTAAGCGAGAAGTCAAGCGAGTCGGTAGCAGGTCTGAAGCGAGAGGTTGAGAGGAGCGGAGTGCCTGCCAGCCACCAGCTATGATTTTAAAGAGATTATAAACGGATGTACAGAGACATCAGCTAACTATTATAATAAGAGGAACTAATATTATTGAATTAATTTTTTGTGGAACTCAAGACTACTAAAGGTATGTTTGCGCCTTGCTAGTTGTAAGATTGTTGTAAAAAAGTACGTTTGTAAAATCATTTCATTCAGAATACAATTAACTTTAGCCAGCAATATTGCATTTCTAATTATAATCCATCCCAAAAACCATCAACGTAAAACTTTGCAAAATTTTATTGTTGTCAAGAAAAAGTTTTATGAATTATGTAACTTCAGTCAAATTAATTAAAGAATAACGTCAGCTTTGCTATTAAAGAATAACGTCAGCTTTGGTAGTAAATACAGCCACTTATTATGAAAGCCCACCAGCAGCTAATAGAGTATAGTAAAACAGAGTAAGTATATTCATGTCGCAGTTCGATGTAGCAGTCAGATGGCGATCCAGTAACAGTAAAAAAGGTAAGGAATAGTTTTGGCTTATTGCAGATAACGACTGAGGACCACACGACGACGACACATTCTATGTTTCGACGAAATAATCCGAAAATCACTTTTAAAAAGCAGCAATTAAATTTGTGTGCGAAGATTGAGAAAGAGAATAAATTTCAAAGGGAAGATTTCATTTGTTATTATTAAGCAAGAGATAGAAATCCTAAGGAATGGTTACATAGGTTATTGTAAAAGGGAAGGTTATCATTAACAGAAGAGGTATAGAGGAGACGGGAAGGTTTCAAAGGGAATGGTAACATTTGAGATGTGGTGCTACAGAAGAATGGTGAAAATCAGGTGGATTGATTATGTACGGAATGAGGAGGTTTTCCCGGGAACCGTCGAGGAAAGGAATATATGGATGACACAGCCAAGAAGAAGGGATAGGAGGGAAGGAAATCAGGGAATAAATGGTAAAATCTGTAGAGGGAGACAAGATTGGAACAGATCCAGCTAATAACTGAAGACGTAGGTTGCAAGTGTTATTCTGATATGAAAAAGTTGAAGAGGTTGACAAAAAAAAGTCAGAATGGCTAAGATTGCGGAATATGAGAGGAACTGTATACATGACCTTCCTTAAACGCATCCGTGCAAACGTGACAAATCTCGTCTGAACAAAACGCTAATTCTTCGTCAAGGTTTATTTCCATCTTTTTATTTTGCAATAAAAAGTCATTTACAGTCCAAGCAATTGCTTACAGCTATTCATTGAACCATTTGATACAATCACTGCCTCAGTAAAATTTAAATTTGGAATATCCCTGATCATAGCCGCTGTGTATGTATTAGGTTATGCTGAAGAGCGTATGCAAATGTACTTCACTGGACCACGAACCAGTGTGAAGTAGTAACTGGTTCTGTATGGGCATAAATTACAAAATGTAACTTCAGTTTGTTGATGAGCATGGAAACTTTTGTAAATGCCTCATTGCCATTAGGCATGACAATTCTGACGGACTTTAAACTGTGCGCACTCAGCTAAATATGCGTCGAATTCTTCTTGGCAATTAAAGTAAAACAGGCAGCATCCCATACTTCTGAACAACGATAACCAGTAATGCTACTTTTCGTGAGCTTCGACGTGTTTTTTGTTCTACAGAAACGACATATGTATACATTACCAACCTACAACATTAATAGATTCACACGCTTCCCGCGATGGTGTTTTGTGATATGTTGCAGTACAAAAAAATATTCAAATGTGTGTGAAATCTTATGGGACTTAACTGCTAAGGTCATCAGTCCCTAAGCTTACACACTACCTAACCTAAATTATCCTAAGGACAAACACACACATCCATGCCGGGGGGAGGGCTCGAACCTCCGCTGGGACCAGCCGCACAGTCCATGACTGCAGCGCCAAGACCGCCCGGCGAATCCCGCGCGGCTGTTACAGTTCATCCTGAAGCTCATTTTTATCCTCATTGTCCTCCACGTTCGTCTTTTCATAATCTGAATATTGAATGCCGTGGATATTTACAGAGACATCTTTATTCTGTTTTCCGAAAATGTAAACATGCTTCATCTCTGCAGGGGATGGTATATTTGCGAATTTCAATTTGTATTCAATAATTAGACTCACCCTGTGCATGTATATTTTAGGAAGTAAACCTGCTAACAAATAGAACCTTTTATTTCCATTTACATTAACATGTGTTTGTACCATTTCTTTCAGTGCCAAACCGGAATCTCTCTCGAAAAACCTCAAGTTTATTTAACAGATTATCAATAACATTAGTCGAGTACCAACCACAACTAATTTTGGATGGCATGAAATTCACAATTTTTGTATTGAGATGCTTTTGTTTTTCTTTGCCTGCATGAGCAAGAGGATGTTGCATGTCAGTGAAAAACTAATGTTAAGTGGCTGGTTAATTTGACGAACTCTGTTCTCAAAAACATGAAAACAGGGATCCAAAAACACAACCATATTACCTATCACATCTGTACATATTCGATTTCTAAACGCTGAATCAACAGTAATCTCTTCAAGGTCATTTAATTTGATGCATTTTGGTGCTGGTTCGCCCATTACTGCTAATACAATAACATTACAACTTTAAAGAACTGCATTTTAGCCGCGAGCTGTACCAATTATTCTTTGTTCTTCACCGGTTTGTGTCGCAGTGACGATGCTCACAGGAAAAGAAACCTGTACATCAGCTGGGTAAGCAATTCATCTTTCCTTTAGTTGAGCCGAAAGTCGCCAAAGTTACAAGCTATTCCCTTAACTACACATAGTACACCATGACCGTAAACAGTATGAATTGGCCTCACAATAAAGGACAACCGAGAATGAAAGAAATAGCATGATAACTGATCTCAGTCAGTCATGTTACACCAAGCCGAGAGTCAAATGCGGTGTAGAAAACAGCACGAACAGCGTAACGAAATGAAATGATTTGTATACACATCAAGCATAACTCAGTGTTTTATTAAAACATCCAACAGATCTTTTGCTAATTAATGCCCAAAAATTTAGCTCGTTCAGATATTTTTTAACATGACGCAAATTTACACAAATCTTTGTTGGAACGTAAGATGTAATCATTTCCTGCCACATCCGAAGACTATAGCGAAATACAGTTGTTTCTGAACGTAAAAACCTTTGTAGAGATAAATGCAAGAGGATTTCCCTTGTTTGTGACAAATATCACAGCTTGTTGTTGTGATCTTCAGTCCTGAGACTGGTTCGATGCAGCTCTCCGTGCTACTCTACCTTGTGCAAACTTCTTCATCTCCCAGTACCTACTACAGCCAACAGCCTTCTGAATCTGATTAGTGTATTCATCTCGTGGTCTCCCTCTACGATTTTTACCCTCCACGCTGCCCTCCAATACTAAATTGGTGATCCCTCGATGTCTCAGAACATGTCCTACCAACTGATCCCTTCTTCTAGTCAAGTTGTGCCACAAGCTCCTCTTCTCCCCAATTCTATTCAATACCTCCTCATTAGTTATGTGATCTACCCTTCTAATCTTCAGCATTCTTCTATAGCACCACATTTCGAAAGCTTCTATTCTCTTCTTGTCCAAACTATTTATCGTTCTTGTTTCACTTCCATACATGGCTACACTCCATACAAATACTTTCAGAAACGGCTTCCTGACATTTAAATCTATACTCGATGTTAACAAATTTTTCTTCTTCAGAAACGCTTTCCTTGCCATTGCCATTCTACATTTTATATCCTCTGACTTCAGTAGTTTGAATCTTTTATTTAGTTGGCAGTAGTGGCGCTTGCTGTATTGAAATAGTTCGAGTAACCAAGATTTTTGTGAGGTAAGTGATTTGTGAAACTTATAGGTTAATGTTAGTCAGGGCCATTCTCTTGTACGGATTACTGAAAGTCAGATTGCGTTGCGCTAAAAAATATTGTGTGTCAGTTTAAGCGCAGTTTTGTATAATTGTTCTAAGGGGACGTTTCAAAGTCATAGGGTCAGTATTGCCTCACGTGTTCCAACATTTCTACAGAATCCAAACTGATCTTCCCCGAGGTCGGCTTCTATCAGTTCTTCCATTCGCCTGTAAAGAATTCGCGTTAGTATTTTGCAACTGTGACTTATTAAACTGATAGTTCGGTAATTTTCACATCTGTCAACACTTGCTTTCTTTGGGATTGGAATTATTATATTCTTCTTGAAGTCTGAGGGTATTTCGCTTGTCTCATACACCTTTCTCACCAGATGGTAGAGTTTCGTCAGGACTGGCTCTTCCAAGGCTGTTAGTAGTTCTAATGGTATGTTGTCTATTTCGGAGGCCTTGTTTCGACTCAGGTCTTTCAGTGCTCTGTCAAACTCTTCACGCAATATCATATCTCCCATTTCATTTTCATCTACATCCTCTTCCATTTCCATAATATTGTCCTCAAGTACATCGCTCTTGTATAGACTCTCTATATACTCCTTCCATCTTTCTGCTTTCCCTTCTTTGCTTAGAAGCTCTTGATATTTATGCAAGTGGTTCTCCTTTCTCCAAAGGTCTCTTTAATTTTCCTCTAGGCAGTATTAGGTGTTATTATTTTATTTTATAGAATGAGACTGCCCAGATATTGTACTATATTTTAATGTATATCTCGAGTCTCCATGCCAATAAATTTCGCAGTACCAATATTTCGAAATTGATTTTTGGTATATCAGAGTGAAAGCGGTCACGAAAATGAATTTGAAACTATCATGTGCAGCAAATTTGGCGATTTCTTCACACTTTGAAATCTTTTCAGCTAGGAAATTTAGTAAGACGTAAGGTTTGTCATCTAGGGTGTCGCACAATGTTTTGACGATGTCAAATTTGAATAATTCGCGCTAAAAACAAGATACAAGGACGGTGACGCCGTGTATTACTAGTGCAGAGTGCCACGTTTCGTCCCATATACAGGCCAGTAATGAGGTCGTACTGCTCGAAGCAGCATCGTGTGTTCGTGGTGGAGTGCTATTTTTGATATGGAGAATCTGTTGTGCGCGTGCCTCTCGTAAGCTTTTCAAGATTTAGTCGCGATATCCAATTCCTGCTCTTGGAACAATATTAAACTGGGTAACAAACATCGTGCAACTGCCAGTGCATCAAATTAACAGTCAACCGGCCCTCCGAAAACCGTCCAAACTGACGAGAACATCGAACGTGAGCGTAGCAGTTTACACGCAAGCCCTCGGCGTTCGTTACGAAAACTTGGTTCCAGCCAGACCTTTCAAATTCTCCGTGGAGCGTTTGGTAACCGCATAATATCAAAACACGCTTTTGTGGAACGGCCGCCAGTCTCGCCTCATTTAACCGTGTCAGACTTTTACCTATGGTGTTATTTGAAGGCGAAAGTGTACTCCGGTCGAGATGCTTACAACAGTTAAAAGATCGAATTCACGATGAAATTTCCACAATTCCTACAGCAGTTACGAAAGATGTGTTCAAATTGTGGGCGAGCGCCGCGAGTATTGTGTAGCCCCAATGGTCGCCTTTTGTCCGATATAGTATAACTGATGTACCCTCTGTAAAATTTTCAAGTTTCTTTCGCGCTTAGTTTTTGTGTTATTCGCATATTGTGTAACACGTGTTTGTTAACTAGCATAGGACGAAAATAAGCAGTCATTTGCGTAACGACGTTGCTGATTTATGCTAAATTATTGCCATACAAGACGCTGGCATTTTTTTAAAAAAACATTGCCTTGCACCACACATCTGGTACGAGACCTAGGCATGCTGTCTGTCGGCTTCTCATTACACACGAAGAAGCTGTATGTATTTGTTCATGTTGTTTCAAAGGGAAAGATGACGGCTTTTTCCATTGACAACAGAAACCTTTCGCGGATTTCAACCTGCAGACAGGCAGGCAGTTCGCCACGTGTTGCCGACTGACCTCCAAGGTTAGCTGCTAGTAGAAAGTAACACACGCGAAGCGTGCAACGGACTTCGCACAGCTTGTCCTCGCAGGTTAACTCTCAACATCAAAAAGGTGTGCCACTTGTATCCCTTGTGCGATGCAACTGATAAGATTTCGCTCAAACGAGCAACTCAAGATTACATATACTAGCATTGTTAGTCAATCAACAGATTGTAATGAAAATTAGAAAGTGCATTTTTGAGCAGACATACTTTTTTAAATGGAACAATGCCTATTGACGTTAACAGACAAAAATTAGGGTACATTAGAATGTCAGTAGCGTTTGTGGCCTGCAACTAGTGCGAGTCATACACAAGATATTGTATTTTGAAAAGTTCCCACACCGATAATTGTACCATATCTGTGGTAGCACACGCTGAAAACCAACCCAAGTGCATGCACTAATTATCTGCATTCTGTTCAGTAACGAGACAACTGACCACCGGCAGTGACAGTACACGCTTCCAGCCTGGTATGGAATGACTGCTCCACACGTGCCAGCATTTCAGAGGAGATGTCCGAGCAGCTGCAGTAATTCTTAGTTGCATATCGTCGGGTGTAGTCGGTATTCCTTGCAGAGAGCATCTTTCAGCTTTCCCCACAGAGAAATGTCTACTAGTGCTCTCCAAGGTAAACGTCCTCTGCGTCCAATCCAACGATTTGGAAACAATTCGTAAAGACATGCTGTACTACTTCCTGCACCATGTGCTGGACAGCCATCGTCTTGACACCACAGGTTCCTCCTAGTCTGGAAAGGAACGTCTTCTAGCGTCCGTGGAAGATGGTCGGTTAGGAGGCTGCGATACGCGCCTTCCGTCTATGCCACACCACACATCTACACTCCAGGGAGGCTAACGGTGTACGTGAAGAAGCCAACGGGGATTGTAAGCTGACCAAAAGTGCTTGTTTCGGCGGTTTACCTGGCCCTGATTGGTAAATGTGACTTCATCACTAAACAAGATGCATGATATATCTGGAGAATCCTGTCTTAATGCCCACGTACAGAAGTTAACACGATTCTCATAATCTGTTCCCTGCAGCTCTTGACAGAGAGAGATGTGACAGGGATGGAACCTATGTTGATGGAGAATGACTCATGCCACTTCCGCGTGCGATTGAGCGGGAGCTAACGTGTCAACGGTAATAGCAGCAAAAACATTAATTTGCCCTTCTCTTGTCGTGACTTGTTTCCTGTTGTTACAATGCCTAGGTGTTACACTACCACTTTCACGTAACTGGCTGAAGTGCGTGATAAATAACTGCCGAGATGGTTGACGTCTGTTGGGATATCTTGCCTCTTGCACCGTTCAAGAACGAACTGCATTCTTCGTACACTTTTCCATACACCATGAGCATGTCGGCCTTTTCTGCGTTAGCAAATCCCATCGTCCACTCACGACCTACTGCTTTGAGCATCACACACTGACTAAGAAGTCACAAGGCGCTCAAGGGTCACAGAAGCACACTGTAAGCAAACATCACAACATCGTACCTAGGAACTACGAGCCTGAATACCACATACAGTTGTCGGTGTGGAAACTTTCCCAAATTCGATATGTCATAAACGACACGCACTAGAATCCTGCAACAACACCGTGATATTCTAATTTACCCTGTTTTTAGCTTGTTAATTCAACAGGCATTGTTCCATTTTAAAAGGTGTATATTTGCACAAAAAATATACTTTCTTAGTGTTATTACAATCTCTTTATTGGCAAACAGTACGAGCCCTTGACTGCCATTCCATTCTGTTAAAAGCGCACTCATTAACACCTTTCATTTCCACAATATTTGCGGGGCAAGTTTTAGGTGATTCACCCTGTATACAGCACACATCAACTGTACTTCTATCTCTTTAACAGGGGTATTACATGTTGCTGTATTATGTTTGAGGACTTGAGGCGACTCATAGAGAATGAATTTACATGCTGCTTCGAAGTATACCTAAACACATGAAGAAACATTGAGCGTTAATATATCTCTACAGAAATATAATAGTTCGTTTTTTATATGACTGCATTCGGATTGAGATGATAAATACATTATCTCACGTTACATTTATTCTTTGTCAGATGTTTACCACACAGCTGATGATAGTGGAGAATAATGGAGTAAACGCTTTAACCACCAAAACAGAAAATGAAAGGGACGAAGTTCATAGTGAGTACATGTTTATATTTCAAAGTTTGACTGAAATTGAAATCGTAATCCACATAACTACTGCACAATTCGCAATTAAGTGCTAGTCACATAGAGTTCATCGAATCGAACCAATTCGACTATTTCTCTCTCTACCGTTCCCGTCGCGAACATAGTGGGGGGAGGGGGGGCGGCTGACAGGAGGGGGCCAAGGCTGATACTTAAATCTTTCCGTGCGAGGCTCTGATTTCTTTTGTTTATTGCGACGAACGCTTCCCCCTATGTATGTCGAAGCCAACAAGATAATTTCGCATTCGCAGGAGAAAGTTGGCGTTTAAAATTCCCGTAAGGACCTAACACAACGGGGAACGTTTTAGAATCAATGATTGTCAACTTTTTATATTTTTGTCAGTGACCTCTGGCAAGCATACCAGGTAAGGAGTGTACTGTAGACAGTGACTTTAAAATATCTGTTGCATCTTCAAAGAGCTCTTTCAACAAAAAGCATTCCTTCAAATTTGACAGTCTTTATATTTGTATGATTTATAATGTAACCGAAATGTAATAGATCCCTTTTATTATTCGTCTTCACTAGGCGGTAAACAACAGCACCACCTGCAAACAGTTCAGGAGAACTGCTCAAATTGTCTCATAAATTGCTGATGTTCGCTAACGGAAAAATAGCAACATCAAGTAATACTTAATGTACAGTAATGAATTTTCAGGTATACATTTATCTACGGTAACACTGCACGATCACAGGTCAATGTAAGTGCAAGATATACCATTGGAAATGTAAAATGCTGGTACATTAATAACAGGTGCAAATGCCAGAATGTTGACAGCAAGGATACGAACGCACATGCACTGTATTTTACAGGTGGTCAATGACTGTTTTTGGGATGAAGGTCTGTACCTGTTGCACTAGGTCGGCCAGTATAGGGACAGTTAATGCCGGATGGGGATGACGTTGGAGTTGACGTTCTTGATGTACCATAAGTGCACGATTGGAGACAGAGCTGGTGATCGAGCACGCCAAGGCTACATGTTGGCGCTCTGTAGAGAATGTTGGGTTACGAAAGCGGTATGTGGACGAGCGCTATCCTCTTGGTAAATACCCCCTGGAATGCTGTTCATGAATGGCAGCACAAAAGGTCGAATCACCTGATTAATGAACAAATGTGCAGTCAACACTCGTGGGATAACCACGAGAGTGCTCCTGCTGTCATACGAAGCCGCACCCCAGACCATAACTCCAGGTGTAGGTCCAGTGTGTCTAGCACGCAGACGCGTTGATTGCAGGTCCTCAACCGGCCACCTCCTAACCAACACACAGCCATCACTGCCACGGAGGCAGAGCCAGCTTTCATCAGAAAACACTCCAGACTTGCCTTCCAATGATTTCTCGTTTGTCAGCACTGAAGGCGCAAATGTTGACGGTCTGAAGTTAATCGGCGTCCTACGTGACCGACAGCGCGCGACAGCTTCAGAAGACGAAACACCACCGCAGGTATGGTTACGGGAATGTTCTACGTGTGCAACGACCATGGTGCTGCCTCTCCTCTGCGACAACTAACGACCTATGAATTCAAACGTGTTTGAATCTTGTCGCTGCAGCACGTGCTGCCGTGAGACCGACAGCTACGAGTCTTCCAGGCAAAGCAGTTCAGGGGGCGCGCCGGCAGCTGTGAAATACTTATCATCCGATTTTAAGAAAACTTTTTGGTGAGGAAAATTGATTCTTCCACATGTTACAGATTGACATCTTTGCTTGATAAAGGTCTGAATTTACTTACGTTATTCGTCATACAGTAGTTACTGCGCTGCACGAAACTGAGTACATGGCTGCACAAAATTTTTAAGAATTTGCAGAGGTAAAATCACATTGCGTAGACTTTCCATGTAGTACATTTTCGGCCATACATTATTGTGTATGAAAAGTGACAAATATATCTCAATTCTATTTAAAGTTGAGAGCGGAATGATATCTCTTTTCATTCTTGAGGTACTGGGTGTTATACTCGTGGACAGGTCGCTCGTGGCGCGTCCGAATTCTTTCCTGCGCTTCGGAAATCAAGTGGTCGTAAAAATCGTCGTGTGTCATAAAAGGTTCAAGATACCGAAACGAGTTTTTTTGGTTCAAAAATGGTTCAAACGGCTCTGAGCACTATGGGACTCAACTGCTGTGGTCATCAGTCCCCTAGAACTACTTAAACCTAACTAACCTAAGGACATCACACACATCCATACCCGAGGCAGGATTCGAACCTGCGACCGTGGCAGTCTCACGGTTCCGGACTGCGCGCCTAGAACCACGAGACCACCGCGGCCGGCTAGTTTTTTTGGAAATGACAGCACACAGAAATGAGTATTTTATAGTATATTTAACACTCGATACGTTTTTGTCAAACAAGTGAGCAGAACGGAAACAAGACTTCCCATAAATTACACAATTACATGTTGCCGAATTTTCATAGTCAAACAAAGAGAGAGAAACAGGCAAGCGGGGGATATCAAAGTGACCAGCGTGAGGTCTGGTTTTGCATGAAAATATTTAATTGCTTGACAGTAATCATCGTAATTAAGGAAAAGTTAATTATTGAGTAGGGGAAAATTTAAATAGTTCCACGAAAAGCTGCTGCCAAGCTATGTAAATGAAGTGTCAAAAAGTTCATCTGTTCAAAGCCTAGCTATTTTGCACATGAAAAGATACATTGGTGCGAGATTTAAATGTCAAAAAGGTTTCCTTTGAATCAAGTATCAAAGTAAGAATTTTCGAGAACAGAAGACGTTAGGAAGGCAAATGAGACGTCAGAAAGAACATGTTTTCTGAATAAAAGTTGAAAATAAAAAAAAATGAAAGAAATCGGGCAAATATTTTGTGAAACGATTTGTGTAAAGGAAATAAATATATCAAAGAAACACTCTACGTGCCTTTGAATGATGCTCGAAATCACGAAAACAGAAAATGAGGTGCGTCAAATGCTCCTCTAATTTTTTTATTTTATACTTTTAGACAGTTCATTTCACAAAACTTTTCACTTTCTTCTCAAATATTTTGTATGCTTTACTTTTACAGGCTATTTAGATCAACTGAAAAGCTTGACCTTACCATTGACTGCTGATGAATTAAGTTCGCGACCGAGCGAGGTGGCGCAGTGGTTAGCACACTGGATTCGCATTCGGGAGGACGACGGTTCAATCCCGTCTCCAACCATCCTGATTGAGGTTTTCCGTGATTTCCCTAAATCGTTTCAGGCCAATGCCGGGATGATTCCTTTGAAAGGGCACGGCCGATTTCCTTCCCAATCCTCCCCTAACCCGAGCTTGCGCTCCGTCTCTAATGACCTCGTTGTCAACGGGACGTTAAACACTAACCACCACCACCATCACCAATTACGTTCACCACCTCAAATGTCACTACCATTTCATGGTCGTTTATTGTATTTTATTAGGAATTTAATTTGTGTGATATACTGGGATACGTGTGAATACACTTGATGATCAAGTACTTTGGCAAAACCTTAAAAATATACTTAGTGATGCAGTGTAAACAGTATACAGGAAACTCAATATACAGGATTGTAGCTGAGTCAGTTAAAATGTAAGAAGTAGCCGTGACCGAGCCCCCGTTCTTTAACTATTTACAAATTTCTAGTCGGGAATGCTACCGTCACACTACAGCCATCTCTCGGGTGCAAGCCTCCTTCTTTTGTAATCAAGGTAGTTTCTGATTCTTCCGCATTTATCGGCTGTTGAAAGTTCTTGATCATGTGAAAAACGTTAGTCTTTAATTTATTGATGAGATAGGAACAGCTGGTCGGCCTAAGTAGCCATCTTGTAGCGGGAGATGGTCGCTCGCACGCAGCACATCCTAGCTTTTCGCCGGATGCTGCTGGAGTGTCGCGTATCCAGACGTTGCTCGCCGTCGGTCGCTTCTAACGCTTACGTAGGACGCGTCCTTAGTGAAATGCACGCTGCAGGGTGTCTGGCTCGGAGCTGCCCTCTCTTACGTCACTTTGGTGCCAACTGCTGCTCAAAGTGCTGCTGCGGTTGCGCCAGGGACGAACGCCAAACACAATGGTGTTCCCTCTCGGTAGCGCCACGTGGTCGTCCGTTTTTCTGCTACGTTGTCAGCAATCTGCTACATTCACGCCAAGTCTGTCTGCCGCATCGCACAAGGAAATCCAGCTTCTCGTTGCCCTGTTACAAGACCAAGACCTTGATAAAACCGTGAGGTGTTGGTAATGGCGTCTTTGTCACCTTAAAGGCATTCTTGACTAACGTCAACTCACCACGTCCTATCTGAAAGGTAACTGACGCTCAAGGCTATTATAGCGTTTATTTAAAGCAAACCTGACTTGCATCCTCATAATGGCGCTGCTACCGCCACTCGGGGTGCCATTGCAGCGAAAATGAATAGACGTCGTCTTTCAGACGTAGAAACACGCCTGCTAACTTTCGTTTGTCGCATAACTCCTTCTTGGTGTTGTAAAAACTGCGAACACCTGAGGATCTATAACAGTTCTAGGGATTACATAGCACTTCTGTTTTACTCGACGATCTTCTACCAATTGTCCGCAGCTCGTGGTCGTGCGGTAGAGTTCTCGCTTCCCACGCCCGGGTTCCCGGGTTCTATTCCCGGCGGGGTCAGGGATTTTCTTTGCCTCGTGATGGCTGGGTGTTGTGTGCTGTTCTTAGGTTAATTAGGTGTAAGTAGTTCTAAGTTCTAGGGGACTGAAGACAATAGATGTTAAGTCCCATAGAGCTCAGAGTCATTTGAACTATTTTTTTCTACCAATTTTCACTAACTTTAAATACATTATCTTGTGATGTTTCTTTTTTTCTTCGACAATAATTTTCCCCAGAATGGATGACGAGGGAGACGAAGAAAATATGATAGCAGACTCTGATTACTTTTTTTCAAATATCTGTAATTCCATATATTTGATTTATAGTATTAATCAAATTTAAACCTATAGTACTTCCGTTTGCTGATTTTTCTTTCCATTTCCTGTGTAGTATAGTGGTGCCATAATCATTAACCGCCATAACGAGTGAAGCAAAAAAATAGAATTAAATTTATTGGCAAGGCTTTTTGTGATGTGGAGCGATTCAGTAGAACTTTTAGGGGCACGTTTTATCGAATGGATCGACGTGATGGAAGATCTAGTAAGTGACGAAGCATAGTTACTGTACAGATAATCATGCAGTTGCTGTAATATTCGTGAGTTTATTGTAATCAGCGTGTAAGCTGAAAAAGTGAACAGTAACTTTATATGAATGATATACAGAAGCAGAAGTTGTAGGAATCGATTATAAAAAAAATTAGGTAGGGAATTATTTCATGCACCTAATGAAACATCAGTATTCAATGTGTTTGTCCTTCGCTCTCTCTCTCTCTCTCTCTTTCTCTCTCTCTCTCTCTCTCCCTGTGTGTCTGTGTGTGTGTGTGTATGTATGTGTGTGTGTGTGTGTGTGTGTGCTGAATAGCGCCAGCTTGCACAGTGCAGGCGAAAATACTGCGGTATTGCCAATACTTTTTTTTTTGACATGACGCCAGTTCAGGGGGAGAGGCTTACGTAATTATTTGAATGTGGAAGAACTGTACTCTCACTGACCGTAAAATTTTTCACTGAAACTTCTGTTTTGCATTTGCCTATCTGAAAAACAAATATTTCCCAACAGCCTTTTTTTAATTTGTTGCACAAACCGACAACTGCCATCTTTAATTTTCAAATTTACCATCATCACCTTCTTTGATTTTTAAATTTAGCGTCCATCTGCCATCTAGATAACGTTGTTGAAAAGGGGGAAAGGTTTTTGATGTCACAATAATGGCATCATAGAAGAAGGGCGTGGTTTGTGACGTCATAAATGTAAATAAATTAAGTTTTTGTCCTGCTGGGCCAAAGGGCTCACAGACATTATTGTTTTCCACAGAATCGGCAAAGAAACTAACATACGGAAAACACTGACAAGAAGAAAGGAGAGGTTAACAGCAGATGTATTGAGACAGGTCGGTAAACTCATTTGTCAACAGAGACAAATATCATCAGTACAACGATTGAAATGTCGTTTGAGGCCCAAGCTTTTTAAACAAACTATACAGGTAGGTAGGTGGCGTTTGCTAAAATGTCCTCAATCTGACTGAGGTACGTTCGCTGAGGCCGACCGCTCACAACTTCTCCCACACATACTCATCTTATATTCTTGTTTCGTCTGTCTAATTTCGTTCATAATTTTCATATGTTCACTCCATCTCAACATACCATTCTCAATACTCGACACTACTACTTCTTCCGCCGCGCGGGATAGTCGCACGGTCTTGGGCGTCTTGTCACGGCTGCGCGGCTTCCCCCCGTCGGAGGTCCGAGGCCTCCTTAGGGCACGGGTGTGTGCGTTGTCCTTAGCGTAAGTTAGTTGAAGTTAGATTAAGTAGTGCGTAAGCGTAGGGACCAATGACCTCCGCTGTTTGGTGCCATAAGACCTTACAACAAATTTCCAGGCCGGCCGGAGTGGCCGAGCGGTTCTAGGCGCTACAGTCTGGAACCGCGCGACCGCTCCGGTCGCAGGTTCGAATCCTGCCTCGGGCATGGATGTGTGTCATGTCCTTAGGTTAGTTAGGTTTAATTAGTTCTGAGTTCTAGGCGACTGATGACCTCAGAAGTTAAGTCGCATAGTGCTCAGAGCCATTTTGAACAGGTTCTCATCAATAAGACGACTTCTCAAATTACTCTTGAAAGAGAAAGAACAGCAAACGCTAGTTTTTTTTCAGCTGGTTGTATAAGACAGGTATCAACTGCAAGAGCTTTAAATTTTAGGTTTGGAAAATCTTGTTTAACACTTTTGCGTAAAAGCCGTATGTAACATCACTTGCAGGATTTCGCTTTTTAAAAGCCACATACATTCAGTGTTTATTTAGGTCAGGTGACAAAAACTCATTACTTGATTTTTTCGGCTGTATTGACTATCGTATCTGGGGAATGAGTTTATATGATATCTTACAAGGTTTAGATAATCTTCTGTAAATTTAAACTTGTGTGCATTTGATGCAGATTTTAACCTTTAAAACCAAGCAACCTAATTTCTTTTCTGTTTATAAACAATCAATTTCCTTTCAAATATAGAAAAAATTTCGATGAAGGTTTTTTGCACACTTGTATATTTTTCCCTGTACCATCGGCGATGTCATAAGCAAAAGTACAAGTCCGCCTACTCTCTGCTGCACTTTCGTACGTCCCATGACGTCTGCGACCAATAGGTAACATTTGAATATGATTCAACAAATATGTTCCTTGGCTTTCTTCATCAACTTTATAAAATTCCTAAAACAATAGCTGTTTTTTTTCACTGATTATGTTTTTACACTTGAACTTACAGGATCAGCTTGCCTATTCTGCTGGTGGTTGTTTTGCAGGTATCTCTTTCCTACGACTGTTAATGTACAGCTGGCCCTTTTCTCTTGCTTTACGTCTCTTACGAACAATCACCTTCTTCCTAACAGGCTCTTCCATTTTCTCGTTGGTCCACTAACCACACAACCGAAGAACACTCTAAAACACACACATGAAACGACCTAAATAACTGCCGTGTCAACGTAATGTCACCAAATGAAGCAACAGTGTACCCGAGGCACATACATCATGGTGGTGGCACTTACATCCCTCCCCATCTCATCCTCGCTGGCGCTTGCACAGTGCTGCTATCTTCGAACTGCTCTTGAAACTTGTAGGAATTTTTCTGGCACTTGCAACCTTTCTCGTTTCATTACGCTTGGCTTATACAACCCTTTTTACTATGAAAGTCGTTTTTTAAATTTTTGGCACTGACATCCTTTTCCATGTTTTGTACTCAATTCAAAAAAGGTAATAAAAGATCGCATATTACCACTGTGGCAAAATGAACGGGGCACTTCAGGCACAGGCAGGAGAACATATGAATTTCTCCCTAACATCAGAGAGAGAGATAAAAATGAGATTTCTTAACCCGTCGAGTGGATTGATACATTACCTGACTGCCCAGGACCCGTATGCTACGTATTTATACAAAATCAAAAGACAGATGAATGATAGCTGCACCTCGGCAGTGTGGACACATCAGGATACCCATTGTGGGACTGTGCGCCCTGTGAAGTTGCAGCGGGAAGGGCCTCATTTACTAAGGATGTTTGATCCCAAAGGAACACTAAGGAGCAAGTCGGCCTGGCGCGTCTTTGGACCATATTGCAGCCGCAGTATCTAGGAAGCCCAAGGAAGACTTCATCAGGCATGCAAACAAACCATAACCATAGCGTGCTGCCATCCAGGCTAGACAACATACTCTTCAGCTGGAGAGAAGATAGCTGAAGTCGGCGACCAACGAATGAAATAGTTTCCCAGCAATTTACATTGCGTTGGTGGAAGTGATCATGGAAGTGTGGAGTTTGACGTAACAGGATAGGTGGACTTGCTATAGTGGAAACGCTCCTGACGTTCCAGCAGACAATGGTTGTTGATTGGGGTACTATGGGGGCGGATCCAGTAGCGGAAACAGCTATCTACAAGTTCAATTCACCAAAATAAATGAACAAAAAGAGAGAGATTTTGTAGGGCATATCGTTGTATTAGTAGATGGATAACTGGTTAAGGGTTTTATTGTAGCTTCGTAGTAACAGAAGTTGTTGTAGCATTAAAAAAAATCAAGTAACATAAATGAATAGTTAATATATAAATTTATTACTATCCATGTAACTGTGATTTGTATGGCCTGTTTTAGCTTTTCAGATAACACGCTGTAATTATGAAGGAAGAAAGAATAAATAAATAAATGAGTAAATAAATACCGTAAGCGTACGGCGTGAAGCAAAATAAAAACAGAAAGCATAGTTTCATGAGAAAATTTGTTGTTCTGCCTTCGTGTGAGCAATCCTTTATACCAGTACTGAGAAGCAGTCTTAAAAGTGATGGATTGTATTTTACTATCCAGTCTGGAGAGCTGATTTCACATTAATTAAGTTTTCTAATTACTAATATTTCGCCGGCCGCGGTGGTCTCGCGGTTCTAGGCGCGCAGTCCGGAACCGTGCGACTGCTACGGTCGCAGGTTCGAATCCTGCCTCGGGCATGGATGTGTGTGATGTCCTTAGGTTAGTTAGGTTTAAGTAGTTCTAAGTTCTAGGGGACTGATGACCACAGCAGTTGAGTCCCATAGTGCTCAGAGCCATTTGAACTAATATTTCACTTAAGTGTAGCAAATTCCAATAAAATCGATTAATTAAAGTAATTTACTTTAGGATGACGTTTGCGGCAAACAAAATAAAAGGTTCGTATGAGATAGTTGCAAGAATAGCACTGAAGTAAAATGCAAAAGCTTTTAAATTACAAAAATTTATTTAGTTTAGGAGTATGGGTATATTGATAACATTTGTCCTATAGATAATTGCTTCATATTAACACTAAAATGTTGTATTTTAAGCAGCTAACAAATTTTTGCTTCAGTCCTAGGTTTATAATAATATACCTATTCTAATCTCTGTATCGTTTTCCGGAATATTGGTTGTTACTTTGGGAGAAATAGGAAATTGGCAGGTGGGCTTTACTTGGATGCTTCAGTTCATACCATTATTAGGCTGTGCACTGCCAGTCTGTTCGCATCGAGTAACAAATGGCCTTTTCTCTGCGGTTGTGAGAAAGCAGCAAGAAGCTGTGACGTGCATTGCTTTTTTTCCCCCAGAACTGCATGAGGCGTTCGGTAACATTGATTCTGCTTGATCGGCTTCATTTAAGCACACAACTAGTCTTGAGGTATATCCCAGCAGACTCTGACATATCGGATGTAGAGGCAAAGTTTTCCACAGTAGGCCAATCTCTGACTCTGCTCTCTAAAAAATGGTTCAAATGGCTCTGAGCACTATGGGACTTAACTTCTGAGGTCATCAGTACTCTAGAACTTAGAACTACTTAAACCTAACTAACCCAAGCACACCACACACATCCAGCCCCGAGTCAGGATTCGAACATGCGACTGCAGCGGTCGCGCGGTTCCAGACTGTAGCGCCTAGAACCGCTCGGCCACTCTAGCCGGCGACTCTGCTCTCTCCCCCAGCACACTGTAAAATTAGCTCTGGACATATCGTTATATTTCTTTGTCCAGCTCTACTTTTTGTTACACCAGTTTAATTCTTTGTATGCAACCAGATATTCATAAACACATGCATGCATACATACATACACACATACAAACATAAACATACAATGATGACCCAAAGCAGAATGACCATCTTATTAACAGTGTCTTGGCTCCCTCGTGGACGCCATGCAGTCTCTGGCATGTATTCGACAAGTCCTTGGTAGGTTTCCGGACCGTAAAGGTGAGCCGGTAAGGCTCGCTATTTAATTTTTCATTTTTAATCACCCGCTGTCTCAGTACTCGCTGCGATGACAATATCGAGATCGGACTGGAGTTTCTGGTGACCGCATATCTTCGGCGAGTTGGCTTCCCGCGAACCATGAGTCGACAGAACGAGGAAGAAGGATGCTGGGAGTTACCTCTGGACTGTTCGTGAGGAGCGGCGTCGATGTCGAAAGCAAGGCCGCTTGGCCGGTGGGCTCCGCGGAAGCAGTCGCTGGGGTACGGAACGCCGTGGCCCCTAAGATCCTAGTGAGGGGTGCCGGTGTTGTCCCGATGGCGTTCATAGTGTGGTCATTCAAGTGCTGAGAAGTGATTTCTTGGTTCTGCCCTCGGATTTCGACGAAGAATTACGGCAAGTTTAGTGTATCAGGCGAAGATAAGAATTCTAAAAAGGTGCACGTTGGTGGTGCGTATATCAGACTTGTGAGTGATGTACTGCCGTCTCCAGTTAGAGCGCTCCTTGGGAGGACAGAGTTGATGTTGGCATTGTCATCTATTCAGCTGCTTTAAAGTAAATGACTGTTTCGGATCGAAAGTGGATCCGAGTGTGGGACCGTATCATTGCTTGTCTTATTAAGGAACCTAAGTCGGCCCCAGCGTGTTAAACTCTGTTATCTTCAGTTATGACGAGTAATTTGACACTCTGATAGTGTCCACGAGTGAACTTTGGAGGTACTGTTAAAGTGTTTGTAGCAATGGAAAGATTGACTGTAGAGCTTTTCAGTGGGACGCTTACGAGTCGTGTTAATTGCGTTTCACTTCTTATGGTGTTTTACGGTTCTACTTATCGTGGCGACATCACCGATAGTATTTGCATATTTTAGCTTGGGACGTCATTCTGTAGTTTGGTGTGGCTCCCAAAAGAGTTTAAAATCCCAAATATTTTCTTACTGCCTTTTCTGAGGTTCCCTTGCAACAGTTGTTGATTTGTCTCTTGTCTATCTCACCGTACTGCTGTTTGGTGCGGTGCGGTGCGGTATATTCAAATGTGTGTCAATTCTTAAGGGACGAAACTGCTGAGGTCATCGGTCCCTAGACTTACGCACTACTTAAACTAACTTATGCTAAGAACAACACACACATAGTGTCGGAAGATCCATGCGGCTTTTCGCGGATGATGCTGTAGTATACAGAGAAGTTGCAGCATTAGAAAATTGCAGCGAAATGAAGGAAGATCTGCAGCGGATAGGCACTTGGTACAGGGAGTGGCAACTGACCCTTAACATAGACAAATGTAATGTATTGCGAATACATAGAAAGAAGGATCCTTTATTGTATAATTATGTGATAGCGGAACAAACACTGGTAGCAGTTACTTCTGTAAAATATCTGGGAGTATGCGTGCGGAACGATTTGAAGTGGAATGATCACATAAAATTAATTGTTGGTAAGGCGGGTACCAGGCTGAGATTCATTGGGAGAGTCCTTAGAAAATGTAGTCCATCAACAAAGGAGGTGGCTTACAAAACACTCGTTCGACCTATACTTGAGTACTGCTCATCAGTGTGGGATCCGTACCAGATCGGGTTGACGGAGGAGATAGAGAAGATCCAAAGAAGAGCGTTTCGTCGCAGGGGTATTTGGTAACCGTGACACCGTTACGGAGATGTTTAACAAACTCAAGTGGCAAACTTTGCAAGAGAGGCGCTCTGCATCGCGGTGTACCTTGCTCGCCAGCTTTCGAGAGGGTGCGTTTCTTAATGAGGTATCGAATATATTGCTTCCCTCTACTTATACCTCACGTGGTGATCACGAATGTAAAATTAGAGAGATTAGAGCGCGCACGGAGACTTTCAGGCAGTCGTTCTTCCCGCGAACCATACGATACTGGAACAGGAAAGAGAGGTAATGACAGTGGCACGTAAAGTGGCCTCCGCCACGCACCGTTGGATGGCTTGCGGAGTATAAATGTAGATGTAGAATACTGACCTTACAACTCACCCATGCACGAGGGAGGACTCGAACCTCCGACGGGATGGGCCGCGCAGTCCGTCACATAGCGCCTCAAACCGCGCGGCCACTTCGCGCGGCGGTGCGGTATAGTCGAAGTGTTCAGTAGTGCCGCATCTACTCCTTCGCCCGTTAAAGATTGCGACCCGCCTCCATATCGACGTATAATCCCAGTATACAATTTGTGTAAGTTGGTTACGCCCTGTTAACGTTTTGCACATTGAGGAAAGTTTTCATGTGCCTCATTTGATCCTGAAGGACAGCACGGTGCACAACAGCACATGACCACAATGAAAAAACATATGTAATATATTTTTTTAACGGATGTAACCACTGTGCTTAAGAGTAGATTTGTTTTTTGATTTATTTTGAAAGGGAAAGATTTACATACCTGGTGAATTATAACATCTATGCATAGTTAATTGGCATTGCGGACGGGGTGGCCGAGCGGTTCTAGGCGCTACAGTCTGGAACCTCGCGACCACTACGGTCGCAGGTTCGAATCCTGCCTCGGGCATGGATGTGTGTGATGTCCTTAGGTTAGTTAGGTTTAATTAGTTCTAATTTCTAGGGGACTGATGACCTGAGAAGTTAAGTCCCATAGTGCACAGAGCCGCTTGAACCATTTGAGTGACATAATTCGTTGGGTGTCGTATGCATCACATGTAGGGAGGTTTATGGTGTAAAGTGCTTAAAAGGAAGGAAAATATTTTGTGATACGGTGCGCATCGTGCAGGTTACAGGGTTTGACATTACGTTGATAGTACTCATATTTTATTGGTTTTCAGTTGTTTTTTAATTAAAATTTTGTGATCAATGTTTTATTGCCTTTAGAGACCACAGGTCATATATAGGAAAAATTTTGTAGGCCTATTGCTATGCGACGTTAGAATATTTTATTTAACCTTGCACTACGCAATTTCTATTTTTTTCGTTTTCCTTTATAAGGGATTTTGAGTATTAAGCGTTGGAAATTGATTCTGAGAGTTATTTCTTTGATCTGTTATTACTCAAGAGACTTTTGGTTAAATGATGCTTCAGAAACTTTCATTATGAACCCATATTGAGGATCTTACTGTTCCTGATAACGAATGTACACTTACTATTTTAAAACCAAATTGATAAAGTTGTAAAATTCTAAAGGTAAAAAAGAAAAACTTTTATTAGAGAAACGGCGCCTGCCCGTACTCCCCACAAGTTCCACGTATTCAAGGTACTGGCCCTCGGACGTTGTCTGATGCTTTCCCCGGTACCTATCCCAGCTAACGCCCGCCGGGCCATGTGAAAAGAGACAAAGCTATAAACGAGTTTTGGAACCAGAAGAGCGTCATGACGAAACCAGGACAACGCCAAGTCGGTCACAGCCGGCGAAGGGGCTTGCATGGTCAGCTACTACGCAACACTAACGAGCAGCACACGGCAAGTGCCATAGCACGATTTCCCAGAAACTTCTCTGAGTGGAAGAGGGGCCCAAATAAGCGAACACGTGTCTTGGCTTACCTATAGATACACGACCGTTTCTGAGAAAACGACGATCACAGTTTTCGACTTATATTATGGCGCGATAACCTCAGCTCAAACGGTGGCACAGTAGTCAGCATCCCGGCCTCTCTGTTTCACGCTCCGTGTTCGATACCCGATTATTGTTTTTATTTATTTTTCCATTGTCGTCATCGTATGACTAGAGCCTCCCGTCGGGTAGACACTTCCCCGGCTGCAAATCTTTCGATTTGACGTCACTTCCGCGACTTGCGCGTCGATTGGCATGAACTGATGATGATTGGAACAACACAACACTCAGTCCCCGAGCGGAGAAAATCACCGACCCAGTCGGGAATCGAACCCGGGCACTTAGGATTGACATTCTGTCGCGCTGACCACTTTTTATTTTTTATTTTCATGTGCTCAGTGCGGACGTCGCAAGACGGCCGTTTCAGTTCGTTGTTTGATCCATTAACTCAGTTTTTTTTATTACAGAGTGCAGCTAACCCTCTTTCCGAACACGCTGAGCTACCGTGCCGGCATCACTCAGCTACCGGGGGTGGACATTCTACCCAAGTTCGTAGAAGAGATTACTGCACGGTTGTTTCTTATATAGTTTGTAGATACATGGGCATTCTGTTAATTGTAAAATTACAACTGGGTTAAAATATGTGTCATACATTCATTACATACTACATGCATGTACGGTATTTTCAGGGGCTACAATCGTTATAAATTCTTATATTTCATTCATATATCACTTGATTCTTATATTTTTCTTATGTTTATTCTTCAGGAAGATATGGTGCATTCACTTGAATGGTATCAATTGTAGAAATACTCGAAACATAGGAACCCCGAACACAATTTGCATCGCGCGAAGGCAACGTTGCCGCAGTGACATTTCCTTGTATGAATCACGCTCGGGAAGGAAACGTCATTACAATGCTGAAAATTTCACAGGATGGCAATAATATCGCGGCAAAACACGAGTAGCGTTATCGCTTCCCTGAAAACTGACACTACAGGGCATTCACCAAAAACAATTTCCATTTATTTTCGTTCTTTTTTAATAAAAAAAATCATTCACCAGTTATGAATTTAGTAGACAAATAAGGACAACAATATTTTAGTATACACCGACAGAAAAAAATTGCAACATCAAGAAGGAATTGTGCGACATAAACGAAAATCGGTAGGCGTCTTTCTACATCTGAAAGATGATGTCTATATAAATTTCTCGCCAGTCGCACAATAGTGGCGCTAATAGCGTCACTATGAGGATGCAGATCACGTTTACTTTAAATACACATTCTAACAGTCGTGAACCGTTAGTTACCTTTCAAATTAACGTGGTGACTTGATGTTAGTCAAAAACGCCTTTAAGGCGACAAAGAAGTTATTATCAACACCTCGCTGAGTTTGAACGACGTTGTGTAGTAAGGCTGTGAAGAGCTAGATGTTCATTCTGCGTTATTGCAGAAAGACTTGGCAGGAAAGTAGCCGTTGTACATGATTGCTAGCAGCGGTGGTCATGACAATGTACGGTCGCAGGAAGACCGGGCTCCTGATGACCACGTGGGGCTGCCGAGAGAGAAGAAACGTGTTCGGAGTATGGTTCTGGCGCATAGTACTGCATCTGCAGCATCAATCTGCGCATCGGTTGGCATTACAGTGACAAAACAAAGTGTTACAAATCGGTAACTTCAAGGGCAGCTCTGAGCCAGACGCCCTGTAGCATGCATTCCACTGATCCAAACCACCGCCATTTGCGACTCCAGTGGCGTTAAGCCGGAGTTCATTGGATGACAGAATGGAGGTCTGCTGTGTTTTCTGATGAAATCTAGTTCTGCCTCGGTGCCAGCTGAGGGCCTGCAACCAACTTGTCTGCGTGCTACGCACGCTAGAGTTATGGTCTGGGGTGTGATTTCGTATGTCTAACTTGAAAAATCAAAACTTTGAACCGGTGCTGGTTTTGTATTTCGCTATTGGTGCCGACAAAGCGAAATGGACAACAATAATTTACAACTCAAATTGACTAATTGTGTGTTTCTTCTGTAATTTATTGTCTTCCCACAAAAGTTCACCTTGAAAAAAGTGACACACTCATCCAGGGCTGGCTGCCATGTAGTAAGGATGGAAGTTATCGATGAAACAACCGGGTTTCGGTTAAGTGGATTTTTTTACTCGCCAGTTTTTCTGTTAAAACTACTCACTATAAGCCGTTTCTTAAAGAAATCGATTTTTGGTTTTTTAGTCCTGTTGTTTCCTGTAATGAAGAAAGAAATCGAAAGAAGACTGAGAAATTTTGACTCGTCCAGTTTCAAGATACATAGAAACCAAAATATTAAATTACATAGACCAACAAAAGAAAACTTAGTCCATCCACCGCTCGCTGCTTTTCCCGAAAAATGATGACTGGTTAAATACTGCAAAAAATCGCCAGTACCGTCCTCTTGATCCTAATTTTTTTGATATTCTGTTTAAATCATGTTGTAGTCGGGGATCATACCACTATTTGGGCATTGCAAATAGACAGTCGTAAATGGTAAAAACTGAGGTTGTAGAACTAATTTTCGTGCTAATTTGTTCGTTTTTCAAGGGCTACAAGCAGAGAAAAGTATATTATGTAGACAGAGACAGCAGATCAGCTCCTTTATATTTGTATTGTATACTAGGACTAAATTGTTAATTTTTTAATTTATTACTCTTACCGTAAATTCCTTCCTCTTTTATTATTTCGTAGAAATGGCAGACAAATTTTTAAACTTTTAAAGCAAGTGAAGCACTGTGTTGCATTGCTACATCACTTCGTAAAAATGCAATATTTTCGGATTAGGGTTGGTGTTGTTATGCAGTACAATGGATGTCCGGCACACTAGAGATGGGCAAACTGAAGCACGTAACTATTTCGAAACAAATGAAACAGTACAATGTAATGTTTGGGACCAGTGAAACATTTTGTATTTTGTCATCTAATAAACCTACACTGTTTATCATCTTGAATGTCTACTGTATAAGTGTGTCCATGTAAACACAAATAAGGTGCCAGAGCTGTAATCATGTCGCAGAAAGTATGAAACTATCACTTAGGCGTCTTGGCAGTTTCGTATTCCCTGCAGCAAATGCGCTGCTTTCGTGTTGTGTGACTTTCATACTTTTCAATTGGCTGAGGACAGCCATAGCTCAAGACAGAAGAACCACCACGAACGGATCTGGAGATGGGAGCAAACTGCAGATAACAACGGATATGCTACTGGGATTCTCACATTCCGTTAGTATGGGTAATATACCCATCCTGCTAATTGCCATGCACACAAAGGGAATCGTTGTGTATAATAGGCACAGTGACTATAGACTTACAAATAACGCCAAATAATTCGAATAAATAACAAAATATAACAGAAAAAAATTTTGTCTTTCAAGATGCTTCGAACCGTTACTGTAAACTAACCATGCTTCCCAGACCTTCCCGTTCACCATTACACTATCAGATTGCTTGAACTATACCTCCATAATATTTACGTATATGTCTAATAACAGTCACTCTACGCCTTTTTTTATTCAAAATGTTGTAGGCTTACTTGCGTTTCTTAATATTATTACTGTACATGAACAGAGAAGCGGATGTTATAAAAAAAGTGTAATTTAACTGAATGATTTTCACATATTTATTACTTTGAATGTGAATAGTATGCGTTGTTTTATTATTTGGTTAGTGTTTATAAAGCAGATGCTACGCCATTTCGTAATAGGACAGTCAGCTAGAAACGAAGCTTTATTTTCTGATATCTTAAGCTTCATGCCATTGCTTGTCAAAAAGAATTCGACACTCTTGAAAGTATTTCACGAAGTGGTACGTTGTATTTCAGTACCTGTGCCGTGCCCGAATCTCGTCCGACACAGAGCGGAATGAAACATCACTGTTTCGATACAATTAGTCCGTTCCAAGCACAGGTGGACTGAAACAGCCTTATTTTGAAACAACGATATAGTTTTTTCTGTGTCTGGCTCGAGATCGAATCTGGTCCGGTTATCCGAGACAGGGGCGGAATGAAACACCATTGTTTCGTAACACTTACCCACAGCCGTACAGAAACAGTGAAACAGTTCCACGTATCGATACAGTGTATCGAAACATAGAAACAGTGGCCAAGTCTACTGCACACTGCACATGCACGCGTACCTTAAGCCACGACACACGGCAACTGAACACACGGCAACTGACATTATTGTCTCAGCAATGCAGTACCAATTCTAATGTCATTTGATTGTTGCTAGTTTCTGGCGGGAGCGTTATTAAAACAGCACTGATCGCTTTACCTATTTTCTATAAAAACGCATTATCTCGAAGGAATGTAATTCTTCGAATAAAAATTACTTCTTTTTTTTTAAATGTTTATTTAGAAATGAAAAATTTTAGCACTGCTGCTGTGGCCAATTGATATTTTGATATTTTACTAGGTTATTAGCAAAAAAGTGATACTGGTTATCCAGAACTACAATACTGTTATTGGTTTTAGTCGATCAGTTTTTCCCATGCGTACCATGTTGCAGGTAAAACCCAGCACATTATTGGGATGCTCCTGAAACCATCTCTTCAAATGTAGAAGACGGATCATGGCACCCTTTTCAACACAGAGACTACGGGATTCAGTTCTCAAGAACAAATACCGAGTGTTGCAGATTTTCTCACTAACTTTCTTTTGGAGAAATAAAACTGTACCGCAAAAATGAAAAAAATTGACACTCACAGCGTATAGGCATTAACAGACTGTTCTTGTAGTACAGAGTAAACATTCAAAGGCAATGTATTTTTAAACTGTATATGAATTGCAGTAACAATTTCACAACGCAGAACTACAGTCGTGGTGTATGTCATCTTCCTGGAAGATATCATGGCTATTGGGGAAGACATCAAGTATGAATGGATGCAGATGGTTCGCAATAATTTTCATATTTCATTCCAATTGATCCGTAATGAGGAGGCCCTCCAGGGCGTAGAACATGTCAGAAAAACAATAATACATGACAAATATTTACAACTAAATCAAATAAGCTAATTACCTTCCACATGTCCCAAGTGGAATGATCGTCGTCTTTTTTTGCAATAGTGCCTTCTATTACTACCATAGGTCCCACGAAAGCCCACGTAAATGTCCCCCACGGGGATGACAGCGTGTCTGGACACGACCATCGACTGGGTTAACAAGATATTTGGTTCAACCGACCAGGCGACACGTTTCCATTAATTCAGTGTCCTATCTCGATGATCCACGCCCACTTCAATCGTAACTGACGACGTCGTAGAGTCAACGTGTAGACACCTAATGGTGGACAGCTGCGGAACCCCGTGTTCAACAATGTGCGCTGAAAGTTGTTTTCCGAAACACTATTGCCTACATTAGTATTGTACACTGTTCATATCCTGCTTTACAGAGCTGGGAAGCCTCGGAACTTCCGCAGTCTGTGATGGGGTGTGGACATCCGACACTTTGTCACCTACGGGTGGTTTCGCAGTCTTTCAACACTTTCCATAGACGATCATGACAGCAAATACGCTGACAGCCGACCACCTTCGCCTTTGCCGAGATGGTCGTTTCCGGGAAACGTGCCACAGCAATCCTTCCTTTCGTGGAAGTCCCTTATGTCAGTGGATTTCCCCCACATGCATAAATATACTGCACTTGCATGTATCAATATATGGCTACGTCCAAGACATTTACAGGTTTGTAACGGACTGGTTAATTCTATTCATGACTTCAAAAAATGGTTCAAATGGCTCTGAGCACTATGGGACTTGACTTCTGGGGTCATCAGTGCCCTAGGACTTAGAACTACTGAAACCTAACTAACGTAAGGACATCACACACATCCATGCCCGAGGCAGGATTCGAACCTGCGACCGTAGCAACAGCGCAGTTCCGGACTGAAGCGCCTAGAACCGCTCGGCCATTGGCCGTCAATTCAGGACCAATCAGGGTTCATCATGAGATTGTCTAAATGCTTATCGTGCAACAAGTATATAGAAAGATAATTAACCAAACTCATTACCTCCACTGAAAATAACATTTTTCAATTGGAAGATATTCTAGTTCTACAGCTCCCCTATTACAGGAAAACCTCGGCTGTGGAAAAAAGAACAGTTAAATCAGAATGTCTATGCGATACTAGTATACAAACTATCTACCAGATATCAGCATAATGTCCTCTATGGCCGTACTCTGGCCATCTTCGTAATGCTCAAATCTGTCAGTTCATGTACGTAGCACTCCAGTAGTTGTTAAATGGATTGCACTAGTCGATAGTTAGATGAAGAGTAATCTTGCAGGCTCTAAACTATCTTATTGCATCGCCCAGTCTTGCACGCACTCAACTCAAAGACCATTCATAGTTTTCTATTGATGGTAAAGGCTTCGGGCTCTCTGGTTGGTTCAGTCCCAAGGCTGGCCTGGATATACCTCAGATCATCTCATTCTCCAGCCAAAGTCCTGCAGTGCCTCATCTGTCTGCACTCAGTGGATCCTGGATCTGAGATGGTTAGCGACTGTAAGCGAGCGTGCCCAGAGACACACACGCAGATGTTTCTTGACGATGCATGGCTGGAGTGCAGCTCCAGGAAATGACTCTGCATCATCCAGGAGATGACTCTGCACCATCCACGGCCAGTAGTTGGGAGAGCCTAGCAGTCTAAATGGCTATTCGCTAACCCGGAGCAGCTTGTAGCTACTAGATATCAGTTAGCGGGATCTACCTGTCCCCCAGGCGTCAATTTAAAACGAGTACCTCTTGAGAAAAAGCTTTTGTCAAGGCAAAACGAAAGGCAAGAAATCGAAACTTCACGCCCCATTCGAGAAGAGAACGTCCTTACATTAACGACACTGAAAAAGCGAATTAACTTCACTGCATGACGAAGCTGGTTCCGCTTCCTGGTTCGTAATGACAGAACACAAGAGCAACTGCAGTAGAACGAAGGCTTACACAAAACAGTTGCACTCTAGAATAAGATTTTCACTCTGCAGCGGAGTGTGCGCTGATATGAAACTTCCTGGTAGATTAAAACTGTGTGCCGGACCGAGGCTCGAACTCGGGACCTTTGCCATTCACGGGCAAGTGCTCGGCCATCTGAGCTACCCAAGCCCGACTCACGACCTGTCCCCAAAGCTTCAATTCTGCCAGTACCTCGACTCCTACCTTCGCAGAAGAGCTTCTGCGAAGTTTGGAAGGTAGTAGGCGAGGTACTGCCAGAACTGAAGTTTGACAGCTAGTTGTTTACACAAAGATATTTATGTCGTTGTGGGTCGTGTATCTATGGAACTGTTATTGATGTTTTCGTAATCCCTGGTGTTCTGGTTATCCTTTTCTTTTTATTCATGTTGTTTGGCCTTCCGCAGTATAAAATTATTCAGCCACGCAGACTACAATAACTATTATACAATTCTATCTTCTACATAGCATTTTAGTAAACACAGACACTTTAGAAAATACAGTTCATTTGTAATCGATCATATAGAAGCTCTCCTGCAGGTTCGCAGGAGAGCTTCTGTAAAGTTTGGAAGGTAGGAGACGAGGTACTGGCAGAAGCAAAGCTGTGAGGAGGGGGCGTGAGTCGTGCTTGAGTCGCTTGCCCGCGAAAGGCAAAGGTCCCGATTTCGAGTCTCGGTCCGGCACACAGTTTTTATCTCCCAGGAAGTTTCAGTTGCTCTCTAGCTTCACCATAAGAGAAATGATTCAAATCATCACATGAAAAATTTGATTTTACGTCATTACTTTACTAGGAGAACATAATTTGGAACTTTTATACTTTGCAGTCACTATTGCTGCTTGTATCCGTGACTGAAAATAAGTGTTTTTTTCTAAACATAGAAATTCTGACATTTTTGCTCACATCAAATCAACCTGACGCGTCACTGATGGACACAAGACATTACTACAGAGATCGACCGTTAGCTCGTTCGTCGGCGGTGTACTCTTTAATCGTTGCTACACTTTGTAATTTCAAATCTCGTAAAATCCCAGTAATATGAAGCGTAAATAGGACAGTTCCCTCTGAAATAAGTGACACTGAAAATCGAAGCCTCAAAAAATTCTGCTATTATGATACGCAAAGGGAACAATTTCCTAGCAAACCAACAGAACAGAAACAATTTTCGAAGTGCATACGAAAAAATACCAAATACTTCTCAGATCGTTGCCCGAGAAATGCTAAATATTATTGACCAAACACAGTCCATAACACATTTTGTTATTGTAATCGTCTGCTGCGACTCAAAAAGACTGTCTTTAGATTACATTACCTAAAACACGATGATAGCCATCAGCGGTGTCGGATGGAACGGTGCGCACCATCTATAACTTATTTTAGCTACGTTTTGGTAATATGATCTGTGCATGGCTTAATCTGGGCAAAACCGACTATTACAATAGAAACGTGATCTATACTGTGTTTTGTTCATTAAATTATAAATAATATCAATATTATCTCCTGGCGCACAACGACGCCTTACCATAATTCTAACTATGGTTTCTATGATACCTTTATTTTTAGCAAATGCAAATAATTGTTATGTACTGCAAACATACTAAACTTCCAAAGATTACGAGACAGTGTGCTTAGACGGGGTCTGTGACACTACGAAAGACCCACTTACAACTAACACATATATACAGAGTGATTCAAAAGTAATGTCCCATAGTACAAATAGCGTGAACCAGAACTCAACCGTTAAACTTACAGAGGTATAGTATGGACCAAAACAAGAACGAAATACCCAGTAAGCATAGCTCTAAAATGAACAAGTGCTCATTGCTGTTAAGTCATGCACTTTAGAGCCCCTATTCACTGGACTTTTCTTTTTTTGGCCCATATTTCCACCTATGAAAATATGGACAGCTTATGCTGCCATAAATATTTGTGATTGACAGTTAAGTTAAAGACTACGTAATTCTTCTTAGCCGTATTTATTTTCTGAAGAGCCTTCTGAATCAAATACTTTGTCAATTACAACTCCCAGCATCTTAAAAACGGGTACAATGACCTGAGACATAGGCAGTAACGCACTGTTTTAATGTTCGAATGGCTGTAAATCGCCGATCAGCATCTTGGTCTGTTATATCTGTTTATAAACAGTTAGCATGCAGTGTATGAAAAGGTGGTGATGATGTGGTCTTCAGGGAGATGATTGGTTTCATTCGCCCTCTACGCTAGTCTAACCAGTGCAGGTCTGTTCATCTCTCCATAGCCGTAGCAACCTACATACACTTGAACCTTCTTACTGCGGTCAAGCCTTGGCGTCACAGTGCAACTCCCACACTTTCCCTCCACTGCTACATTAACTATTACTTGTTGGCTTTGGTTGTATTCTACCAAAGTATCCCTTCTTTTAGTGAACATGTGTAACAAATTTCTTTTCTCCACAGTTAGATTTAGTACTTTTCCAATTTACCCATATAATCCGCATCATTCTTCTATAGCAGCACGTTTCGGAAGTTTCTGTACTTTCCTCTTCACCGTACACGTTTAACTTTAAGGCCACACTCTGACAAATACTTTCAGAAAATGTTACCTAACATTAAATTTATATAAAACTTTATCGTCAATATCCCTTTTAGAAACGTTTTTGTGCCTCTTGCAAATCTCTATTTTCTATTCTCCTTATATCTGCTATAATTTATCTGTCCAAATGACAAAGTTTGTCCGCTACTATCAGTATCTCATTTCTTGATGTAATTGTTGCAGCGCTATTACACACATCAAAAAAGTTTTGCATCATCTCGGTTCCGAAAGTTCCGGAACTTGTACAGAAAATTGGAATAGAGGTCAATATAAACATCATTTCCGCCCTTTTTATTGCTCGTGAAAACCACACATTGCATGTTGTACCACCATACAGTGAGACCTTCAGAGGTGATGATCCAGACTGCTGTACACACCGGTACCTCTAATACCCATTGACTCATGACGGATGCCTGTATTCGTCGTGGCATACTATCCACAAGTTCATCAAGGCACTGTTGGTCAGATTGTCATACTCCTCAACGACGATTACGCGTAGATCCCTAAGAGTGGTTGGTGGGTCACTTCGTCCATAAACAGACGTTTTCAATCTATCCCAGGCGTTTACGATAGCGTTTATGTCTGGAGAACATGCTGGCCACTCTAGTCAAGCGATGTCGTTATCCTGAAGGAAGTCATTCACAAGATGTGCAGGATGCTGGCGCGAATTGTCATCCATGAAGGCGAATGCCTCACCAGTATGCTGCCGATATGGCTGCACTATCGGTCGTAGGATGAAATTCACGTATCGTACAGCCGTCATGGCGCCTTCCATGACCACCAGCTGCGTACGTCGGCCCCACATAATGCCACCCCAAAACAGAAGCAACCTCTACCTTGCTGCACTCACTGTACAGTGTGTCTAAGGTTTTCAGGCTGACCGGGTTGCCTCCAGACACGTCTCCGACGACTGTCTGGTTGAAGGCATATGCGACACTCATCGGTGAAGAGAACTAATGCCAAACCTGAGCTGTCCATCCGGCATGTTGTTGGGCCCATCTGTACCCCGATGCATGGTGTCGTTGTTGCAAAGATGGACCTTGCTATGGACGTCGGGAGTGAAGTTGCACATCATGCATCCTATCGCGCACAATTTGAGTCGTAACACGATTACCTGTGGCTGCACGAAAAGCATTATTCAACATGGTGGCGTTTCTGTCAGGGTTCCTCCGAGCCATAAGCCGTAGGTATGGTCATCCACTGCGGTAGTAGCCCTTGGGCGGTCTGAGCGAGGCATGTCATAGACAGTTCCTGTGTCTCTGTATCTCCTCCACGTTCGAACAACATCGCTGTGGTTCACTCCGAGACGCCTGGACACTTCCCTTGTTAAGAGCACTTCCTGGCACAAAGTAATAATACTGACGCGATCGTACCACGGTATTGACCGTATAGGCATGGTTGAACTACAGACAACACGAGCCGTGTACCTCCTTTCTGGTGGAATGACTGGAACTGATCGGTTGTCGGACCCCTCCGTCTAATAGGAGCTGCTCATGCATGGTTGTTTACATCTTTGGGCGTGTTTAAACACATCTCTGAACAGCCTAAGGGACTGTGTCTGTGATACAATATCCACAGTCAGCGTCTATCTTCACGAATTCTGGGAACTGAGGTGAAGCAAAACCTTTTTTTATGTGTGTACATTAGAGGCTACGACAGCTTAAGAAGTCTTTAAAGGCATTGAGTATTTTAATCAGGTGGGGACAATTAATGGCAAGTTTCTATGCACAGTGACTGTCTCTACGAATAGTATTCTGCTGCGAATCGCTTGCTGAACACATCTCTATACGTGTACAGCTCTTAATTTTCTGTTAAACGGGAAGTTTCCCGATAATGCGAAAGGTGCTCTACATTCGTAAAATTTACTTCAGTCCAATCAGAAGGATTATCTCCCTCTCGACATTGTTAATGTTACGCCATAGGAAGGAAAGCACCACCCACTTCCATTGCTTATAAAATTTCTGACAGTAATAGTGGTTCTATCCAGGCAACAATTCCTCGAGTACGGAGATAGAAACAGTTGTCAGCAGCGAATTGCAAGCAAAACACAAGAATTATTGTGGAAGTAAGTTGACTGATGCTGCGTACATCAGCTAAAAATCTCTTTCAGAGCTGGCCTATATAGCAGCTCGTCTCCACTGCATTACAGAGTCAGTACTGGCTTGTATATTAGGAAGCTACAGGGTTTGGCGTTATTCAATACGAAATTATTGATTACTGTTACGGATTTTGTCAGCACGACCCTCCTCGCTTTTCACACATTGTCGGCTTTTCTTGTCCCTTCATATTAGCTATTGGCCTCACAATAACAGTATGTTGCTTGCGTCCATGTCATCAGAAAACAAATGCTAGATAGACACTACAAACTCAGCTAGTAGTATTTCTAAGGTGTTGCACCAATGTAATTCATCAATATTTAAGGTGAGATTTTGAAGGAAATATAATTGGTACTTTGTACAACTACTACAGAATGATATAACCAAGAGATAGGATGCGTGAAGTTCTTCCATTCTTTTTAGGTTGATAATGGTTAGTTCGCGTGTTGGTACACTATGACGTAACCTTCGGCAGTAGGCTGCTGTGCGAAGTAGATGGTTCTTCGCCACGGCAGGAAACATAACGAGTAATTGTGTTATGTAACAGGATGAGCAGTACCAGCGCCCATCCGCCACACCCGCAGATACGTCATAAGATAAGTTGTAGCAGGAGTGCGTCTAAGAAACGGTACAGCGATGGATTTCGTCATGGACCCCGTATCCTGTAGAGTTTCCGGTGGAGTCGTGAAATCAACAGGATGCTTTTCTCTCTTTCGCTGAAGATACCGTAACTTAAGACCCAGTACCTCTAAAAATGGCTCTGAGCACTATGGGACTTAACATCTTAGGTCATCAGTCCCCTAGAACTTAGAACTACTTAAACCTAACTAAGCTAAGGACGTCACACACATCCATGCCCGAGGCAGGATTCGAACCTGCGATCGTAGCAGTCCCGCGCTTCCGGACTGTAGCGCCTAGAACCGCACGGCCACCGCGGCCGGCCCTGTACCTCTGTTCCCGTCGAAGACACAGATGTCAAAATGATTTGAATTATCACAGTAAATATATTACCTATGAACCCGTCGGTACAGTACCAATCAATGTTCCTAAATTCTTTTGTTATTATTTATTTGACCAATAATCCGACGATCATAGTTTTCGCATTAAATGTAAGTACTGAAAAGTTGTGAGCGAGGAGCTTGGAGTGGAAGAGCAGACTAAGAAAGTATTTATGCCAACGAAACAATTATTTTTACAGCCATTACAGCACCATTTTATAGCCATAAGGCTTAACAATAAATACAGGAAACTAACAACGTGGCATAACCGACGCCAAAAGAATTTATAACAACGTACGAGTCTTTATAAATTAGTTACACGCAAGTAACCTTTAACCGTAAAAAAGGAAAACACCTTACAAAAATGTTTTATACAACATTAAATGCAGTATATATTCAAGTTTTATTTAAAAAAATAGCTCTGAGCACTATGGGACTTAACATCTTAGGTCATCAGTCCCTTAGAACTTAGAACTACTTAAACCTAACTAACCTAAGGACATCACACAACACCCAGCCATCACGAGGCAGAGAAAAATCCCTGACCCCGCCGGGAATCGAACCCCGGAACCCGAGCGTGGGAAGCGAGAACGCTACGACACGATCACGAGCTGCGGGCCTTTTATTTACAAATTTTCACTCTGGCTGTCTTCAGCAACACGACAAATGTCCCATCTGCAATCAGTTTCCTGCCGAATCGTAAGAAGGAAATCTCGATGTGTGGTGGGAACTAGTTGTGTTATCCGTTTTCGAAGCTCGTCTATTTTTTCCGGACGCGGAGGAATAAAGTCTCTGTCTTTAATATAACCCCATACACAGAAGTCCATTGGCCTTAAATTAGTTGGCTAGGATATTGTTGCTCGACGTCCAATCCAAAACAGCACGTACCTATGGAGATAATGTGGTGGCGTCCCATCTTCCTGGAGAATAAATTTTGTGCCCATATCCTGTCGTAATTGAGGCATTAGATAATGTTCAAGTACGTAGAGGCCCGATATGCCAGTTTCAACTGTCTCGGCAAAAAAGGACGGCCAATCCTGCTACAGCTTACGGCTCAGAAATAAGAAACCTTATGTGTTGGATTACGTGAAACGGTCTCTGCTCACCCCATATCCGAATAATAATCCGATTCACTTTACCGCAGGTATGGAAGGTGGCTTCAGCACTGAACAGTTTCATTAAGCAAATCACTTTCAGGCTGCATTTCTACATATAACTCAGTTCGTTTTTCTTTGTCATATTCTCTTAAAGCTTGCAACTGTTCCGTCTTGTAGAGTTTGAATGACTGTCGTTTCCGCAATACTTCCACACTGGAATACTAGGCATATTCTATTTTACGATGGCACGTCTCGCTGATTTAACAGGACGACGAATGTAACACTGCCGAAGTTGTTAATATGTTGCATCAGAGACTGTTGGTATCTAGACCCGGCGCCCTATGTGATACACAGCTGGTTTCGGTGAAACGATTGCATCAATCAATAACAGTATGTCTTTGAGACGGTGGGTTGCAAATTGTCTCTGAACTGTAGTAACACATTTCAATCCACGAAATCGTAAACAATACTGCTCCCGCTCTTCATCGTTATGACCCCATGGTGACTGTTGTAGTAACCCTTTCGCGCATGCCCCGTAGTGGGAATGTCGGAAACTAAGTTTCTGATGGGAATAAAACTTGAAAAGATATACTGCATTCAGTGCTGAATCAAACACTTCTGTAAGCTATTTACCCATTTCACAATCAAAGTTTACTTTTGTGTAAGTGATTCATAAACACCTTGTGTTAATCAGGCAATTTAGAATCAAGAGCCGGCTTCTTTCACCAAGACTGGACTCGCACTGCGCCTTAAAAACTTGATAAGTTGACGCAGTAAACCGGGGTTGCACGGTAACTACAGCATGTAAAAGGCAATTCTCATTAACACGGAAATGAATAAAAGATACAGCACAATAAAATATGAAAACAGATTACTGAATTTATACACAAACATGTAAAACCAAAATAATCATCAGAGCTCTGAGCGAACATTAACAAATATCGCATAATGTTAAGTGAAGGAACCGTTAACATTTAAGAGCCACCCAACAAGTAGTACTTAACGTTGACAGAAAAGGACAATCAGCTACACGTATACAAAACCTTCTTAAACACAATGACAGTCATTTACGAGCCCTTTTTAACGCTCTGCCAGGGAAGCAAACTCAGGAGAACAGAGCCAGAGGCAGACCGCACTGCCACTATATTGAAATCAAAGGAACCTGGGTAAGTTTCATAAAAGTTAATAAAAATTGTCTTGCAATCAACCAAGTCTACAAGTCGTGCGCCGTGGTACACAGGCAACTGAAAGCCGGAGTTGTACAAGACTCCTCAAAAGATTGTGTTCGGTGCTCTGCTGTCGGGGCAGTGGACTAAGCCCCCCAACAGCCACTTCCCTAGGCGCCACAGACCTCTGCCTGCCACTAGCCCGACCTATCGGACTACCGTTGTCTCCTCAAAGGCGCCTGCTACAACGCGCTCGTGTAAACAGCATGGCGCAGGGCCTTGGCGCACCGTGTGTACACTCGTTAGCGGCAGCGGAAGACCCCAAGGCTCTCGACGGAGGACACAGCGGGGAGCTAGCCTGAGCGGACAGACCTCTGTCAGGGTCAGGCGATGAAAATGAGACAGAGGGAAAAAAAGTAACTAAACTGTTCATTATTCCAAACGTAGCCACTGTAACTGTTAATACACTTACCCCACCGTGAGGAAAGACGGTCAGTGCCTTCATGTTTACGGTTGCCATCGGCACCATGATTGTACAAGGGTGTGCTCCTCTTCGTTCGAAGCAAATTGTCGGCCACGGATGTCTTCTTTCAAACCTCCAAAAATATGGAAATCGCTTGGGTAAAGATCGGGACTATGTGGAGAATGTTTAAGGGCTCCCCATCGAAACTTCTACATCCAAAAGCATAAAGCACTCCCCCTTCAGGCCACAAGTGGCCCATCGGGACTATATTCCTCAGCTGAGGATGCAGATAGGAGGGGCGTGTGATCAGCACACCGCTCTTCCGGTCGTTATGATGCTTTTCTTTGACCAGAACCGCTACTGTTTGGTCGAGTAGCTCCTCAATTGGCATCACGAGGCTGAGTGTAACCCGAAAAATGGCAACAGCGCATGTTGGCCCTGATGGTCACCTGTCCAAGTGCTGGCCGCGCCCCACAGCGTTTAACTTCGGTGATCTCACGGGAACCGGTGTACCCCCTGCGGCAAGGCCGTTGCCAAAACTCCTGCAACGTAGTCGAAACAACTTTGGGAACATAAGGGCGGTCGTTAACCTGTTGCTCACTGACTTCTGGAGCACGACACCACAATAGACGCACAGCAGTACTTGGACGCTGTAAAAATTGAAGGGCGCGATCAAGTCCAAAAGCTCAACAATACTGACGGACGGCATCATTCTGTTGAAGCATAGATCTCGCTCACATTCCGCCAACTTTGTTTCGACCAAGCTGTAGAAGTTTCTCTGGGACATTCTTGCGCACCCTCCATACAGTCCCGATGTCTCCCCATGCAATTTCCATACCTTGGAGACCTGAGAAAGACATTAGCGTCCGTCGATTTGCTTCGAACGAAGATGTGCACGCCTGGGTTCAATCATGGTCCCGTAGGCAACCGCAAATGTTTTTCTATGAAGGCATTAACACTATTGTCCCACAATGGGATACGTTAGTTACAGCTACGGCGATTACTTTTGAAATGTAAACAGTTTAATTTTTTCCAGTCAGTCTCGTTTTCATTGGCTGCCCTTTTTAAAAGGAGGCAAGCGGAACAATGTTCAATGTGTGTGACGTCATGTGGGACCAAACTGCTGAGGTCATTGGTCCCTAGTCTTACACACTATTTAAACTAACTTAAACTAACATATGTTAAGAACAACACATACAACCATGCCCGAGAGAGGACTCGAATCTCCGTCAGGGGGGGCCGCACAGTTCATGACATGGCGCCTCAAACCGCTCCGCGCGGCCAAGCGGAACAAGCTACGCTCTCTAGTGAGACGCCGCAGCACTCATTGCTATGTTACAGAGTCAAATATACGTTAGAGGGAAGAGATCTGTCGATACAATCCGGTATGCAGCTCACGTATAAAAGACGTAAAAAAAATTTATGTGCACAATATTTTCGAGGATTTTGAGAAGATAAATAGAAACGCTTTTTTATGTAATAATAATGTCTCAGGTGCAGCTCTAGGGATCCATGAAGGTTTTGACTCTAGTGATGTTCAAAGATGTTGTTCAAACTGTCGTGTCATTAGTGAAGTCGCTGAAAATTTTGTTCGCTTATATTAAAGCACAACTGACATCTGTGCGCTAATCTACTGTATATTACAAGGGCATGCTGAAAAGCAATGTCTCTGAATTTATTATGAGAAAACTCATAACCTTAATATATTGTACTTATTTATTGTTCATTTCTACATATTTATATCTCAAGTCACACTGGCGACGAACACATTTTTCCTAACGAGAGACCTTTCAGGTGATAACCGTCATACAGAATGTTTGACTTCGTTGATGGAGCCACAACCTCACCTTTGCTTGCACCGCTTCATCACAATCAACGTCGCGTATGACTCTTGTTGTTTCTGCGCCCTAAAGCAAAAACTATCAAAGTGGAATGCTTTTTATGTTTTGGAAACAGATGAAAATCGGATGTGGCCAAGTAGAGGCTATATGGAGGATGATCGATGACAGTGAACCCAAGGCACCGGATTGTTGTAGACGTCACAGAGCTGGTGTTCGTTCTGGCATTGTGATGCTAAACGAGAGGGTGTTCCATATGTTGACAAACTCTTCGAATTCATGCTTTCAGTTTTCTGGGGGTTTCGCAGTACCTTGCTTTAGTCACGAATTCCAAATGCACCATAACTTGATCATCCTAGAGCGCTGTGAGGTTGAGTTTGCCTGCCGACGGCATGATATTGGGTTTATTGGCGTTAGTGTTTCTTTGTGGCGGAACTCTGGTGCTCTCTTGTTTTCAGGGTCAAAATAGTGAACTCAGCTTTCATCACCCGTCACAATTTTGTTAAGGAAATAATCACCCACGTTCGCCGGCCGCGATGGTCTAGCGGTTCTAGGCGCTCAGTCCGGGACCGCGCGACTGCTACGGTCGCAGGTTCGAATCCTGCCTTGGGCATGGATGTGTGTGATGTCCTCAGGTTAGTTAGGTTTATGTAGTTCTAAGTTCTAGGGGACTGATGACCACAGATGTTAAGTCCCAAAGTGCTCAGAGCCATTTGAACCATTTGAACCCCTACGTTCAAAGCGCAAAAGAAATTGTTGATAGATACCAGATCTCGTCTGTTGTGTGTGGTGTGAGCATTGGAGGCAGGCAGGTGTGTAATGATGACCTATACAATCTCTCGTCACATGCTACATCTACTTGTCTGTGTTGTCCGACAAGTTTTCTCTGAATTCATCAACCGAATTCCGATGAGTCTCGTCGATTGCCGTACGCGGTCGTCCAATCAATGTTCAGTCAAACATGTTGAGGTGAGCACCATCGTTCCTTCATTGAACACTAACAACCCAATGTCTCACACTATTGATGTCGGTACAGTCATCGTACTGAGCTTTGATTCTTTCATGGATTTCTATTGGAGACACGTTTTCTACTTAGAAATTCGGTAACCGCACGCTGTTTCTCACGCACTGAGATGTGAGAGGCGTTCAAGTCCAATATCGATCGAAGAAAAATGCTAAATTTGTTGTGGGGCATCGTGGAATACTCTCACTTTAGTGCCTATAGTTTCATGAAGTTCCGATAGGTGGCAGCGCTGTATGTAGTCTTCAAAATGGCGACTGTAACGGAGTTGAGTTCAAGCAGAGAGCTGTCATTGAGTTTCTTTTGGCGGAAAACGAGACCATGGTAGATGCTCATAAGCGCTTGCAGAATGTCTGCGGAGATTGGTAGTGAAAAAAAAGTGTATCGTTGGGCGCAAGGTCGCGCAAACCTAGCCGATCTCTGCGTACCGGTCGGCCGCACACAGCTCTGACTTCTGCTATGATGGGACGTGCACAAAAATACGAGCGAACTTTTTCTCTCCACTAAATGCAAGGCCTGTCACAAGTCTGCGCACCCGAGAAGACCTCACTAAGCTTTACTACACTATTGCACATGACCCACCATACAGCCCTGGTTTTGAACCTTTCCACTTCCATCTGTTTGACCCAACGTACAATTCACTCGCGGAAAGCAGCAAATGGATGGGGAGGATTTTGATGGAGCAGGACGTTCGCTCCGACGTTGACCAGTAGAGTGGTATCATGCGGGCATGTAAAGTCTCCCAGTAAAGTGCCGTAAGGCCCTCTTATTGAACGGAGATTAGGTTGAAAAATAGGGTTTTGTACCGAAAGAGTGAACAATAGTATGGTGTACTGGAATCCTGAATAACACTAACAAACTTTCAGTAAAGAAAATGTAACATTACTTATTGAACGCCACTCGGAGTTCCGTTAGGTACTGCCGTGCTACGCACAATAATTCGGAGCTCTGTAGTGGCAAAGGATTGCAAGTTGCGTCAGCGAAGCTGGAAAATCCAGCGACTAATATGCATGACATGTAATATCCCAACTAATATTGAGGACAGAATAAAACATTCGGAGGTATAACTTTTCAGCACGTCCTCTTACTCAGCGACTGGCTATCCCAGAACCCGGAACTCGGTACCAGCTACCGTTCTGTAACGGCTCTCAGGGCCAAAAAAAACTTGCTTTTCGTCTTTCGCGTAATTACTGACCGAGTTTAAAAATTTAAACTGCTGTCATAATCTTACGTGTTACAATTAGAAAGTTTATGTTCGATATGAGGCAGAGTAACTGACGACTCGCAAAGACGCGAACTTCATTCAACTTGTAATTGAGAATGAGAGTATTTAGCGACTTCCAACAAACGTCACAACTAATTTCAAACCTCGTCCACGAAATGACAAAAGAAATTAAAACTTTATTGCTTCCTACATTTTCGCTGTACATGCAGTAAAACTTCATAAAAGACATGACGTTTTACATTATTACTTCTTTACTATCGATTGTATTCGTGACATAGTTTGCAAACAGTGCTATATACCACTGACTGTAGCCACGAAATTATATCATTATACGATGCATAATTCAGTAGATACGACGTCGTAGACATTTAGATACGTAAAAAAAAAGCTTCTGCTTAAAATGGCGTACAGTGAAACTTACTTCTTTACTACCGTCTCTGTTCGCAACACATTTTGCAGACGTAGCCAAACGTACCTCTGAATGTATCTGCAAAATTATATCATTGTACAAGACATAGTTAACGAGATATGACGTCATAAACATTGAAATGCGTGAAAAACTAGCCTCTGCTTGTAACTCTTATTGCAACACACTTTGCAGATAGCATCTCCATGTATCACTGAATACACTTGCAAAATCATATTATTCTCCAATAAGTAGTACAGGAGATATGACAACATAAATGTCGATGTGAAAAATATAGCTTTTGCTTAAAATAGAGCATAAAAGTGAAGACCATAGTCGCTCTGTGTTTCATAATGAGAGCTCTTAACGACTTCCCATAAGTTCTGAAAGTAATTTCAGACGTTGTCTGAACTACTTCTCCTACATAAGTAAGTCAAATATTTAACACTTTAATTGATTTCTAAAGTAAGCAGACGTTTGTAGCTGTTTTATATGTGGAAGTTCGATTATACACTATGTGACCAAAAGTATTCAGACACCCCCAAAAACATACGTTTTTCATATTAGGTGCATAGTGCTGGCGCCTACTGCCAGGTGCTCCATATCAGCGACCTCAGTCGTCATTAGACATCGTGAGAGAGCACAATGGGGTACTCTGAGGAACTTCTAACGTTGTCAAGTGATTGGGTGTCACTTTTGTAATATGTCCACACTCCTAAACATCTCTTGGTCCACTTTTTTTCCGATGTGATAGTGAATTGGAAACGTGAAGGGACATGTACAGCTCAAAAGCGTACAGACAGACCTCGTCTGTTGACTGACAGAGACCGCCGACAATTGAAGATGGTCGTAATGTGTAATAGGGAGACATCTATTCCGACCATCAGGATCCACTGTAGGTACTATGACAGTTAGGCGAACTTGGATTTCGTGGTCGAGCGACTACTCATAAGCGACACATCACGCCGGTAAATGCCAAATGACGCCTCGCTTGGTGTAAGGAGCGTAAAGGTTGGCCGATTAAACAATGGAAAAACGTTGTGTGCAGTAATGAATCACGGTACACAATGTGGCGATCCGATGTCAGGGTGTGGGTATGGCGAATGCCCGGTGAACGTCATCTGCCAGTGTGTGTACTAGCAACAGTAAAATTCGGAGGCGGTGATGTTACGGTGTGGTCGTGTTTTTCATGGAGGGGCCTTGCGCCCCTTGTTGTTTTGCGTGCCACTATCACAGCACAGGCCTACATTGTTGTTTTAAGCACCTTCTTGCTTCCTCCTGTTGAAGAGCAATTCGGGGATGGCGACTGCATCTTTCAACACGATCGAGCACCTGTTCATAATGCACCGCCTGTGGCGGAGCGGTTACACGACAATAACATCCGTGTAATGGACTGGCCTGCACAGAGTCCTGACCTGAATCCTAAAGAGTACCTCTGGGATGTTTTGGAACGCCGACTTCATGCGAGGCTTCACCGACCGACGTCGATACCTCTCCTCAGTGCAGCACTCCGCGAAGTATTGGCTGCCATTCTCCAAGAAACCTTCCAGTAACTGACTGAACGTATGCTCGTGAGAGTGCAGGCTTCCATCAAGGCTAAGGGTGGACCAACACAATATTGAATTCCAGCATTACCGATGGAGGGCGCCACGAACTTGTTAGTCATTTTCAGTCAGGTGTCCGGATACTTTTGATCACAAAGTATACAAAGAATCGAGGGTTTACTAGTGATTGGCTGACGTGCTCAAAACGACCTACAGTTTCACGAATAATGACTGCAGTTCCAGACAAACAGAAAACGAGTTTTTCTGGGGTATATGTCGGTGTGTTTCCTACATTAGCCGCATCATCTCCCCCACAAAAATAAATCCACTTGAGTGACGGAGGGAGAACGTAGCGACCACGGTACTGGCCCACTTCTCCCAATCGAACAAGTAGGGAAAAACACTGTCTAAATTATCTATGACTTCAACGGAAAAGTGTGTTGAGGCCCCATCATGCTGGAGCCATAGTCGCTGTCTAACTGCCAGCTGGATATTCTCCAACATTTTCGGTATTACTCCACGGAGAAAGATACGGCAATTTTCTCCACTGAAACTTTCAGGCAGAAGAGACTGTCCAATCAGATGGTGGTGAATAATATCAGCCCACATATTTATGGTTTCAAATGGTTCAAGTGGCTCTGAGCACTATGGGACTTAACAGCTGTGGTCATCAGTCCCCTAGAACTTAGAACTACTTAAACCTAACTAACCTAAGGACATCACACACATCCATGCCCGAGGCAGGATCCGAACCTGCGACCGTAGCAGTCGCACGGTTCCGCACTGCGCGCCTAGAACCGCGAGACCACCGCGGCCGGCATTTATTGTTTAACTCTGTTTATACTGAAAGACCGAGCGAGGTGGCTCAGTGGCTAGCGCACTGGACTCGTATTCGGGAGGGCGACGGTTCAATCCCTCGTCCAGCCATCCTGATTTAAGTTTTCTGTGATTTCCGTAAATGGCTCCAGGTAAATGCCGGGATAGTTCCTCCGAATGGGCTCGACCGACTTCCTTCCCCGTCCATCCCTAATTCAATGAGACCAATGACCTCGCTGTCTGGTCTTCTCCCTCAAAGCAACCCAACCCTTTATAGTGAAACACAGTTGTCCTAGGATTTCCAAATCCCAGAAGTGGCTATTGTGGCTGTTGACTATCCCTTCTTTTGTGAGGCTTCCTTTGTGATGAAAGCATTGTCAGTACACAGAAAACACGTTGGAAGTCAGGGATGTTTGCAATTTGGTGTAAATACCATTGGTAGAATTCCACGTGATGGGGAAGGTCATCAGCTGACAGGTTTTGTACCTTCTGGTACTTAGAGATGAATTCCGTCTCGTGCAGGAGGTTCCACACATTGGCGTTGAAAGTATTTAGTCCCATATCTATGGATCGTGTGCTTGTGGTCCTCAAATCGGTGTAACACAGCTTCCGTCAGTCTGGTCTAAGGCATCCTATTTCACGAAGGGCAATTGCTGCCCAACTCTTGCATCATGCCTCCCGATAAATAAGATGCCAATCAGCTAACACCGTTGGAATGTAATCAACCATTAAAAAACTTTCACGTAAACGCATCATAAGATTCAGGTAATAATGTAAGTGTTTACCCATACCTCTCTGATAGCAGTTCATGTTGAAATGTCGTTTCCGGGACGGGGCGCTGCGACGGCCCCGGATCGGTTTCGCCCGGCTGATTAATTACACGAGTCGATGTCCTGGTCAGCTGGATGTTGTATTTAGGAGTTTTCTTACGTTACATTAAGTGGTTACCGGGTTGATACCACGTGTCGCGCCTCAGTTATACGATTTGCAAACATTTCGAAAAAGCTTTCACTCAATTTCACATGAATAACACTACACGCAGATAGATGGGGGTACACATATTCCATCCCGGAAGGGAGTGAGACGGGTGGTGGCAGGGTGGCATCCGGCCAACCCTTAAATCAATCGTGCCAAATCCGTTAATAACTATGCTGAATTTTCGCCGATGCGGGATAAAGGCACAAGAAAAAGAACGTAGCTTTTTGACCCAGGGACATGGGCATCGCTAGCAGTAATGAAAATTTACTCTTCCTTTCAGCAGCTAAGATGCAGATGGGATTCCACTCTTAAGGTGTTGCACTTGCGATGGCCAAAACAACTGTGGCTCAAAGAGAGTCAAAGGTGAAACCCTTCAAGGAGCCCCGCGGGGAAACGGTGACATTTGTGTCACATTACGGAAGTATCTCTTTTTATTTCCTCTAGAAAACTCTACAAATACGTACACATAGCTTTTACGCTCTGAATACTGAAGTAAGTCGGACTGATGACATACACTGACAGCAAACTTTTCCTTTTCGGGCATAGTCTTTTACTTTTGAAAAAGATTTACTTTACCAAAAGCACTCAACGGCATTTTTACTCATTTACATCTACAACTTCTTATACATCTATATCCCGCAAGCCTCGTCATGGTGTGTGTTGGAAGGTTCTTTTTTTCTGTCCATAGTCATAGACTTCTACAGACCTAAATAAAGTTAGTTACTTCGTTTGATGTTTCATGGATCACTTTGCACAATAAATCTTAATTACGTGGAACGAATAATTTTATGTTCACATCGCAGATTAATTTGTATATATGGTTGCTTTCTGAACATTTCTAAGTTTTTTTTTAAAATACAGATACACATATGTGAGTTAGTAGTAATTGCTACCCAGCACCTCTTACACATGAGCATAAAGGAAATTGTGCTACAAAATACACTCCTGGAAATGGAAAAAAGAACACGTTGACACTGGTGTGTCAGACCCACCATACTTGCTCCGGACACTGCGAGAGGGCTGTACAAGCAATGATCACACGCACGGCACAGCGGACACACCAGGAACCGCGGTGTTGGCCGTCGAATGGCGCTAGCTACGCAGCATTTGTGCACCGCCGCCGTCAGTGTCAGCCAGTTTGCCGTGGCATACGGAGCTCCATCGCAGTCTTTAACACTGGCAGCATGCCGCGACAGTGTGGACGTGAACCGTATGTGCAGTTGACGGACTTTGAGCGAGGGCGTATAGTGGGCATGCGGGAGGCCGGGTAGAAGTACCGCCGAATTGCTCAACACGTGGGGCGTGAGGTCTCCACAGTACATCGATGTTGTCGCCAGTGGTCGGCGGAAGGTGCACGTGCCCGTCGACCTGGGACCGGACCGCAGCGACGCACGGATGCACGCCAAGACCGTAGGATCCTACGCAGTGCCGCAGGGGACCGCACCGCCACTTCTCAGCAAATTAGGGACACTGTTGCTCCTGGGGTATCGGCGAGGACCATTCGCAACCGTCTCCATGAAGCTGGGCTACGTCCCGCACACCGTTAGGCCGTCTTCCGCTCACGCCCCAACATCGTGCAGCCCGCCTCCAGTGGTGTCGCGACAGGCGTGAATGGAGGGACGAATGGAGACGTGTCGTCTTCAGCAATGAGAGTCGCTTCTGCCTTGGTGCCAATGATGGTCGTATGCGTGTTTGGCGCCGTGCAGGTGAGCGCCACAATCAGGACTGCATACGACCGTGGCACACAGGGCCAACACCCGGCATCATGGTGTGGGAGCGATCTCCTACACTGGCCGTACACCTCTGGTGATCGTCGAGGGGACACTGAATAGAGCACGGTACATCCAAACCGTCATCGAACCCATCGTTCTACCATTCCTAGACCGGCAAGGGAACTTGCTGTTCCAACAGGACAATGCACGTCCGCATGTATCCCGTGCCACCCAACGTGCTCAAGAAGGTGTAAGTCAACTACCCTGGCCAGCAAGATCTCCGGATCTGTCCCCCATTGAGCATGTTTGGGACTGGATGAAGCGTCGTCTCACGCGGTCTGCACGTCCAGCACGAACGCTGGTTTAACTGAGGCGCCAGGTGGAAATGGCATGGCAAGCCGTTCCACAGGACTACATCCAGCATCTCTACGATCGTCTCCATGGGAGAATAGCAGCCTGCATCGCTGCGAAAGGTGGATATACACTGTACTAGTGCCGACATTGTGCATGCTCTGTTGCCTGTGTCTATGTGCCTGTGGTTCTGTCAGTGTGATCATGTGATGTATCTGACCCCAGGAATGTGTCAATAAAGTTTCCCCTTCCTGGGACAATGAATTCACGGTGTTCTTATTTCAATTTCCAGGAGTGTAGGAATTGTCAAGGAGAAACTTTCTCAGTTTGTTCTTAAATTTTACTCTGCTGTCTGTCAAATATTTTATATCATTGGATAAGTGATGAAAAAATTTTGTTGCAGCATTGCCCAACCCTTTTTGTGCTATTTACAACCTCAGTGTGGAGTAATGAATATCATTTTTCCTTCTGGTATTGTAATTATGCACATTAGTGTTCTTTTGAAACGTAGTGCATTTTTTACAACCACCGTCTTGAGAGAATAAATACAATGAGAAGCAGTAGTCGGAATGCCCAACTCCTTAAACAGATGTCTTCAAGACGATCGTGGGTGAACACCACGTATTATTCTTACAGCATGCTTTTGAGCAAAAAGATAGTTACCCGACAACATTATTCTATATGACATTATTGAATGAAAATATGCAGAATATGTCAGGTTACTGATCTGTCTCTCCCCAAGGTTTGCAACGATTCTAAGTGCAACTGTGACTCAGCTAAGCAGTTTTATGAGTGCTTTTTCCACTTCAAATTCTGATCAGTATGGACACCCAAAATTTTGAGGTTTCCACACGTTTACTATTTCTTCCTCTTTTGTTACACTTACAATGGTGAAGTGCCCATAGATGTGCAGAACTGAATGTTGTTTCTCTAAAACTGAGGGTGAGACTATTCACAGAAAAGCAGTCAATGATACTTTTAAGATCGTTGTTTACCATTTATTCTGCTTCTGTATATATACCTGGGTTGATTACAGTCCTAATGTCATCTCCAAAAAAAAAAACTAGTCTTCTTCCAGTAATTTTCGGGTTTACAGGCGGATCCTATCAACATCCTGCCACGACATTCCAGCCCAGAGACGTCTGGCCATTCTCAGGTGAGTAGCCGAAGTACTGAAGAGACCTGACACAGTCATGGTACTTATAGCGAATTCCGCACATGCCAATCGTACTGGCGGTTTACGGCGCATGCGTTAGGAGGTGACATGCGCGAGGCAGCCAAGTAGTATGTGCGACCCTCAGTGGTGAAGGAAGAACAGCCTAATTGCTGAGTATCGACTGAGCATGTCGATTCCGCTGTTATCGCATAATTTTAATAATTGGATTCCAATTTTTATCCAGCTGAAAGCCGTTATTACGATTCACTAAATTGTCAGCAAGACGCATTTCCACGGATTCTTTGATTAGAGTCCCAGAAGCTGGAAACTGGTGCTAAAATTTTGGTGTTATTATATTCCATTGAATGTTCCACGGAGGTGCAATGTTCTGCTGCTGCTGGTTTTAAGGGTTGTGTCTTTCGTGTTCTACACAGAAGTCACACAGAAGTCACAGAACTAGCCTTACTTGTTGTACATCAGATGAAAGGTCTTTTATTGTACATCAGATGAAAGGTCTTTTGTTGTACATTAGATGGGAGACCTTTTACACGTATGAGGAATAATAGTGGAGTTAAGATTGATACCTGAGTGCCCCATATGTGATTTCTCCCCAGTCAGAATTATATCCCCAGACCATATTAGATGAATTACTAAGTACAACTTCCTGCATTCTTTTGGTTAGATATGACATTATCCATTGGTTGCCTATATCATCAATCCCATAAAACGTCAATTTATCTAGGAGAATCCTATGATTCACAAAGTCAAATGTCTTAGATAGGTCGCAGAAATAGCGGCCGGCGCTATCTTATTATTTAATGCTTGTTAAATCTGGTGAGTGAACATGTAAATGGCATTTTTCAGTAGAGCAACCCTTCTGGAACTAAAGTGCTATTTTCTGAGGATATTATAGCTGCTAAGCTGAGATACTACTCTAGAATATATCACCTTCTCAAAATTTTTAGAGTATAATATCAGCAGTGAAACAGGTTGGTAGTCTAATTATTGTAGGATCTGCAGCATATATTATCACACAGTCGGACACTATGCAGAGAATGGTAGACAGTATGCTGCCTGATAATTTATTTTACTATACAAGCTTATTTCGGCATTATTATCTTCATCACTACATATACAAACAAGCGCATTTATTTATAACTCACATAGCATATAATTTATAAAAGTATTTTAAATTGATGTTGTGCTTTCGTCCTGACGAGGTATGTCAACTTTGAGTAAACTGTTACCGTTATCTGTAGTTATTGGATGTAATATTTTATTCAGTAACTTTTTAAAGTTGTTCGATATATATTGTAATACGTGTTTTATTATTTTGGAAGCCATAGAAATTCACGTTTGACATCAAGTTTTTTACTCAAAGACATTCATGTTGTTCTGGGTCATGTAGCCATGGAACTGTCATTGATGTGTTTGTAATCTCTCGCAGTTTAGTTATCTGTTGTCCATATATAACATTTCAATACAATTTTGTAACAATCTGCACTTGAAATAGATTTGTTCTTTTAGTATATCATTGGGACAGTCCTTGGTGTATAAGTATATTTCAAATTCCTCGAAAACACTCATGACTGGATCTTTTGGGTTTTTGTGCGGAATTTGTAGTGCGTTTCCAATGTTGTCAACTTCAGGTTTATCATTTTTGGATTAGTTGTTATTTGTTTCTCTTGTGTACTCTCTTAATCTGACGATGAAATTTCTTCCCGTCTGTCCTGCACAAAATTTTGTGCACTTACTGCAGGTAGTTTTGTATATTTCAGAATTCAAATGTTTCAAGAGTACAGCTTTTCCTGGACATAGTTTTGTGCTTATATTATTTGTTGTTCTGAACGTTAGTCTCACCTTTGCATCTGCAGTAAAGCGTTTATTTTATCTGATAGTTTTCAGATATATCTTGTTGGTATGTAGATGGTTTTTTTAAATTTTCCATCATTAGTGTTATTTTATGTTTTTGTGGGTGTGTTTTTCGTTGTATAGCTGTAGATCCATATCATGGTCATAATTATTCTTGTAAGCGATGTATTTTAGTGCAATTATTTCGTTATGTATGGCCCCCTGCTGGGTGGCAGATTTAAGACTGTTACTCGTGGAATGAAAGAATGAAAATTTGTGAGATTTCGGATGAGAAGACGATGTTGTTGTTGTTGTTGTTGTTGTTGTTGTGGTCTTCAGTCCTGACACTGGTTTGATGCAGCTCTCCATGCTACTCTATCCAGTGCAAGCTTCTTTAGCTCCCAGTACCTACTGCAGCCTACATCCTTCTGAATCTGCTTAGTGTATTCATCTCTTGGTCTCCCTCTACGATTTTTACCCTCCACGCTGTCCTCCAATACTAAATTGGTGATCCCTTGATGCCTCAGAACATGTCCTACCAACCGATCCCTTCTTCTAGTCAAGTTGGGCCACAAACTTCTTTTCTCCCCAATCCTATTCAATACTTCCTCATTAGTTATGTGATCTACCCATCTAATCTTCAGCATTCTTCTGTAGCACCACATTTCAAAAGCTTCTATTCTCTTCTTGTCCAAACTATTTATCATCCATGTTACACATCCATACAAATACTTTCAGAAAAGACTTCCTGACACTTAAATCTATACTCGATGTTAACAAATTTCTCTTCTTCAGAAACCCTTTCCTTGTCATTGCCAGTCTACATTTTATATCCTCTCTACTTCGACCATCATCAGTTATTTTTCTCCCCAAATAGCAAAACTCCTTTACTGCTTTAAGTGTCTCCACCCGACTTATTTCGACTACATTCCATTATCCTCGTTTTGCTTTTGTTGATGTTCATCTTATGTACTCCTCTCAAGACACTGTCCATTCCATTCAACTGCTCTTCCAAGTCCTTTGTTGTCTCTGACAGAATTACAATGTCATCGGCGAATCTCAAAGTTTTTATTTCTTCTCTATGGATTTTAATATCTACTCCGAATTTTTCTTTTGTTTCCTTCACTGCTTGCTCAATATACAGATTGAATAACATCGTGGAGAGGCTACAACCCTGTCTTACTCCCTTCCCAACGACTGCTTCCCTTTCATGTTCCTCGACTCTTATAACTGCCATCTGGTTTCTGTACAAATTGTAAATAGCCTTTCGCTCCCTGTATTTTACCCCTGCCACATTCAGAATTGGAAAGAGAGTATTCCAGTCAACATCGTCAAAAGCTTTCTCTAAGTCTACAAATGCTAGAAACGTAGGTTTGCCCTTCCTTAATCTAGCTTCTAAGATAAGTCGTAGGGTCAGTATTGCCTCACGTGTTCCAACATTTCTACGGAATCCAAACTGATCTTCCCCGAGGTCGGCTTCTACTAGTTTTTCCATTCGTATGTAAAGAACTCGCGTCAGTATTTTGCAGCTGTGACTTATTAAACTGATTGTTCGGTAATTTTCACATCTGTCAACACCTGCTTTCTCTGGGATTGGAATTATTATATTCTTCTTGAAGTCTGCGGGTATTTCGCCTGTTTCATACATCTTGTTCATCAGATGGTAGAGTTTTGTCAGGACTGGCTCTCCCAAGGCCGTCAGTAGTTCCAATGGAATGTTGTCTACTCCAGGGGCCTTGTTTCGGCTCAGGTCTTTCAGTGCTCTGTCAAACTCTTCATCTTCATCCACATACTCTGCCATTTCCATAATGTTGTCCTCAAGTACATCGCCCTTGTATAGACCCTCTATATACTCCTTCCACCTTTCTGCTTTCCCTACTTTGCTTAGAACTGGGTTTCCATCTGAGCTCTTGATGTTCATACAAGGGCGTTCTCTTTTCTCCAAAGGTTTCTTTAATTTTCCTGTAGGCAGTATCTATCTTACCCCTAGTGAGAGAAGCCTCTACATCCTTACATTTGTCGTCTAGCCATCCCTGCTTAGCCATTTTGCACTTCCTGTCGATCTCATTTTTGAGACTTTTGTATTCCTTTTTCCCTGCTTCATTTACTGCAGTTTTATATTTTCTTCTTTCATCAATTAAATTCAATATTTCTTCTGTTACCCAAGGATTTCTACTAGCCCTCGTCTTTTTACCTACTTTATCCTCTGCTGCCTTCACTACTTCATCCCTCAAAGCTACCCATTCTTCTTCTACTGTATTTGTTTCCCCCATTCCTGTCAATTGTTCCCTTACGCTGTCCCTAGATCTCTGTACAACCTATGGTTCTTTCAGTTTATCCAGGTCATATCTCCTTAAGTTCCTTCCTCTTCGCAGTTTCTTCTGTTTTAATCTACCAACTTGTAATTATGTAATAGGCGTATTTAAACTGTTTTAGCATTTAATTATCTGAACTGTTTCTTATTTAAATTGTTTTGTTAATTAAATTGCATTGTGTATTATTGAGAAAGAGCGGGAAACCGCGCATAGATACATTTTGAGAAAGAGCGGGAAACAGCGCGCAGTAATACATCTGTAATGGTAGCAGGGATTGTCTGCACCAAAAACCATTGTTGGCGGCGAGACCCCACTTTTGTAGCATTGAGCGTTGGAAGCGAGCAGTTGCGAGTAAGATGTGAGACGAGGCAGTCGTAGCTAGCGAGACATGAGAGGAGGTCGCTGTAAGCGAGGTATGAATTAACACTTTGAAAGAAGCGGTGTGCTCGCCAGCCACTCGCTATATGTAGCGCAATGCTAGTTTTTAAGAATTTTTGTAAAGAACTATGCCCCTTGTAATTGTTTGTCAAGATCGTTCTCAGAATATAGTTATGTAATTTTGATGGAAAATTAGGTATGTAGCGCAACGCTACTTTTTAAGAATTTTTGTAAAGAACTATACCCCTTGTAATTGTTTGTCAAGATCGTTCTCAGAATATAGTTAACTTCTACCAGATTAAATGCATTAAGAATTTTCTATCCCAAAATCATTCACGTAAATGCTTTACGGAATTTATTGTTATCTTAAAAGAAAAGTCTAAACTGAGCTTCAGCTTTTATCAAATCTAAATTAACTTCAACTTAAAGAATTCCAGTCACAAAGTATTATGAAACTCCACCAGCAGCTTATAATTATGTTAAAGAGAAGTAAGTATATTCATTCCACAGTTTGCTGTAGCAGTCAGATGGCGATCCAGTATAAATAATTAAAGGTAAGAATCAGTCTTAATAATTTCAGGTAACGACTGAGGGCCACGGCGACAACACATTTTATGTTTCGTCGTAATAATCAGCAGGTAGTCTTGACAGAGCAGCAGTTAAAAGATTTTAAGAGACGCAGCGTTCAGTCAGCAAGCAAACGTTCATCCAATATTAGACGGGAAGGTTTCAAACTCTACATAAAAACAACATAATGACTATTTTTCCTATATAATCTATTAGAAATGAACTGTATTTTCTAAAGTGTCTGTGTTTACTATAATGCAATGTAAAAGATAGAACTGTATCATAGTTATTGTAGTATGCGCGGGTGAATAGTTTTATACTACCGAAGGCCAAACCATGAATAAAAAGAAAAGGATAACCAAATCACCAGGGATTACGAACACATCAATAACACCCCCATACATTCACGACGCACAACAGCATAAATATCTTTGTGTAAACAACTAGCTGTCAAACTTCAGTTCTGCCAGTACCTCACCTCCTACCTTTCAAACTGCGCAGAAGCTCTTCTGCGAAGGTAGGAGGCGAGATACTGGCAGAATTGAAGCTGTGGGGACAGCTCGTGAGTTGTGCTTGGGTAGCTCAGATGGTAGAGCACTTGCCCGCAAAAGGCAAAACACCCGAGCTCGAGTCTCGGTCCGGCACACAGTTTTAATCTGCCAGGAAGTTTCATATCAGCGCACACTCCGCTGCAGAGTGAAAATCTCACTCTGGAACTAGCTGTAAAACTTGAATTTCTATGACTGTCAAAATTAAAACAGTATTGTAATACACGTGCAACAGCAAATTGTCGAACAACTTTAAAAGTTGCGAAAAATGTTATGTCCAACAACTGTAGGCAGCAGTAATAGTTTACTCAAAGTTGACATATGTCCATCTACAACGTCAGGACGTGAATGCAACATGCAATGTAAAAAACCTTTATGAATTATATATTACGTAAGTTATAAATAAATGTGATTGTTTGCAGATGCAGTGATGAAGGCAATAAAGCCGAAATAATATCATATACTAAAATAAAGTATCAAGCAGCATACTGTCCACCATAAGATCGGTAGTTATTGACATCTTTCGTATTACCTTTCTTAAAGAGGGGTTTAACAACGGCATATTTCAGTCTCTTTGAAAAATGCCATGAGTTAGTGACGCAATATATATTTCAGATAAGACAGGGCCTATTATATGTAAACAAATGTTTAATACGGTATTGGGAACACCATCAAAACCAGATGAGCTTTTATTTTTGTGAAAATGTATAACTTTCTCAATTTCAGGAAGAGGCGTTGGTGATACATTCGTATGACTGAATTTTATGAGAATCACTTTTTCAACGTATTGCTGTAATTTTTTTCTTGATCCTTTTGTCCCTATGCTTCCTAATGTATTCAAGAAATGACTATTAAACGCATTTGCTACCTGTGACTCATCATTCATAGCCCATCCATTAATTCAAAATGGTTCAAATGGCTCTGAGCACTGTGGGACTTAACATTTGTGGTCATCAGTCCCCTAGAACTTAGAACTACTTAAACCCAAGTAACCTAAGGACATCACACACATCCATGCCCGAGGCAGGATTCGAACCTGCGACCGTAGCAGTTGCTTATTACTGACTTGTCAAATAAGCTCCCGCTTCTCATACAGATGCTTCTCTTTTCTCCAAAGGTATGGACAGTTTTCCTTTATAGCCATATATATCTCCCATAGTCACATATGCTTCTACAGCATTGCATTTCTTCTCAAGATACCGGGCTTTGCCACTTTGTATCTATCTCATTCTTTACATGTCTGTACTATATTTTGTCAGCTCATTTTAAAATTTTCTCCTTCCACTGATTACACTCAACACCTCGTGTGTTATTCGAGTATTTTTACTGGATTTTTCGTTGTACCTATTTGATCCTCTGCTGGCTTCACTATTTCATTTCTCTGAAGCTACCCATTCTTCTTCTGTTGTATTCCTTTCCCTTGCTTCATTCAATATTTGCCTAAGGCTCCCTCTGCAGCTCTCAACCTGTGGTTCTTTTAAACTATCCAGATCTTTTCTTTTTAACTGCCTATCTTTATCCAACTTCTTCAGTTTTAATCTGCAGTTTATAACGAATAAATTATTGTTATAGACCACATGTACCCCTGAAAATGTTTTGTAGTTACAAGTCTAGTATCGAAATCTGTCCCAACGTTGTATCATCTAGTTGAACCTTCGCCGTTTCCCAAATATCTTCTATCATGTTCCTCATAGTGTGTGTTAAAAATGCCTAAATTGTGCTGTGTGAAAAATTACGGCAGGTGGCTTATCGTTTCATACCTTTTCCCCAGCCGCCGTTCTCACAACTTTTCCTTCTCTTCCTTTTTCTACTCCCGAATTACAGCCTCTTATTACAATTTAATTTTCGTCTCCCCTTTCTCTATCTGTGGAACTAGTAGACATATAAACCTGACAAACTTGAACTACTATGAACGGTGTTGACTTGGTGTCTGTATTGGCTAAGCAGTGTTTATAATTGCTATGCAGTGTCTATATTGGCTAAGATTATGTGTTCATTATACTGTTTACAGTAGATAAACCGCATCTGTATTTCCGTATTCATTATTATGGGCACTGTTTCCATTACTCCGTTTGATTTTGCGTGCAGAACCCTGTACAGACCTGACCACCAAATGACCTGTTCTCCCTGCCATTGCATTTCACTAATTCCCAATGTAACTTCAACGTATTCTTTTTTAATTCTACAACCTATGGGTCTGATTAAGGGGTCAAGTATTCCACATCTCTGACATGTAGAACACGATCGTTGTTTTTCGTGAAAGTGACATCCTCCTAAGTTGCTAACCCTCGGTGACCCGAACGGGGGAATTTTTACCTCCGAAATATTTTACCCAAGAGCTCGTCATCATCGTTAAACCCATACAGAGCTTAATGTCCTGGGGAAACATAACAGCTGTAGTTTCCGTTTGCTTTCAGCCGTTCGCAGCATCAACATGTCAGAGTCATATTGATTATTGTTACCAGTCAATTATGTGGACTGTTGCCAATTTCATTGGTGAAACGGCCGCTGTCCCTCTTCGGGAACCGTATGTTAGTCACCTCATCACAGATACCCCTAAGATGTGGTTGGCCCTAGCGTGTTGCTATCTACACTGCCCGAAAAAAAATTAACAGACCCTTTCAGAGGTATGCACAAGATTTACTGTTGCAACAGTGCATATGGAGTATCTGAAATGATTACATTTACAGATCAACAGCACAAGCGGTTCTGAGGTATCAGGTAACGTCGATATTAGTATGTGGTGTAGCCTCCACGGGTGGCAGTGCAGGGGCTGACTCTGGCATCCAACTGGTCATACACATAGCGAATACTGTCCTGGGATACGTTACCTCATGCCTGAGCGACCTGTTCATGTAGTTCTGTGCCAGTTGCCGGCTGATGAGCAAGAGTCACTTATCGCCCTATGATATCCCACACGTGCTCGATTGGAGACGAGTCCAGAGACCCTGCTTGCGAGGGAAGCTGAAACACGTCTTCAGAGCATTTTGAGTTTTACAGGCAATGTGTTCGTGAGAATTGTCCTGTGGGAACAACACATCACCTTTCTGTTACTCGAGACAGCCGCTGTGACCGAGCTGTTCTAGGCGCTTTAGTCCGGAATCGCGCTGCTGCTACGGTCGCAGGTTCGAATCCTGCCACGGGGATGTATGTGTGTGATGTCCTTAGGTTAGTTAGGTTTAAGTAGTTCTAAGTTCTAGGGGACTGATGACCTCAGAAGTTGAGTCCCATAGTGCTCAGAGCCATTTTTTGAACCAAGACGCACCATTCCATCTTCCAAGCAATGCTCTGAGTGCACGCAGATGCTGTGGCGTAAGTGGAATACAGACTAGAGGCGTGCATGCCCATGGTCCCACTGCAAATAACTGGTTGGCAACAGTTTGTGTTGACATGTCTGGGCTCACAAGCCGTCTTGTCTGTGTTGTGGTAGAGTACGATCTACCACTGCTGCACTTACAATACGACGATCCTGTCGGGCGTCCGTGCTGCGTGGATGACCATAACCTCTTCTATGAGTGTGACAATGTTCACGTGACCACTGATACCAGCGCTGTCGCACAAATGACGCAGCACGTCCAACTTGTGTGACTATTCTCAGAAAGGACCACGTCGCCACTCGGAAGCCACAATTTAACCCTTTCAAACCCGCTCATTGGCTGTAAGATGCACGAGTGAGTCTCCGTGGCATGGTTACCTGTTTGCTTCACACGTTTGCACCACATTGAGTCTTCTGACTATTAGCATCCCCTATTATAGGATAGCCACAGATGGCACTCTGGTAGCTATGCCACCACGCGGACGACGTTGAAACCATTATCAATGTATCTAGTATCCCCCAGGTGGCATATACCGTCATCTTTCCAGGTGTACTAATATATATATATATATATATATATATATATATATATATTGTTGAGACAAGCAAGGCCCCCCCCCTCCCCCGCCACTTCTGGGGCAGAGTTGATGGCTCGTGAGGCGAAGGGAGCTTAGTAAACAATATTTGCCAAAAATACACCATTGTAAATGTTTTTGCAACTCGACTCAAATATACCAGGCTACTTTCACTTCTGGGCACAAGCCAGCTTCTTTTTCATCGCAACGAAGGCTGCTAGACGATCATAACACGATGTTCAAGTGTCACGCGCTTTTTGTGGAAGCGACGTCCTACCGGCTCTGTGGCACAAGAACAACATCCATTCGCCACCGACGCGAGGCTAGCGACCTTCAAGGCGGCTGGAATCCTCCACGTGGACTCGGTTCAGAGCCTCAGGCGGCGTGACGCAACGGACTTCCCGGCAAGTGACCCGAGCCACCGCTGCGGCGATCCTTCGGATGTCGGACGCCTTTCACTACATTGCATTTACCTCAGTATCGTTCAGTATCGATATCACGACTTAAGCTATTATTGTTTCTCTGGGAAAATTTTTGAAAAATGTTATTATAATAGCCAGACTACGTACCTGTGTGGTCAAACTGACAGACCCTTATAGTGGGGGCAACCAGGTTCGATTACTGGTAGTGCCAGGGATTTTTCCGTGGAGGGAGACCTGGACCGGTGTGCACTCAGCCTCGTGATGACAACTGAGGAGCTACCTGCTCGAGAGGTTGCGACTCCAATGTCCGAAAGTCGACAACTGCTGGGAGTGTGGTGTGCTGACCCCTAGCCCTCCATACCGCATCCGATGATGAATGACTGAGAGTGACATGGCGGTCGGTCGACGATCGCGTATCTTAAGAGCATGATCGCGGGGTTTGTTTTCCTTTTTTTGTTAGTAGTATACGAATCTTTAGTGTCTGTGTTGTCCCTTGTGAGGATTATTTTTGGTAGTGAAAAAAAAAAACATTAAGTGGAGATGATGATTTTGTTTCCATATTTCGCAGCTTCAAATGTAACTGTATTCAATATGCTGGAAGTATGAATCAACAAACGCCTTCAGTCACAAAATGGGAAGTTGTGACTGAAGGTGTTTGTTAATTCATACTTCCAGAATATGATGATGATTATGATTTTGACGATGATTATGATATGGTGGTTTGATTGTGCGGCAGGCTGATCTTTAGCACCCATAATAAAGCCTCATGACATGAGTGTGAATAGCAGTGATAAAGCAATAAAAATAAATGCAACATGAATTAAAATGTAACAATTGTGTTAAGTATGGGCATTATGTCATGGTCTGAGCTATGTTTTACTGCTCGTCGTTTCTTCTCATTCCGCAGGCTACATCCTCACAGACTCTAATAAAATCTGCTTCTGCAAAGATAAGCAAAGAAATATGCCTTTGACCGCGTTCTAATGCACTTAAAACCAAAGTCAGTAAAAATACACACACACTAAAATCATATTTACTGTCACCTTAAACTTCCGAAAAAGGAAAAACATTACAGCAGATAAATGTGACTAGGTGAGTACTAGACTAAAGAGGAATGAGCGTGCCACTCTGCAATACATCATGATCGTGTAATGTAACATTGCAAATTAAAAACAGTATAATGTCGGTACTGACTTTAAAGGAATTAACACTGAGAGTATAGTGTCATGCCCGTATTATTACGTTATCTTCAATATTGGAAAGAATGCCAAGACCGTAATATCACAGCCAACTCATCTTAGAGAGGACTGTCACGTTCATAATACTGCATGCACGGTAGTCCTCAGTCCTCAATAAGGCGCTGTACCCATAATACACTAAAAAAAGACGCCCCACATATGAACAATATCCGATTAGGGCGGAAATACGTAGATGTGATGTACAGTTGTACACAAACAAATGATTTTAATTTCAAAAAAACATGGATGACTTATTCAAAAGAGAGAGTTTCACAAACTGAGAAAGTCAATAACGCATTGGTTCGCCTCTAGCCATTACGCAAGTGGCTATTCGGCTTGGCATTGACTAACGGAGTTGTTGGGTGTCCTTCTGAGGAGTACCGTGTCAAATTTTGTCGACTTGAAGTGTTAGATCGGCAAAATCCCGAGACGGTTGGAGGACTCTGCTCATAATTCCCCAAACGTTCTCAATTGGTAAGTGATCTGGCGACCTTGTTCGCCAAGGTAAGGTTTGGCAGACGCGAATATAAGCAGTAGAAACGCTCGCCAGTGTGGGCGAGCATTATCTTACTGAAATATAAGCCTAGAATGGCTTGCCCTGATGGGCAACAAAATGGGGAGTAGAATATCGTCGACGTACCACTGTACTGTAAGGGTGCCATGGATTACAAACAGAGCGGTCCTGCTATGAAATAAAATGGCATCATTTCCGTTTGTGGGGCTGTAAGGCGGGCGACAGTCAGGTTGGTATCCCATCGCTGTATGGGACGTCTCCAGACACATGTTCTGCATTCTGATTGACTGGAGTAAAATTGTCTGTAGTGATGCGTCCGCCTTTGAACTGAGCCCCGATGACCAATGAAGACGTCTCTGGAGACGCGCCAGACAGTGGTGGGATACCAACTAAGCCGTAGCCCATCGAACGGCCCAACAATAAGGAGTGATGGTCTGGGGTGGCATTTCTATTCATAGCAGGACCCCTACATTGTCATCCACAGCACCCTTACAGCACAGCAGTACGTCGGCGATATTCTACACCACGTTTCGTTGCCCTTAATGGAAAGCCATTCTGGGTTTACGTTACTACAAGATAATGCTGGCTCGCACACAGAGTTTCTATTGCTTGCTTTCGCGCTTGCCACACCCTACCTTGGCCAGCAATGTCGCTGGATCTCTCCCAATCCAGAACATTTGTTGCATTATGGGCAAGGCCCTCAAGCCAGCTTGGGATTTTGACCATCTGACGCCTCAATTTAGCACGATATCCCTCGAGCTGACATGCTACAAACTCTACCAATCAATGCCAAATAACTGCTTGTGTAAGGGACAGAGGTGGAACAACGCGTTATTGACTAGCTCAGTTTGTGAAGCTCTTTCTCTTGAATTTTTCTGAAACTATACTGATTTGTTTCTCTGTACATGTACATCCCATCCACCTATTTCCGTCCCTTCGCATGATCAGTCACTGCCAAGTAACGTAACTCGATGCAACTTAGACCATGCATAGAGAAAATTGCTACAGTATACTATAGAAGATAAAATGAAAACAATACGCAAAGATACGAATAGAAGTGACATTTATTCAGCAATGATAATGACATTGAAGTCACTGGGATTCATGATGGTTCCCTGCACATTACGAAAAGACGAACATGTATCTTAACAGGGTGTGTGATCACAACGGATGCCAATGCATGCTCAGCAACGTGCTCACATACTTGTCACAAGGTTGGTAATGACCTCTCCTGATAGGATATTCCATCCCTCCAGCACTGCAGTTGACAACTGCTGGATTATCGTTGGTGCATCTTGCTGCAATACGTCTCTTCAACCGATCCCATACACCATTCATGCGATTTAAATTAGGGGAACCGGCCAGTCTATTCGCCGAATATCATCTCATTGGTTCAAATGGCTCTGAGCACTATGGGACTTAATTTCTAAGGTCATCAGTCCCCTAGAATTTAGAACTACTTATACCTAACTAACCTAAGGACATCACACACATCTACGCCCGAGGCAGGAATCGAACCTGCGACCGTAGCGGTTGCGCGGTTCCAGACTGTAGCGCCTAGAACCGTTCCTCCACCCCGGCCGGCTTCATCTCATTCCGACACCTCCTCCACCTACACTGTTTGATGTGGTCACGCATTGTCATCCATCAAAATTAAGTCAGGGCCGAGTGCATCTCAAAAAGGACGCACATGGGGAAGGAGTAGATTGGCACTATAACGTTGACCAGAAAATGTATGGCGTTCAAAGATTTCGAGATCAGTACGCCCATGCCTACCCATACCATGGGGCCCACCGAAACGATCACGTTCAAAAATCAATCAAATCTTTTCGGACTCGCAACTGCAGTAGGTAGTTAAAATTCCACAAGCTTTCGATCGAGTTCTTCTCGGCCGTTGTCGAGTGGTAAGTGACTGCCGCGCCGCTGTGCCTTTGCCATTATACAGCCGCGATGGTGGCTCTGACGGCACTGAAGTTCTCTTCCTCGCAAAATACGTCAACATTTTCGTCTCGCACCCGTTGCGTTCGCTTCAACCTCGCGATGGCCTGGTACAGACTGTGCTGAGCTGCAAACCGCCGTTCTTACTGATAGCGTTTTGCGAGAAGAGACCACCATTCACGTCACAGCCAGTATCGCGGCTTTATACGAGTAACGGCGAGGCCACAACGACATGGCAGTCATTTACCACTTGGATATGTCTGAAGAGCGCTCGATCGAAAGCTTATGGGATTTAACTACCTGATGCAGCTGAAAGCCGGAGAAGATTTTATTAATTCGTATCACCTCGAGACCATTGATACATGTTCGACAATTTTCCTTGGTACATTACGTGCTGCTACCTTTTGCTATATGAGGACACATCTAACAATGAGACATCACAGTCGATGTTAGACTTCAAAATATAGTTGTGTTGCTTCGCATTAACCATTGTTAAGTAATCAAAGTACACAACAACAATAATACTAAAGTAAAATTTGCTTGAATGTCTGGCGTCCGAAGTGCGTTTTCTTATTCTGGTGCCTAGTCTTTAACAAGCTACCTACAGACAGCAGGGGAGAAATTTTGTAGCCCTAAAAATTTAACAAAAATTTAAAGCGTATTTTGTCAGCACTACTCCTTCAAATTATCTGATTATGTAGAAACAGTGCTTGAAAATTCATGTTACAGGCATGACGACTAACGTTGAGCAGCCTAAGCAGTCAGTACCTCTATTTTTACAACATTAGAAGAACTCGTTCTTTAGCAGTTGTCGGTGAAGTCATGTAAGTAAACATGAAGCAAACAGTATTAAGAGAAGAGGTATGAGTACTTAGAGTAGCTATGAAAGCAGTAGTTTTCTTTTCGAAATAGATGCTTTCATGCTGACTTTGCTGTGCTGACAGATAATTGTCTCTATTAATGTATATGTTGACACTCTCCACCTCCCTGAACGCTTTAACCCTCGATAGCGTATACAAAACACGGATGAATGAGGGAATGACTCTCACAGACCTACCATGCTAACACCTGATGTTGCAAGACAACCATAATATACCCACCATAAATTAATTATAATTACCATTAATAAATTAGAGGAAACTCTACAGATTATCGACGAGTATGTTTCAAGGCAAACGACTGCAGACTTCTTGCGTCAAATTTAGTCATATGTAAGATGGCAAGAACTATGCCCCTTACATGAAGTCATTAAATATCAACGAACTCACGTTGAGCGAACAGTAGCGCTGAACAAAAATGACTGACAAGGCACTATGCATCTTGTAGAGGGTAGAATATGGACGTATTGGAATAATTAATGTTGGGGTGACGGTTTTAAAGTAATTCACATGACGTGAAAACTTTATGGAAATGGATAGATTTACTGGAGGCTAGTTTATCCCAGGGAAGTATTCAGAGTTGACTGTGGCTGGGTGGCGGCACGCGGCTGGGGAGCGACGAAGGGCAGCGAAAATAGGCAGCTTAGGACGACTCAAACTCTGAGAAAGTGGTAACGGGGCGCGGCCTCCAGCTGAGTGACAGTGAGAGGGTGGTTGACTCCATGCAGATGTACCGGGAAGCAGACGGAGAACTTGTACACCTGTTAATAAATGTCCATTGGCCCGTTTTCAGTGAAACATGCGAGAAAGCCGCGCAAAGCTACGGTGGAGCAGTCAACAGAGTCCGAAATATGCATGTTCGTGACTATAGCAATTTCACGCTGAATTCACGGTCCGCAGAGTCTGAAGTAAATCAGGTGAAGAGCGACAGAATGAAACACGCCGGCCTCCGATGGGAACGTAGGACCAAGGAATTTGATGTACTCTCCTGGGAGTCAGAATTTCGGAAAAATTGGTTTTTTATGCAGATGCTAACCTTGATGTGTGGCCTGGGAGGAGTTAAATAGCAGAAGTTGAGAGGAAAGGAAATTTTGTGGGAATTTGTTCACTTCCCACAGCAGGCACTGGTCAGCACTGGGAAGCAACGCTTAAATAATGTGACTTTGGCTTAAGTAATTTTGCTGGAGGGGAAACTGAGGCAAAGAGCGGACTGGCAGAAGTCTCCGTAGAGGTCTTCCGTTCCCAGCTTGTCTAGAATACGGACGTGGAGTTCTTTACTCAGCTTGCCTGAGAGAGAGTGAGCATCTCTGCAGTTTATGGTTTAGCAAACGGAACGATTGAGCTTGGAGATAGAAAGTTTTCGTTCAGCTATGTACTGAGAAAGGTAGCTAGGAGTGAATAGACGAGCGCAGCCTTGCATCACCACGAGGCCGGCCGACGTTCGCACAACAACGCCGCCCCACCATGCTGAATTCGATGATATTGCGCCCGCTCCAGCTTGAGTTAGGCCACTGATTAATTTGTGGCAAAGTTTCCACGAGGGTTCCATGGGCCGTGTGTTGTAGAATTCTTCTCGCACTTCGCATTATGCCTGGGTCAGTCGACAGGAATTAATTTTGATTTATCGCGTTTTACTCCACATAAACGCAATTTATTCCCACTGCCTGTTAGGAGAGTCATGTAATGTGATGATTGAAGGCTATGAGTTAAAATAAATTTGTGCTAATCGACTGCATCTGTTTTCAATCAAGTAGTGGAAATCCCAAGTCACTTTCTTAATTAATTTTATGTTCATCATCTGCATCTGGTGTTCAATAGCTGAATATAACATCAATGTGCACCTCTTTTTGATTAAAAGGGCTCAATTCTGAATCAATTAATGTCACCACTGCCACCGCAGTTCAATCAGGAGTCAAAGGGCCTTATTACTTTTTTTTCGTTATCATATATTGCGGCAGTTTTGCATTCTCTGTTGATCTGTTAGTCAATTAGCTGGGGTGAACACACGCCAAAACCAGATAAGTGACGGGTGGGGTGTTACACATAAAATAACAAAAGAGAGAACAGAAGAAGCCAGTTTATATTCTACGTAGAAAGAATGACAGACACAGAATACAGGGTGAGTCACTAACTATTGCCACCAAGATTAACTACAAAATTATGATATGAACTGAAACGTTTGTGGGACAAATGTTGCATGGGACAATGGGGGCAATAACATGACGTTGGTTTTTTGTTGCTAGATGGCGTCGCTTCAGAGACATGGAAGTCATCTTTTTTTTTCTAGTGGGATGCTAAAGTGTGGTACTTATTTTCTGATAGCGGTTATCGAGACGAATCCAATAATGTGTAACAGTACGGTCTTTAAAGGCCAATGAAAGTCAAAAAGGTGGCATGAACGTCCATTTACAGAAGATTTTCGAATCTTCCTATCATGGACTGAGTGGTATTCCTTATCACATCGGCATTTATCGAAGCACGTGCTCCGACAATACCCTCTCGCGTATCTTCAGGTGTAGTTGGAACGTCTTTATAAGCAATTTCTTTTACGAATCCCCACAAGAAAAATCCAGAGGCGTCAAATCTGGCGAACGAGCTGGCCACGACACATCTCCTCCGCGTCCAGTCAAACGATCTGGGAATTGTCTCTGCAACTCATTTCTAGCCATCAGCGAAAAATATGCCGGACACCCATCGTGTTGATACCATATTCTGTTCCTTGTTCCTAAAGGTATTTCTTCCAATAACACACATAATGTTTCTTTCTGGAATGTGGTTTACTTCCTACCACTAAGATTTCTCTCGATGAAATAGGATCTACAATTCTGTCCTCCAGAATTTCACACCATACCTTCAACGGCCACTGTTTTTGGTGTGCATCTTGCCGCAGCCGACATGGATTTTCAGTTGCCCAATAATGCATGTTATACAGTTTAACATTTCCATAGTTCGTTTATGTAGCCACGTCAGTAAATCAAATCAAATTAATAAATGTGTGAACCCTCTGAATCTGAAGTTGAGCCTATCGGCAGAATTCAGTGCGACGCATACAATACGTACCAGTTAATTCTTGGTGGAGACTGATATGGGAAGGATGATATTTATGGCGATGCAGAACATGAACAATACTACTCTGGCTCATGCGAGAATCCCTTGCGATTTGACGCGAACGAACACAAGGATTTGGAAAAACAGTAACAGGAGTACCAATTTCCGTTTCCTCGTTAGTAACTTTCCTTTGCGTATGTATTTCCGATGTGTTAAAGTTCCAGTTGTTCTCAATTTATCATACACATATTTAAATGTACGACGTGTAAGGTGAGTACGTTGAGGATATCGTTCCGCGTATAAGTCTCTAGCTCTCACTGAATTTCGTTGGTATTCTCCGTAAATTAGAAGCATATCGACTTGTTCTTTGAAGGAATACATCATTCACATTCGCTTGATGCGACGATACTGGTCTTACCGTTCCTATTAGTGTTGTATTGCGAAACCGTCGAATGGTGTTTATATGTCAATGGCACGTTAGATGGATATTTACTATTTGCACGATAAACGAGAAAGAATTGTCCGATCATGTGCTTCGATAAGGGCCGAAGTGATAAGGAATACCACTCAATCCATCATAAGAAGATTGTAGCACTGCACTGATACCGATGGACATCACTTCGAATACCTTTTTGACCTTCGTTGACCTTCAAAGACCTTGCTGTCACACATCATTGGAATTGTCTTGATAGCCACTAACACAAAATAAGTACCAAACTGTAGCAACCCATTAAAAAAAAATGGCCTTCATATCTCTGACGCGACCCCACCTAGCAACAAAAAACCAACATCATATTATGGCCCCCGTTGTCCCATGCAACATTTGTCATACAAACTTTGCACTTACTATCATACTTTCGGAGTTGTTCTAGGTGGAAATAGTTAGTGACTCACCCTGTATACAAGGAATGTAGTACTAACGATGTTAGAAAACTACCATTGTTAAAAGCTTCTGCAATAACCAGTGTCAAGAAAATCGTGCAAAATAAAAGTCAAAGAAGTTATTTAATGATGAGCAGGCAAAATATATCGCCAACTGTAGAAAAATAACACCGGAGCATCAGCTACAGTTCGTCGACTTGCTGATACGAGCGCTTAAGAGGCACTTCCTTGAGTTACGGTGGGAACTTGTGAGGACAGCAGGTACCGTCGTCCAGGTGTTCATAGTAGAACTGTTGTCATCATATCGATGTATCTATATTTCTTCCAAGTATAGCACCATATATCTGCGATATTTTCTTCATAGATATATCGACATCGAAATGGCAATATCGATTGCCGATATTTTTATTTTATATTATATTTTTTCACAGTTTTCGATAAATATTTGAATTTGTTATTTTAAAATTGTTGTAGAATATAATTTTACTTAGTCTTGCTACTTTTAGAGCTTTCTTCACGTCTTTCTCTTTTATTGTGTGAAGCAAATATAGATGGCACAAAGAAGTAGTTCGATTGCACTGGCTGGTGGCGGTGTGAATGGAATAACAAGATATCCGATGTGAAGAAATAACACACCAGTTGTGTTAAAAAACAATTTTAATGCAACTAGTACTCTATTTCTTCACATCGGCATTCTTCAAAAATAGTTGCGGAAAATGGTGACGAAAAATATAAATGACAATATTGGTCTTTGTGATGTGTGGGGAAATTCTGACGTAATCGGCGCTCGGCGCTACCAACAGAAGGTGCAAAGTTTAACTTCACCACGCAATTTTGAAACTACAACTGTAGGTCGCTGGCGTTTGTAGAAATCATAAAACAGGGAGGTCGACATGAATTGTTCCGGAGAAATCCGCTATCTGACGAAACCGAACGACGGACCAATCGGACACTTTTTATTGTGCCACTTACCTGCAGGCACTATTGTTAGCAAAGTGGTTATCGCCAATGTTAGTAAAGTGGTTATCGCCAAGCGTGAACGTGCATCGTTTCCCTTTCAATTCTAGCTCGAAGGGATATAAGCAAGCTGCTAGCTTGTTGATGCAGATAATATCTAATAGTAAATCAATACTTAAATATACAGCTCTAAAATTGTCAGTATATTTGGATTGTGCTGCCGATATTCTATGTGGCTGGTATGTCGAAACTTTTCTGTCGATATATCGCTATATGGACAAGGTTTCCCGGCATAACGAGGGCCGATAACGACATTTTTTAAATATCGAAACATCCGATTCCCGATATTTTGAAAAATATCTACAATTCTAGTTCTTAGATTTCTGGTACGCGTTAGAACAGTTCCGCACTGCCCCCTGATTAACAAAATACATGTGTACGGTATTTTTTCCTTTGTTGTTATTTCATCCTCCCTCGCCTCATGTGGGCGGAGGAGGAAGGTGGAGCTGGCAGCGATACAAACAACCCACTATTTAGCCAGTAGAACTTAACACTAACTTAGACGCTAAAAACAAAACACAAAGAGACACATGTACTATGAATTTAAAATAATTGACATGGTCACATGGATGGAAGAAATATAAATAATATAATGCTATCTCTATAAACTGTTTAAAAACAGTAATAAAAATGTGGACAGACAGCATAGTTACTAGCACTGGAGAAACACTAAACACCTCAAAATTACTGGAAAAACAGTGACATGTTAACGAGCCCAGGGGAGTCGCTGCAGACGATGTTGTGCTGTTAGTGAAGGCACTCGCGTCGGTCGTCATACGTCACAATTTGATCTCTGCTGTTATTTCACGCGGTGTTGCTTGTCTATTAGCACCGACAATTCTACGCAAACGCCGCTGCGCTCGGTGGTTAAATGAAGGCCGCCGGCAACTGCATTCCCATTGGTGAGAGGTAATGACTGAAATTTGGTATTCTCGGCACAGTCTTGACAATGTGGATCTCGGAATACTGAATTCTCTTACGATTTCCGAAATGGTAATGTCCTATGCGTCTAGCTCGAACTACCATTCCGCCTTCAGAGTATGATAACTCCCATCGTGCAGCCATACCCACGTCGGAAACCTTTTCATATGAATCACTTGAGTACAAATGATAGCTCCGCGAACGCGCTGCCCTTTTATACCTTGTGTACGCGATACTACAGCCATTTGTATATGTGCATATCGCTATCCAATAACTTTTGTCACTTCATTGTATACTGGTTAGAGAGAAAGCTAACGCCTGAAGTGTTGAAGTTTTTTTGAATATCACAAAATGGAGATACACTTTAGTTATATTTCTATAACTTTTTTCGTTTTTAGGATCAAGCTGAGTTTTTGGGAAGGGAAAGTATAGTCGATGGTTCACATTATCCTGTATTGTGTACTATGCATGACAAAAAAAGAAAACAGTCTTTGTATTACAGCGTGAAAAAAGAAATTTAATACTACTGATTTGAGCAATGTTCCCCCTAGAGTACGAAAAAAAAAAAAAGAAAAGCAGAACGCAGCCACAGTTTTAATCGGCACTAAAAGCACTTTCCAGTTTCAAAAGTATCACGATTCAAAAGGAAGGAAGGATCAGATGTAATGAAGCAAAGCTAGTTGCGTGGGTGTTTGACAAATAAACATAGACATAGTTTCCTGTCGTATTATCAAGTAATCTGAAATCAGTTTTGACTTGTAAAAGTGATAAAAGTGCTCGCTCTGCAGAAACTCTCATTTTCCTTGGTGTTTCGGCAGGCGTTTGGAGTATCTTTTTTGCAATGTGTAGCGGGACCGGAGCAGAGAAATACTGCTCATCACAGAAAGCCTCGGTACAGAATAGGAAGTATATACGCACCATTCTGTGGCGTCGGTTTGTTTTCTGTTCCAAACAAAATTATTTTTAAAGCGGAGTTATACGTACACATTAAACAGAGTGGTCCTACATTACTCTAGAGTGATATTCGTTTTTCGATATGAGTTAACAGGGACAACAACCAGTGTTCCAACAATGACTTAGCAGCGATGCTGCATGGCGGTAGTACCGCATACCAGGGCATTATTCTTCGCATTCTAGTGTCCCTGTTAATACATACCGATCAAAGGAACATCGCACTAGATTAATTTGGAACTGCTCTATCGAATGGGCACGTAAAATCCCGCTTTAAAAACAATAAAAGACATGATGAGCTACATACAGAGTGTTTCGCTAACTGTGTTTGCCTCTGTAAGTTACGAAGTAATAGGCGACGTAAATATTTATTGCGGTTGGTAACCATAAGAAACGTTACACTGTCTGCGGAGCTATGAGCATAGTTTATTGTGTTATTATCCAAAGAGTTACAGCAAAAAGATACAATTTTTGAAATGGAACAATAGTTGTTTCTATCATGTACTGGAATCAGTAACACCAGCTGTGTATACGTCAATTTAAATTACGTTCCTATCACTTTTACTTTGGGAGCTACAACCCTTTAAAGTTTCAGGGGCAGATACCACAACACGCTGCGCATAACGCAATGCGCCTTCTACACTCCTGGAAATTGAAATAAGAACACCGTGAATTCATTGTCCCAGGAAGGGGAAACTTTATTGACACATTCCTGTGGTCAGATACATCACATGATCACACTGACAGAACCACAGGCACATAGACACAGGCAACAGAGCATGCACAATGTCGGCACTAGTACAGTGTATATCCACCTTTCGCAGCAATGCAGGCTGCTATTCTCCCATGGAGACGATCGTAGAGATGCTGGATGTAGTCCTGTGGAACGGCTTGCCATGCCATTTCCACCTGGCGCTTCAGTTGGACCAGCGTTCGTGCTGGACGTGCAGACCGCGTGAGACGACGCTTCATCCAGTCCCAAACATGCTCAATGGGGGACAGATCCGGAGATCTTGCTGGCCAGGGTAGTTGACTTACACCTTCTAGAGCACGTTGGGTGGCACGGGATACATGCGGACGTGCATTGTCCTGTTGGAACAGCAAGTTCCCTTGCCGGTCTAGGAATGGTAGAACGATGGGTTCGATGACGGTTTGGATGTACCGTGCACTATTCAGTGTCCCCTCGACGATCACCAGAGGTGTACGGCCAGTGTAGGAGATCGCTCCTCACACCATGATGCCGGGTGTTGGCCCTGTGTGCCTCGGTCGTATGCAGTCCTGATTGTGGCGCTCACCTGCACGGCGCCAAACACGCATACGACCATCATTGGCACCAAGGCAGAAGCGACTCTCATCGCTGAAGACGACACGTCTCCATTCGTCCCTCCATTCACGCCTGTCGCGACACCACTGGAGGCGGGCTGCACGATGTTAGGGCGTGAGCAGAAGACGGCCTAACGGTGTGCGGGACCGTAGCCCAGCTTCATGGAGACGGTTGCGAATGGTCCTCGCCGATAACCCAGGAGCAACAGTGTCCCTAATTTGCTGGGAAGTGGCGGTGCGGTCCCCTACGGCACTGCGTAGGATCCTACGGTTTTGGCGTGCATCCGTGCGTCGCTGCGGTCGGGTCCCAGGTCGACGGGCACGTGCACCTTCCGCCGACCACTGGCGACAACATCGATGTACTGTGGAAACCTCACGCCCCACGTGTTGAGCAATTCGGCGGTATGTCCACCCGGCCTCCCGCATGCCCACTATACGCCCTCGCTCAAAGTCCGTCAACTGCACATAGAGTTCACGTCGACGCTGTCGCGGCATGCTACCAGTGTTAAAGACTGCGATGGAGCTCCGTATGCCACGGCAAACTGGCCGACACTGACGGCGGCGGTGCACAAATGCTGCGCAGCTAACGCCATTCGATGGCCAACACCGCGGTTCCTGGTGTGTCCGCTGTGCCGTGCGTGTGATCATTGCTTGTACAGCCCTCTCGCAGTGTCCGGAGCAAGTATGGTGGGTCTGACACACCGGTGTCAATGTGTTCTTTTTTCCATTTCCAGGAGTGTATATTTGGTGCGGCTGAGTTGTAACGTCGCCGGTGTCACGGAGCGAGAAGCTTCCTCGATGCGCTGTTAGACTGCCGACTGTCGCCGCATACGGCCATATACACGACAGTTCGAGCCACACAAACGAACGGGGCTCAATATACCACAGTTACTGACATCGGATGAAGATGGCAAACACGAACAACCGGTACGTTGACATGTTGCTGATGCTCGGCGAGTGCCGACACGATGCCACTGAAGCAGCCATGGCGTACGCTGTGTAATATCCCAGGCGAAGAGCTCCGGCAGCCATTACGTTCTTACGTGCCGAACAAAGACTTCGGGAAACAGGCAGCTTGGTAATGCGCCGCAGTAACAGACGAAGGACTGCAAGAAGTGAGGAGACGGAGGTGTTTGTTTCAGCTGCAGTACACCACGATCCTCAATCAGCTTGCGAGCCGTTGCTGCAGTCGCTGTTGTCAGTCTCACATCTGTGTGGCGTATGGTACACGGCCACAGGTGTCACCTGTACCGCCTGTCACTGACCCAGGAGCTGCATGGGAACGATTTCCGTGCGAGAATTACATTCTGTAAATGGACCATGTGTAATTTCACGCTGGAGTCTTTACAATGTGTTATGTTCACTGATGAGTCCACGTTCACAAATTATGGTCCAGTGAATCGCCATAACGTGCACTACTGGGCCGCAGACAATCCTCGGTGGGTACGACCTGTCGAGTGACAACGTAGGTGGTCTATGAATGTATGGTGTGGAATCCTTGGGGACGAAATCATCGGTCCACACTACTTCCCAGGTGCACTAACAGGTGAGTTATATCGCGCGTTCGTAGTCGACAGTTTGGGTGGTCTCCTTGAACATGTGTGTCTACACGCGAGAGACCATCTGTGGATGCAGCACGATGGTCACCCAAGCCATTCTGCGCGTGCTGTTGTGGAAGAACTAAACACAGGTTTGCAGGAGGGTGGTTGGGGTGCCAGGGTCCTCATTCATGGCCCGCAAAGTCACCCGATTTAACACCATTAGATTTCTTTCTTTGGGGATATCTAAAGGATCGTGTTTATGTCACTGAACCCACATCCCCAGATGATCTAAAACGGCGCAAGGAGGACGCATGTTGCTCCGTGACACCGGCAATGTTACATCTCGTCGGCAGATCGTTTAGAAGGTGCATTGCATTGTGCATTCAGGAACATGGTTACACATTTGAACATGTCATTTAAATCAACTTCCCACCGGCAGAACATCCAACAGCGACCACACAGCCATGTAGGCTATTATGTACAGCGTGTGGTATTTGCCCCTGAAATTTTGAAGGGTTGTAGCTCCCAAAATAAAAGTGATAGGAATGTAATTTAAACTGACGTATATACTGCCGGTGTTACTGATTCCAGTGCATGATAGAAACAACTATTGTTCCATTTAAAAAATTGTATCTTTTTGCTGTAACTCCATGAATAATAACACAATAAACTACACTCCTGGAAATTGAAATAAGAACACCGTGAATTCATTGTCCCAGGAAGGGGAAACTTTATTGACACATTCCTGGGGTCAGATACATCACATGATCACACTGACAGAACCACAGGCACATAGACACAGGCAACAGAGCATGCACAATGTCGGCACTAGTACAGTGTATATCCACCTTTCGCAGCAATGCAGGCTACTATTCTCCCATGGAGACGATCGTAGAGATGCTGGATGTAGTCCTGTGGAACGGCTTGCCATGCCATTTCCACCTGGCGCCTCAGTTGGACCAGGGTTCGTGCTGGACGTGCAGACCGCGTGAGACGACGCTTCATCCAGTCCCAAACATGCTCAATGGGGGACAGATCCGGAGATCTTGCTGGCCAGGGTAGTTGACTTACACCTTCTAGAGCACATTGGGTGGCACGGGATACATGCGGACGTGCATTGTCCTGTTGGAACAGCAAGTTCCCTTGCCGGTCTAGGAATGGTAGAACGATGGGTTCGATGATGGTTTGGATGTACCGTGCACTATTCAGTGTCCCCTCGACGATCACCAGAGGTGTACGGCCAGTGTAGGAGATCGTTCCCCACACCATGATGCCGGGTGTTGGCCCTGTGTGCCTCGGTCGTATGCAGTCCTGATTGTGGCGCTCACCTGCACGGCGCCAAACACGCATACGACCATCATTGGCACCAAGGCAGAAGGGACTCTCATCGCTGAAGACGACACGTCTCCATTCGTCCCTCCATTCACGCCTGTCGCGACACCACTGGAGGCGGGCTGCACGATGTTAGGGCGTGAGCAGAAGACGGCCTAACGGTGTGCGGGACCGTAGCCCAGCTTCATGGAGACAGTTGCGAATGGTCCTCGCCGATACCCCAGGAGCAACAGTGTCCCTAATTTGCTGGGAAGTGGCGGTGCGGTCCCCTACGGCACTGCGTAGGATCCTACGGTGTTGGCGTACTGTGGAGACCTCACGCCCCACGTGTTGAGCAATTCGGCGGTACGTCCACCCGGCCTCCCGCATGCCCACTATACGCCTTCGCTCAAAGTCCGTCAACTGCACATACGGTTCACGTCCACGCTGTCGCGGCATGCTACCAGTGTTAAAGACTGCGATGGAGCTCCGTATGCCACAGCAAACTGGCTGACACTGACGGCGGCGGTGCACAAATGCTGCGCAGCTAGCGCCATTCGACGGCCTACACCGCGGTTCCTGGTGTGTCCGCTGTGCCGTGCGTGTGATCATTGCTTGTACAGCCCTCTCGCAGTGTCCGGAGCAAGTATGGTGGGTCTGACACACCGGTGTCAATGTGTTCTTTTCTCCATTTCCAGGAGTGTATGTTCATAGCTCCGCCTACAGTGTAACGTTTCACATGCGGAATAGGAGGGTGGTGGTGGTGGGGGGGAGTCACAGTAGGCGCAAAAGAACATGTTAATATCATTATTGTATAATTACACGCTGCTGAACAGTCACTGGAGGCATTCATATCCATTAAATATCTAGTAGTATGCGTACGGGGCGATTTAAAATAGAACAACCATATCAAACTTGTAGCAGCTAAAGCATGTGCCCGGCAGATTCATTAGATGTGTTTCCCACGATGGAAAAGCTTACAGATTCCTCGTTCGACCCAAATTTGAATATTACCCGTCAATCTGGGACCCATAACAGACAAAACTGATAGAGGAAATATAGAAGATCCGAAGAAAAGCAGCGAGTTTGGTCACAGGTTCTTTTGGTGAGGGTGGAATCGTCACGGAGATACTCAGCCAACCCCAGTAGTAGACGCTGTAAGAGAGGCATTGTGCATCGTGGCTCGTTTTTCTGTTAAAATTCCGAGAGTGTACGTTCATAGAAGAGTCGACCACGGTATTGCTTCATGCAACTTATATGTCGCGAAAAGATCATGAAGGTAAAATTATAGGAGTTCGAGGCCTGAACAAGGAAGGAGAAGCAACAGTAAGGTGGTTTGCAGAGTATATAGAGCGCTCAGAAACATTCTGAAAAGTCTGTAAGGCTGTTGCGAGGTAGGTTGTCCTGACAAATGATTGTTAAGGAAAAATTCGATATGTTCCTCGGTTTCTGAGTTAACACCGAGGGTAGACAGCGAGGTCACTGCGCGTGCAAATTTGAACGGCCCGCCAGAGACGATGTAGCCAAACATGTTCTCCGTTTGGGTTCCTAAAACCGAACAAGAGAGCGATACAAAAATTGGATATGGAACTATAGTAGGGATGGAACACGAGCCAAAGTCTGAGCAATCTCGTGCGCTATCATCTGCGCTGTGAGAACAATTGACACTAACTGTAGTTGGCCGTCGCTTGAATCTCCGCGCGCAGTGCTAATTAACTCGGCACCGCCGCAAGTACCGAAAGTTTTTCGTAACAATTATTTCTCAGCACAACCTACCCTGCAACACCCTTACAAGTTTCTCAGACCGTTTCTGACCACCCTGCAGATGTAAGCATACCTTGGAATTTTTCGCTACGGGTGCTCTACGAGTCAGTTTTCCTTTTCAGAGGCCACAGGCCCTCGCGTGGAAGACGTGGACGTGAAAACTGTAGCGGTGACGTTGTTGAGCTGTGGAGGAAGAAAGCAAATAATTGGACCACGGCGAATAAAGTTAAAGGGAAACCTAGAGCTTTTTCTTGATTTTTTGATACGAGTTCAGCATTTTACAAAGACAGAGCAAGAACGAATATCCTGTTCGTCTTTTCAAAGCACTTGACTGGTATTTGCAAGAGCTGGTTTCATACGTTGCAGTGGCATTCGGAAGAAATGACTTCAAATCCGCGTCCAGTCGTTTACATGATTTATCGTCTCTTTCAATGAACGGTTCAAGATACCGAAACGAGGTTTCTCGCAGACGTGGGTAATAGGGCCTACTCCTAATTCTTAACCGATACACCGAAGCAAATATTATTTCAATGGAGAGATATAATTTATTTAATACCATTCGAAAACTGTTGATAAGACGTCAATAGTGCGGTAACGGTTATAATCTTAACGTATAAATTGAGCTCGTCATCGTTGTTGTTGTGGTCTTCAGTCCTGAGGCTGGTTTGATGCAGCTCTCCATGCTATCTTGTGCAAGCTTCTTCATCTCCCAGTACTTACTGCAACCCACATCCTTGTGAATCTGCTTAGTGTATTCATCTCTTGGTCTCCTTCTACGATTTTTACCCTCCACGCTGCCCTTCAATGCTCAATTTGTGTCCTACTAACCGGTCCCCTCTTTTTGTCATGTTCTGCCACATACTCCTCTTCTCCCCAATTCTATTCCATATCTTCTCATTAGTTACGTGATCTACCCAACTAATCTTCAGCATTCTTCTGTAGCACCACATTTCGAAAGCTTCTATTCTCTTTTCATCCAAACTTCGTGACACTTAAATCTATACTCGACGTTAACAAATTTCTCTACTTCAGAAACGCTTTCCTTGCCATTGCCAGTCTACATTTTATATCTTCTCTACTTCGACCGTCATCAGTTATTTTGCTCCCCAAATAGCAAACCTCCTTTACTACTTTAAGTGTCTCATTTCCTAACCTAATTCCCTCAGCATCACCCGTCTTAATTCGACTACATTCCATTATCCTCGTTTCGCTTTTGTTTATGTTCATCTTATATCCTCCTTAATCCTCCTTACAAGACACTGTCCATTCCGCTCAACTGCTCTTCCAAGTCCTTTGTTGTCTCTGACAGAATTACAATGTCATCGGCGAACGTCAAAGTTTTATTTCTTCTCCATGGACTTTTTTCTTTTGTTTCCTTTACTGCTTGCTCAATATACAGATTGAATAACATCGGGGAGAAGCTACAACCCTGTCTCACTCCCTTCCCAACCACTGCTTCCCTTTCATGTCCCTCGACTCTTGTAACTGCCACCTGGTTTCTGTACAAATTGTAAAGAGCCTTTCGCTCCCTGTATTTTACCCCTGCCACCTTTAGAGTTTGAAAGAGAGTATTCCAGTCAACATTGTCAAATGCTTTCTCTAAGTCTACAAATGCTAGAAACGTAAGTTCGCCTTTCCTTAATCTATTTTCTAAGATAAGTCGTAAGGTCAGTATTGCCTCAGGTGTTCCAACATTTCTACGGAATCCAAACTGATCTTCACCGAGGTCGGCTTTTAATAGTTTTTCCATTCGTCTGTAAAGAAGTCGCGTTAGTATTTTGCAGCTGTGACTTATTAAACTGATAGTTTGGTAATTTTCACATCTGTCAACACCTGTTTTCTTTGGGATTGGAATTATTATATTCTTCTTGAAGTCTGAGGGTATTTCTCCTGTCTCATACATCTTGCTTGCCAGATGGCAGAGTTTTGTCAGGATTGGCTCTCCTAAGGCAGTCAGTAGTTCTAATGGAATGTTGTCTACACCCAGGGCCTTGTTTCGACTCAGGTCTTTCAGTCTGTCAAACTCTTCACGCAGTATCGTATCTCTCATTTCATCTTCATCTACATTCTCTTCCATTTCAATAATATTGTCCTCAAGTACATCACCCTTGTATAGGCCCTCTACATACTCCTTCCAACTTTCTGCTTTCCCTTCTTTGCTTAGAACTGGGTTTCCATCTGAGCTCTTGATTTTCATACAAGTGGTTCTCTTTTCTCCAAAGGTCTCTTTAATTTTCCTGTAGGCAGGAGTGATAAGACTCTACTTTCTTACATTTGTCCTCTAGTCATCCCTGCTTAGCCATTTTGCACTTCCTGTCGATCTCATTTTTGAGACGTCTTTATTCCTTTTTGCCTACTTCATTTACTGCATTTTTATATTTTCTCCTTTCGTCAATTAAATTCAATATTTCTTCTGTTACCCAAGGATTTCTACTAGCCCTCGTCTTTTTACCTACTTGATCCTCTGCTGCCTTCACTACTTTATCGCTCAGAGCTACCTATTCTTCTCCTACTGTACTTCTTTCCCCCATTCCTGTCAATTGTTCCCTTATGCTCTCCCTGAAACTCTGTACAACCTCTGGTTCTTTCAGTTTATCCAGGTCCCATCTCCTTAAATTTCCACCTTTTTGCAGTTTCTTCCGTTTTATCTACAGTTCATAACCAGTAGATTGTGATCAGAGTCCACATCTGCCCCTGGAAATGTCTTACAAATTAAAACCTGGTTCCTAAATCTCTGTCTTACCATTATATAATCTATCTGATACCTTCTAGTGTCTACAGGATTCTTCCATGTATAAAACCTTCTTTCATGATTCTTGAACCAAGCTCGTCATATCCGCACTTAAAAACCTAGGTTATCTTCTTCGCGTTGAGTGTATGTAAGTGAATTGTGGGCGCCACAAAGGTTTAAAGTCACAAAAAATTGTGTAAAACGGATGCTTTTCGTTTTAAGCATCTTCAGTTACACGAAACGGAGGAATGAAACAGCGTCTAATGGCAGCCTGCCAACGGTCTTCTCGCTGAGTTGTAATTTTGCTTAATTGCCTGGGAACCTTAACTGCGGTTTCCCGTGTGGAGTGGGCTAACAGTTCCAGTTTGACTCCTTTGCAACCCTGTTTCCAACAACTCAATAGAGAACAAGCGATCGATCGCCTCGAGGCGCTACCGCTGCCTGTACGACAGCAGGTGTCTCACTCGACAGACTTCACTAAAACGATAACAGATTGATAGTAATCTCATTTATCGAACATAAGCTCCGCCCAGTGGCAGTATGTAAGTCTTGCCGGCACAGCAGAAGAGGTTTCATTGTATTCCTTTGCTCAGTCTTTATTTTTAGTTGTTTTCGGAGAACATACGAGAATATTCAATAACATTGTAAAAACAAACGCTCAAAATAGATGTAAAAATTTTTGCTGTTTCACGCGTTAAAATACTCTGTAATGCTGAAAAATACTCGTAACTGCTCTTAAATCCACTTAAGTATTCGACAATACCATAATGTGAAATAAAATTCTCTATTTGTTTATGAGCAGTATTCGGATCCAAATGATTCCAACTGAAATTAACGTATATTGAAGTGCATATTAAGAGCGGTGTGTTTCTGTGATAGTTGTAATCCTTCTCTTCTTTGTTGAATAATTATATCACTATTTGTTTACCAAAAGTCCACAATTCCAACGAAAATTTCATTCACTAGCTTCAGCTGCAATGAATCGACGTTCATGTTCTCCAGCTCGTGTTCTGTCGGCTCGAGTCACAGTTATCCTCATCAGGCAGAATTTGATCTAGTGCTGCTTTCCGCAACGTCGATCGGCTCCCTGTGTACGTTGCCAATGAAATACATTACCAATGGAATACACTTGAAAAATTTTAAAGATTCGTTTGAGTATAATTACAATGGTCCCACTCTACGACAGACATTCCTTTGATCGAAAACAGAGGACTGAACTAAAGTTCTTCACTGATCATGGACATAGTAATCGGAAGTAAGTACTGTACGCTCTCACTCTACCTTTTACATCCTGTGCAGACCACTGTGAATTGTAGGGCAGAGGTTCCCACTGTACCAGTTATTACTAGTTCAATTCACAAGCCGGAAGAATGATTGTTTATACGCCTCTCCGTGCGCTGCAAATAATCTAATTTTGCCCTCACGACCCCTAAGAGAATAATTTAAAGAAAATGTTTGACCCTGGATTTTTTTCCGGTCACGTAATGAAATAATTCTGATGGAGGCATTTTTAAATCTACCGTATCTGCCTGTAGATGAGCAGACACGCTCACAAAATACGTTGTGGATGGGTTTAAGAATTGACAGGTGTAAATAACTTCCATACCAATACCGTCGCTGTCTTGTAAATTATATAGGCCAATAAGTGTGGTACAAATAACTTTTACTTATTTGTACACAATATCCACAAATTAGCTTTACAACTTAAGACTTTAACAACATTAAAATTATGCTAGATATTAATAAATGGTTTTCATCATGTGATAACTTAAAAGTTTTTTTACGTTCCCGGTGACGCAGTTCTGATGCAAAATTCATCTTGGAAAACAGATCAAATGAGGACGTCACAGGGGAAAGCTCAGCGTGTAGCTTGGTCCGTACAGACGATGTCCGATGCCCAAGTGCAACAAAACTTTCGAACATGGTAAACATGGTATGGAAGGCAACCAAGTAAGTCATGGATTACTAAGAGAATTAAGATAACGTGTAAGAGGAACAGGGAAATATATGGACAGGCCAGAATAAGTCAGGATCCGACGTTACTTGTTTACTACAAAAGATACTGTAATATTTTAAGGAAAGTCATAAAGAAGTCGAGAAGCTTATGTGTTCGGACAGAAATTAATAACGCGGATAATATGATTAAAACTATATGGAATATTGTCAAACGGGAGATGGGACAGCTTGACAGTGCACAGCATACCATAGCAATAAAGCTAAATAATGATGTTGTGAGTGATAATTCACAAGTTGCAGGTATTTTTAACAATCAGTTTCTGAACGTAGCAACAAAAATAGGGTTAAAGGGAAGAAGCAAAAAAATATGTTAAAAATGTCATTTCCCATTACTTTAGGCCTTTAGAAATAGCGCCAACATCCCCCACTGAAATTAAGGGAATTATAAACACACTAAAAAACAAGAGCTCATATGGTCTTGATGGAGTCTCTAACAGAATTTTGAAGTGTTGTTCTAATTTAATAAGTGGAGTTCTTAGCGAAATATTTAATGCTTCGCTAGCACAGGGAATTTTTCCAGATAAATTGAAATACGCAATTGTCAAACCTCTTCATAAGAAAGGGGCAAGAGTGACTTAAATAATTATATATTAATCTTATTGCTGACTCCATTTTCTAAAATATTCGATAAAGTTATGTATTCAAGAGTAGCCTCACATTTCAGTGAAAAGAATTTATTCAGCATGTCACAGTTCGCATTCCGGAAGGGTTACTCGACTGAGAATGCTATCTACACATTTACCCATCAAATAGCACAAGCCCTAAATAACAAATTACCGCCAGTTGGTATTTTTTGTGATCTCTCCAAGGCATTTGACCATTTCACTGTGTGGATCATGTCTCACTCAGAAAAACTCAGGTTATATGGAATTGAAAGCTGTACACACAGCTGGTTTAAATCATACTTAATGAACGGAAAGCAAAAAGTTGTGCTGAATAGCACAAATAATGTTGTGAGGGTGGTAAGTTCTAGTGAACGGGGAGTTATTACAAAGGGAGTCCCACAAGGTTCAATTGTATGTCCTCTGTTGTTCCTTATTCGTGTGAATGACCTCCCACTTAACGTTCAGCAAGAGGAACTAGTAGTTCTTGCAGATGACACGAGTGTTATAATAAATCCTATTCCAGAAAAAGCAGCCGAAGATATTGTTAAGCATATCTTTCAAAGAATTATTAAGTGGTTCTCAGCAAATGGGCTCTCCCTTAATTTTGAAAAAAACTCACTATATCCAGTTTTGTACACCGAATGGAGTCATACTGTCAATTGATGTAGCATACGAACAAGGCTTAGTTAACAGAGTAGATTTCTCCAAATTTTAGGGTGTTCACATTTATGACAACTTGAACTGGAAGAAGCATATTACTGAGCTTCTCAACAACTAAGTTCAGCTTCTTTCGCTCTTCGTATAATTGCTAGTCTTGGTAATAAACAGATCAGCCTCCTAACGTACTTTGCGCATTTCCATTCAATAGTATCTTATGGAATAGTTTTCTGGGGTAACTCACCAATTAGACATAAAGTATTGATTGCACAAAAGAGAACAGTGAGAATAATTAGTGGTATTCACCCAAGGAGTCATGTAGGCACCTTTTCAAGGAGATAGATATTTTAACTGCACCATCAGAGTACACAAATTCCATAATGAAATTCGTTACAAATAATCCATCTCAGTTCATACGTACAATACTGGAGGGGAAAATGATCTTTCCTATCCGTTATTGAAGCTGTCAGTTGCTCAAAAAGGAGTACATTATTGAGCAACAAAACTCTTTGATCATTTTCCCAACAACATAAAGTGTCTGGCAGGTGGCAGACCAAGTTTTAAATCTAGCTTAAGATCATTTATTTTGGACAACTCCTTCTACTCCATTGACGAGTTTCTGTTTCAGAAATGGTAAAAAAATGTAGCTCTAAATGTAGTTGCATGTATAGAACTAAAAACTTCAGTAATATTAATATTAGCACTATTCATGTGTGCACTTAGGTCTTGTAATCTGACTTGTTCCACATCATATCACTAAAACTAAAACTAAACACCGTTCCGATCAACTATTCGGGCCTGTCATACGTTATTTGTGGGAACAGGTAGTGTTATCAAAAAAAGAGAGCGGGTTGCTCATCTGTTTCAGGGGCCAACGTGGACAAGGTGCGGCTGGAGTTTGCAACAAGTTCGACAAAATCGGTGCGTAAGGCAGCCAGAGAGTTGGAAATGAGACGATTAGCAGTACACAATGTCTTGAATAAGAGGTTACGGCTATATACCACAAGGGTGCAGCTGTTTCAGGTATTAAATCCTACGGACAAACGCCAACGCGAAGTGTTTGCAACGGATATGCTAAGCGAGACTGCCGCAAACAATGACTTTTTGGAAACGATTTGTTTCTCCGATGAGGCAACGTATCATGAAGAACTGAATAGTCATGAAGCTCATATACGGGGCTCGCAGCATCCACATGTTGCACGTGAAATGGAAAGATACGGTCCCAAGGTCAATGTTTGGTGCGGAGTGATGCACAGTAGCATCGTTGGTTCTTCCTTTTTCATCGAGTCTTCCGTCAACAGTGGTGTTTACCTGGACATACTACAAGAGTTTGCTGTGCCATAATTGGAACACCTGCAACCTGATGTCGTATTCCCGCAGGATGAGGCACCACCCCACATGTTCCTAAATGTCCGTCAATTTCTAGATGAAAAATGTCTGGGTGGGTGGATTGGGCGAGATGGTCCAAGCCGATGGCCGCCACGATCAACTGACCTCACAACGCTAATCTTCATCTTATAGTGTTTTGGTGAAGGCATGGTGCACCGAACCAAGGTTATGGTCCTACAGGACTTAAAGGCACGCATTCGAATTGCCTTTGAATATGCCACCGCTGAGATCTTGAATCTTACGTGGAGACGACTATACATAATCCGTGATACTACGGGTGCATGATTTGATGTGCATGGGCGACGAAACAAAATTTTATGAGCTATGACAGGATGAAAACCATTTGTTAATATCTGGTATAATTTTAAACGTATTAAAGTCTTGTAAAGATAATTCCACCACCTTCATCTAAACTCATTATCCTCTGGCTGGGTGTAAGAGAGAGCTTAAAGGACCTGTTTTCGCCAGGCGCAATAAATAAATAGATATTTACGTGAACTCTGCTATCTCTGCTGCTTTCAGCATGCCGCGTTCTAACCTCTTCAACAGAGAGTGACGATTTCTTTTCATCGTCTTTCTCTTTTGCCTTAATCTCGTAGCTACACAGGTTGGTATGGTTATTATCGGAAGCGGTGTGCTAACACAGTGGGTAAACTTATGAATCCTTTTGTAATTTATAATAGCGTGCCACATGCATCATTCCAAAAATCAAATGTTCAAATGTGTGTGAAATCTTATGGGACTTAACTGCTAAGGTCATCAGTCCCTAAGCTTACACACTACTTAACCTAAATTATCCTAAGGACAAACACACACACACCCATGCCCGAGGGAGGACTCGAACCTCCACCGGGACCAGCCGCCATCATTCCAAGTTCTCTCGACTCTCGACCTTTTATCTTCTTCATATCTACGTACCGTGTGCAATGGCAACGTAAGTGAGCCTGTCTAACGATAGACTTCCAGCTCTCAGTGTTGTTTTCGGAAAGTGCGCGTGACAGAAGATAGAAATTCGTCTAGGTCAGGGCTTGGCAAACTGTGTTCCGCGGAATGCTGGTGTTCTGCTGGAATTGATTAAGAGCTCCACGGAAAACTATTAATAACATTTCCCGACGTTTTGACAATACTAACTTTTTTTAAATTTTATTATGTATTCTGTGTTATTATCTGCGATTTAAAATTTAATTAATTGCTGAATAAAATCCACTTGTCTCATTTTTTAAAATTAGTAACCTTTAAAATAAACAAGGTGTTCCATCAAAGTACCAGTGTTCTCAAAGCGTTCCAACAAATAAAAGTTTGGGAACCCCTCATCTAGATGAACGAGACTCTCTTCAAAACAACCAAAGAACGGAAAATACACTACTGTTAGAGCTATTCAAGCAATTTTTTCTGACGGGATCACCACTTTACAATGCAGTCGTTTTTTCTTGTGTGCGAGGTCATAGGACCGTTTGAGGTGAACGTATCAGGACGCACAGCCGTGGACCTTAGAACAATTTGGATCCAGCGCCAATTCGCATAACGCTGAGGCTATTACAGAGGATGAACACTTGCAATGTTTTTGTTTCGTGAACTGTTTAGTTACCGAAACGAGGTTTTCGGCATATGAGAGAGAGGCAAGTAATTTCGTTGCTTGTTTAATCCACTTAACACTCTTATAAACTGAGGTACTAGAGCGAGTATTGTTATTAAAATAAAACGGCTTTAATAATCGCTTAAGCTTGTTGACTTTAGCTTTGAAATTTTTCACAGAAGTGTCTAAGAAATGAGCTATAACTGAAAGGCAAGTGTTGCTCTTCGTATGCAGCAAAGCGAGATGGTTACGCTAGTAACAGTAAGTGTAACCCCCTTGATCTTCATATAACAAAGACACAGCGTTATCTACCACTGTCGTAACAGCAACTATAACTTTTAGCATATCAGAAAGAGTTAAGCGAACATCTTTCGTAGAAACCAGTAAATATTGCAAAGGCTTGATAGAACAACAGATCCCGCAATGAGACACTCACCTGGCAGTGTTTACACCGCAACAGACCATTTCGGCGTTTCAAATGTTCAAAAAAATGGCTCTGAGCAGTATGCGACTTAACTTCTGAGATCATCAGTCGCCTAGAACTTAGGTTAGTTTGGTTTAATTAGTTCTAAGGACATCACACACATCCATGCCCGAGGCAGGATTCGAACCTGCGACCGTAGCGGTCGCGCGGTTCCAGACTGCAGCGCCTAGAACCGCACGGCCACTCCGGCCGTCTTCAAATGTTCAAATGTGTGTGAATTCCTAAGGGACCAAACTGTTTAGGTTATCGATCCCTAGACTTACACACTACTTAAACTAACTTATGCTAAGAACAACGCACACACCCATGCCCGAGGGAGGACTTGAACCTTCAGCGAGAGGGTTCGGCATTTCGGCCGGCTTGCATTTCAATGTTATTTCATTTCTCGATTATTTTTTTGGGAGTATTTTGAAGAGCTTCCTAGCGTCATCGAAAACTTACATCGTTCCATTTTTTTTAAGTGTCTGCTTCAATATATCGGTTAATATGAGAATTAATTGTGTTAACATACAATAAATTTCGCGCTGCTCTGTGTGACATCACATGTCGAAAACCTCGTATCCCTATCTTGAATGTTTTACGAAATAAAATAGGTCCCAGTTTTAGATGATTCGTCCTGTATCCACACCTGGTGTCTCAGACGTTTAGTATCGATATGATACAAAACGGTAGAGGGCTCTAAGCTAAGTTCTTTGATATAGTAAAATATGGTGGGCAATGGATGCTAAGACTTTTATTGACATATTAATGTTACACACCATAACAACAACTTGAGCTACTAGCAACTGTCCGAAGAGCAAATAACCCATTGATATAACTAAACTCCGGTTTCAAAATCATTTAGTCCAACCACTCGCATACAGTACCTCTGGTTATGTATGATAAGAGTGTAATTTTCAACTTCATCAGTGCTTTCCGACTTGTATCAGTTGAAATGCGCGTTTCATAGGAGAGTGACAATTGCTTATTGATGGATGCTCTCCCACACGACCCACTTCCACCTCCTGAAATTCTATTGTGAGAACATTACTGTGCCAGCAAACTGGGCCAGCTCTGTCGCTTGAACGACCCTCTCGGACAAAATGGCACCGAATTGACTTCACCTCCGAGAGACACCACTGACAACCAGAACCCCCCCCCCCCCCCCTCCCCCCTGCTGGCGCTAATATTCAACTACTGCCTTGAAACAAACACCATCCCATCGGCGTGGAACTGCAAAAAGACTGTTATGATCCCTAAAACAAATAAACCAAAGACAGACCAAAAATCCCCCCATCACTAAGAGGCGTACCAAGAAAGAAACTCGAAAGCAAACAGCCAGACAAACAAAATTCCGGCAACCAGCGTCGATTACGACCAACCAACCAGCCTGGCCTCAGAAAACATAATTCGACAAATACTCCATAGTACGACAAACATCTGACAATACTAACGTAATCAACTCAGGACACAGCCCGCTCGCTTTCTTTCTATACATGGAATGAAAGTTTGGGAAAATAAGACGTAACGGACTATTCTACAAACTAATAGACATCGGACTAGCCCCCTCCCCCCCTCCCCAAAACCGCACAACTAATAAGAATTCAACTACTTAAAAGACAATGGGCAGTCTATGTCGATGAGGCAGTATTCCAACGCACTCCCTCTTCCTTCACAACCCTCTAATCAGGAGTCGCGCAGGGAAGTAATCTCACCCCTTCTCTGTTCACTGCGCGTCATGGACGTCCCTGAAACCACCTCATACATTGAAAATGTACAACTTGACGCTGACGGCATTGCCTAGTGATGCTCAGGAGCCACACCTCACACCAGACATACGGAAAGACACCTAAACAGACCACAAGCATGGATGGAAAAGAGGAGAAGTAAATCAAACCCTGACAAAACACAGGTAATCATATTCCGACAATGAAGCAAATCACAAAAGCAAAACCCGACTGACATTAGAATCTCTATTTGCAACACAACATTGTGCCTAGCAGACGGAATAAATTTGTGGGTGCACCTCTACAAATATTTAAACTACAACACCCACGTTAGGTAGACAATAGAGAAAACCAGGAAAAGGCAAAAACCAGACAAGTCCAGGGATAATTCCACGGATGCAGCGACAACACAGCAATACAAACATATAAAACATTTTCCCGCCTCATAATGGATTGTGCTACAGCCCCCTTTGTGGGAATGAAAAAAACCACCCATTGCCAAACTATACAAGACAGTGTGACGACTTGTCAGAAGCATTCTAAAGCTACACTACTGAACACAACAAAGTGTATGAAATAATAGACAAAAAGCCAAGCCATGCAAGACTCGCTTAATTCAGGGCCAGTTACGGCAAACACATAGTAATACACAGATCAGACTTGACAACTCATAACAACGCTACTTCGACGTGCCTCAAAGACAACATTTAAGTACATGCACCCGCCAAGAATCATGGGACAGAACACAGAAACTGTTTGCATACGTTATGAACGAACTCGACCACAAATTCAAAATACAAACAATGGTAAACATAACTCTAGCCCCTTCATACTTTCTGAAACTTACTCCTTACAAAGAATAGTACAACGCAAACAGACATAAGGAAATATACATAAATGTGTACATACATGTAAAATAGAACTAAGGACGCAAACTGTAACAAGAAAATGTACCAAACATACTAACAAAAAACTATCCAAGAATTGTCAGATAGATTTAAAATAACGATGTAGCCCAAAATTGGAGATAAGTGATAAGTGTAAACCAGTATGATAAAAACCAAAAAATTGTAATCAGCAGTAGCTAGAAATAAGCTTGTTTTAAGTTCAAATAAGAAATATGGTCAACATTTTAATAGGAAGTCTTTTCTGAAGGTATTTGTCTAGAGTGTAGCCTTGTATAAAAGCGAAATGTGGACGTTAAACAGCAGAAGAGAACAGAAGCTTTTGAAATATGATGCTATAGAAGAATGCTGAAGATTACGTGGGTAAATCATACAACCAATGAGGAGGTACAGAATACAGTAGGGGAAAAAAAAGTTGTGGCATAACTTCACTAAAATAAGAGATCGATTGAAAGGACACAGTCTGAGATATCCATGGTCACTAATGTAGTACTAGAAAGAAGAAAATTTGTAGAGGGAGACTAAGAGATGAGTACAGCAAGCAGGTTGTAGGTTGTAATTGTTATTTCGGATTTGAAGAGGCTGGGGTGTAAAGTTAGTTCGTCTCCACGTGGTGCACCCTGGGTAACGCTAAATGAACTAACACAACTGGCGGCAGAGCGAACGAAGAATTCCAGCCCCACATCACAGTGAAACAGAACGACAGACAAAGCGCTATGCAAGACACATACAACGGTCCTTTTAAGGACCAACTGACAGAGGATCTCAGACCATGCATCCGAATCTGCCATTTCAACATTGAGAGCATAAGCAGAGCAAAATGTCAAGTATTGCAGAGAATTTTACACGATAACGACATTGACCTGGTAGCCATACAGGAAACTCATGCTGAAAATAGAGTCCAACTTGAAGCTAGAGGAAGGATACTGGGATATGATCTACTTGGAGCCACGTATGACAGACACTATGGCGTTGCGACATATGTGCGTGAAGACATAGAGGACGCCTTTCTAGTTGAAGCCTCCATTGCAAATGATATCCATGAAGTTGTCCTCAAAATAGGAGAAGTTACAGTAACTAACATCTATAAACCTCCTGCTACTACATGGCCAGCTGAAGTGATAAAGATCCACCCTCACCCAAGCGTATACGTTGGGGACTATAATAGTCACCACTAAATGTGGAAATATAGGACAAATGATAGCAATGGAGACATGCTGGTCGATTGGTCCGAGGAACAAAATACATATCTGGTCTTTGATGCCAAGGACCGAGGGACATTCAGATCAGCCGCATGGAACTGCGACTATAACCAGGATCTGGGCTTTGTTTCGAGGGATACAAACGATAAACCACTGACAGCCTCTAGAAGGGTCCTGACGGACTTCCCTCATAGCCAGCACCGCCCTGTGCTTATTAATATCGGTATATCCATCCCGATAATAAGGTCTTATTCTCGACCAAGGTGGAATTTCACAAAAGCTGACTGGACAAAATTCTCTGTACAACTTGATTATACCTTGAGCTGCATCCCTCCAACCAGAAAGAGCTATGAGAGGTTTGTGGGAGCGGTCATTAGCTCTGCGAAAACAGCGATCCCAAGAGGGTGCCGCAAAAAATACATTCCCGGTTGGACAGGGATTTGCCGGCCGCGGTGGTCTCGCGGTTCTAGGCGCGCAGTCCGGAACCGTGCGACTGCTACGGTCGCAGGTTCGAATCCTGCCTCGGGCATGGATGTGTGTGATGTCCTTAGGTTAGTTAGGTTTAAGTAGTTCTAAGTTCTAGGTGACTACTGACCACAGCAGTTTAGTCCCATAGTGTTCAGAGCCATTTGAACCATTTGGACAGGGATATGCGATGATCTGTACGCAGAGTTCCTCAAGAATGGGGACCGGGAAATAGCGGACGAACTATTACACAACATGGACTTTATTAGACGGCAAAAATGGGAGAATACTGTTGAAAATCTAGACTTTTCAAAATCAAGCCGACAAGCCTGGTCCCCACTGCGTAAACTTGGAGGCGCAAATCCACCTGAACATAGAAAGGACGAAATATCTCCCAACAAGGTTGCATCCCGAATAGTTTCTGCGTCTAGAGCCCCACGAAATAGAAAGCACACAACAAAAGTGAAGAAAGACTTAAAAACATTAAAAAGGACCCGTGCAATGGACTCAGAATATTCATCAGATATTCGCATCGAGGAGGTTACCAATGCCCTGAAGAAGGTTAAATCAGGCAAAGCTCCGGGTTTCGATGGTATCCACCCTGAGTTCCTAATACATGTCGGAGCCTACACAAAACAATGGCTGGCTAAGTTCTTTACGGACATTCTTCAAGTGGGTAACATTCCTCCCTCACTTAAACGAGCAAAGATCATCGCAGTCCTGAAACCTGGTAAACCAGGCGATAGACCACAGAGAGTTACCGCCCCATTTCCCTTCTCAGTATGGTCTATAAATTACTAGAAAGACTGCTCCTCAACAGAATAGGCCACACTATACTAAAAAAAAAATCCCTATCGAACAAACAGGATTCCGTCCCTACGCTGCTGTACAGATCAAGTCCTATCACTGACAACATATATAGAGGCGGGGTTACAGAAGAAACATAAAGTTGCTGCAGCATTCATAGACCTAACAGCAGCCTATGATATAGTTTGCAAAAAAGGGGCTCATGTACAAATTAATCTTTGCCGTCACCTGCAAGAAGATAACCTACCTCATTGATGATATGTTGTCAAATAGAACCTTCCAAGTAATAATGGAGAATGAGAGAAGTAACCAGATGAAACTCAATAATGGACTTCTACAAGGCTCTGTCCTTGCGCCCCTTCTTTTCAGCCTTTACATCGCTGACACGCCTGCAACCAGATCGCCCAAATTTGGTTATGCTGACGACTGGGCTCTAGCAACAGCACACAGAAATATAGAAACTGCCGAAGATATCCTTACGAGTGACCTAGGGATTCTCAGCGAGTACTTTACAAAATGGAGGCTACAACCTAGTGCTACAAAGACGGAAGTATCTGCCTTCCATTTGCACAACAAAATGGCCAACAGAGAACTACAAGTCTATCTAGACGGGAAGTTACTAAATCACAACAAACACCCAAAATAACTTGGGGTTACCCTAGATAGGACACTAACATTCAAAGAACACCTGACGAAAACTGCAGCGAAACTTAAAACACGCAATAGCATATTGCAGAAGCTCTGTGGCACCACTTGGGGCTCCACAGCATCTACCTTAAGAACATCCGCACTTGGCTTGGTGTACCCAGTGGCAGAATACTGTGCCCCAGTGTGGCTCAACAGCAAACACACACACATGGTAGATAGCCAACTTAATGCAACAATGCGTATTATATCAGGCACAATCAGACCAACTCCTACGGTGTGGCTGCTCGTTCTCAGTAACATAGCCCCTCCTAACCTACGCCGAGAACACGCTCTGGTTCGAGAATTTCAAAAAATCCTTTCCAACCCTCAATTACAAATCCATGAAGATACTCACGACATCCAAGGAAACCGACTCCGGTCTAGTCATCCTCCACTAAAGACCGCACAGGCTCTGCACCAAACCAACTTTAAAATAAATGACCGATGGAAAGAGGAATGGGAGAGCAGAACAGTAGTGAACTGCCACAGAATGCCATGCATCTTTAGTAAACCAAAATGATTTGATTGCCCTCGCAAAGTTTGGTCAACTCTTAATCGCATCAGAACCAACTGTGGGAGATGCGCCGACTTCTTATCCAAATGGGGTAAACTTCCTTCGGCCGCTTGCGACTGTGGCGCTGAGAGACAGACGGTCAAACATATCGTGCAGGAATGCCCACTAAGGGCGTACGAGGGTGATCCACAGGATTTCCTAATGGCGACCCAAGAGGCAATCACTATTTATTACCTAAGCTGGACGTCTGCTTGTGATTGTTCTGTGAGTGTAAATTTACAACTGGCGGTGTCCTTATATACAAACTGTTATTTATTGCGCTGTTTATACATATGTGATTTTTTTAAAAATCGTGTTGTTTCTGTAATTTTTACTGTGATGTTATGAGCCATACGCTAAATAAATAAATGAAGAGGCTTCCGCAGAATATGGTAGCCTGGAGAGCTGCGTCGAGCCAGTCTTCAGGCTGAAGACCACAACAACGACAACGTCAAAACATAAATAAATAAAATGAAAATTCAAATGCCCCGTTTCTCCTCAAGACTGGAAATAAATGAATTGCACCCGCAGTAGTCGATTTCTTGCAGTTTGTATGACACCTGTTGCGAGATTCACTCCGCACACGTGCTCTACTTTCCTGGGACTACATTCTACTGCACCACAAGTAAAAATGTATGTCTTCAAATTCTTGTAATGCGTCCTCTAGGACCACCATTCGTTAACTGTATATAGCATTAATCCAGGCCAGGATCTAGGAGGTGTGGGGGTGGGAGGAGGAAGGGCAGACCGGGGCCACCAAATTCCTATTATTGAAGAAAAAAAACCTTGTTTCACAAAGCGCCTAGCATCCAGCGCAGGATTGTCTATCGATTATTCGCATGATATTGAAACGCATCCCAGTTGGTTTTTGAACACATTCTAAGTTGACTTTGACTCCATGTATAGTGTGCGTGATGTCTGTGCTAGGGGAATCCCCGTAGCATCTAGAAATAAAAGAACTTCCCCGCAGTCCAAAGGGTACGGGACTATACGAGCTGAGCCCAATAAACCCGAACGAGTGAACGCCAATCTCTGTTTATGTGGTTGATTGGGTTTGTGAGTGATGAGTATTGTTTTAATAACTAGCGAAACCCATAGATTCAGACTACCCGTGTGAAGAGAAGCGACGAACAGGAAACACAGGTAAGAAAGATTATATATAACCTCCTCGGTGTATGCAAGAAAATGAAATTTTGACAAAAATATTTTGCCAAAACGCTAACTACTAAGAGCTAGTTGTACAGCCCCCAGTTAGCAGCCGCTTAAGTTCTATTCTCGGAATAGCGCGGAAAACACATTGTGCGAACACTTAATTACGCCTAACCGGAGAATAAACGCGGGATAACCGAACCTGTGATTAGGGAAGTTAACCGGAGAATGAAGTTTGACAGTGGCAGGAATAGGTACAGAAATAAAGATGACAAGGGTGTTTGTTAGAAAGAGGAAGGAGAAGAAACGGGATATCTTACATATTATATGGAAGGATACGACGATTCCATAATTATATAAAAATTTCAAACTACTACTTCTTTTCGATCCTATACTTGAGAAACTGGAGCGTATGAATGAAAAATGAAAATATATCTTAATATAAAACTTTTTGCTTGTAGTAGCCTTGCAAGCATTTGACATTGGTACGTCGCGAATTATATATATTCTGTCGTGTTTTAGGCATAAAATGATCATTTTGCCAAATCAGTCTCACTTATTTGGCATGTGTTACAATTGCTGCAATATTAGAAAGACCTACTTTGTTTTATCTAGCAGACAGTGACAAAATAGACGTAATGAAATCGAGAAACCACACTAGTCTTGGGTACAATTCGTATTAACAGCGTATTCAGTATTAGACAACGAAATTTTGATTTTTCATTTAGAAAAACATTTGGCAGAATGTTAGTGTCCCGACTTCACGCAGGGACATTATATCAACTGCAAAACAATATTATTCCACTCTATCTTCCATTGGGAAAAATCCATTTGTCAATTTGTCAACAATAAAGCAGAGTCAGAACAACTTTTTGTCTTTTAGTGAAAATCTTAGTGCCACAATTGTTGACTTAGTGAGCTAGCGTCTTTTATGTGCCAGAAAATGGCCCTGCTACTCCTTAGGTTATCCCAGAGGACGGCTAATGCTTCAGAGCAACAGAATCATCTCTCAGTTACCTTTGTTCCCATAAAATGTGAACTGTTTGTGCTTACTTAAGCACTTTTACATACAAAAATGGAAAAAAAGGAAAGGTGATACTTCCTCACATACGGAATATAGATATTGTGTTTCTCAATTATTAGTAGCAGCCACATAAAGACATCCATATTTATCATAAATTCAAAAAATTGGCGTTCAGCTAACACGAATCTTTAGTTACTGAATATAACATATAGAGGGGGTAACTGGCGAGCAATGTTTTTTTAAATTTCTCTTGAACTATCACACAAATTCTGGGCGTCACAGATAAACTTTCGTCAGTGCAACAATGACCATTTTGAGGTTTTTATCGCATGTGGCTCGTTTAAGTCGTTGTTAGTGGTAAACTATCGTATGTGTGTTGTTCACAGAAAAAAATTTAGCAACGTGATTATTTCGTATGTGCAAGCAGAAGCCAGCGGTAGTCAATGGAAAGTGATCAAAACAAAGTGCACACAGGGACTATTGGGAAAGGAAATGAAAGACACGGCTGTTCATAATTGAGTATTTCACTTGCTTTACGGGTAGCAAAGTCCGAGCCTCAGCAGCTTCTTAGTACTCTCCTGTAAAGTTAGTGAAATGCCACTTAACTGTAGTTTGCCTCGGACGGCCAGAATTGTCACATGTAATTCCTTTTTGTCAGATGTAACCCTGTTGCACCAATTAATCAGGGCTAAAATACTTGTCTCTGGTTATTTCTTTCTTTCCATTCGAGACTTCATTGATACTGATAACTAGACAGCCAGCAGGATTAGTAACTGTTTGACAATGTGAAACATGCACAAGAGACAGTTTTTTTAATTATTTCATTTCTCTGTTGCAATTAGGAGAAAATAAAATAAACAAATGTATATGGATTAATTTATTTTTTACTGAAACCTTTTCTTTTAATTTCTCTTTATAAATCTTATTTTGAACACATTGACATTTTTTAACTGATACGGTCCTTCCTCCATTCTTTGGTTTTCATCATGTTATTTTTGAAGCAACCCAATCTGCAATTCTGCTAGTTCTTTCACATCTGAGAACAGGTCCTTTTATTCTAAAAATTTGCTGTTTTAAGGAGAGGGTTGTAAAACAATAGGAAGAATACAGTGACAGTGTTATGTCTCCAGTTACTTGCCCTCCCTCCCACACTACATGCAGCAGCTAGAGATGATTGCACAAGCCAAAATTATGTATGTAATTGTTACTGTTTCTCAAATTATAACAACAGCATCCCGTTTGGGTATGTACATATGTGCACTTCTACCGCAGCAATATAAAAATAATTATGATTGTTCACTGAAACTATTATTAACTCTTTCTCTATATATGCAAGTAACATAATGATTAATAACCATCACATAACAGAAATTGGTTTCATATATACTCAGGAGCTGTAAAAGTGGATGCACAAATCTACAGGGACCAATAATTGAGCAAATGTAGTCTCTGTAGAACACCAATTACTTCTGCAATGGATGAATAATTCTAACCATAAGACACAAATACAACAGCAAGCTACGCAATGACTAAAAGTCAATATCCCTATTATATCTGTATTCTCATAGTCTCATTAAACTCTGAAGAGGATGACTTTTTTCATGTAGCAGATTGCACTTCTTCTAATACGTTATGTGCCCACTTACAATTCGTCATTTACCATACAGCTACTGTTGATGGACTATATTATCTTACTTAGAAATGCTGCATCTGAATCGATCGTATTGTGGCGCCCTTATGTTAACTTTATCAAATTGTGTACTTTTGTGTACACACCTTAGATCTTACATTACAGGTATGTGTCCCTGTCAACCTGTTTAGTTATTGTGGGCATAATACTTACGTGTTGCTTTCTTTAAAGGATTGTTGGCCTATCTGTAGCAGCTCTGTCAGTCTACTGAACTCTTCTGTAAGATAAAACTATTGCATATATTTTCCCAGCCTTTGTTCAGAACTGTAGAACAATCTCTCACTCATAAATCAACAAAGACCTCATTTTTTACTAGTTTCAAGACAGATTGTTGCCGTTTACATACATGCACCACATAAACCTAGTTGAAAATTTTGCTCTAACATTTTAATTTCATGAGGCTATATCAGTTTTCATATTTTCCACTATGCTCTGGAGATTGTTTACAATATAAATCAGCCTCAAAGTACCTCTAGCGGAACAGCTTTGGATCCTGGAATGTTTATCGCTCATGTTACCTTGATTAAAATGACATTGTGATTGACAGATGGTAGTGATGGGAAACAGAGTTGCTGGCTCGTACACGGCCTGCTATGTGCTCAGGTTATTGATAGCGGCGCAAACACCAAAAAAGAAACAAGTAACGGATGCACACGGCTTAACTCTGAATCATTCTCGCTTAATCTTCAGTGTCAGACGAACTGCTGTCAGAGTTTAATGAAATGATAAGTTCTTCAGTATCATTTCTACTACACATTCATTCTACCATGCTTTCATTATTACTTTTTTCGTGTCTCTTGCAACATTGTAGCAGTATGACGACGAAGTTTCGTTTCAGCATCCGTTGTCAGTTTTTCCACTTCCACTAAGGTACATTTTTTGTTGTCACTTATCACACAACCTTTTACTGGAGGTCATATGAGTGACAGTGGTATGGTGATAATCTGAGGACCATATGGCAATACTTTTTGCCACTTCATCCATAATATATGGAGGTAAAGGTGATTTATTCCGAGCTACGAGATCCGACAATTTTTCTTCTTTGTAACCTGTCGATAATGCCTTGCTTCTTGAAAGCAAATGTAGGCACCTTATCAACGATAGCCAAATGATATGATGCGTTGTCCATAGCTATTACTGAGGACTCCCTCAAGTTTTTCACGAGCGGCTCCTTAAACCACCGCTGAAATGTGTCTCCGTTCTTTTCTTCGTGGTAATCGGCGTTTTTTTTCGATCTCAGTAACAAAATACAGTTTTCTAGAAATCTTGCAGATGTACCTGCATGGAGAAGAATAAGTCTGCTATCTTTTTCAGTGGGTTCTGGCATGGTGCCAGATACTGAATCATCTTTCCAGTCAGCTTGCATGTACCCCTGTTTCATCCTAGCCAAACAATGTCATCAAAATTTTCCTTTAATATTGCACTAAAAATCGCCATCGCCAAGCTACAATGTCGCATCTCTGTATTATGACCTTTCTTCCGCTAATTTTTTGATATTTGAAGCCCAAGCCGAGCACTACATTTCACAGTGACGATTTTCTGCTTCTGAAGAGTTCCGCTTCTTCTAAGGCAGCCTTCAGTTTAACGAGGGTCGGATGCTCCTTCCTCGAATCCTTCCTTTTCCTTTGGCCTCTGTTCGTCTTTGTCTTTCGCCATTTGCCTCAATTCTGCCCAGGTCTTGCCCACTCGTTTTGCTTCCCCTTCCACTGTCCTCTTCCCTGAGTCCCTAGGTCTTCCTCTCTACCTTGTTCCCTGGGGATTCCATTCCAATGCTTTTCTTCTCGATGGCTCCATCTGCTTTTCTCAAGGTGTGCCCCAACCAACCCCACTTTCTCTCTCGTATCTGGTCTTCTACATGTATCTGGTTTGTTATTCGCCAGAGCTTCTCATTAGTAATTGTAAATATGACGACGAATTGCATCTCCCTGAAAATCTTCGATATTCGTCACACGCTTTCGAGTTGCACTTTTTTCCTGGGGTGTTAAGTGAGATGGTCCAGCTTCAATTTCTTCTGCTCCGTACTTTTCTTTCCCTATTCTCAGAACAGTGTTTTATTGTATTTTTAATGCCTCCGCTGTTCTGTCAGTGACATTAGTGGGAGGTAGCAAGAGCCCACATCATTGTCTTTCTCTTGATCGAAGGATATGCGTTAGATGAGCATGTGCCAAGCAAGATCGTAAGAGATGGAAAAGAGCCACTGTGGTACAACAACCGAGTTAGAAAACTGCTGCGGAAGCAAAGGGAACTTCACAGCAAACATAAACATAGCCAAAGCCTTGCAGACAAACAAAAATTACGCGAAGCGAAATGTAGTGTGAGGAGGGCTATGCGAGAGGCGTTCAATGAATTCGAAAATAAAGTTCTATGTACTGACTGGGCAGAAAATCCTAAGAAATTTTGGTCTTATGTAAATGCGGTAGGTGGATCAAAACAAAATGTCCAGACACTCTATGACCAAAATGGTACTGAAACAGAGGATGACAGACTAAAGGCCGAAATACTAAATGTCTTTTTCCAAAGCTGTTTCACAGAGGAAGACTGCACTGTAGCTCCTTCTCTAGATTGTTGCACAGATGACAGAATGGTAGATATCGAAATAGACGACAGAGGGATAGAGAAACAATTAAAATCGCTCAAGAGAGGAAAGGCCGCCGGACCTGATGGGATACCAGTTCGATTTTACACAGAGTACGCAAAGGAACTTGCCCCCCTTCTTGCAGCGGTGTATCGTAGGTCTCTAGAAGAGCGTAGCGTCCCAAAGGATTGAAAAAGGACACAGGTCATCCCCGTTTTCAAGAAGGGACGTCGAACAGATGTGCAGAACTATAGACCTATATCTCTAACGTCGATCAGTTGTAGAATTTTGGAACACGTATTGTGTTCGAGTATAATGACTTTTCTGGAGACTAGAAATCTACTCTGTAGGAATCAGCATGGGTTTCGAAAAAGACGGTCGTGTGAAACTCAGCTCGCGCTATTCGTCCACGAGACTCAGAGGGCCATAGACACGGCTTCACAGGTAGATGCTGTGTTTCTTGACTTCCGCAAGGCGTTCGATACGGTTCCCCACAGTCGTTTAATGAACAAAGTAAGAACATATGGACTATCAGACCAATTGTGTGATTGGGTTGAGGAGTTCCTAGATAACAGAACTCAAAATGCCATTCTCAATGGAGAGAAGTCTTCCGAAGTAAGAGTGATTTCAGGTGTGCCACAGGGGAGTGTCATAGGACCGTTGCTATTCACAATATACATTAATGACCTGGTGGATGACATCGGAAGTTCACTGAGGCTTTTTGCAGATGATGCTGTGGTGTATCGAGAGGTTGTAACAATGGAAAATTGTACTGAAATGCAGGAGGATCTGCAGCGAATTGACGCATGGTGCACGGAATGGCAATTGAATCTCAATGTAGACAAGTGTAAATTGCTGCGGATACATAGAAAGAGAGATCCCTTAACATTTAGCTACAAATTAGCAGGTCAGCAACTGGAAGGAGTTAATTCCATAAATTATCTGGGAGTACGCATTAGAAGTGATTTAAAATGGAATGATCATATAATGTTGATCGTCGGTAAAGCGATGCCTGACTGAGATTCATTGGAAGAATCCTAAGGAAATGCAATCCGAAAACAAAGAAAGTAGGTTACAGTAGGCTTGTTCGCCCACTGCTTGAATACTGCTCAGCAGTGTGGGATCCGTACCAGATAGGGTTGACAGAAGAGACAGAGAAGATCCAACGGAGAGCAGCACGCTTCGTTACAGGATCATTTGGTAATTGCGAAAGCGTTACGGAGATGATAGATAAACTCCAGTGAAAGACTCTGCAGGAGAGACGCTCAGTAGCTCGGTACGGGCTTTTGTTGAAGTTTCGAGAACATACTTTCACCGAAGAGTCAAGCAGTATACTGCTCCCTCCTACGTATATCTCGCGAAGAGACCATGAGGATAAAATCAGAGAGATTAGAGCCCACACAGAAGCATACCGACAATCCTTCTTTCCACGAACAATACGGGACTGGAATAGAAGGGAGAACCCATAGAGGTACTCAGGGTACCGTCCGCACACACCGTCAGGTGGCTTGCGGAGTATGGATGTAGATGTAGATTCCTTGACATTATTGCAATATTCATCAGCCCGCCCTCTCAGTCCAGTGCAGTGACCGCGTATAGACTTCTCTGGCACAGCACGCTTCCGTGGAGGCCCTCTCCTACTTCTTGCTTCTGACATTGAAAATATATGAACAGAAAGAAATAATCACACGAATGTCATACAACTCATGTGACAGCACCGCACAGTATATCTGCAATACGACCACTGTAGGTCTCATACGTAGAGCCCAGTTCGCAGCCACAAGGGGCTTTTCTTCTTTCTTTTTTCTTCTCTCCCCATGCTTCGGGGTTTTGAAAGCGAACACATTTCGGCAATTGAGTTTTAAAGAGGATTTCCGTGTCCTTTTCTTAGACATGCGTAGATAAGTGTTGTAAAACCAGCGGGTATCCGTGGCCTTGCTGGCGAACCCGTCGATGCAGTGGGATGTGACGAGTGACGCACCCTAAATTCCGCAGCGTGCTCTACTGTTGTTGTCAACATAACTGGACGGACACGCTATTCCAGGGATAACTAACCGGAGAATAAAATGTCGTACAATGTGCGCCATAAGCAATACCGTAATTAGGCTATTCCATCGGTTGCTATCCTTGGATTTATCACAAGTTTGCATAACTGGCCCTAAATAGGCGTGCTTGATGCCAATATAAAAGACATGTATTATACATACAAACTCACAAACATGATCATGATTTTATATAAAAGAACTATACGTCAATGTTAAGATACGTTTATTTATATTTTTAGGCAATAAAGAGCAAATGATCAGCGCACCAAGAAAGAAGCTTTTTGGGGCTCAAAACATAAAAAAGGATAAAATTGAAGAAATAAATAAATCGGCTTATCTAAGATGAGAAGATGTTTTCACGAAGCAGGCGCATTATTACGCTCCACTGATACTTGAGATAATTAACACTCAAGATAATTCGACTGAACAGTCGAAGTTTCAAGTCTCAGATGATGGTAAACAGTCTTCGCTATCAGAAGGAAGACGACGGTCTGCTCACTTTTTTCAGCAAAGAAAAAAATATAGATCTAATGGACCAAGGTGCAGGCCGGACCACGAAAAAATTACAGGTCAACATGGTCATTTATGATCAAACAAGCTGTATTACTAAATGGTAAACATCCAGATAACATAGAATTTAGGTTCACTGAACGCAACGGTAGGTATTTGACATACCACATGTGGTTCGAAACAACAGCAAATCGGTAAAATATTAAAGGATCCCGGCTTGTTTATTCGAAAGCAAAAAAATCAATTTAATGTACTGCCTGCAAGCTACAGGGTGTTTCAAAAATGACCGGTATATTTGAAACGGCAATACAAACTAAACGAGCAGCGATAGAAATACACCGTTTGTTGCAATATGCTTGGGACAACAGTACATTTTCAGGCAGACAAACTTTCGAAATTACAGTAGTTACAATTGTCAACAACAGATGGCGCTGCGGTCTGGGAAACTCTATAGTACGATATTTTCCACATATACACCATGCGTAGCAATAATATGGCGTAGTCTCTGAATGAAATTACCCGAAACCTTTGACAGCGTGTCTGGCGGAATGGCTTCACATGCAGATGAGATGTACTGCTTCCGCTGTTCAATTGTTTCTGGATTCTGGCGGTACACCTGGTCTTTCAAGCGTCCCCACAGAAAGAAGTCACAGGGGTTCATGTCTGGCGAATAGGGAGGCCAATCCATGCCGCCTCCTGTACGTTTCGGATAGCCCAAAGCAATCACACGATCATCGAAATATTCATTCAGGAAATTAAAGACGTCGGCCGTGCGATGTGGCCGGGCACCATCTTGCATAAACCATGAGGTGTTCGCTGTGTCGTCTAAGGCAGTTTGTACTGCCACAAATTCACGAAGAATGTCCATATAGCGTGATGCAGTAATCGTTTCGGATCTGAAAAATGGGCCAATGATTCCTTTGGAAGAAATGGCGGCCCAGACCAGTACTTTTTGAGGATGCAGGGACGATGGGACTGCAACATGGGGCTTTTCGGTTCCCCATATGCGCCAGTTCTGTTTATTGACAAAGCCGTCCAGGTAAAAATAAGCTTCGTCAGTAAACCAAATGCTGCCCACATGCATATCGCCGTCATCAATCCTGTGCACTATATCGTTAGCGAATGTCTCTCGTGCAGCAATGGTAGCGGCGCTGAGGGGTTGCCGCGTTCGAATTTTGTATGGATAGAGGTGTAAACTCTGGCGAATGAGACGATACGTGGACATTGGCGTCATTTGGACCGCAGCTGCAACACGGCGAACGGAAACCCGAGGCCGCTGTTGGATCACCTGCTGCACTAGCTGTGCATTGCCGTCTGTGGTTGCCGTACGCGGTCGCCCTACCTTTCCAGCACGTTCATCCGTCACATTCCCAGTCCATTGAAATTTTTCAAACAGATCCTTTATTGTATCGCTTTTCGGTCCTTTGGTTACATTAAACCTCCATTGAAAACTTCGTCTTGTTGCAACAACACTGTGTTCTAGGCGGTGGAATTCCAACACCAGAAAAATCCTCTGTTCTAAGGAATAAACCATGTTGTCCACAGTACACTTGCACGTTGTGAACAGCACACGCTTACAGCAGAAAGACGACGTACAGAATGGCGCACCCACAGACTGCGTTGTCTTCTATATCTTTCACATCACTTGCAGCGCCATCTGTTGTTGAAAATTGTAACTACTGTAATTTCGAAAGTTTGTCCGCCTGAAAATGTACTGTTGTCCCAAGCATATTGCAACAAACGGTGTATTTCTATCGCTGCTCGTTTAGTTTTTATTGCCGTTTCAAATATACCAATCATTTTTGAAACACCCTGTATATGGCAGCTCTTCTACATCAGCCTTGTGTAGGGAGCTTTCATTAATTGGAAAAAAGCTTTAGAAAGATTATCTAAGCTTAAAGAATGAAGAACACATTACGAATGTTTTATAAAATGGAAAACCCGTCTGCAGAAAATGAAATCTTGTCAGGGCATCAGTCACGAGACTGAGAGAATAATTCCCTCTGAGAAAGAAAAATGGAGACGTATCCCGCATCTAATAATGGACGCTGTCATATAGCTTGCCACAAATTGTCTTGGTTAGAAGTTCAAATGAAACACCGAGTGATCTCACTGAAAATTTTCCTCAACCTAGTCAAGGACATTTTCTTAATTTGATAATTCTGCTCCCTAAATGCAGTCCTACTCTCAAGTAACCGTTAGAACACCTAAGAAAGGGACAATTATCCTATTTGTCACTGACAATACAACAAGAAATCTTCCATATAATGGCAAACAAACTTCGAAATACCATTATGAACGACATCAAGGAGACCAGTTATTTCACCATCATATTTCACTGCACTCCAGATGTATCTCACACACAACTAATGAGTCAAGTGATATGTTATATAAAACTAACAGAAACTGTACGTGAAAAGGAAAGCTTTATTGACTTTCTAGACGTTGACAGAAAGACTGGAGAATATCTCACACAGTGAATACTAGAAACACTAGAAGCTGATGGTTTGAATGTGCAAAAATGTCTTGGAAAATCTTACGATAGCGGATCTAATATGGCCGGCATATATAATGAAGTCCAATCCAAAATTATGGAAATGAACGAGTTTGTACCATATCTAACACACTCTAAAAATATTGTGGACGTTCATTCTGCATCCTCATATCAAGAAGTAGTTAGCCTATTTGGGACTGTTCAGAAACTTTACTGCTTTTTTGTTAGATCCACCATGCGGTGGAAAATAACGCAGAGGTGTACAGAAACCAGCTTACAAGAAAGCAGTCAAGCAAGATGGTTGGCTAAACATCTAGCTGTTACACCTCTATTAAATAATTTACCGGAAGTTATCAAAGATCTGGAAGAAATTGAAGAACCTCTCTTGCGCAGAATCTAAGTATGAAACTGGTCATCTACTACATGAGGTGATGAATTTTTAATTTATCCTTACCTTAACAATTTGGGCTGATATTCTTGGAGAGATTAATAAAGTGAACGTCAAAATACAGAAAGCAGACATTGTCATTTCGTGCTGTGTGGTACTAATGCATGGGCTTGCAAGAAATGGGAGAGAAGCCAATAGAACAGTGGATCAAAGAAGTTATACCTGTTTCTGTAAAGATGTAATTCGAGCCTGTCCTCAAAAGCAAGCGAGCTTCCAGAAAGAGAAGGCGCACGACGAAGTCTAAATCTGTGTGGACGAATCAAGAACACTAGACCCGACTAAGCTGTTTTCCAAACATATGGAAATAGTATTTGACATTCATAACACAAACTGAAATAAGGCTAGAGACCGCAAAGAGTCTACATGAAAACTTCGTCTTCACCAGTGCCCAAGCATTTTTAAACATGTCGACTGAGGATCTGCAGAAAAATGGAGCAGATCTACTACGAAAATATTCGAAAGACTTGAATTTACTTGAGTTTTGCCTAGAGCTCGGCGAATTCAAAAAGTTAGTAACCGAAATTAACGAAGAATCAAGTGCTGTCCAACTATTATATCTGTGCTAGCGTGACTTGCAAGAAGATTTTCCTAATATTAGTGCAGCTTGAAGGATACACTGCTCATTATCGACAACATCTGCCAGCTGTGAGAGAAGCTTCAGCAAACTGAAAATAATTAAGAGCAATCTACGTTCAAAAAGAAGTCAGGAACGTGACTACCTGGACTCGTGATCATAGGCACTGAAAATAAAATTGCCTATGAGACGAACTTTAACCAGGTAATAGCTTCTTTCGCAGAAACGAAAGCACGCCTTATAAAGCTGTAACAAGATTGCAGAGTAAAAAATACTGGGACTTGAGGACTGAAGAAATGTGTACTGTCCTGCTTGTTTTTTGCCTTTACTGGTTTTATGTTTCCTACTCTTGGGTCCATTGCTTTTCCTTGTGTTAATGACCTCTCGTCTGTTAAACAGCCAGACGCTAAGTGTGATTTGTTTGCAGATGACACAAACATTGCAGTAAGTAGCAAGTCAAGTGCAATCTTAGAAATAACTGCTAATCAGATTTTCACTGGCATTAATAAATGGTTTAAAGCTAATTCACTGTCACTGCCATTAAATTTTTAAAAGACTCACTGTATGCAGTTCAGTGCCTGTAAGAGTTTTCATTCCAGTATGCGTATAACATATGAAGACATGCATATCGAAGAGATCGACAGTGTTAAATTTCTGTCTTCATCGTTTCATCATCATTCGGGAAAGGGGCGAAACTGGACATGAAAAGATTGCCAGTTTGTAGGGGCGCTGATAACCACGCAGTTGAGTGCCTCACAAACCAAATGTCCTTAGCAAACGCATAATCTTCATCCTGAAAGTTAGTGACGCCCTGTAGATGTCGCAAGTAAATATGAAGCGAAGCAGTTGTGCACCAACCCACCACGATAAATTCATTGACTCTAGAATGAATCTGGAATATATTACTTACGAGAAACATCCTTTTCTCGGATACATGCCTCCAATAGAGCAAAAACGATACGTGCTGTTCATGATACGCTAATTTCTTTCATGTATACGTATAGCATATATTAGGACGGGAATAGATCAGAACTTAGTTTTTTTGTATATATATATATATATATGTGCGAAGATTGAGTTAAAGGTACATACATATATCCAGTCCATTCATATTAACGGTCATCTTGAAAGCATTTCTGGTCTTGAGGTGATTTTTAGAAAAGTTCGCTAATTTTTTCTGTGTGTTGTTAAACAATAAGTACATTTTCGTGATTCCGCCTTCCGTGAAACACAATTTCTTGTTATTTCACTCTGCCTACACGTGCTTCAGTTATGTCACACCGTCATCCGTAAGTTTTCTTTTGTTCTATCGCCAATTAATAAGTAGATGTTGGATAATAGTACAGGATGTTCCAGAATGATCATTACAACGTTCGTCACGTATATTTCAAAAATGGGGATAGGTAGATAGGTGCGGTTTGAAGCACAATGTTCACACGTACCTAAATTTTTCTTTTTTTTTCTTTTTGAAAATTAGGCACTGATAATGTTTACACATAACTGAAGTACAAAGTTGTAAAGTTACTTTTGGAACATTCGAACAGCTATATTCGCAAAAAGTTTTTCAACTAACATTTTTTTGTTCACATTTCTCTTTGTCTTCTGCACTTTAGCAAATATTTGGCTACAGTTCGTTTTCTGCAACTAATAACGGTTTATTTACAGAGGAAAACTTTTAGCGGAACGACACTTTGACCTGTAGTTTAGCCCAACTGCAGGGCTTAGATTTCGCTCCGTAGAAAGAGTTAGACAGACCGAACCATGAAAAACAAAATGTGTTGAGATAATGTTTTTGTTGGAACTCTCTGTAAATGTGATGACCATGTTTGTAACTTTCATGTACTCTCATTTAATATTAACATGTTGTTTTGCAGTAGATTGAAGGAACATCCACAGATGATGTAACACTACTGAAACAAGTACGGTAACGCTCGTTTCACAATTCCCACAAACGTGAAGTCATTTTGACGTCACACAGAATATCGAAGGACCTCGCAATGTCGACGACCACATGTTTGGCTATCGACTTTCGTTAGCATTCGGGCCTGTCACAACATTACATGCTCGCGTACCGAAGATTTACAAAAGCACGTCACTCTCGGAATGATTTATTATAATTATTGGTATAATAACATGTCAGTTAATGATTTATCGACAGTTAATGCCTTCATATAAGAGTTCTGTCTTAGAAGTGAGCTATTATCGTCAATAATTTACAATGAAACACACTCGCTTTGAAATTTGCAGTATGCAGTTTCAATGTAACGGAACACTGAAAATTTGTCACAAAGACATCACCATTATCATTAAACGACACTTAATAACGCTTCAACGGTACAAGCCCACGATATTGAATATGATAGCCAAGACGAGTTTAAGAGCTAGCGTAATGAATAGCGTCGTGGTTTCTGGCGTCGAAACTTGTTGGCTCGCATCCCGTTACATGCAGTTCTTTTTTTCCCCTTATGTTGGCGTTGTTAACGCGCACTTTCTTATGAATGTAATACAAGTATGTTCTGCAATATTCCATGTTATTTACATTCGGTAAAAAGAAGGATGAAATAAATATTTAGTGATTTCCGAATATGTGGTTAGGCAGGATCCTAAGAGCACAGTTTAAATTGCTGCGATTGAAACGACCGAGCGATCTAAGGCGCTGCAGTCATGGACTGTGCGGCTGGTACCGGCGGAGGTTCGAGTCCTCCCTCAGGCATGGGTGTGTGTGTTTGTCCTTAGGATAATTTAGTTTAAGTAGTGTGTAAGCTTAGGGACTGATGACCTTAGCAGTTAAGTCCCATAAGATTTCACACACATTTTTATGATTGAAACGAGCGACAGTAAAATTCATATTGTTTCTTCTCACAAATATTTGGTTCTATATTTCCGAATATATGCTGCTTTTCGAGTGTGTCATTATACAGGGTCCTAAGAGGACAGTTTAAATCGCTGTGAGTGAAACTAGCAGCATTAACATTCATATTCTTCCTTGTCACAAATATTTCGCGTTTATTTACGAATTCGTGGTGTTTTCCGAGGGTGTGGTTAGGCAGAAACCTAAAAGTGTAGCTCTAGTTGCTGCTACTGAAACGAGCAGCAATAAAATTCATATTCTGCCTTTTCACTAATATTTTGCTCTTTATTTTGTGACGATTTCAGAGCGTGTGGTTAGGCTGGAACCTAAGGGTACAGCTTTAAATGCTGCCACTAAGACGAGCTGCAATAAAATTTGTTTCCTTTTTCTTCTCACAAATATTTCTCTGTTTATTCCGAAATTGTAGCGACTACCGAGTGTGTGGTTAGGCAGGAAGCTAAGAGGACAGCTTAAATTGCTGCGAGTGAATCGAGGAGTAGCAATATTCATAGTCTCCCTTGTCACAAGGCCGTTAGCCGTCAATATTGCGCGTGCGTCAAAATGACGTCAAGTTTTCGGGAATTGTAGGGAAACGAGCTTTACCCAAACAAGTATGGGTAAAGAGAAGAAAAAAACAAGAAGTAGTATTTTATGTTATTTTGTGAGACAATGACATTATTAAAATTCGATCGCTGTTATGTTTCGCAGAACGTTGACAGCGTACAACAGCGACCAGACAGTTTGGTTTTGGTTTGCTTTAATGGGAATGCACCGTTATCAAATGGTTCAAATGGCTCTGAGCACTACGGGACTTAACTTCTGAGGTCATCAGTCCCCTAGAACTTAGAACTACTTAAACCTAACTAACCTAAGGACATCACACACATCCATGCCCGAGGCAGGGTTCGAATCTGCGACTGTAGCGGTCGCGCGGTTGCAGACTAAAGTGCCTAGAACCGCACGGCCACAACGGTCGGTTTCGAATTTATATATTAATCGTCAGACGGCTTGTAGGTTTTTTCAGCAACAACATGGACGTTGTTATAAGTTGAGGTGCCCAAGGATAATAAAAATTGTCAGTTTCATAACTGCATCAATGATTGTTGCTTCACGAACTGTCGCATAACAAAGTAACTTACGTTGAATGCCTGCCTGGAACTTTTGTTACCAAAGTGTTTTTCAAACGAATAGTACTTATGTTGTTCTTCATGTTGTCATATACACTTATAGTGGTTCAGGGCAACAATGTAAGTCATCTAGACGTATCAAACGGCATCGGAAGATTTACTCGTTCGAGCAAGACGATGAAAATAAAATGATGCAGGCGGACATTTTATGTAAATTGCATCCTAAAATGAGTTGGTTGCGAAGCCCGCATCATCAAAGTTATTAAAATGAGAATTTCTGTTTATTCTAGGGCAACTCAACTGTAAACGAATATCCATCTTTTTTATAAGGCCGTCTGTCGATGAAGTTGTCAATTCGAAACCTTGGACGGTGCTTTTTCGGCCGAAAACCAAAACCAAACTGTAGCTCGTTGCTGCCGAATTCTGTCAGCAAGTTGTGCTTCGCTCAAGACGAAATCGTGACACTATATTTATTGCTGCGATACATCTGCTGAAAAGATACAGTATATTTGTAAATCAATTGTGTTTAGAATGATAATAAGATATGCCACACTTGCTCCATGGAACACGACAACTGGTTAATTGGTTAAAGACTTGTTTGTAATATAAACGTGGAAGAGAAGAAGTAAAAAGTATTGAAGTTTCTCATAATGAGAAATGAGAAGGAGCGCTCTGTATGTACTTTAAATAAATTTTTATAGTAAAAATCGCGTTCAAAACTGTTTTTTTATTGGCCGGTGACATGTAAGACTGCCGCCTTCAGATCTTTAAAAATTGTTTTGGTTGTACGTGAAGTTCCGATATGCGTTCATTAGTCGCGTCATGTTAACATTTTAGTGTCGAGTATATTGTGCATTTCACAAAGCTATGTCAAAAATGAAATTACATACAGGTTTGACATATGTAAAAATATGCACAGTTGAGATGGACCTTACACATGTAACATTACTATGATGCTTGTTAGTTGTTGTAATCCACATTGTACAGGAAAAGTCCACACTTTTGCCAATGTTAACGATTTTGACAGGAAAGACTGTCAGCTTCAGGCTTTTATAAAAAATTTTGGTTGTACGTCATGTTCCGATATGTGTTCATTAGTCGTATCATGTTAACATTTTAGTGGAGAGTATACTGTGCATTTCACTCAGCTATGTCAAAAATGAAATTATGTACAGGTCTGTCATATGTAAAAATATGCACAGTTAAGATGGACCTTGTAGAACTTGGCATGTCTATATATGTAGCACTACTTTGATGCTTGTCAGTTGGTGGAATCCACATTGTACAGCAAAAGTCCACACTTTTGGCAATGTTAACGATTACATGACGAGTGAAGCACATCTTGGGACCTTTTCACTCGAAATACATGGTGCAAAAACCTGTTTCTAGTTTTATTTTTTATAAATCTGTGTGGAATGTGCAGTATACGTTGCACTAAAAGGTTAACATGGCATGAGTAATGAACGCACAATGGCACATGACGTACAACGAAGATAATTTTTAAAGCTCTGAATGACTAAAGACGTTTTGAACACTTTCCTGGCTGTAAGAAAATTTGTTTGAAGTGCAAAGTAAGTAAAGCCTGAGCTCAGGTTTGGCGGCGGAACTCACGGTCGTCGGCAGAGCTGTGTGACGCAGCCAGGCTGTGCGGATTCCGGCTCTCCAGCTCCAGCGCGGCCCGCGGCGGCAGCGGCACTGGAGGCAGGGCTCGGCGCTGGGCCGGCGGTGGCGGTGCCGCGGAGCACAGCTGGAACTCCAGAGCGGCCAGCCACGGTCACGGCCGGCTGCTTCCCCGCCGCGCCGCGCCGCCCCCCGCCCTCACCGACTTGGCCTCGGCAGCCAGCCAGTGATCATGTGGGTGTGAATTGCGCTTGTCTGTGTGTGTGTTGTCTAATTCAGAAGAAGACCTTCTGGCCGAAAGCTTACTTGCCAGCAGTCCTTTTGTTGCGCCTGTCGGCGACTTAACATCTCCACTATATGGTGAGCAGCAATCTATCCTTTTCGTAATACTGTCACTCACTCGCGAAGTGCTTACTCTGAGCTACTCGTAGGGTCACATTCCGTGCTCGGAATAAGTTCTTGTGTCTACTTGTAACGTTGCCTCTGACATCTGTGTTATCGCTCATACTGCCTGACAAAGACAGTGAGGCACCCAAAAGACGTGGTCAGATATCGTCATAAATTCGTACGCGTACATACACTACTGGCCATTAAAATTGCTACACCACGAAGATGACATGCTACAGACGCTGTGATATGCAAATGATTAGTTTTTCAGAGCATTCACACATGGTTGGCGCAGGTGGCGACACCTACAACGTGCTGACAAGAGGAAAGTTTCCAACCGATTTCTCAAACACAAACAGTAGTTGACCGGCGTTGCCTGGTAAAACGTTGTTGTGATGCCTCGTGTAACGAGGAGAAATGCGTACCATTACGTTTCTGACTTTGATAAAGGTCGGATTGTAGCCTATCGCGATTCCGGTTTATCGTATCGCGACATTGCTGCTCACGTTGGTCGAGATCCAATCACTGCTAGCATAATATGGAATCGGTGGTTTCAGGAGAGTAATACGGAGCGCCGTGCTAGATCCCAACGGCCTCGTATCACCAGCAGTCGAGATGACAGGCATCTTATCCGCATGGTTGTAACGGATCGTGCAGCCACGTATCGACCCCTGAGTCAGCAGGTGGGGGCGTTTGCAACACAACAACCATCTGCACGAACAGTTCGATGACGTTTGCAGCAGCATGGACTATCAGCTCGGAGACCATGGCTGTGGTTACCCTTGACGCTGTATCACAGACAGGAGCGCCTGCGATGGTGTACTCAACGACGAACCTAATTGCACGAATGGCAAAACGTCATTTTTTCGGATGAATCCAGGTTCTGTTTACAGCATCATGATGGACACTTGTCGCATCCGTGTTTGGCGACATCGCAGTATACGCACATTGGAAGCGTATATTCGTCATCGCCATACTGGCGTTTCACCCAGCGTAATGTTAACGGAGTGCCATTGGTTACACGTCTCGGTCACCTCTTGTTCGCATTACCGGGACATTGAACTGTGGACGTTACATTTCAGATGTGTTACGTTCCGTGGCTCTAACCTTTCATTTTGCCGGCCGGGGTGGCTGAGCGGTTCTAGGCGCTACAGCCTGGAACCGCGCGACCGCTTCGGTCGCAGGTTCGAATCCTGCCTCGGGTATGGATGTGTGTGATGTCCTTATGTTAGTTAACTAGTTCTAAGTTCAAGGGGGCTGATGCCCTCAGAAGTTAAGTCCCATAGTGCTCAGAGCCATTTTCTCTACCCTTCATTCGATCCCTGCGAAACCCTACATTTCAGCAGGATAATGCACGACCGCATGTTGCAGGTCGTGTACGGGCCTTTCTGGATACAGAAAATGTTCGACTGCTGCCTGACCAGCACATTCTTCAGATCTCTCACCAATTGAAAACGTCTGGTCAATGGTGGCCGAGCAACTGGCTCGTCACAATACGCCAGTCACTACTGTTGATGAACTGTGGTATCGTGTTGAAGCTGCATGGGCAGCTGTACCTGTACACGCCGTCCAAGCTCTATTTGACTCAATGACCAGGCGTATGAAGGCCGTTGTTACGGCCAGAGGTGGTCGTTCTGGGTACTGATTTCTCAGGTTCTATGCACCCAAATTGCGTGAAAATGTAATCACATGTCAGTTCTAGTATAACATATTTGTCCAATCAATACCCGTTCATCATCTGCATTTCTTCTTGGTGTAGCAATTTTAATGGCCAGTAGTGTAGCATTAGACAGTGCGTAGACACTTAGAATCGCTATTCCCTGTGACAGGTAGAAAGGCCACCAGAGTGCGTTAGTGTTGTTCGCGTTTAGTGTTGTTACCACGCCGGACAAGGAATACATGAGCGCGAACAGCGTCAAATGTTGAGCGATCACTGTGAAGGACAAGGAGATGCCTGTACTCTTCTGAGACAGCGTTATCAGTACCTGACAGATTTTGGAAAAGGGCCTTATTGTGGGTCTCCTTTTGGCAACTGGTCGAGTCGTGCAATATCCAAATTTTTGGGGCACTTGTTTGTCACACTGTCCCAGTGTTGGACTGCACAGGAACATTAGGACAGGCAAATTCGTTGCCAGGATTCCGATCGACCACCAAAAGGGAGGATCACTGTACTGTATACCACTTCATATCTGTGCCTACCATCCGACAACAAGTAATGGAATCGCTGTAATAATCCGTGCCATCCAGCCTGCACTTTTGGTGATAGACTAGCACTATGGAATTACCATCCTATGTGTAGGCTGCCGTTAACACCAAACACCATTGGCTGCTCTTGCCATGACCAGGAGGTATAGACTGTTCATGAATGGCGTCACATTGTGTTCAGCGATGAATTGAGGTTCTGCACTACTCCAGATGACCATTTCCAGCGAGTGAAACGGCATCCTGTCTAGAGGTCCTGTACTTCCAATGTTTCCTAGGTGTATAGAAGTATTATTCGTGGTGTAATTGTGAGTGGCGAGCCATTGGGTAGGCGCTGTGACTTCGGGTCGTGGCTATTAGTGACCAAGGGAACTCTGACGGCACTGCAGTACATCTTGCGTCCTCACCTGTTACCTTTCATGTGACAGTGTCGTGGTGCCATTTTTCAACAGTTCGAGGCTCGCCCACTCATCATGTATCTATGAACTCTCTGCGATATGTAGAGGTACTCCTGTGGCCAGCAGGATCCTTAACTTTGTCCACGATAGGACACGTATGAGACCATCTTGGACATGAGCTCCGTCCTAGAGCCAGTTTTGTTTATTTATTTCGTTTTATTTTAGGGCGCAAAAAATAATGAGGGTCTTGCGCGCCCATGTCAGAACTGTAGAACAAGAAGACAAAAAAGGAGAGGAAGGGTTAAAAGCAACTACACATTTGGCCTAATCGACGGAAGAAAAGACACTTAAAAACAGGTACTTGGAGAAAGGTCCATAAAATACGCCGTAGAGAAAGAGAGGTCCTGAACTAAAGATTAAATGTCCTTCTCCATATTGCTAGGACGGATAAAAAATAAAACGCGGTCGATAGCCCTCCCGTCGTTCGCTAAAATGGCCGATAACTCAGACAGTAAACATAAATTGGAACGTAAGTGATTAAAAAAGAGGGCATTCCGTCAAGAAATGGTGAACTGTCAAAGGTTGAGGACACTGGGCGTAAAGTGGTGAGGGAGCATCAGTTAACAAATGGCGATGGCTAGAAAGACAGTACCCAATATGCAACCTAGCTAAAATGATCTCACGGCGAGAGAGCCGAGAGGAGGCAGTCCAAGCCGCTGGGAGAGGTTTAAATAGCTACAGCTTCTTCCTATGAAGGGAGAATCAGTGGTGATGCCAAAGTGACATCACCTGCTGACAGACGGCAACACAGAGGTCATCGGAGGGAATGGAAGAATTAGTGGGCAGAAGTACCAGAACTGCAGCCTTGGCAGCAGCATCAGCAGCCTCGTTTCCCGTCGGACCGACGTGACCAGGAACCCGCAAAAACAGCACAGTGGCTCCATCAAGAGTGAACAAGTGACAGTTTTCCTGGACCTGTTACACTGAGGGATGGGCGGTGTGTACACAGAGGCTCTGAAGGGCAGGGAGTCGGAGCAAATGACGCAATTGAAAAGCCTGTGTATCCGGGTGTACTGCGTGGCCTGATACAGGGCGAAGAGTTGTGCTGTAAATACTGAGCAGTGTTTCGGAAGTCGATAACGAAAAACGTCGGTGCCAATATTAAGGCTATCAAGGACCAGCCGAACCATGGCGGAAGCAGCTTACCGATTCTTCGGTGCCTTGCGTAGTCGTATGTGTCTATGGCGCCATATTTACTTTTTATATCGAGTCTCTTTGTGAAGCAACACCGCTGACGGTGCATCGAGGAGGCGGCAGGGGCGGCGGCGAAACGCGAAGGGAGCAGTTACGCCGGCCGGTGTGTCTGAGCGATTCTAGGCGCTACAGTCTGGAACAGCGCGAACGCTACAGTCGCAGTTTCGAATTCTCCTCGGGCATGGATGTGTGTGATGTCCTTCGGTTAGTTAGGTTTAAGTAGTTCTAAGTTCTAGGGGACTGATGACCTCCGAAGTTAAGTCCCATGGCACTCAGAGCCATTTGAACCATTTGTGGGGGCTTTGCGATTGCAAGTGAACAGCTGGGTACGGCTGACCAGCACGACCACGGCCGCGACTACCAGTGGCAGCTCTATTTCTCGGGTGTTTGTTTTGGTCGTGGCCTTAGCGTTTCTCACATGCTGCAGTCTTTGGGGAGACAGCGTCCTGTTGTATGAATTCCATTCGTCTTGATGTCCGTTAGTTTGCGATTCAGGCGATTCAACGCAGTGTGCAACTGGATGTTTAATGGTGCCCTGACATTATTCGACTTGTCTTCCCCTTTTGCACCTTTCATGCATGGTAGTCGTACTATGAGAGCTTCTGGCTTTGCCTGGTCTTGGTGTCTTTCGGAAGGGCTGAATTTGATATGATTATTGGTGGAGCCCATTTTTATTTACTGGTATTTTTTATTAATTGTGTATTTGTGCCTTTCAGTGTCTCTCTAATGGCGGTTTCGGTTCAAATGGCTCTGAGCACTATGGAACTTAACATCTGGGGTCATCAGTCCCCTAGAACTTAGAAGTACTTAAACCTAACTAACTTAAGGACATCACATACATCCACGCCCGAGGCAGGATTCAAACCTGCGACCGTAGCCGTCGCGCGGTACCAGACTGAAGCGCCTAGAACCGCTCGGCTACTCCGGCCGGCAATGGTGGCTTTCTGCGTTATTTATCGCTTGTGTAATTTGGTCGCTTAAGTCTAGTTACAGCAGCCAAAGTCAGTTAGTTAAATAATGCTATTTATCCTTTTATCGTATTGGTGATTACTTTGAGGGTTGCCCTATGTTATTTAAATGTTGCTGACAACTCCTTTTGAATAAGTGTGTAGACTATTGTTAATTGAAGTTTAGTCCTTCAGTATTTTTCAAACAATTTTGTGGTGTAACTGGGTCAGTATTTTCTTATGGATGACTATGTGAAATTCTGAATGAACGGAAATGTTTAATTAGCCGTATGAACACCTGAGTCTAAAGTCAAGTAAATTTAGTACTTGTATTTTCTGCTGCTGGTTATTTTAGCACTTGCCCTATTATTTTTTTGTTTATCAGGAAGCATATTTAAACTTTGTTATGTCTAATATGCGTGCAAATTGTGATATGGATTTCCTCGCTTAAAGTGTTGCGTAAGCAGGTACAGTCGTGAGAATATGATTAATTCCACTTATTTAGTGCCTTCTGTTAAATGCACTAACTGTCCTCACCTTGCGGCCGACTTCTCTATGCCTCACGGGCGCGGGGACCTATTGATGTCATCAACCCGGCGCGTTGTTGTCACCTTGTCTCGTGGCGCGAGGAACTGGTCTAAGCCCCTTAATTCACGCTGCCTCTTGGAACGAGCAACTTAAGGTCTTTTGTTTATTTTACACCTTGCATTCTTATTCAAAATTGTATCCTTTCTAATTTCATCCATATTTTGTAGCTTAAAACGTGACTGTATTCAAAACACTGGAAATGTGATTATTTATTTCAAGTTTCTGCTACCAGTCACTTTTTATTTTATGCTTAATCTAACATAATGCAATGCGTTTCGAACATGTTCTGTTCATCTTCTGGCGTTTATACATACATACATCTATATAGAGAAATGTTACTGAGAAATAAACAGTCTTAAATTGCATTATGTTAGATTAAGCATAAAATAAAAAGTGACTGGTGGCAGAAACTTGAAATAAATAATTATCCCACACAGTCACGGTGCACAAACGTAGCCATTATGACTGAAAATAATTGGAGGTGTCCATTAAACAACGCCTTCATCACAACTTTTTCATGTTTTATTAACTACACGATGCATTTAGGACTCTGTGGGTCCATCGTCAGGTGTAATTTGTCTTAATACATGTTTTATTTCTTCTCCTGAATGTGGTGAAATGCATATTCCTGTCACGAAAAGACAGGAACATGCATTTCACCTCATTCAATAGAAGAAATAAAACGTGTATTAAGACAAATTACACCTGACGATGGACGCACAGGGTCCGAAATGCACCGTGTAGTTAATAAAACACGAAAAAGTTGTGACTGAAGGCGTTGTTTAATTCACACCTCCAGTGAACCCTTTCCCTCACACCATGTCGCTTATTAGAGTTTTAGATTTAAGTAACTGTGCTGTAAGAGCTTTCTCTCAATCATCAGGGATTCATAATTTATTTGAAGGTGTTTCATGCGACTGGCTTTAGCCTGAACTTCCAATGTACTGCTTACACCTTGTATCCTGCATTTATGTTGGTTTGTTTTGTGAATATTATTTGTATTTATACGCTGGGTCTGGCCTAGGGAAAACGATGCTATCGAACGAATACATCGATAGGTCGTGTGGAGAACCAAAGTGTTTAGGATCATTGGTAGTGTTAACTAGGTCGCGTGGAGCGCCGGCAGAGAGAGAGTCTGGCTGGGCTAGGGCGGTGGAGCAGGTGTGTGGTGTGACGCTCCCGCGAGTTGCCGCGCTTTCGGGGTTTGGCAGCATGTAATTGCGCTCGACTTGCTGTGATAGTTTCTGACACGGTGTCGCGGACGGGAAGCATTAGCTGTGCACATCAAGGGCCCGTTTCGCCTGATGACAGTGTCGAGAAGAAGGCGCGCCAACATCCAGCTTCTGCAACAGTGACGGCCGACAATGAGTGACAGTCGCCACCTTCTCGATCGACGATTTCAAACCTTCAATCAACCAACAAGGAAGACTGGAAGCACGTAAAGTTTTATAATTGTATGGCAGATCTCAGCTTTTCAAACTGTTCCATTTTCGTAACTATAATTACAGCAACTTAGCATGAACATTTGTTGCTCATTGTCCCAATTGCATTACCTAGCAGGGTCCCTTCCTTTTCCGGAATGAACCCGAGTGTCGTTGAAATTCAAACGCCAGCATTAAAGTATTATTATTCCATTTCACTGCTTTAATTTCAAAGTTCAGTTAAAGTATTCATAGCTGGCTACAATATTTAGATTACGCAAGCACAAATTATGAGTGCGAGTTTTGTTACCATATTTTAGCTTACCTGTGACTACAGCTCAGCTTGGTATGTACTAAATTTTACTATTGTCAATTGTTCAGAATCATTTAATTCAAGTTCAAAGTTAAATCTCTTATTTCTAAATTGCGTAGATTCAAGTAGCTTTTGAAATGATTGTTGAGGTAGCCCAAGACTAACCGTATTTGACTGAATTTCGATGTGCTTCAGAAACAGAGCTCACTATTAATTTCAGTCACTAAATTAACTTTCAATTTTCCGGTTTTATTAATTCTTTTGCTAAATTAACTCAGAGTATAGCGAAATTTATTACTTCTGACAAACTTTCAGTTTTCACACTACAGGTGTCAACCTTCAATTGCCACGCTTCTAGTGCTAATTATATGTACAATAACCTTTCATTTTCAGTTACTATAGTAATTGTCCATATGACTGGCGACCGTAATTTCCCCCAAATCTCAAATATCTAATTACCGCTAGTTAATTGCTAACGTAACGGCCGCACATTTACTTTCTTTATTAACTTTACCCCTTTTGAAAATTAATTTCCACCAGTTTCATTTGCATTTTTCCTTTCATTTAGATGTAACTCTTTCCCCCCTCTTTACCGACAGATTAACTTCGGTGACGATTGCTTTTCCCAAATTTCCATTAGGTACACGCGGTTTACTTTTCCACTGTCATTAAGGTCGATAAGTAAGGGGGAGGTTACAAGTATATTCGCTTCTTTTCTTAGTATAAGAAACTGATAAACTTACTATGGAATAACTTATTGCCTTTTATGAAATTACTGATTGTACTATTAACTGTAGCAGTTTACTGAGCGAGGTGGCGCAGTGGCTAGCACACTAGATTCGTATTCGGGAGGACGACGGTTCAATCCCGCGTCCGGCCATCCTGATTTAGGTTGTCCGTGATATCCCTAAATCGCCACAGGCAAATGCCGGGATGGTTCCTTTGAAAGGGCACAGCCGACTTCCTTCCCCGTCCTTCCCTAATCCGATGAGACCGATGACCTCGCTGTCTGGTCTCCTTCCCCAAACAACCCAACCCCAACCCAACTGTTGCAGATTCTGCGATTAGTTGCCTAGCTTGGACAAGTGCAGGCTGAATGTGGAAATAGGCCCGGAGGCCTTATTTTTACGATTTTCTTACCATTGATAGTGAACGCGCCAAATATCTCACGAAATAAGCGTTAAACGAAAAAGCTACAAAGAACGAAACTCGTCTAGCTTGAAGGGCGCTATGGTTGGCCCGCTAGATGGCGCTGCCATAGATCAAACGGATATCAGCTGCGTTTTTTAAAAATAGGAACCCCCATTTTTTATTACATATTCGTGTTGTACGTATAGAAATATGAATGTTTTAGCTGGGCCACTTTTTCGCTTAGTGATAGATGGCGCTGTTATAGTCACAAACGTATAAGTACATTGTATCACGTAACAATCAGCCAGTGCGGACGGTATTTGCTTCTTGATACATTACCCGTGTTAAAATGGACCGGTTCCGAATTGCGGAAAAGGTCAATATCGTGTTGATGTATGGCTATTGAGATCAAAATGCCTAACGGCCGGGTGCTACGTATGCTGCTCGGTATCCTGGGCGACATCATCCAAGTGTCCGGACCGTTCACCGGATAGTTACGTTATTTAAGGGAACAGGAAGTGTTCAGCCACGTGTGAAACGTCAACCACGACCTGCAACAAATGATGACGCCCAAGTAGGTGTTTTAGCTGCTGTCGCGGCTAATGCGCACAACAGTAGCAGACAAATTGTGCGAGAATCGGGAATCTCAAAAACGTCGGTGTTGAGAATGCTACATCAACATCGATTGCCCCTGTACCATATTTCTATGCACCAGGAATTGCATGGCGACGTCAACCACTGGGCAGAAGAGAAATTACGGGACGATGGCAGATTTTTTGCACGCGTTCTATTTTGCCGACGAAGCGTCATTCACCAACAGCGGTAACGTGAACCGGCATAATATGCACTATTGGGCAACGGAAAATTCACGATGGCTGCGACAAGTGGAACTTCAGCGATATTGGCATTGTAGGAGAATGGATAATTGGCCCTCATTTTATCAATGGCAATGTAAATGGTGCAGTGTATGCTGATTTCCTACGTAATGTTCTGTCGATGTTACTACAAGATGTTTCACTGCATGACAGAATGGCGATGTACTTCCAACATGATGGATGTCCGGCACATAGCTCGCGTGCGGTTGAAGCGGTATTGAATAACATATTTCATGACAGGTGGATTGGCCGTCGAAGCAAAATGGCCCGAAGCAAAATGGCCCGCACGTTCACCGGATCTGACGTCCCCGAATTTCTTTCTGTGGGGAAAGTTGACGGATATTTGCTATCGTGATCCACTGACAACGCCTGACGACATGCGTCAGTGCATTGTCAATACATGTGCGAACATTACGGAAGGCGAACTTCTCGCTGGACATACTTTTGAGTATTTATTGCATTAGTGTGGTATTTACAGGTAATTACGCTGTAACAGCATGCGTTCTCAGAAATGATAAGTTCACAAAGGTGCATGTATCACATTGGAACAACCGAAATAAAATGTTCAAACGTACCTACGTTCTGTATTTTAATTAAAAAAACCTACATGTTACCAACTGTTCGTCTAAAATTGTGAGCCATAAGTTTGTGACTATTACAGCACCATCTGTCACAAAGCGAAAAAAGTGGTCCAACTAAAACATTCATATTTCTTTACATGCTATACGAATATGTAATAAAAAAATGGGGATTCCTATTATAAAAAACGTATTTGATATCCGTTTGACCTATGGCAGCGCCATCTAGCGGGCCAACCATAGCGCCATCTGGTTTCCCCCTTCAAGCTAGACAAGTTTCGTTCTTTGTAGTTTCTTTCGTTTGACGTTTATTTCGTGAGATATCTGGTCCGGTCACGATCAACGGACCACCCTGTATATTACCCTCCTTTGCTTCTCCTGCGTCTTCTGTAAACGTGAGTCCCAACACTCACTAGTCTCCCCCATCCTTGAGAAACCTGACTTACTGGCTCGCCGCTGTCAATACGTCCCACCTTCCCTTCGTCTCCAAACTCTCCATGTCCTTTTCCAACATAATTTTAATCACTTCAACCCTCCCTTCTCCAGACCATGAACTCATCCCGAAATCTACCCTTCCTTCCAACTATAAACTGCCTATCAATTTTATCCCACCTCAAATGAAGGCTCCAACCGATCCTTTCCTTGTCTGTCTAGCATACGACTAATCTAATGACACCCACATAGACATCCAAAATCATACCTAATATGTCCCTATTTCAATGACCAGCCACATTTACCATCCATCTTATGATGCTCAGAATAAAAATCATCACCTATTTTACCTCCTAGATTTTTGTACTAAAACTGTAAAATTATATAGTTTTATGGCTGAAGAGAGACAATTTGGCCGCTGCCAGCCTGCCCTCAGTATAAGGGATGTGAGAAACCAGTCAAAAAAAGTCAGTCGATACGCAGCAAAGGAAGTCAGACCGCGTTCAAAGTAAAGAGACTTCGACTGTCAAAATTTTATCAATAAACTGTCGAACTATTCGCAAAAAGGTTCCCGAATTAACTGTCCTCCAGAAAAGCCCTCGAGCTCATATTATTCTTGGGACCAAAAGCTAGGTGAAACCCGAAGCTGAGATATTCAGCGAGTCGTGGAACGTGTATCGGAAAGTCAGATTAGAGGCCACAGGAGAGGACGTGTTCACTGCAGTTGACAATAATATTGTCTCTATTGAGGTCGAAGTAGAGTGCGACATTGAAGTTAACTGGTCGGGTATAACAGGTGTAGGTGAAACTAAGTTAATTCTTATGTTTTTTACCAGCCACAGTTCTACAGTCATTCAAAGAAAGCCTGCGATCACTAGAGTGTAATATTAGTTGGAGGCGAGTTTAACACACAAAGTATAGACTGGGATGTCTATGGATTCATTGCTGGGGGTACAGACCGACAGTCGTTCGAAATACTTTTGAACATGTTTTCCGAAAACTGTCTTGAGCAGTTAGCTCGGCAGCCCAAACGCAATGGAAATATTTTAGACCTTGTAACTGGGCTTGCACAGTATCTATGTAGATGTGGATGTAGCTCTTTCGTCCTGACGTCGTTGTTATCGCCCTTTACGTCTCATCTTCAGCGAGTCGCCTCCAAGACTCTGTACATTGCGGCTTTGCCACCTTCAGCGCGACTCACCTTCTGTTACCTTCGCCGTCAATACTCGCCACACCATCCGACGTTCTCGCCATTACTACTCCTCGCAATGATTTTAAGTGGGTTTCCCTACAAATACCACATCAGCAATAGTCTACTTCATCTTTATTTGACTTCTACAACCACTCATATTTTAATCCCTACTCTTTATACCTATGAGTTCTTCCAACCTTCCAGGGTGGGTTTACCCTGCTGCTCTTGTCCGGCTTTCTCACGACTGCACAACTACAAAACTCACCATCCTTTCTTTCCGGCTCTTGTGAAACAAGAGTCCACTCCAGCTATGTATCAGCAGCAGCTGTATCACATCCACCACCATCATTATCGTTTTCATCAGCTACATCTATACCAGCCTCATCAATACTCTCCTTATTACTACCAGCCCCTGCCCTGTCATTCAAAATGAAAGTGCTCTGGACCCAGTAATACTGCTTGCAGCAGGTCGAGTACTGCGGACATTACCAGGGCCAGCGCCAACTGCAACAGGAGGATCTACAATATTATCAGTTAATCCAACAACACTGACTATGATAACTCATCTGACCATGGACATTAAAAGTCTAAAAGCTCACAACCCTTGCATCTTCCATCCTCCACTGACCCTCAAATACGACAGTCCATTAAAACCACCAAAAATAACATAAAGTATTCCCCACAACTGACAATGTACCAACTACCAGCACAAAGAACGTAGAATGCCGTGCTGACAAAATCGAGTACGTGGACTATTTGTCCATAGCAGACAAGCTCACCCTATCACCAATTCAGACCCTCCTTCTACTCTACCCAGACCCAAAATTCATGCACTTCTGCTTGAAATCAGAAAACATTTCCTGAATCGCCACATATCCCAAATTATTCCTTATATGGAATTCTGATACAGTCCTCGAAACCAGAATTAGATTGCCATGTACTCTCCTGTGACTTAGGTCCGCATTTCTCTTTCAGACATTTTAGAAATATATACCCCAGACAGCTCCAACTGGCATGACACCTTCCTGCTTAAACTGTTGTCATCGAAGTATACCACTAACGAAAAAACAGAATGCGAAATGAATATTATCCCAGCCTTTCATCTCATTTAATGTTCAACAACCACACCAATTCTTCATCATCATCATCATCATCATCTCTCTCTCTCTCTCTCTCTCTCTCTCTCTCTCTCTTTCTCTCTGCACTGCTGGCCATTATAGCTGCAACACCAAGCAAGGATAGCAAATAATGAAATTTCACTTATTGTACGTATACAGTATAGCAGGAGGAATTAATTATTAAATTTACTGGTGACTTATGGGTCTCAAAGAGAAATAAAAAGCTTGGGATTGGAATTCGATTGTATGAGAAAGAGTAGATTAAAAGGTTACTGGAGAATATGGGCTGGGGAATGAGAGAGGAGAAAGACTAATTGATTTCTACAATAAATTTCGGCTAGTAACAGCGGTTATTCTATTCAAGAATGACAAGAAGAGGAGGTATACGTGAAAAAGGCCGGGAGATACTGGAAGATTTCAATTAGATTACATCATGGCCAAGCAGATATTCCAAAATCATATACTGCATTGCAAAGCGTACCCAGGAGTAGAGGTAGACTCACATAAAGTTGAGAGTCAGAAAGAATCAATGTGCAAAAAAGTGGGATACGGAAGTACTAAGGCACTCTTGAAGTTCTCTGTGGCTATAGGTACTGCTGTAATGAATAACTCAGTAGGCAGTTCCGTAGTAGAGGAATGGAAAAACCCTTAAAACTGGCAGTCACAGGAGCCAGAAAGAAAAAAATAGGAACAAAGAAGGTAACAGCGAAAAAACCATGGATAACAGAAGAAATAATTCAGTTGATCGATGAAAGAAAGAAGTACAAAACTGTTCAGGGAAATTCAAATATATGGAAACACAGGTTACTTAGGAATTAAGTAAACAAGAAGTGCAGGAAAGCTAAGGCGAAATGGCTGTATGAAAAATGTGAAGAAACCGAAGAAGAAATGATTGTCAGAAGGATTGACTCAGCATATGGAAAAGACAAAACAACCTTCGGTGAAATTAAAAGCAGTTGTGGTAACATTAAGAGTGAAACAGAAATTCCACTGTTAAATGCAGAGGAGAGAGCTGATAAGTAGAAAAAGTACATCGAAATTTTGGAAATTTGAGATAAGTTACTATGGGACCAAACTGCTGATGTTATCGGTCCCTAGGCTTACAGACTACTTAATATAAGTTAAACTATCTCACGCTAAGGACAACACACACACTTATTCCCGAGGGAAGACTCGAACCTCCGACGGGGAGAGCCGCCCGAGCCGTGGCAAGGTGCCCATGACCGCACGGCCACCCCGCGTGGCAAAGTACATCGCAGGTCTCTATGAGAGGGAAGATTTGTCTGATGACGTGCTAGAAGAAGAAACAGAAATGATTATAGAAGAGATAGGGGATCCAGTATTAGAATCAGAATTTCTAAAATCATTGGGGGACGTGACAACAGAACGACTGTTGATGTATGTGTGTAGAATGTATGAGTCTGGCTATATACCATTTGACTTTAGGAAAACCATCAACCATACAATTCCGAAAATTGCAAGAGCCGACAAGCGCGAGAATTATCGCGCAATTAGCTTAACAGTTCATGCATCCAAGTAACTGACAAGAATAGTGTACAGAAGAATGGAAAAGAAAGCAGAGAATGTGTTAGATGACGATCAGTTTGGATTTAGGACAAGTAAAGGCACCAGAGAGGCAATTCTGACATAGCTGTTGATAAACGAAGCAAGACTAAACAAAAATCGAAACATGTTCATAGATTTGCAAACTTGGACAAAGCGTTCGACAATGTTAAATGGTGTAAGATGTTCGAAATTCTGAGAAAAATAGGGGTAAATTGTAAGGAAAGACGGGTAATATACAATATGTACAAGAGCCAATAAGACTGGAAGACCAAGAACGAAATTTTTGGATTAAAAGGAGTCTAAGACAGAAATGTTGTCTATACGTCGAAGAAGCAATGACGGAAATAGGAACATTGAAGAATGAAATTAAAATTCATGGTGAAAGGATGTCAATGATAAAATTAGCTGATGATATTGCTATCCTCTGTGAAAGTGAAGAAGAATTACAGGATCTGCTAAATGTAATGAACAGCCTAATGAGTACAACATATGGAATGAGAGCACATCGAAGGATGGCGAAAGTAATGAGAATTGGCAGAAGTTAGAACAGCGAGAAACTTAAACATCAGCATTGATCATAAAGCAGATGAAATTAAGGAATTCTGTTACCTAGGCAGCAAAATAGTCCGTGACGGACAGAGCAAAGAGGACATCAAAAGCAGAGTAGCACTGGCAAAAAGGGTTTTCCTAGCCAAGAGAAGTTTACTAGTATCAAACATAGACCTTAATTTGAGGAAAACATTTCTGAGAATGTACGTTTTGACCACAGCATTGTAGGGTGGTGAAACGTGGACTGTGGGGAACCGGAACAAAAGAGAATCGAAGCATTTGAGATGTGGTGCTACAGAGGAATATTTAAAATTAGATTGATAAGGTAAGGAATTAGAAGGTTCTCCGCAGAAAAGTCGGGGGAAGGAATGTATAGAAAATAGTGCCAAGAAGAAGGGACAGGACATCATGGAACAACTTGCTTGGTACTAGAGGGAATTGTAGAGAGTAATAGCTGTAGAGGAAGACAGAGATTGAAATATATGCAGCAAATAATTGAAGACGTTGGTTGCAAGTGCAACTCTCAGATGGAGAGGTCGGCGCAGAGGCCCAGTAGAGGATTTCGTGGCCGTCCGCATCAAACCAGTCAGAAGAAAAATTACCCCCCAAAAAGGGGAGGGTGGTCTACAGGGTTCGAAATTTAGAACATAGAACTGCCACCTCTCTCAACAGCACCGTCTTCAGCCCGGCTAGTAATCGAGTCGAACTGATCTAACAGCAGTAACTTATCTAACAACTGCGCCGGACACTTGTCTCAAGGCTTTGCCGCCCGCAGCGCCGTATTCTGCCTGTTTACATATCTCTGTATTTCAATACGCATGCCTATACCATTTTCTTTGGCGCTTCAGCGTATGTTTACACAAGAATCAGTTTGCGCTTCACCTACACTAGCTTTGATGGGCACTAGCGAAGTTAACGTGTAAGATTCTCATATGTTTTCTGCTATTACAAACAATTAACCTTTGATGTACTGGGACTATGATGGATGAGCGCTCTGTACGAGTATGAATAAGATCAATCACTCTGTTTTTAGTTTTATCTGTGGTTGACTGGCTAGCCAGTTCGTTGTGCACTTCTGAGGCATTCTTATTTGCGATGTAGTAGCGAGCACCTGAGTTTTTCAGAGAATGAGATCTGTAATTTGTGAATGTAGGAGAAACTATCTGGAATACGATATTATGGAGATAAAACTCATTTATAACGCTTTCTCGTTATTTATATTGTTGGAGATGATTTCTGAGGAAGTTTAAAGGTAACCACGGTATACGCAAGAATGAAATGTTAGTGTGTCTGAGCTATTAATTGAAGGAAATCTTTGTCACTCAGGTAACTAATAACTTTCATGATTACTGCTAGTGTTAATTTTATCCCTTCGTTTTTCATTATGTCACAAATAACGCAGCTGTTTAAAATGTTTGTAAAGTTTGTAATGAGAGAATTTTGTTATTGATACAGTCTTTTTATCTTGTATAACTTTTTGTCAATAATCAGAGTTTCATTTCTCGAGAAAGATTTTCTTTAATATAAAACCCATCTCTGTGATTCATGGCAAGGTTTTGAACATTTTCTCGTGTGTGCAGTACACCCTACGGTACACGAAGTCACAATTGTTTCTGACAAGCAAAAAGAAAGAAATTAATAGTAAGTAGTTAATTTTCCTTCAGCTGCTACATCTGCTGATTTGTATGTGCTTTCGAGAACGGCAGTACTCCTAAAGCAGCATGCTGAGGAAGAGGTAAGTCACTTTTACTTCAGGGCAGATTTCGCCTTACATTCTTGAGCAAACAGTGTCTAGTCGGGATTGTCAGGTGTTGTGCTGGTAAGCAAAGTATTTTTCAGTTAAAGATTTCGCCTTACATTCTTGAGCAAACAGTGTCTAGTCGGGATTGTCAGGTGTTGCGCTGGTAAGCAAAGTAATTTTCAGTTAATAGTATTGGTAATTTCAAACAGTTATTTTCTTCCCAGTAGGGCAGAAATTTATTTTGGCGGATTTTCCACGTCGAACATTGCACTTCATATCACGCGACGTTCATCATGTACTTCGGTACTGAGTTTTTGTTATATCGTTTTCATTAAGCACATAATTAGTTTCATTTGGCATTTAATGAGATTTGTTTTCTTGTGCTAAAATTTTGCATTTCATGCAGTTTAAAGTTTTATTTCACGACACTGTTCACATGCGCAACACATGGCCAGCCAGCAGTTAGCTTTACTCAGCAACTGAATACGACACCTACGGTATACGTAACATGAGGAGAAGTTTTTAAATCGATACATTCAGTTTTCTCACATACATACAGCTTTTTATAGAAAGCTTACTGCTGAAAGAGAAAACCAGCTGATGTGCATCAGGAGCACTTGATAAAACAGAAAGCTCATCTACATTAACGAACTCATGAAGTTGAAAATATACGCTGAGGTGACAAAAGTCATAAGAGAGCAATAATGACATTTAAAGAAGGTGGTAGTGTTGCATACACAAGGTACAAAAGGGCAGTGCTTTGGCGGAGCTATCATTTGTACTCAGGTGAGTCATGTGAAAAGGCTTCCCACGTTATTATGGCTGCAAGAGGGTAGTTAACAGACTTTGAACGCGGAGCTAGACGCATGGGACATTCCATTTCCGAAACCGTTAAGGAATTCAAAATTCCAGGATCCACAGTTTCAAGAGAGTGCCGAGAACATCAAATTTCAGACATTACCTCTATCGCGGACAAAACACTGGCCGAAGGCCTCCACTTCACGCCCAATGACAGAGGCGTGTCAGTGCTAACTGGCAAGCAACACTACATGAAATAACCGCAGAAATCAATGTGGGACGTACGACGAACGTATCCGTTAGAACAATGTGGCGAAATTTAGCGTTAATAGGCTATGGTAGCACACGACCAACGTGAATGCCTTTGCTAACGGCACATCGCCTGCAGTGCCTCTCTTGGGCTCGTGTCCTTACCGGCTGACTAGACGAATGGAAAACCGTGTCCCGGTCAGATGAATCTCGATTTCAGTTGTGAAGATCAGATAGTAGGGTTTGAGTATGGGCTGACCCCACGAAGCCATGGACCCACGTTGCCCTTGCGACACTGAGCAAGCTGGCAGTGGCTCCATAGTGCGGTGGACTGTGTTCACATGGAATGGACTGGGTGCTCTGGTCCAACTGAAACGATGGAGACCATTTGCAGCCATTCGTGGATTTCATGTTCCCAAACATCGACAGAATTTCTATGGATGACAATGTGTCATATCACCGGGCCACAATTATATGCGATTGGTTTGAAGAACATTTTGTCAATTCGAGCGAATGGTTTGGCCACCCAGACCGTCCGACATGAATCCCATCGATCATTAATGGGACATAACTGAGGGGTCACTGCGTGCACAAAATCCTGCACCGGCAACACTATCGTAAGTGTGGACAGCTTTAGAGGCAACATGGCGCAATGTTTTTGCAGGGGACTCCAACGCCAGCCACAAGGAGGTCCGACACGATATTAGGAGGAACCCCTGACTTTTGTCACCATAGTGTACAGATATTATGGGTATAACCATTTCAGGATGAATGAAGAAACCTTTCTGAACTTCCAGTCACTCGTAATGTCTTTCATTAGCTGCATATTATCATGAGAGAAGTTACGGCATAACACGACAGACTGACTGCTACTCTACGATTTATCGCAGCTGCAATCAGGTACTCAAAAACTCACCTATGCACATCTGTAGTATCGCTGTTTTCTTAGATACATCATCCGTAAAGCATCAGATTAACAATCACATTTCTTTATTTTTTTTCCTTCTGTAACTGAGTCTCGAGGAATTTATCATTTAATGACGAAGTCTTTATCTGCAACATAATCGATTACTTGGTTAACACTGGCCCAAAAATAAGGTAGGATAATTCCGTTTCCCTAATTCCGGGCAAGAATTTCGCGAGGTTTCCCTTGGTTATCAGGCGAATGCCGGCATTGGTAAACCCTCACAAACCTTACGAATTGAGAGTCCCTCTCCCCCACCCCTCGCACGCTGAATTATTTTGCAGTAAAGACCAGAATTCTCCTACAACAGCCCGCCCAATTCTCAGCAATGGGGAACAAAATGTTTGAAAAATTTCTTCCCTTTTATTAATAACATATCGAATGCGACGTCGGTGTCTGGGTCTGCATAACTTGCATAACTGAAATTCGATTAAACCTAAAGCACCTAGTTGCAGTCCTTGTCCAAAATTGCCCCACCAGGTTTTTGTTGACGCGCACTAGTCAAACTTAGGAGTGTAGTTGACTGGTGACAGCGCCATCGGACAGCCCGAAAACGTGAGTATATAAAACTGTTTACGACGCTGTCACCTCGATGACTGGTCAGTGACCTTGGCTGTGTCAAGGTCGCATGTTGTTATAAACAATAACAGTAGCGACAGCAGAGCACTTAGAGCTTGTAGATATCGGTCTGACAATAATCAACAGTGTTCAGCGACGCACAGCAAATCATTCGTTTATTTATTCACAAGTGGCGTTGCAGTAAAGAAGGAGAGCTTTCAAGTATATGGTGCGTGTCAAGTTATACGCTAACAGGCAGGAGCAGCAACAGCATGGTGTTTCTGTAAAATACTGCTATCAACTAATTAAGACTAGGGCAAACCTCTTGGCACAGGTATTTAGAGGATTAGCTTCTAATTAACATATTAAGAGAAGAGCAGGTACTTTCAAGAGAGAGAAAAGAAAGGCAGTTCTTTCTGCTACGATACATAGCTGCTGTTGTTATTAGCTACTTCATACCTGGCATATATTACACGAGTAACTACGGAAAGAGACAGTACACAGTGAACAAATCTGGACTATTCCTATGCTGCCATAGTGCCCTGTCGCCAGACAGATCCCGTAATTATAAAGTCTTGTTGTTGTCTCAGCAGTAATTCGTCAGTGTCACTAGCTGATCCTTGCGATCGATATACTCCATGCGTGAATGATAAATGCGCCTAGAAGCTAGACTGATTCCATATTCAGCATATGACTATATAGGATTCAAGAATGGTTGGCGAGCAATATTTTCACTTACATCTGAATAAGGAATGTTAGGTAATATGAGACACATTCCGTCTTCGCGACTTTGGTCTTATTTAGATCAGAGGCGTTTAGCGTATTTTAAAGCATCTTCATTCTGATTTTTCTTGCTAATCTATCTGGCTCCTAATTTGTTTCATAGCTTCATCTACACAGTACACACAGGTGTTAGATTTTTATCAACTGCTCTTCACTGACACAAAATATACCATTGTTTTCACGTTTTGTCACATTCACTTCGTGTACTTTGTTCTAACCGCGTGGAATGCGACCACTTTTTGGTTCGTTTATGTGACAGTGGCACCATTCCTCTGTGTGTTTTTATGTTTCGACGTGTGTGTGTGTGTGTGTGTGTGTGTGTGTGTGTGTTGTGGTATATATAAACAGTCGAATCAGAAATACACAAAGGAATAGCAAACGCAACCATAGTCACATAAATAAGCAAAGACGACCGTAGTTCGCGGGATCAAACAAAGTACACGAGATGAATGTGACAAAACATGAAAAAAAACTGTGCTATATTTGTGCTCCGAGAAAGGCATTTTTCCGCTGATATATTCGTGTCAGTGAAGTGCAATGTGATGTCTACGAGAACTTTAGTCCAAGAAATCTTGAATAATAGTAGAATTTAAAACATAATAACTATTTAATAAAAGTAATTCAAAAGATGAGAACAGCGTACAGTCTCCCCAAACAGATTTGTAACGAAAAATCACAATTACAAAATGACCCGTGAAGACACTTTGAAATAAGGTGAAACGTATGTGGTCCAAATAATACTTTTATCACAATCGCAGAGATGGAATATATACCATACAGACATACTTCGGCTCTCAGATGACATCGTCGTTTTCCTTGCACGACATTTCGGTAACGTGACTCGTAGCCTCCATCACCTGCTACGTGAGGGTAAAGCCTGTAGAATCATATGTACACCCGTATTACCCCTACAACCGAGAATGTGGAAGAGAGGCCTAAAAACCAACATGTACAGAATTTACGTTTTCGGAATGCGTTATTCCCTTTCCCTGCACAGCTCCTCAGAACTTTAAATATATTTAAATTACAATTTCTTCATTTTTCCAAGTCGATCCTGCTACCCCCGTCGGAGGTTCGAGTCCTCCCTCGGGCATAGCTCTGTGTGTATGTGTGTTGTCCATAGCTAAGTTAGTTTAAATTAGATTAAGTAGTGTGTAAGCTTAGGGACCGATGACCTAAGCAGCTTGGTCCCATAAGATCTTACCACAAACTTCATTTTTTACAAGTCTATCTCTGCGCAGAAAGCTGGATGCCGCGTATTACTTTGTCTGATGTCTCAGAACAGATCGTCTGCGGGCTAATAAAATATTCCAATTGTGTCTTGCTTGTCGAGGCCGAACAGAAGAAGAAACGTAAGCGCTCGCTCCATGTGGTGAGCTATTCATCCTTGGATTTGGAATCACATTACTTCCAACAATCCAACGATGACGAGATGCAGTCCTAGAAAGCTGAGGGGACTTAGACTGAGCGAGGTGGCGCAGTGGTCGGCACACTGGACTCGTATTCGGGAGGACGTCGGTTCAAATCCCCGTCCGATCATCCAGATATAGGTTTCACGCAATTTCCCTAAATTGCTAAGGTTAAAGACCGGGTTGATTCCTTCGAAAATTACACAGACGACTTACATGACCATCCTTTCACGATCCAAGATTGTAGTCCAAAGACCTCATCGCCCATCGGACGTTAAACTTTGATCTACCTTTTTTCTGACCTCTCTAACCCAAATCCGCATTTTCTTATGAAAGTCTATCGGATCTACTCGCAGATGCCTTCAGTGGATGAACTGACGTGCAGCGACTGTTTTCACATTTCAGGCTTGGCTCTGAGCACTATGGGACTCAACATCTTAGGTCATCAGTCCCCTAGAACTTAGAACTACTTAAACCTAACTAACCTAAGGGCGTCACACAACACCCAGCCATCACGAGGCAGAGAAAATCCCTGACCCCGCTGGGAATCGAACCCGGGCGTGGGAAGCGCGAACGCTACCGCACGACCACGAGATGTGGGCTCACATCTCAGGGAATGTTCAATGTCGACTGGTATTTCAGTATTTTGTTCTTATTTTAGTTAAACAGTAACAAAGAAACGAGGCGTATTATTTTAAGTAAGTACCGTTTTGAAATTTAAAAAAAAAGACGTGCCTAGATATCTCAATAATTTTATTTTTACATGAAAGCCTGTACCTTAATCTGCGCACTGACGCCATTACAGTCTGATTCTTACTTGTTTACGTTGTGTACTGAGTGTTTAAGATGCCTCCGATAATCGTGAGTCCCGCCGACTGTGAAGTCGGGCTGTTATAAGATTTCTTAGTGCTAAAGGCCTAAAAGCGATCGATATTCATTGTGAGATCTGTGCAGTTTACGGAGAAAACATTATGAGTGATGGAATGGTAAGAAAGTGGGTGAGAGCACTTAAAGATGGCCCGCACAAATGTGCAGGATGAACAACGGAACGGGCGTCCTTCGGTCGTTAATGGAAGTTTGGTGCAGGAATTGAACCATAAGGTGAGAGAAAACAGACGCTTTACGATTTCCTCCTTGCGGGATGACTTTCCTAATGTTTCTGGTAGTGTTCTGTGTGGCGTTGCGGCCGAGCACTTGAATTACCGAAAATTGTGCGCACGTTGGGTACCGAAAATCTTGACGGATGTGTATAAAACCAAACATTTAGACAGTGCATTGACTTTCCTTGAGCAGTATCACAACGACGGTGGTGATTTCTTAAGCCAAATTGTCACGGGTGATGAAACATGGTTGGCCTACATCACACCAGAATCAAAGCAACAGTCCATGAAAGTTGAGCAAGGGCATCGTTTTGCTGCAAGACAATGACCGCCCGCATATGGCGCATCAGACCAAAGATCTCATCACATCTTTTCGATGGAACTCTAGATCATCCTCCGTACAGCCCTGAACTTGCGCCCAGTGTGTGATTGGACTGAAGAGTTTCTAGATAACAGAACGCAGCATGTCATTCTCAATGGAGAGAAGTCTTCCGAAGTAAGAGTGATTTCAGGTGTGCCGCAGGGGAGTGTCGTAGGACCGTTGCTATCCACAATATACATAACTGACCTTGTGGATGACATCGAAGTTCACTAAGGCTTTTTGCGGATGATGCTGTGGTATATCGAGAGGTTGTAACAATGGAAAATTGTACTGAAATGCAGGAGGACCTGCAACGAATTGACGCGTGGTGCAGGGAATGGCAATTGAATCTCAATGTATACAAGTGTAATGTGCTGCGAATACATAGAAAGAAAGATCCCCTATCACTTAGCTACAATATAGCAGTTCAGCAACTGCAAGCAGTTAATCCCATAAATTATCTGGAAGTACGCATTAGGAGTGATTTAAAATGGAATGATCATATAATGTTGATCGTCGGTAAAGCAGATGCCAGACTGAGATTCATTGGAAGAATCCTAAGAAATGCAATTCGAAAACAAAGGAAGTAGGTTACAGTACGCTTGTTCGCCCACTGCTTGAATGCTGCTCAGCAGTGTGGGATCCGTACCAGATAGGGTTGATAGAAGAGATAGAGAAGATCCAACGGAGAGCAGCGCGCTTCGTTACAGGGTCATTTAGTAATCGCGAAAGCGTTAGGGGGATGATAGATAAACTCCAGTGGAAGACTCTGAAGGTGAGACGCTCAGTAGCTCGGTACGGGCTTTTGTTGAAGTTTCGAGAACATACCTTCGCCAAGGACTCATGCAGTATATTGCTCCCTCCTACACATATCTCTAGAAGAGACCATGAGGATAAAATCAGAGAGATTAGAGCCTACACAGAGGCATACCGACAATCCTTCTTTCCACGAACAATACGGGACTGGAATAGAAGGGCGAACCGATAGAGGTACTCAGGGTACCCTCCGCCACACACCGTCAGGCGGCTTGCGGAGTATGGATGTAGCTGTAGATGTACGATCTGTTCCTGCACTTGAAGGAACACCTGGTCCGTGAGCATCTTCAAGACGATCAAGACGATGACGAAGTCAATGCAGTGGTTAACAAGTCAGGTGGCAGACTTCTGTGGGGAAGGTATTCAAAAACTGGTACAAAGTTATGACAAGTGTCACAATATTGACGGAAATTATGTAGAAAAGTAAAAATAAATTGATATATCTTAGCACGTCTTTTTCTAATTTCAAAACGGTACTTACTTAAAAAACACGCCTCGTAATTTCTTTCAGTGTTATTCGCTAACAAGTAGTAACATACCCTGCAAATACTCTGTACACGAAGTATCGTTACATACAAGGGGAACCAAATATCTTCGTGGCGCTCGAATTGCAGGTATTTGATAAAAGACATTGTCCATAAGCCTTTGTCTTGGATTAAATTCTATATCTCACTGAAGTTTCTTGTGAAAGTAACGTACAAAGACCCTGTTTGTGTTTCTGCTGTTAATGGGCGAGAGGAAATCGTAAGTCGTAGCGTGACACTTTTTAAGCTAAGTGCTTCGAACAAGCTAAGACTGTGAAAAAACAGGTCTTAGGAAGAGGCCCAACAGGTGGTGAGCGCTGTTACGTAACAGTTTCAGGTCGATGCTTGCTCTCGCCTCCTCCCCCCTCCCCTCCCTCCTCCCATCAACATCTTGGCCATCCCCCACCATTCCAGTATCATCCACATCATTCTGCAAGCCGAGACCTGCATACGTTATCGAAACTGTGCTAACGGACTCGTCATTATGCTTAAATTTTAGGCTATACGTTGTTACTTACATATTTTTCATATACGTCATTCACAGTATTGTCAGTTCGAATACTTGAAACACAGATACTCGTTACTTTCTATTGCAAAGTAGAAGTTAGCTTTCACCGGCACATCCGGTTCTTCGTCTGCCCAGGATACGATATTTTGCCCGCGAGTCTTCCTCTGCAGCTCATGAGATACGAAGGCATGTAACACAGTGACGGGCGCGATATTTACTTCCCCTTGTATGTCTCCTGCTAGTTTGGATTTGTCACTGCTTTTTCACTGCTTGCCGTATCTGTCTTGAACAAGGTGTTGTTGGTTTGTGCTTTCGCCAGAAATAATCTGAAGACTGTCGCTGTGTAGAGGGGGTTTTGGTAGCGCGTCCGTTTTTCACAAATCTTCCGGTATGGTGCTTTCATCAGACGTAGATTCGTCGTCGCATTTGTTTTCTGCGAAATCAGAATACATAGTTTGTTTCTGCAGTCACCAACGGTTGCTGCCATCTCCATAACCTCTTCCACTTCCATAGGCGCGTTCCGGTGTTCCTTACGGCGTACGTTATCAGTGACGCCGCTACCACCCTTATCGTTTGACTTACTTGTATTATCACATTTTTTGCTCTCCGCTCAGTTCTTTTGCTGTTCGCAGATGGATTCTATAACGCCCTAATTTACATTTCTCTCACTGCCAGGCGCTGTACCCATAGTGGGTTCATTCTGCCGTGATAGAAGATTTGCATATGCCATTCCTTCATGTGGACTTTTCTCAGCGTGCAGTTGTACAAGGTGTCTATGGTCTCAGTTTCCCCGCCGGTGTTCAATGGAGTTGCATACGGAGTATGTGCCGGGCTGGTTTTCATACACAACATACGCGTATGAGCGCATACAATCACAAGGAGGGTAAGTGCTTTTGTAGTTATACTTTAGCTATTCTGTTGCCATTGGGCTTGCCATGCAAAAGGTTTTCTGACCACACTTCTTCTCTAATACTGTAAACTGTCCTATATAAACTATGCATTTCTCTGATCCTATCGAAGGGCACTTCGAACGCCAAATTACAGACTCTCACAGATCGCAAACCAAGACCTTCACAACGTTACTGATACTGTGCTTATAGAACCAGTATTATGTTTAAATTTTACGGTACCACTGGTGGTCCAAATTATTCGTCGCTATTTATACATTTTGCTTATACACTATTTACATTATTTTCAGTCGGAATACCTAACACTTCCACATCAAGCAACTTCATTCAGATCATTATCATCCATCTCCGAATTGCATGAGAGGTAGGGCTTTCGGTGTCCCATTCAAAACGAAATTTCAAGATTTCCCATGATGACATGATGCTCACAGGTCAGTTGACGTTGCCCTGCCGGACAAAAGATATTTCACAGTAAACAAGTGTTCCGCTGCACTCAGACGGGGATGCCGTGACGTTGGGATCACGGATTTGTTTCGAACTTTGCACACCATTAGTCGGCCATTAAAACAACATAAATGGCAAGTGGCAAAGGTGCACTACTCTGGCAATTCCGAGAAACTCGCAAGAGAAGTTGTACGCGTCAATTGTGTGTCTTATGTATCTGTGCGTAGATGCCGCACCTTAGAGTTCACGGTGGTGACGTAATTAGTGTTCGAGCTGCGTAAGACAAACGTGTATGAGCCGACGGTTTAACATTTCCTCAAAACTTCGTTTTTGTAGTACAAATGTAAATTATGTGATGTTCGAAATATTTGGACCTACACTATTCGTTCTTGCTACATTAACGTCTCACCGCTGCCCAGGTTAACTGCCAAATGGGGACTGCCTCTGTGTCTGCGAAGCGTCGAAGATCAAAGTAGTCCCAGATTGCATGCAAATCACGACAGGCATACATTTTCAGGAAAACTCTATGCGTTGCTTCATTTACTTATCGATAGTTACACGTATGTTTGTTCTAATAATTAAATTTAATTAAAAATAGTAAGTAATCAGATAACACGAAATTCTCTAAAACCTCAGGCAAATACACGTGGCTTTGTTAAATTTATTACCTCTCGAATGTCATATAAATTAAATAATATGACCAGTGATAAAAAATAAAGATTAAAAATTAAGTTTGAGAGGAAGTCGAACCGTCGCCTCATACATGTTCGTCTAACGAAGCCTTTTTTTCCTCGGTATTGTTCGTTGCGTTTGGTCGGGTCGGACGATACATGATATGCATTCAAGTTGATCCTTGATTCCTTTACTCAGTTTTTTATTACACAAGACAATCAGCCCTCTGTCCGCCCCCCTCGGTAGCTGAGTGGTCCGGGCGATAGACTGTCAGTCCTAAAGCCGTCGGCACACGGACCGTGCATCCGAACGTTGAACGTTGAGCGAGCCGTGTTTCTGACGTCATAGCGTGGAACAGCACATTCGGGAGTCGTTCCGAACGTGCAGAGCAGTATCCGGCATGTCAGATATTCTGAGCGTGCGTCTGAGCGTTGACCAATGAGATGGCACAATGCCACGTACGTCACACGCACGCCGTCTCTCTTCAGTACAGAGTTGTGAGGCGCCATATTGGCATTCATTTCAAGCCTATATGTATATACGCCGTTTCTGAGCACCAGCAAATTGAGAATCACTGGAAAACCCGTTGTTAACTGTGTTATTCGTTCCAATAAAATAATGAGAAACATCACATTCGGGGCAAAAGAATTATTGTAACTTGCGTATTATGAGAGTATGCTATTTGAAGGCAGCGATACACTGAAGATCCACCCAAAACGGATTGTTCTTGGTACAGTTTGCTATAATTAAATTTCAATTAATAACATATCTACGATTAAGGTTTTCATCAAGGAGTAATATACTTGGCTTAGCGTAATGGGTAAAATCACTGTCTTATAGGGAGTTGAAACTTCCTGGCAGATTAAAACTGTGTGCCCGACCGAGACTCGAACTCGGGACCTTTGCCTTACGTAGGCAAGTGCTCTACCATCCGAGCTACCGAAGCACGACTCACGCCCGGTACTCACAGCTTTACTTCTGCAAGAATCTCGTCTCCTACCTTCCAAACTTTACAGAAGTTCTTCTGCGAACATTGCAGAACTAGCACTCCTGAAAGAAAGGACATAGCGGAGACATGGCTTAGCCACAGCCTGGGGGATGTTTCCAGAATGAGATTTTCACTCTGCAGCGGAGTGTGCGCTGATATGAAACATCCTGGCAGAGTTGTTCGTCGGGGCAGTAGTTCGCGTCTTGAGACATCGAAATATTCTTTCCTAACATTCACGTTTGTATTAGGTTCTGATACTTTATTATTAGTTTAATATAATAATATAATATTTGAAGTTATGTAAATGCAGGTTCATTTTTTTGCGGAGTGAGTGTTCGATTGGCTTAATCTACTAGACGCTTCGTAATTCACATATTGCAAAGATTCTGCTACTGGGTAGGAACAGTGATCAAGTAAGACTGACCTTGGGGATTTACTAAAATGTGAGAATGAGGAAATAATAAACATTATTTATTATTCTTATGCAGAGAAGTATTCCAAATTTGTACCGCACCGTTTGTAATGGAAGTTTCATAAGCCTGTGTCCTTATGGACTGGACAAGGTACTTTCCTTTTCGTGGACGAAGGAGGAAATGTGCGCTTTAATAGAGCTAACGTGGGAATTTTACGCGGGCCCGTTGAGTAAACAGTGTGATTAACGAACTAGAAACATCTCTCAACTGCCGCTGAAGTGCGTTGCGATCGCATATACCACGTTGGGGCCAACGTACCGTATGTACAAGTCGCATCGTTCCTGAGCGTTCAGCAGCACGTTGAACTTGGCACGCTCAACGTTAACGTTCGACAGCACGGTCCGTGTGCCGACGTTTTAAGGGCCCGGGATCGATTCCCGGCTGGGTCGGAGATTTTCTCCGCTCAGGGACTGGGTGTCCTAATCATTATCATCATCATCATCATTATCATCCCCATCGACGCGCAAGCCGCCGAAGTGGAACTTTGAAGACTCGGTCGTACGAGCGTGGAGTCCAGAGTAGCATTACGAAGTAGAAGTTCGAACCAGAGAACCACTTACCACACTTACCAACCCGAATACGAATGCCATTGCCTCTCTCAGCTTTGGTAGCCTTCCTTCAGACCTCATAAAGGTACACCACACAATCTTTTCTAGTAAACCCCAGAAAGGGAGTAAGTGCTCTTCCAGTCGGGGATTTGGAAATCTATTCCCTAGCTCCCACCATAAAGTAGCGACGAAACCGCCAATGAGACCCGTATATAAGTAAATGGGAAATGAGTGTCGCCCCCTTCCCAGTTACAGACTTGTTTGCTTGCCGGAAATTCTGGGAACTTTGTTGGACTTCGCACAGTACTCCCATGGGAGTGGTACAAGTTGGAAATTTGCAGCTGCACAAGTGGCTACTTCTTTTGCTAGAAGAAACATGTCTGGTGACAGACAGCAGGCTAACGGTAAGTGGGCAGCTGAGGACTCCACCCAGAGATTACTAACAAGCAGACTTCTCACCCCTTCCACCGGTGGTTCTGTCTTCCTTCCCACCGCTCTTTTTCTGCGGAGACGGAGCCAGGAGGATAATCCCTGAAAGACTCGTCTGACAGTGCGATCTGCTAGCGTAGAAGCTGCCTTCTGAGTGATCGACAGCTCTTACAAAGCTTGTGAAATCTCCTCATGATTTCACCTAAGCAAAAATGAGTTCCCCTGGTCAAGACCAGATGCAGTTAATGGGAAAAAACTACTACCTGAATGAAATGTTAGGTTAGGTACGGAAAAGTGGGTACCACACGTTGCTACCAGCTATCCCCAGCCACTCATATAATCAGCGCGCTGTACCGGTGAGAAGCTGACAACTAAAATCTGAATCAGAAACTAAGCGAATCAATAGATTCTCGTATGCAAATAGGACAAAATGTGAAGTCAAAGGCCTGAAACAGGCCGCCGCCTCACAGTTTTAATCAACCAGAAAAGGGTAAACAATAAATTCGCTGTAAGCCCTGTCACTTCTAATGATGTTCTGGACTTTAAAGACTGGTGGTCAGAATTATACAAGATCACCTGCCTCTCAATAGCCACTCTAGGAGCAAAAGGTTAAGAGAAAATGATGTTTCGTCCAGCACAGTCTAGTGAATTCGCTTACTCAAAAGAAAAAACCTGATTGTTTTGTGCTAATATTTTCATTGGCACTGAAGCACGTACTTTCTCCGTGAAAATCTATCACTTGATGACTAATATTGTCCATACAAAAGATATACAGTGGGAAAAATTCCAATGATACGAGAAAATTCCTGGACATTCTAAAGGTGAAGAAGTACTCTTCGCCAGAACACAGTTCCTTCTATGAAGATATGCCGCATTGCTCATCTTGTGACAAGGAATGTACTAATAAGTTTGACGAGATGTATCCAGTATTATATCCTTAACTTTGGCGGTTCACTTTGGAACACCTAGTATAATACTGAAATAACTTTTATTAGGGTCTAGTAATGGTTACTCAGAGCAAGTAGAAGGAGGAGAAGAAGATTAGTTTTTAACGCCCCGACACAACGATGTCATTAGACACGGAGGGCAAGCTTGGATTAGGGAAGGATGGAAAAGGAAAGCGGCAGCAGGAACCATCCCGGAATTTGCCTTGAGTGATCTAGGGAAATCACGGCCAATCTATGACAGTATGGCCGGACGCCGGTTTGAACCCTCGTCTTCTGGAATGCGAGTCCAGTGCGCTCACCGCATGCAAGTCGGTCTTGTTTCTGTAAAGTTAAGCTATTTCACGTTACAGTGCTGTTCCGACTAGTCGACTCCTGCCCGAAAAGGGAGTACGACGAACGATCTATGCTCATGGAATATGTGACCAGCATGCTGCCAACCATATAAAAATTAAATTACTGTTAGGTTAATGCTACATATATTATTTAATTACTGAAATAGAAAATTTATTACCTTTAACTATCTCAAAAGTGACAGTCCTTGACTTACCCCTTTACTGCAATAACCGGTTCAATTAATGAAGTGGATTTCGTAAAAATTTCTGGGGAACATTTCTGCAGCACTGGGAAGCCAAATCATATCGCGCCACAAGTTACCGGCACAGCAAAAGGTCCAGTGAATGGAGTGACCTAGCGTAGGTAACCTTGTGGCAGCTTTCTGTTATTGCGCAAGTGACCTCTGTAACTACAAACAACACAGCAATGACTCGGCACTCAGCTGCTGATACGACGGAAACAGGATGCACACATATAATTGTGAGGAAAGGCAGGAGGAAGGGGATATCGCCATCTTTAGTACCTGCAGATGTTAATAACGCATCTACCTTTTTAAGGACACTGCACATTCGAGCCAACATAATCGCACCCCGTCCAAATACGTAATAATAGTGTCTTAAAGCAAAACTGATTATTGTTTTTATTATCTATCTAAGTAACAGACATAGACGATAATTGTAATGCAGACACTGCCTTTCAACTGTTAATCACCAAGTAATCAGCACTGTAGCATTTAGTATACATACTTGCTGGTACTTGCATCAGCACAGGCTACTGTCCGCAAAGACGTTATTACTGCTGTTGTATGGATGTATCCGCAGATGTTCACATAAGCGCAGACAGCTTTAGAGTTAAACAATGTGAATTGTGAATTGTTTGTTGTTTACAGCATTTGCTTATGAAGTTAATTGTGAATTATATGTAGAGGGACAGTATTTGAAAAGGATTTAGTGTTACACTGCATTTGTGTGTGTGTGTGTGTGTGTGTGTGTGTGTGTGTGTGTTGCACCCTCTACACCTTTCGTGCTGCGTATACGAAGTACCGGTATGTGCTTGCTCTGGGAGCGGTCATGTATGAGCAGGGCGTGCCCGGACACAAAATGTTTGCTGGGGACAGCTTCGACTATTGTTTCACACTTCCGTTATACTTTTTTAGAAGGCTTTCCGCTCCGTATTCCGTGCTCATTTTAAAAAGCTCGCAGGTCTAAGGAATACATTAACAGCATTTCCAGAAATTCACAGCCTAGGAATTAATACAGGCCGCTTGTAAACGTATCACAAAGTACTTACAATCGTTAAAGATGGAGAACTTGCTCGGAATGGGAAGTATAAAGCAGAAAATCGGCCATGTCCATTTAAAACAAGCCTTAATAGAGTTCTACCCCAGCAGACTCAAATACGGATGGGAATATGAAGCTAGTATTACCCAAATAACAGTCCATCGGTACAGGCCCCGCCAGTCCTGGGATACCACACCCTGATCTACTTTTCAATTTTTTTAACCCATAGCGGACTTTTTCCTACGGCATATCGGGGAAGTTTACCTACTTTTTCCTGGAACATTCTACTTTTTTTTATCCATGACCTACTTTTCTGTGGAACTGACCAAAATCTACATCTACATGATTACTCTGCAATTCACATTTAAGTGCTTGGCAGGGGGTTCATCGAACTACAATCATACTATCTCTCTACCATTCCACTCCCGAACAGCGCGCGGGAAAAACGAACACTTAAACCTTTCTGTTCGAGCTCTGGTTTCTCTTATTTTATTTTGATGATCATTCCTACCTATGTAAGCTGGGCTCAACAAAATATTTTCGCATTTGGAAGAGAAAGTTGGTGACTGAAATTTCGTAAATAGATCTCGCCGCGACGAAAAACGTCTTTGCTTTAATGACTTCCATCTCAACACGCGTATCATATCTGCCACACTCTCTCCCCTATTACGTGATAACACAAAACGAGCGGCCCTTTTTTGCACCCTTTCGATGTCCTCCGTCAATCCCACCTGGTAAGGATCCCACACCGCGCAGCAATATTCTAACAGAGGACGAACGAGTGTAGTGTAAGCTGTCTCTTTAGTGGACTTGTTGCATCTTATAAGTGTCCTGCCAATAAACGCAACCTTTGATTCGCCTTCCCTACAATATTATCTGTGTGGTCTTTCCAACTGAAGTTGTTCGTAATTTTAACAAAAAATTGGTTCAAATGGCTCTGAGCACTATGCGACTTAACATCTGTGGTCATCAGTCGCCTAGAACGTAGAACTAATTAAACCTAACTAACCTAAGGACATCACACACAACCATGCCCGAGGCAGGATTCGAACCCGCGACCGTAGCAGTCACGCGGTTCCGGACTGAGCGCCTAGAACCGTGAGACCACCGCGGCCGGCTAATTTTAACACCCAGCCTTGAGAATCGTACTATTTATCGAGTAATCGAATTCTAACGGATTTCTTTTGGAACTCATGTGGATCACCTCACACTTTTCGTTATTTAGCGTCAACTGCCACTTGCCACACCATACAGCAATCTTTTCTAAACAGCTTTGCAACTAATACTAGTCTTCGGATGACCTTACTAGACTGTAAATTACAGCATCACCTGCAAACAGCCTAAGAGAACTGCTCAAATTGTCACCTAGGTCATTTATATAGATCAGGAACAGCAGAGGTCCCAGGATGCTTCCCTGAGCAACATCTGATATCACTTCAGTTTTACTCGATGATTTGCCGTCTATTACTACGAATTGCGGCATTGCTGACAGGAAAACACGAATCCAGTCGCACAACTGAGACGATACCCCACAGGCCCGCAGCTTGATTAGAAGTCGCTTATGAGGAACGGTGTCAAAAGCTTTCCGGAAATCTACAAATACAGAATCAATTTGAGATCCCCCGTCGATAGCGGCCATTACTTCGTGCGAATAAAGAGCTAGCTGCGTTGCACAAGAACGATGTTTTCTGAAATCATGCTGAGGCACCGCCTTATCGTAGTACTGTCCGTGTGGGCGGGAGAGTTTGTGTGCTCCAAGGAAGCTGAGAACTATATCGGCGGTAGCGTAGCTACTGGCAGGTCCAACCTAGCCGGGCAGGTCTCAGCAGAGGAGCCAGACAAAGTGTGCCTAACAATGACCCGTCTTATATACTATATATCCTATTCCCTACCCTCTCCTCAGTTACCATTTTTTTCTTTCTCTTATTACCTTAACACACCATTGCCTTGTGGTTGGTCTCCGGAGGGATGAAGGCTAAGGGATAAAACCCTGAAAGAAAATCTGGAGTGGGGCTCCAAAGGCGGTTGGAAGGCGTACTACGTCCCCTTTTGGCAGCTCCTGCAACCGAAGTGATATCAGACGTATTGGCTTGCCTTTCCTCTGGATATTATCATTTAGGTCGAGAGGGAGACCGTGATGATTGGGCAACTCACGTGTCTTCATATTTATTGCTCAGACTTGTAGCATCCAGGAGAGGACACTTCAGCGACGTCCAAGGACTTCGGCACAACACGGGAAGAGGCAGTCACCGGTTATAAGCTCTGTCTGATTGGCGTCAGACTCGAGTGCCAGGGGCCACTTCCGACGGTGGGAGAGATCATTGCATCTCACTGGGCAGCTACCGCCCGCCTCAAGCTGGGCAGCCCACAGCCAATAAGGCGCTGTCCCGCCACTATCCGCCTGCTTCACGGGGTGTGTGAAGATTAGAAGTAATCTTCGACAAGCGTGTTGATATAGTACACCAACCATCAACAAAAATGAAATAATAAAGAAATCACTATTTCGTATTGCCACCTGGAATGTTAGGACCATGTGTCCAAGGTACATTGACGATGCCCAAGAGGTTGATTTCAGCCGTAAGACTGCCGTAATTGACAGAGAGCTCCATCGTTTGAAAGTAGACATCGCGGGACTGCAGGAGACGCGGCTTCCAGACGCGGGCTCTATCAGGGAGGATAATTACACATTCTTCTGGCAGGGGAAGTCTCAAGGCGAGCCAAGACTTCATGGCGTAGGATTTGCTGTTAAAAACGCCCTCCTGGACTGTACTGTGCCACCATCCGGTGGAACAGAGCGAATTATTGATTTGAAAACATGCTCAAGTGGCACTGTCAACATCCTAAATGTGTACGCTCCTACTTTATCATCCAGCATGGAAGAGAAGGATCTGTTGTATGACTTACTCAGTGACAGAATAGCCAAAGTACCTAGCACCGAGACAGTGTATATTCTAGGGGACTTTAATGCTAGAGTTGGATCAGATAACGACATACGGCCGAATTGCCTGGGACTTCATGGGATGGGAAAAAATGAATGAAAATGGCCAGAGACTGCTTGAAGTTTGCTGCTTTTGTGGACTCTGTATCACAAACACACATTTCCAGCTTAAGGATCAGCACAAGGTGTCTTGGAGACACCCGCGCTCTCATCACTGGCATCAACTTGACTTAGTCATAGCTAGGCGTACTGGTCTCAAAATGTGATACTGACACGAAGTTATCATAGTGCTGATTGCAACACAGAACACGCCCTGGTGGCGTGCACATTGAGGCTCACTCCTAAGAAATGTCACCACGCTAAACCGAGAGGTCATCCCCGTATCAACACAGATCATGTTCATGACACACAAAGAAAGCAGGATTTTGCCAGTAATTTTGAAAGTGCTTTCTCAGGAAACGTGCAAGCAGAAAGGAATGTTGATAAGAAATGGGCAAAACTCTCGGGTGCAATCTAAAACTCAGCAGTATTGGCCTATGGAATAAAAGGAAAAAGAAATAAGGACTGGTACGAGCAAAGTTTGGAAGAAATGGAACCAGTCACTGAGGCTAAATGGAAAGCCATTCTTGCTTACAAAACAGACCCAAATGAAAGAACTCGAGATGACCCACGAAAAGCAAAGAACAGGGCACAGCAAACATCCAGGAGACGTTCAAATAACTACTGGCTGAATTTATGTGCAGGTATACAGAAAGTGGCCGATTCTGGGAATGCTAAAGCAATGTACGATGGTATTAAGAAAGCAATTGGACCAAGTGTCAGAAAAACAGCTCCTCTGAAGCCCAAGACGGGTGAAATCATTACTGATGAAGACAAACAAATGGAACGCTGGGTTGAACACTACCTCGAGTTGTTTGCAGCCGAGAATGAAGTTAGCAAGGATGCATGTGACGCCATCAAACAAATGCCAGATGCAATGCCTACTATGGAAGAACTTAGTAGAGAAATAGATTCTCTTGCTAACGGAAAGGCCTCAGGTGAAGATGGGATCCCTGCAGAGGTTATTAAGCATAACAAGTCTGTTCTTCTCAAACATTTATATTCACTTATCACAACTAGCTGGGAAGAAGGTTATGTCCCGATGAGTATGCGGAATTCGAGGATAGTTACTCTATATAAACAGGAAGGGAACAGAAGTGATTGTAACAATTACCGAGGCATTTCATTACTAAGTGTAGCTAGGAAAGCTTATGCAAGAGTCATCCTAATGCGATTACAGATCTTAGCTTCCAGAAACTCAGTGTGGCTTCAGGCCCGGCCGATCAACCGTGGATATGATCTTCTCCTTAAGACAGCTACAAGAGAAATGTCGTCAGCAGCAGAGGCCACTACATATTGCTGTCATTGACCTTGTTAAAGCGTTTGATTTAGTGAGCAGAAATGGGCTTTTCAAACTGTTGCAGAAGATTGGATGCCCACCTAAACTACTACAGAGAATTGTCTCTTTCCATGAGAAAACACAAGCAACAATTTGCTTCAACGGTAAAACATCAGAAGCATTTCCTGTTGCTAGCGGTGTGAAACAGGGGTGTGTGTTAGCTCCTACATTATTTGGGATTTTCTTTTCCCTTCTGCTCAGATTTGGCGAGGGAGTGTATCTACATACGAGGTCTGATGGAAATCTTTTCAACATTTCTCGCCTCAAGGCCAAGACCAAAGTAAATACAGTTGTTACCCGTGAGTTGTTATATGTGGACGATGTAGCTCTAGTAGCGAACACAGAACATGAGCTGCAGTATATAATCAACAAATTATCAAATGCCTGTGAAAGATAGTTGATGACTTTACCTACTTGGGATCCACAATATGTAGCAACTTGTCCATGGACACTGACCTTACTAACAGAATCGCAAAGGCATCATCTGTCATGGCTAGATTGAAAAACAGAGTATGGAACAACGGACTGCTTACCACAAAAACTAAATTAAAAGTCTACAGCGCTTGTGTTATAAGCGCCCTTCTATAGGCATGAATCTCGACTCAACAGCTTCCATCTCCGCTGTCTCCGGAAGATCCTTCAGATCTCTTGGAGAGATAGAGTACCCAACACCGAAGTCTTTCATCGTGCAAGCACAACCAGCATCTTTGCACTCCTGAGTCATCGACATCTAAGATGGTTGGGACATGTCAGGCGCATGGATCCTGAACGGATACCGAAACAGCTGCTGTACGGCGAACTTCAGGAAGGTGTGAGGCCAGTGGAACGACCGCATCTTAGTTTTAAGGACGTCTCCAAGAGAGAACTGACCAAGACCAGAATCAATCCAAGTCGCTGGGAAAGCACTGCAGATGACCGTGTCAAGTGGCGAGTAACTGTGCGCAATGGCGTCAAGCTCTCAGAGGACGAACGCACACAGGAACAAATCAGGAAGAGGACAAAGCGAAGAGACAGAGCGGCTTCTGTTCGAAGCCCCTCAAATTTCACATGTCCAAACTGCAGTAGGGACTGCCACTCTCGAGTGGTACTTTTTAGCCACAGCAGACGCTGTGGACTCTGAACCAAGCATGCTACACCATCATCCCTCAAGGATGGACGGATGCCATTATCAGGTACAGACCTATCGGTGAGCGAGCTATTGTATCAGCGTAATCTGAAAGGAACCTAATCGGCATACAATCTGGACCTGAAGACTTGCCTGTATCAAGCGATTTGAGTTGCTTCGCAACCCCTAAGATATCTACTTCTAAGAAACTCTTGCTAGCAGCTGTTCGTGTTTCAAATTCTGGAATATTCCATTCGTCTTCCCTGGTATAGGAATTTCAGAAAACTGCATTCAATAACTCCGCTTTAGCGGAACAGTCGTCGATAACAGTGCCATCGGCACTGCGCAGCGAAGGTATTGCCTGCGTCTTGCCGCTTGTGTACTTTACATACGACCAGAATTTCTTCGGATTTTCTACCAAATTTCAAGACAATGTTTCGTTGTGTAACCTATTAAAGGCATCTCGCATTGAAGTCCGTGCCAGATTTCGCGCATCTGTAAATTTTAGCCAATCTTCGGGAATTCGCGTTCTTCTGTACTTCGCATGCTTTTTCCGTAGCCTCTGCAACAGCGTTCGCACCTGTTTTGTGTACCATGGGGGCACAGTTCCATCTCTTACCAGTTTATAAGGTATGAATCTCTCAATTGCTGTTGCTACTATATCTTTGAATTTGAGCCACATCTCGTCTACATTTGTATAGTCAGTTCGGAAGGAATGGAGATTGTCTCTTAGGAAGGCTTCTAATGATACTTTATCCGCTTTTTTAAATAAAATTATTTTGCGTTTGTTTCTGAAGGATTTGGAAGAAACGGTATTGAGCCTAGCTACAACGACCTTGTGATCACTAATCCCTGTATCAGTCATGATGCTCTTGGTTAGCTCTGAATTGTTTGTGGCTAAGAGGTCAAGTGTGTTTTCGCAACCATTTACAATTCACATGGGTTCGTGGACTAACTGCTCGAAATAATTTTCGGAGAAAGCATTTAGGACAATCTCGGAAGATGTTTTCTGCCTACCACCGGTTTTGAACAAGTATTATTGCCAAAATATCGAGGGAAGGTTGAAGTCCCCACCAACTATAACCGTATGAGTGGGGTATTTATTGGTTAAGAGACTCAAATTTTCTCTGAACTGTTCAGGAACTATATCATCGTAGTCTGGGGGTCGGTAGAAGGAGCCAATTATTAACTTAGTTCGGCTGTTAAGTATAACATCCACCCATACCAATTCGCACGGAGTATCTACTTCTACTTCACAAGATAAACCACTACTGACAGACACAAACACTCCACCACCAATTCTGCCTAATCTATCTTTCCTGAACACCGTCTGAGGCTTCGTAAAAATTTCTTCAGAACTTATTTCAGGCTTTAGTCAGCTTTCTGTACCTATAACGATATCAGCTTCTGTGCTTTCTATTAGCGCTTGAAGCTCAGGGACTTTCCCAGCACAACTACAACAATTTACAACTACAGTTCCGACTGTTCCTTGATCCAAGCACGTCCTGTATTTACCATGCACCCTTTGAGATTGCAGCCCACCCCGTACTTTCCCGAGGCCTTCTAACCTAAAAAACCGCCCAGTCCACGCCACACAGCCTCCGCTACCTGTGTAGCCGCCAGCTGAGTGTAGTGAACTCCTGACCTATTCAGCGGAAGCCGAAACTGCACCACCCTATGGCGCAATTCAAGGAATCTGCAGCCAACACGGTCGCAAAACCATCTGAGCCTCTGATTCAGACCCTCCACCCGGCTCTGCACCAAAGGTCCACAGTCGGTTCTCCCAACGATGCTGCAGATGGTGAGCTCTGCCTTCATCTCGTAAGCAAGACCGGCAGCCTTCAACAAATCAGATAGCCGCTGGAATCCAGAGAGAATTTCCTCAGATCCAAAGCGACACACGACATTAGTGCCGACATGCGCCACCACCTGCATCTGGCTGCACCCTGTGCTCTTCATGGCATCCGGAAGGACCCTTTCCACATCAGGAATGACTCCACCCGGAATGCTCACGGAGTGCACACTGGATTTCTTCCCCTCCTTAGCAGCCATATCCCTAAGGGGCCCCATTACGCACCTAACATTGGAGCTCCCATCTACCAATAAGCCCACCCTCTGCGACTGCCCGGACCTTGAAGGCTGAGAATCATCCTCTGAAACAGGGCAGGCAGCTGCATCTGGCTCAGCCAGAGACAGGTTCTGAATCCTGTTTGTCAGACACACCGGGGAGGCTTTCTGATCAGCCTCCGGGGATGTCTTTCGCTGCCTGCTACGCCTTGGAACGACCTCCCAATCAACCACAGACGAAGGCTCAGCCCCACTGCGGGCAACAACCGGGGCAACCACAGCGGCACACCGATCTGGGGACAGATGGGACGAGGTTGACATCCCGTGATACCTAACGACTGGGCTACAATCTGCCCGAATTTACGATTACAGTAACTAAAACTCGAAATTACACCTCCTATACGAAACTCACACGCAACTTAAGTCAGAATCTACGAAGTAAACAAAGAAAAGAAGCTATATACGTATCTTTCTGCGCTGTCGATGTGCACCAACTGGGAGCTCAGGCCACACTACGCGAATTTACACTATTCAGGTACTAAAGCGCGATGCTACAACTCTCAAATACTATAATACGCCCTAAATTTATGAATTAAACAATGCAAGTACCCAAAAACATGCAAAGATATTAAGAATTAAACTATGTAGCAAATAAGTAAGCTAGGAGCATACGACCTGCTGCTGGCAGCCGCTTATCCAACGGAAGCAGGGAGCAGGAAATTCAAAAACCGATGGGACAATGAAATGGTTCGGGTGTCATGCTTTCAAATATCTGTTGCAACTTTCCAACCACATAGAAAGAGGCTGCAGCTATGACAATGCGCACTAAAAAATCACCCGAATATTTACTATGTTACCACTTCTCCAGTGACACAGCAGGTATTATAGCAAACATTAGTTAAGTCATCCCAGCTAGTGCTGTATTCAAAAATTATGGCGACAGCTCCAGCCAGTCTGCATTGATAGCTGATACTCCAGCAGAGTGTTTTTTTTTCCTTTATTGTTATTTCATCCCCCTCCCCCACTCCAATATGGGGGGGGGGAACTTTCATCAGTACAATCAACCCTCTCTTCTCCAGTTTAACAAGTAAAATTAAGCATATTGGCAGAGGACGGTGGGAATGACAATCAACCCGCTCTTCAGCCAGCTGGACAAGTAAAATTGAAGTAGATAAAAAACACTAACATAAATTTTAGAAATTTGCATAGATTTAAAACATTTGGAATGGTGAAAAATTTAAGTATTCATACACTGCCGAAAAAAACTAATACGTCCTCTTAGAGATTTCCAATTCACTGAAGATTTGTTGTTGCAACAGTAGCACAAACCGTTCTGAGGTACCAGGTATTGATCAGTGCTGAAACCCCTATGTTAGTACGTAGTGACGCTTTCACGGGCAGCAACGCAGGTGCTGACTCTGGCATCCAGTCGACCATACAGATAGCGAAAACTGTCCTGAGGTATGTTATTCCACGCCTGCTCGACCTGTTCCCACAGTTCTGTAAGCATTTCTAGTTGATGAGTCACCACATGAGTCATTTCTCGTCGCATCACGTATCACACGTGCTCAAATGGAGACACGTCTACAGATCGTGCTGGTCAGTTAAGTTATTGCACGTCTTGCAGTACACATAGGATTTGATAAGCAGTCTGTGGGCGAGCATTAATGTGTTGGAACGACACATCACCTTCCTGTTGCAAGAATAGGAAAAGAACGGGTCTAACAACATTTTGCATGTACCAAACACTGGTTAGCGACACCTCCAGAAACACCAAAGTGAACGAGAGTTGTAGCATTTCGCCCCTCAGACCATAGGGCTCCGTATGGGGCCAGTGTGTCTTGGAAAAATGCACACTACGAGACAGGACTCATGAGGTTTATATCATACGTAAAAACAGTCATCACTTTCGTGCAGGCAGAGTCTACTTTCATCGCTGAGACCACGGCACACCTCTTTAATTTCCAAATGATCCTGATATTGCATCAGCCGGGCCGTGTTCATTGATACTGTGGCCTGATTGGAAGGTGGGCTAGAGGTGGACATGCCCATAGTGCCACTGCTAATAATCACGTCACAATAGATCGTGTTGAGACGTATGGGCTCACAAACTCTCTTATTTGTGCTGTGGTAGCTGCAGGAAATGCCCCTACTGCCGTTATAATGCGACGACCGTGGTGGCGTCTGTGCTGGGTGTACGTCTAGAAACTCATCTATGGATGTGGAATGTTCGCGTGACCACTGATGCCAGCATCGTTGTACATCAAGTGCAGTACGTCCAATTTGGGTGGCAGTTCTCCGAAAGGACCATCTTGCCACTTGGAAGGTCACAATTAGACCCCTTTCAAATTCGCTCAGTTGGCTGTAGAAAGCACAAGTACATATCCGTGACATGGTTACCTGCTTGTTTCACACGTTTGCACCAAACTAAGACTTCTGGCTGTTAGCATCCTCTATTATAGGATAGGCACAACAGGTAACTATGCCACTGCGCTACCTGTTAGCGGATGACGTTGAAACCATTATCAATATATTTACTACCCCCCCCCCCCCCATGTGCTACATCACTGGATCAAAATCGACGTCGTATTTCCAGGCATACTAACTTTTTTTCCCAGCAGTGTACATATAGGTAACAAGGAGCTCTTCGCGCTTACATTAAGAACTAAAATAATTTAAGGTTAAATGGAAAACAACAAGAATACATTTAAAGATTTTTAAAACATGGTTGAAAAACTTTGATATTAAAAAGAAGCACTTCACTGTCACTAAAACAGGAAGTATGTGCCCTATGGTTGGAAGCCTGTGTTGAAAGGCAGAAGGTTTGGTGGGAAGGAGGTGGGTACGGAGGACCAGTGCATTGTAGTGATGGAGTAAGAGTGCATGTTGGGAGACGAGAATGGGTGGGGGAGTAAATGGGTTATCAGTGAGGCCAAAATTTCAACTGGTAGAAGGGGGTACAGGAATATGGGAGAAGGGGGGTAACAGGTGACAGAGCCAGGGAATTATATCAAGTGGAGGGAGAGGGAGTCCTGATGAGGTGAAATGGATGGATTTAAAGTTGGAAGGATAGTTAAATTTTAGGGTGGAGTTCGTCATCTGGAAGGGGTTGATGTTTGGAACTTCTTTGGGAGAGTATATGGAAGTCTGGAGGTGTACGGTTGGTGGAATGTGGTGACAGAGTTGCAGCAGCATATGGGGTTCAGAAAGCAGAGGGGAAACTATAGGATTATTGGAGTAAAGTTTGTGAATGGAATGGTTGTTTGGAGGTACTCAATGTGAGTCAGGAGAGGTGGGAAGGTGTTGAGCTGGTAAACGATCTTTCGCAGGGAAGGTAAATGTTGGAGTGCATGGCGTTACAGGATCCAGAGGGGCTTAAAGAATTTAGATGGGGAAGATATCCATCTGATATTCGCATAGCAAAGGATGGGTTGTATCGAGATTTGTAGGTGTGGAGGACAGTGGAAAGGTGCAATCCCCAAGTTCAACCAGCTACTTGTTTTAGCAATTTTTGTCTATTATGGGCTTTCTCTTGGATACTTCATAGTTGAGGTTTCCACATTAGCTGCCAGTCAATGGTTAGTCCAAGATATTTCAATGTATTAGTTATCTGGATAGGATGTTCGGTGGGATTATTGAGTAACCCAATAGGGATGTTCCTGTGAAGGCTGATTGTAATTCCACCTCTGGCCAGGGAAAGGGGATTATCTCTACGCTTGAGGATATAGGGAGAGGTTCAGATAGTGTGATAGGGTTGAAAGAACGTTTTATTAAGGATGAAAGTATCGACATCGTGTTGGGATAGGATGTGCATTAAAAGAGGATTGATGGAGGCAAGTGGGCAGATGTTGTGGTACAGGATACTATATTGCTGTTCCACCATGATGGGAGCCTAGGAAATGGGTTGTGTGGAGGAGCGGGTGGAGAGGTTTTAAGATGGGTGAAAACAAAGTGGACTTAGTTTCGAGAGTTTGAGTATTGAGATGGGACACATAGCAGACAGGAAGGGGAGTTTGTTGTAGTGCATGTGATCGTTGGAAGGTGGTTATATTTTGGAGAACAACAGTGATGAATCGGATGAAATCTTCAGCAGTTGGAGGTGGGCAGAGAGAGTTATTGGGATGAATGGGATGATCAATAGTACAGACAGGAACACTGAATTCTGGTTTGATGTGTGGGGGTTTGGCTTTGCATTTGTCTGAGTAAGTCAGGTAGTTATCGTTACAGTTGTTGTAGGTGGGAGGGGAGGCGAGGTTTGGACATTTTTTGAGGAAGTGGGAGGCTTTACAGTCAGGTCAGTTGAGCGGATTATTACAGTCAGAGGTGAGGTGGCCATTATAAACAAGGAATTTTTTTATAGAGATAGGACTGGGCAGAGATTTAGAGGGTTAACGTTTATGACAGTGACTGTAAATCTGTGTTGTCTCTGTGATACATAACAGATGGAGGGAGCAGACTTTGTGTGATTCACATAAGGAATGTGGGACCTGAGTCATTGATTGTAGATACAGTAGGCTGTTTGAATTTCAAAGACCAAAGACTGCCTTGATCTCAGGGGCAAGCTTCTTTATTATGGCAGAGAGAGTGGTTGGTTGATGAGATGGCTGGTGTTGTTTCAATGGAGGCAATGTGGAAGGGAGTAAGGGAGGCATAAGATCCAAAGGTAATTTGTGGAATTTTGAGTAGGAGATCTGAGTGGAAAATGGGATTTTTTGTTTTGATAGATTATGTAATGGTAAGACAGAGATTTAGGAACCAGGTTTTAAATTGTAGGAAATTTCCAGGGGCAGATGTGGACTCTGACCACAATCTATTGGTTATGAACTGCAGATTAAAACTGAAGAAATTGCAAAAAGGTGGGAATTTAAGGAGATGGGACCTGGATAAACTGACTAAACCAGAGGTTGTACAGAGTTTCAGGGAGAGCATAAGAGAGCAATTAACAGGAATGGGGTAAATAAATACAGTAGAAGAAGAATGGGTAGCTCTGAGGGATGAAGTAGTGAAGGTAGCAGAGGATCAAGTAGGTAAAAAGACAAGGGCTAGTAGAAATCCTTGGGTAACAGAAGAAATATTGAATTTAATTGATGAAAGGACAAAATATAAAAATGCAGTAAATGAAGCAGGCAAAAAGGAATACAAACGTCTCAAAAATGAGATCGACAGGAAGTGCAAAATGGCTAAGCAGGCATGGCTAGAGGACAAATGTAAGGATGTAGAGGCTTATCTCACTAGGGGTGAGATAGATACAGCCTACAAGAAAATTAAAGAGACCTTTGGAGAAAGGAGAGCCACTTTTGTGAATATCAAGAGCTCAGATGGAAACCCAGTTCTAAGCAAAGAACGGAAAGCAGAAAGGTTGAAGGAGTATATAGAGGGTCTGTACTTAAGGACAATGTTATGGAAATGGAAGAGGATGTGGATGAAGACGAAATGGAAGATACGACACTGCGTAAAGAGTTTGACAGAGCACTGAAAGACCTGAGTCGAAACAAGTCCCCCGGAGTAGACAACACCCCATTAGAACTACTGACGGCCTTGGGAGAGCCAGTCCTGACAAAACTCTACCGTCTGGTGAGCAAGATGTACGAGACAGGCGAAATAGCCTCAGACTTCAACAAGAATATAGTAATTCCCATCCCAAAGAAAGCAGGTGTTGACAGATGTGAAAATTACCGAACTATCAGTTTAATAAGCCACAGCTGCAAAATACTAACGCGAATTATTTACAGACGAATAGAAAAACTGGTAGAAAATCAGTTTGGATTCCGTAGAAATATTGGAACACGTGATGCAATATTGACCTTACGACTTATCTTAGAAGAAAGATTAAGGAAAGGCAAACCTACGTTTCTATCATTTGTAGACTTAGAGAAAGCTTTTGACAATGTTGACTGGAATAATCTCTTTCAAATTCTAAAGGTGGCAGGGGGTAAAATACAGGGAGCGAAAGGCTATTTACAATTTGTACAGAAGCCAGATGGCAGTTATAAGAGTCGAGGGGCATGAAAGGGAAGCAGTGGTTGGGAAGGGAGTGAGACGGGGTTGTAGCCTCTCCCCAATGTTATTCAATCTGTATATTGAGAAAGCAGTAAAGGAAACAAAAGTAAAATTTGGAGTAGATATTAAAATCCATGCAGAAGAAATAAAAACTTTGAGGTTCGCCGATGACATTGTAATTCTGTCAGAGACTGCAAAGGACTTGGAAGAGCAGTTGAACAGAATGGACAATGTCTTGAAAGGAGGGTATAAGATGAACACCAACAAAAGCAAAACAAGTATAATAGAATGTAGTCGAATTAAGTCGGGTGATGCTGAGGGAATTAGATTAGGAAATGAGACCCTTAAAGTAGTAAAGGAGTTTTGCTGTTTGGGGAGCAAAATAACTCATGATGGGTCGAAGTAGAGAGGATATAAAATGTAGACTGGCAATAGCAAGTAAAGCGTTTCTGAAGAAGAGAAATTTGTTAACATCGGGTATAGATTTAAGTGTCAGGAAGTCGTTTCTGAAAGTATTTGTATGGAGTGTAGCCATGTGTGGAAGTGATACATGGACAAAAAATAGTTTGTACATGAAGATAATTGAAGCTTTTGAAATGTGGAGCTACAGAAGAATGTTGAAGATTAGGTGGGTAGATCACGTAACTAATGAGGTGGTATTGAATAGGATTGGGGAGAAGAGAAGTTTGTGGCACAAATTAACTAGAAGAAGGGATCGGTTGGTAGGACATGTTCTGAGGCATCAAGGGATCACCAATTTAGTATTGGAGGGCAGCATGGAGGGTAAAAATCGTAGAGGGAGACCAAGAGATGAATACACTAAGCAGATTCAGAAGGATGTAGGTTGCAGTAGGTACTGGGAGATGAAGGAGCTTGCACAGGATAGATTAGCATGGAGAGCTGCATCAAACCAGTCTCAGGACTGAAGACCACAACAACAACAAGGGCTGAATCTATGTGGGGTATGATTTGAGTGATTGTAATGTGAGAGTGAGGAATTTGTCTCTAAAGAAGATAGCACAAAGGTGTGAACAGCTGGTGCTGGAGAGGACGTGGTGTCTATGTTTTCAGTAGGATAAGGATTTGACGGGATTTCTTGGTTATAGCAATGATAGTGGGTAGAGAGTTGTTTGGAGAGGGGGTTAGGGAATTGGAGAAAGTGCAATATGGCATGAAGCAGGTCTTTCCTTTTGGCTGGAGTTGGTATGACTGACTGTTAGATGTAGTGAGGTGTCAGGCATTGCCATAGTAGTATGGTGAGTAGTTATTCTTGCTGGAGTTGCAGAAGTAGTGGTCATTGTGGAGTAAGATGGGAGTGGGGATAAGCAAAGGACGTGATGCAAGGTGGTGAAATGAGTAGAGTAAGCAAAGTAACTAAAAATGGACAGGGATAAGAGTATGGGAAGGGGAGGTTGACACAGTATGGTGGGCAAGTGCTCCATGTAGGGACAGTTGGGATAGGGGAAGGGGTAATATAAATGATTGGAGTTGTGGGAGAGATGAGATGTGGGAGGGTGATGGCAGCAACATCCATAGTGATGTGGTGGTAGCAGTATATGAGGATGGTGATGGTGGTGACAAAGACAGAGATAGTGAGTAGACTGTGGTAGTGTAGGAGTAATGATAGCAATGAAGAAGGGTGTAGGGAGATAACTGCAGTGGCAGTAGCAGCTGTGACAATGGGAAGACGACTGGATGAGTAGCGACTGTGATGTCAATGAAGTGCCAGTAGCAGCAACAGCAGTTGTGCAGTAAGACGTAGGCAGAGACAATAAAACGATCATACACAAGGAGACAATGATAACCACACACGCACACAGGTTAAAGTCTTGACCATACAACAAACTACATGGATGAACAGATACTGACCTGCTTACCAGTCTATGTGATATCAAGAGTATCAACACAAAAACTAGTACTAGAGAGTTGTAATTGGTTGCTACTGATATGCACAACAAAGTGGAGAAATGGATAGCTTGTAACACGCTGCAAGCAAATTGTGTTTGGGAATGAACAACAGCTATGTCATTGACAATGCGAATTGCAACCATCATAGCATTGCAATACAGCACACAATTACAGAACGATATGGTATGAGAATAATAGCCTGTTACATAGCTGTGTAATGCATTCTTCCACTAAGTAAAAATAGATACATATGTGGTACAATGTAGCACCACCTTGCGATGGTTAGCGCAGCCATGCATCAGTTCTGACACTGAGGCTCTGGGCCCTAGAGCTGACAGAGCTGAGTACAGTTTCAAATCATTCTGATAGTGTGTGCACATCTTTGTAACAATTATTATTGTTAATAACAATAATAGCCGCCCGAGATTAGCCGAGCACTCTGAGGTGCTACAGTCATGGGCTGTGAGGCTGGTCCCGGTCCCGGCGGAGTCCTCCCTTGGGCATGGGTGTGTGTGTTTGTCCTTAGGATAATTTAGGTTCAGTAGTGTGTAAGCTTAGGGACTGATGACCTTAGCAGTTAAGTCCCATAAGACTTAAAAAAAATAACAACACTAACAAAACGTTGTCTGTTAGAGAGTAGCAACTGAAGGATGAACATGAAGCAAATGTATTAAAATTGAAAGTCATGGAAATAATACTATTTTTTATACATGTGCTTTAAATATATGTGATTAATATGACAATGTTTTATACATATACTATCAATATCTGTGATTTGAGCGCTAACATCTTCGTTTACCCCATAGATTCCTACCTAGCAGACCACTGTCTTTTCTATTCACGCGCCTCAGTCACTATGGAACACATTCTCTACTCCCAAAATATTTATTTTCCACTGCAGGTCCTACAGACTTTAAATGAAAGTGCAATGGTTCTTCTTTTGAGACTTCTATCTTCCTTCAAAGTTGTTTTAATATGTATATATTTCCTGTTTTTAGCTATTCTCCCTTTGACTTCTGAATTTAAAAAAGAAAAGAGTTTTCATATTTTCCTTTATGTACCTAACAATAAGTTTCATCCTGTTTATTGTTTTTAAAACCATGTATAACGTTTCTCCTTTAATAACATTTCCTATAATCTTTATTATAGTTTTGAAAATGCCTATGAGGTGAAAGTGATGAAGTAATAATTAAGCAAAAAAAGTGATTTGTTATTCATTGCTGTTGTTGTTTTGGATGGTATCTACAAGCAACCATAGACAAAGTAACTGGAAAGTGGTTTAGATGGCACATGCAAGTACTGATTAATTAAGCCACAACAAATGAATCATGTAAGTATTGAATTGTTATAAATATAGTTCAGTATATGTATGCAATTATATTTAGTTACACATTATTTTAAATCCATATGAATTGTTTCAGATGACATCTTCACATACTCAGTGATGAAGGAAGCAGCACCACATTTTGACCTATCAGTTATGCCTCTCAATGCTTTGTATTTTTAAATAGGAACAATTCAGAAACAGCAGTTTTCATGCCATGAGACCATCAGTCCCACCATGTTGTGAAACGTCCCCTTAGAAAAATTGTACAAGACTGTGCTTAAACTGACACACAATATTTTTTTTGCGCAACGCAATCTGACTTTCAGTAATCCCTACAAGAGAATGGCCCTGACTAACATTAATCTACATGTTTCACAAATCACTTACCTCACAAAAATCTTCGTTACTCGAACTACTGCAATACAGCGAGCACCACTACTGCCAGCTAACTAAAAGATTCAAACTACGGAAGTCACTAACTACTGATAGGCACAGTTAGCAAATGAAAGATTTTAATAGAGAACAAACAATGTATTTACCTTAATAGTCATAATATATATAGCAGTTCATGACACCAATTCTTACAAATTTTAAAACTCCGCCATCTCTCTCCCCACGTCCACCACTGCTGGCGGCTCACCTCCAACTGCGCAACGCTACGTGCTGTTAGCATCCAGCTGCCGCTGCCCAACACTACAATGGCAGACAACAATGCAAACTAAACACAGACTGCGCACAGCACACCCAGTGATTTTTCATACCGAGCGCTAAGCGGCGTTACCAATAAGAAAACCTAAACAGCCTACTTACATAGCCCCCATGCTCCCCACAAAAAATTTTTACGAATTGTTTTGGGCAGTGGCCAATAATGATTTGATAAAATTTTTCATAATTACTATAACAAATGCACACACTTATTGATACAATGTTGGTCAGAAGCTAAAATTCTCTCACAGTCCACAAAGACAGTCCTGATCCTTCATCACAGTAAAATTGCAGTGTTTTTTTTTCAAAGTCTGAGCAATAAAAGAAATTGCACTTGGAAGTAGTGGATTTCTAAGCAGTCTTGAAGAAGTAGTGTTGTCCTTCCAATGAAAGACAGTGCTGACTCTTGACATGCAGACAGGTAATGGGCCACAGCAGAGTCACTCGACGTTGAAGACTATCGGTAGGTAGGTCATCACAGAGCAGACCCACTGTAGTCCTGGTAGAGATTACTATTGGTGGGCCACCAGAGGTGCAGACCCACTGCAGTCCTTGTAGAAATAATGGTATTGGTGGGTCATCAAAGGTGTAGACCCACTGTAGTCCTTGTAGAGATGGCCAGCAGCCATCTGTTTGACTGTGCAGGCGCACAATCACCATTGAAGAGCCTTGCGGATAATATAGCAAGTCCATAACCACCACTTATGCACTCACAAAAATTGTTTTTGAAATGTCCTTACAACCAGCAATGCTGTTATCCAGTCCCTTACTGAATTATTAACAAACGTGCAAACACTATCAGTCCCTACTTCTCACATATTGTCCATATACTATGACCAACAGAAATGTGTGCAGTGAAATGTAATTTACAAGTTACTTAATTTGATGAACTGGTGTCAATTACAATTTTATAACATAAGAATACAATAACAAAGGTACAAAATACATCATTAAAGAATGTAACAATACAGATAACATTTTGCTGTAATACAGGCTTTACAAAAGAATCGAAATAATAAATACTTCAGTGTTACAACAATTATGACATAAGTACATACATAAAAGATCAGAATAACTTTTGAAACATCAACTTGACACATGAGCATTAGAACAAAACAGAATAAATAATGTGTAAACATCTTTACAAAGTAAATAACATGTTATTAATGCAAATTATATTTGAGAATAACAGTATTCCTCATCATAGTGAATGTAGCTTAGTGTTAAAAGAGAAAAAATTCTATGAAACAGTACACAGAGACAGGAAGAAAATAAATACACAAGGGTACACAAACACATAGTGGGATAACACAAAAGGAAAGGACAGGGTTTGTTTTCAGGGTAACATTTGGTACTGCAGTCCACCCCAAAACTTTATTCCATAGATCGTCCCTCTTATTTCAACATTTGCTCCAGCCAAAAAAAATCCTATCCAAGCATGCTTTCTGTATTTGTATCTTCACATATTTCTTACCTTATTATTTATTTTCCATCGTCTTACCTCATCATTTATTTCCAAGAAAATCCTACCTAAACCTGTTGTCCCTAAACCCTACTTTTTTTTGTTTCTATCCTCTTTCAAAATACTTTTTTTGGCCAAACCATTTTCTTAAAGCTTCTCAATGCTTTTCTTCCAATTCATCACAGTTAGTTTCTTATATAGTCTACCCCCTCTTAAGCTAACTTAAATCTACTGAGCTCAGATGCTAAACTAAGGGATGAGGCAATGCAGCAGCACAAAACTATTTACACAAACAGCAATGTTAAAAAAATGGAAATTGGCAAAAAAAGGCAACAATATTACAACTAATATAAGGCAATGCAAAGCAAACAAGAAAAATAAATCAATAATAAAATTGGCTTAACCTAGTAATACAAAGTGACATTCAGTAGCACTATGAATGGCAAACAGCCGCAGCAAATGCTATAACTTATACCTAAACATGCAAAGCTCAATCAGAAAAAATGTTACACTAAAGACAACAATGCAGATAAGGACAATATCTATTCACATCTTAATGTCTATGCAATTAAAGTGGTGCACCACAAAAACTATGAAATAAATTACCAAGTACTTGAAAATAAAATTATGTATGCAGTTCCTGTGAAGGGAAATGTCTTTTTGTGCTCCCTCATTTTTTGGAAGTATATCACGAAGTTATTCTTTACTGGGTCTGTAGGCATAAAATATTTATATTAGTACATCTATAAAATTTTACTTTAACCAATGCTACAGGGCAGCTAGAAACTAGATATTAAACAAAATAGGCGAAGCAAGGCGTGAAACGTCGTTCGCTAGCCATAAGTCATTTCATAATGCAGTAAACAATCTTCCAACTAGCAAGACAATAGACATGGAATGTTTCTCATCATTTCATTTCAGTAAATATCATAAATTAAGAACTCTAAAGTGTAATCATATGTTTTCAAGTTTGAGCGTGTCGTATTTGCGACGCTTTCTACAAAGAAATGTCAATAGCGAGCATAATGGCCCCTTTTTTTTTCTCCACCTGTGCCTCTGACAGGCACACACTAATGGCTTTTTTTTCCAGGCACCTGTCGCGCAGCTGGGTGCCCACGACGCATTACCTGCAGGTGGTCACTTACCTTACTTACTGAAAAATTTACGACGTCAGTTTCCGCTACAGTGACAGTCACATATAAAAATATTTTCACAGGTTGAGAAGTTGCGTTACAAATCTGTAGAAACAAAATCCTTTAAATATAATAGTGTCCAAAAAATTTTCATCGGCATTGTAATACATTCACGCATTTACATACATTTCATAACTCTTAAAGTACGATTCTTGGTTTCCAACAACCTTTTTCCACAAACCACAGTCCCTAACCACTACTTGTTATTCCTTACCTTTATTACATATACACATATTCGTAGACACTTCTTCAATTTTTCATCGTAACAGATACGTAGCATAATAAAATAGCATCAGTTTATTTATCATAAACATAGCGCAACAGCATAATACACATCGTCGTCGTAATAATATCATAACATCTCAGTCAATTCTCAAAAACGTTGTAGCTTCCTCCAATAATTTCAAAACCTTAAAAAAATTTCTCTGCTCATGTCAAGTATCATCTGCCTCAAACGTACTTTAAAAATCATGATCCCATACCAAATACATCATTCAAAGCTCTCATAGTATCACAATGGTTCTGAAAAAGTATGAACAGTTCACAAAGTACAGACAAAATACAATTTCATAAGTGTGAAGTTATTCAATGGTGTAATTACGTAAACATCTGTCACTGATGTAGTAAAGTAAATGTTTGTCTCTCTCAGTTAAATGATCAAATAGCTGTGTAATTTATGTGTTAGAGAAATATGGTACAGATGTGTAAAGTTGTATAAACAAATACCATATTAGCTATGGCTCCTTGTGCTTGCCAAACACATGGTACACAAAGTAAGCGTGTACCTCCCTGAGGAATAATGCAATTGTATCCTCAGGTGTTGCAGATTACAGAAATGGAATGAAATGTATAACAAAAAACTTTCTTTTTAATTCAACAATATTGATAAATAAATGGTTTAAGTACCAAATTAATCATTCAAATGCGTGCCCTGTAGTGCTAAATGTGCGTTTTGCTCTAAGATAATTCTGTGGAACTGTCGTAGTTATCGTCCTCTGTAAGCAAAGTTCTGCTGAAGCCAATGTACTTACCTCATCATAAACGAAGGTGAAATGCTTTCCCTATAGATATGGTAGTTATTACGTACCTTACCGTGATCTAGAAAGTACTATAATGTAACGTATTGTTGTGCTACGATAAAGGCTGTCTCATTGTAGCTATACCACAAAAGTTACTACTAAAACATGTTTTACTTTCCAGAATAATACAGAAAAACTGTGCAGATATAAAACAGATACACCGCAAAAGCAACAATGTAAATCGTGTCACATATTAGTAGCGTCGTAATATAATCGTGTAGCTATCAGAGAAACCAAATACTAAGTTATCTTTAATCTCACAGAAAGTACTTCAAATAAAGAATGTCTTTTCAACTAAACCAAAACGTTGCATTAAAATCTCATTAACAGTATATGTTCTAAGTATGTAAGCCTTATAGTCGTTACGTAATCGTGCAACTAACAAGCAAGAATGTACAAATAACAACACTGTGTCGTCTGTTCACTATAACAATGCATTCGTAATTTCTGTTTAAAAATGTTCCCTAGGTTCTAGACTGGATAGTTAACTTCAAAACGTTGTTGCATGTTAAGTTTCTCAGTGTGACAAAGCATACTAATAGCGTGAAGTGAAAAATTTTATGGCAAAGACAAAGTTAAAAAGCAGATTATCTTTCAATAAACGGTTTTACATGTGAAATGTGTAAACCTTTACTCTTCCTAGTACGCAGGGTTTCAACTTCAACGCAATTATCATGCGGTATACGTCGGTAAAGAATACTGGAATTTCTCCCAAGGTTAGCGTCTATGTTATTTTTCTCTGAGCCAGCCGGCGCACGCGGCTACCTGCGGTGCGAGTCATTGTCTGCCTCTTTGTTGGCGCGCGCTGTTATTGGGATTAGGAGACCTAACTTCTACAAATTCACCTTGCCGAGAGGGCCCTGCTCTGTTTGATTCCCGCCAGTTCTGCTGCAATTCAGGTCTGTCGTTACGATCATTATCGTCTGTCGTCATGTCGGTAGATTCCATAGTTTCTTTCTTGTCGGTCACGTGGTGGAGAATTTCTCTCTGAATCGTAACTGCGCGCTGGACCGTTGCGTCTTAAGTTATTCTGTCTCCCTTGATAATAATTATTTTGGTTTCCATATTGTCTGTTTCTCTGATTGTCTCTGTGATAGTCATCACCGCGGAGAGGTGACCTTTCCCTGTAATTATTACTACTCTGCCAACGGTTGTCATACGGGTGGTGTCTGTTTTGGTCACGATTTGTATTGTGAGAATAGCCTTGTCGTGTCCAGTTATTATTTCTTTCATCGCGGAATTGCGACGGATGTGACCTGTAATTGTTGTGTTCCTGTTTTCGCGTTCCGCGATTGTCAGTGTCAATTTCTAATTCTTGTAACAGTCTCTGAAAAGCTTCAATGTCGTCTTTGCAACGGCCTGCCAAAATAATCTTAAATGATCCGGTAATTTGATTAAGCAAATGCGGATGAGTTCTGAGGGGCTGTATGGGTTTGACAGGTACTGATTCTTGTGCAACATGTCTTCAAAATATTTCACAAGACTGGAAAATTCAGATTGTTCGAAATGTTTCATCATCATGATGCCATGTTTTACTCGGTCTTGTGTGGCTTGGGACCAATATGCTGAGAGGAAGGCATGGTAAAATTCTCCTTCACTGTGGCAATCGTGAATGACCGATCGCATTCTTATAGCTGGTTCATTCTCTAAGTAGCCACACATAAATTCTAATCTGTGCTCTAGTGACCAGTTGGGAGGAAAACAATGAGAGAATTGATGAAGCCACGCTTGTGGATGAATGTCGTTGCCAGAATTCTTAAATGTTTTGAATTTACGTGTAGTAATGAACAGCTTATAGTCAAAATCATCATGTCGGCGAGTCGCATGTCGGTCATTGTTACGTCGTTTCGGCGGTTCCATCTCAAAATTCGGTGTACCTTGCCAATTTCTTTCATAATTTCCTAAGTGCCCTGTGTTATTATTTTGTGGCTGTTCCGTATTACTATGGCCCTCTTCCCGTATTGGAGCGCGAGTGTCCTCTGAAATACGTATTTGTTGTATTACCTGTGTCAGCTGATCTTGTACTTCCCGGATTTCTCTTTGGTGTTGCGTACTAATTTGATTCAGACTTTGTTTGAATTTCCTAATTTGTTCGCACTCTTCTGTGTCATTAAAGACTACCGGTTTTGTGTCATTCAGATTATCATCTACCTTCGTAGATAAATTAGTGAACTGATCCGAAAGTTCGGCTACTTTCTCCGATAGTGAACACATTTCCTCAGTGTGTTTTTCTGAACCAAGTTTCATAGAGTTCATTTGTGTTGAAATCGAATCTACTGTGTCCTTTAAGTTTTCCTGAGTTCTTGCAAGTTGCGTAACCGATTCGGTGGATGCAACTGAGTCCATTTTAGCTTGCAAGGTGTCGTGATTTTCACGAACAACAGTTTGCAATTCTTTTATGGCTGCTTCGTGATTCTGTAATGCGTTTTCATGCCGCGAAAAAATAGGTTGAAAATGCTCACAAATTTGTGTTTTTACGTCAGTACAGATTTTTTGACATTTCGATTCAATGTTATGTAACTCAGTAGTTAAATCTTCACGTGTTTGTTCAAGTGTGGTGTCTAACTTCCGAAGATTTTGTTCCATTGTGTCTAACTTTTGAAGCTTTTGCTGTGTTTGTCTCTGATTTTGTTCCATTGTGTCTAACGTTTGAAGATTTTGTTCCATTGTGTCTAACTTTTGAAGCTTTTGTCCCATTTGTTGCATTAACTGTAATAACAGTGCACTGGTGTCTGAAATATGTTCCTTAGTGCTATTCGGAAATGTATTTGAACCGGCAATATTCGCAGTTTGAAAAAACAGAAAATGTGTCTTGACTTATTTGAGAAACCGGTGAGGACGCAAAACCTGAATCTACAGTATTTGCAAGAATGTGTCCTGTCATTTCGGACTCCTGAGGCGAGCGGTTGCCAACCGATCGATCGATAATGCTTCCCTGTTCACTAATTGTTTCACTGTCTAAACCATTGTTTGCAGCCCGCTCCATTTCCCTATGTACAATTACCAAATTACTACTTTGAACATTAGTTAATTCATTACATGGTGGCGCTAACACACTGCTTTCGTCTTCACTGTCATTTCTCAGTTTACTTTGGAGCCTAGTATTACGTTTTTCACACGCCATTATAGTCACAATATTTCACACGACAACACAGAAAAGCACAATTTGAAGAGCAAAATAAGAAAACACATTAACATAGCACTGAAAATAATAACTAGTTAATTGCAAGCGCAGTTGCGAAATATTTCGTGCAAAAACTACATGGATGCCAAAACTGTTTTACTGTACAAAAATGAGAGACTGCAACTACAAAGGAAATTCTCTCTATGATTACGCGCTAGCAATAAACAAAAGCTACGTTAATTATACAAACTACAAGAAAAATCAGAAGATTCCAGTGAGGTATCCTCAGCACTACAAAGGAAATTCTCTCTATGATTACGCGCTAGCAATAAACAAAAGCTACGTTAATGACACAAACTACAAGAAAAATCAGAAGATTCCAGTGAGGTATCCTCGGCTAAGGGTCGACATATGAAACGTCCCCTTAGAAAAATTGTACAAGACTGTGCTTAAACTGACACACAATATTTTTTTGCGCAACGCAATCTGACTTTCAGTAATCCCTACAAGAGAATGGCCCTGACTAACATTAATCTACATGTTTCACAAATCACTTACCTCACAAAAATCTTCGTTACTCGAACTACTGCAATACAGCGAGCACCACTACTGCCAGCTAACTAAAAGATTCAAACTACGGAAGTCACTAACTACTGATAGGCACAGTTAGCAAATGAAAGATTTTAATAGAGAACAAACAATGTATTTACCTTAATAGTCATAATATATATAGCAGTTCATGACACCAATCCTTACAAATTTTAAAACTCCGCCATCTCTCTCCCCACGTCCACCACTGCTGGCGGCTCACCTCCAACTGCGTAACGCTACGCGCTGTTAGCATCCAGCTGCCGCTGCCCAACACTACAATGGCAGACAACAACGCAAACTAAACACAGACTGCGCACAGCACACCCAGTGATTTTTCATATCGAGCGCTAAGCGGCGTTACCAATAAGAAAACCTAAACAGCCTACTTACAGTTGTGATAATTTAAAATCCTCTATTTTGTGAGAGTAAAGAGATATTATCAATTGAACTGAGGATAACTTAATGTTAACACTATACAGATTATGGTAATGTTAAGTCGAAATACTGGACCTCCAGTAGTGCAGGGAAACATCATGCTGTTTGAAGTGAAGACTTTCAGCAGTCAGTAAAATTTGTCAATAAGATGAAGTGCAAACACGTTCAAGAAACGACATTTAAGAATTTAATGTTTACTAGCTATGTATACAGCGAGCTATCAGTAGACATATTAGTTGGAGGCTGTATGTTCAAAAAGTATCTATGAAAACCTATTGGTAAATTGATTAGTACTCATTCATTGTGATATCAGTCCAACTGAAGAAAGTAAAACCAGACATTCTGATTCACATCCTGCCTCAATATATGGTTGTGTGTACGAATGCAACATACCAGCAGAACTGAAATCATATTTAAGTTTGGTTATTTGTCCAACAATATGTAAAAGCTTACAAATCATAAAAAAGTATAAATCATATTTTGATTTTATTCCTACAAAAAACCATATATATTAATGTACTCATCTAATCAGCAGCATTTCTGTATGGATGGAACAATCTCTTCATAAAAACATGTTAGTTACAACTGGTCTCCAATACTATAGAGAAAAAATAAGACTAATAGAAATGGCTTATTCATACCTGATAACATACATTCATACAGAATCCACATTGAAAACGTATAGAAATCCTCCAAAACGTTATTCTAGCCTTCATATAGATTACTTCAGCAGTTACTAGACGGTATGAAAGAAGTTACATATGCAAAATATACTGATAGCACAGACATCCTGCCCCCAGTTAAATCAAACCCGAATTCAGTGTTCATTTTCGATGATGTTATTAGAAACCAAAAACATACAAGAAATTATTTTTACTCTGGATGTCATAAACAACTGATACACTCCTGGAAATGGAAAAAAGAACACATTGACACCGGTGTGTCAGACCCACCATACTTGCTCCGGACACTGCGAGAGGGCTATACAAGCAATGATGACATGCACGGTACAGCGGACACACCAGGAACCGCGGTGTTGGCCGTCGAATGGCGCTAGCTGCGCAGCATTTGTGCACCGCCGCCGCCAGTGTCAGCCAGTTTGCCGTGGCATACGGAGCTCCATCGCAGTCTTTAACACTGGTAGCATGCCGCGACAGCGTGGACGTGAACCGTAAGTGCAATTGACGGACTTTGAGCGAGGGTGTATAGTGGGCATGCGGGAGGCCGGGTGGACGTACCGCCGAATTGCTCAACACGTGGGGCGTGAGGTCTCCACAGTACATCGATGTTGTCGCCAGTGGTCGGCGGAAGGTGCACGTGCCCGTCGACCTGGGACCGGACCGCAGCGATGTACGGATGCACGCCAAGACCGTAGGATCCTATGCAGTGCCGTAGGGGACCGCACCGCCACTTCCCAGCAAATTAGGGACACTGTTGCTCCTAGGGTATCGGCGAGGACCATTCGCAACTGTCTCCATGAAGCTGGGCTACGGTCCCGCACACCGTTAGGCCGTCTTCCGCTCACGCCCCAACATCGTGCAGCCCGCCTCCAGTGGTGTCGCGACAGGCGTGAATGGAGGGACGAATGGAGACGTGTCGTCTTCAGTGATGAGAGTCGCTTCTGCCTTGGTGCCAATGATGGTCGTATGCGTGTTTGGCGCCGTGCAGGTGAGCGCCACAATCAGGACTGTATACGACCGAGGCACACAGGGCCAACACCTGGCATCATGGTGTGGGGAGCGATCTCCTACACTGGCCGTACACCTCTGGTGATCGTCGAGGGGACACTGAATAGTGCACGGTACATCCAAACCGTCATCGAACCCATCGTTCTACCATTCCTAGACCGGCAAGTGAACTTTTCTGTTCCAACAGGACAATGCACGTCCGCATGAATCCCGTGCCACTTAGCGTGCTCTAGAAGGTGTAAGTCAACTACCCTGGCCAGCAAGATCTCCGGATCTGTCCCCCATTGAGCATGTTTGGGACTGGATGAAGCGTCGTCTCACGCGGTCTGCACGTCCAGCACGAACGCTGGTTTAACTGAGGCGCCAGGTGGAAATGGCATGGCAAGCCGTTCCACAGGACTACATCCAGCATCTCTACGATCGTCTCCATGGGAGAATAGCAGCCTGAATTGCTGCGAAAGGTGGATATACACTGTACCAGTGCCGACATTGTGCATGCTCTGTTGCCTGTGTCTATATGCCTGTGGTTCTGTCAGTGTGATCATGTGATGTATCTGACCGCAGGAATGTGTCAATAAAGTACCCCTTCCTGGGACAATGAATTCACGGTGTTCTTATTTCAATTTCCATGAGTGTATTTTCTATATTTCACAGTCACTTTCATCGATACCTAAACAGTTGGTACAGGATAATATAAAACTTATTATGGCTTTTAAACAGGATATTTTGAAGATGAAACATATTTACAATGAACTTCTCACAGGGAATATGCCTTTTAATGACTTTAATAGTATTTATTCCAACTGCTGGAACCATAGTAAGTATGGCTTGATAGTAATCGATAAAAATAGGAAACTGAATGTTGGTCAGTACAGGCAAAATTTCCAAGAGTATTTAAAACAAAATATAGTGTACACATTTAAGTACATAGCCCATCGTGGATAAGTTTGCAAAAATAATTCACCCATGTAAATGAACCAGAGTTGATTTAATGAATACTCTTAAAGAGACCAAAGTTAATTTGCATAAACTGACTGAATAATCAAAGTGATGATTTACTAATTAGAGATATTATTATATAAAAGCAGTAAAATGAACCAAAAAATTAATGAACTCGAAGCTAATAGCTGCAGACTAACTAGTGTCGTATTAGAAAAATACATATCACATAAATTTTACAAGCAGATGTAATATGGCTGTGTCTGTTGTAGACACTGCCCAGTGTGCGATTGCATGGCACACCATGTTTTGGACAACACTGAGCTATGAATATTCGCTAGAGCTGTGGTTGCCAACGTGGGAGTAATTACATCATGAGAGGTAAAATTTAGTTCCTTAAGGGGTAGAAATAGAATAATTCAATTGTATTTCAGTCCTGAACCTAAATTTCTTTTAAAATATCATTACTATTATTATCATTTTCTATGACTGTAATATTGCTAAAGTACGCTACCAATGATTGTATGTTTTCTAAATACTAGCACTACTTGCATGACACAATGTTGTGGAGGTTGTGGAGCGAATGCACAGTATGAACAACATCTTCCTCACTTAGTCCACCTACTAGATACATACTTCGTACCAAGTACCTATGATAGTAAACCTGTGACACATATGTCACATATGTTTAAATATCTCATGAGAATGCATTCTCCTAGTTGTAGGTAGTTTCCACAGTGGACCAGGAATCATTTTATTATTCCTTTGTACCCATAAATGAACTACTTTACAGTAGAAAGCAAGAGTTACTATGTAATGGTTACTATATTGCTGTAGAGCGTGCACAGTATAATAATAATAATTATATTTTATTTTTATTACTTGCAGTGGTCAGAGACAAATCATTGACAGTATGAAGTTTACCAATATCTACCAGTTCAGAAGTAATCCAGCAGTCAAAGTGATCTACATACAGTAAGTGCAGTAAACATGGTTTGACGTGGGTTATTGGTTGATTTTAAATAAGGCTGCAGAGTATGAGTATGGAAGTGTTACTAGAGAGAGGAGTGGTGTAAATAAAACTTGTTTTGTAACAAGCGGCTACCCCCAAAATGGTCAGTTAGCTCTCTTTCCTGACAAGAAACCCCTTGAGTGCGAGATCGCAAGTTCATTCTTTAGTAAGGCTCAATTGAAAGTGTTGTGTTAACAATTACGTCGGGAAAAAAATTTGGTGCTAATGGTTCACCACATACATCAGCAGGCGACAGAAATTGAGTGTCGGGGAGGTGCAAAAATCAACCTTCTATGGGATGTATGTATTCGACTTCACAAAATGCACATTGTCAATATTCAAGAAATGTTCGAAACAAAACTTTAACTTGCACCAAGAACACCGAATGAAAAATGGCGCCCCACAGTGGTCACAAAGCTTCACACCATCAAGACCAAAGGCGATCTCCTTGGGAGTGACAGTGCAGGACCTTCAGTTAGGTATCAACTCCTAAAGAATGCATACAGAACCATACTGGTGTAACAGAGTGATGAAAACTGATGGAATGTGATGGCATGCAACTGAATGTGAAACGATGTGTAGTGGAGTTTATTGTGAACCTAACTATTCCTTGAGGCTTAGCAACAGATAGTGCGGTAAAATGTTTTATAGTTTCAGACAAAACAAACATCCGGAGGCTAAATTTGTGCAGTGGTTCCAGGTGGTATGAGCTGCAATGTCACACACTTTTCAGAAGGGAAATTTGCTCTAAAGGTGCAGACCAGGAATCAAGCAAAAGTAAGTTATTTTGACCAGCTATTGGCCAAAAGCAGTGCTTATATCATGATTATAGCTCTATTACCCCAATTTTCCCACTCTTGCTTGCTGTGACGTCAATGTTCCCCTCTCACCTTGCAAGATCACGCACACTGGAAAGAATCGTAGGGGGCAGACACCTCCAACTTTTCGCAGCGCAATAAATAACTTCCCAGCCAATTTAACATTCAGCTTAACGGTCGGCATAATTGTAAACGAATGAGTTAAGGCGCTGATGTTAGTTGATCTTCATAGAACTCTCTTGATACCTCCAATTTCCAGGTTTCCTTTCATATGCATTTCGTCTTCAAATCTCGAGTGGTCAGAGTTGAAAACAAATTCCTTGCTGAACGATAGGATAATTTTTTTTGTCTCATCTACAAATCTTAAAGCCAGTTCCGCAGATTGCTGTACCTCGTTACGCTTTGTTTGAAATTTCGCTATCTCACTCTTCCAATTTTGCAGCACTGTCTGAAGTTATGCAGCTACCCACTGTTTTTGTAACAAATGCAACTTGTCCTTTGAATATCCATTGTTTTTCTTACGCACTATGCGGTCATACCCCAGACTTCTTCGAAATCTGTTCACAATTTTTTTTTTTTTTTTGCTATGCTGTGGATGATCTTCCATACACGTAAGTATGTTTAGTACCCGCTCCTTAGACAGTACGCTTTACTGGGAATTTGTGGCTCGCTGTCCGACAAGGATGATGACGTAAATGGCTCGACACCTGTTTCAGTATCACTTTCAGTTAAGTACGTATTGTTCACACAGTCGAGCGTATACGACACTTTACATTCCACTGACGCAGAAACACTAATATTTCATCTGCCACTTCTTTCTCACTCTGCGAAATTCCTTAGGTTCCTTTCTGAGTCTTGCAAATTTTCGCGATTACATATTATACGGGGTGTTTCAATAAGAATATACGTATTTTGAATGTATATATTTATTAAATTTTAAGACATATGAATATGAAACTTTACACACACATTTACGAACCTCTCAACTTCAGATTATAGATGTTCAATATGTCCTGCATCAGCGACACGAACAATGTCACATCGACACTCAAATTCCTCCCATACTCGGGCAAGCATGTCCTCCGTCTCTGATGTTTTGGCAGTGCGGATCCGGTTCTTCAACTCTTCCAGGTTCTGAATGCTGTGAAGATGGCGGGTATTGGTGAGTGAATACAAGAAGGACGAGTACAGAAATATGTGTTTGTAAATAAAAAACACTGTCTATTGCTGTACCGTATTTTTTTTCTCCCAGACGCGTTTCGCCTTTCACTTCGAGGCATCATACATGGGATCTTGACTTATACAGTTTTGTATCTCGCTGATGATGATTCATAGTGAAAAAAGGCGAAACGAGTCTAGGAGAATACAATACAGTGGAACAAGAGTAGTTTTTTATTTACAAAACAAATATAAGAAAACTGCACCCATATTGATATCAAATATTGAACACAGAGTGAAGTTGTTTAAACAGGTCCATTATTTGTGCTGTTTTCACTTGAACCCAAAGAGAACTTTTCTGATAACGCAGCTGCGTGGGGCCTAATTTTGCAAGACAGGATAATTAGTTATTTGCCAGTCTCCTGTACAGTATAAACAGTTCTACAGAAAGAACTTTAAAACCATTTCACAATCAAATCCGGAGGATCTAAGATCATTGCAAAAACGCAATGATTTAGTAAGGGAAATTATGAATTCCTGATTAAAAACATTGCTTTCACAGCACTCAGAACTGATGGGTACATTATTACATCTGACAGAGTTTTTCAGTGATTTATTGCACTGGAGTGATATGGGGATTCTAATGGTGTGTTAAACACGCTCCTGCGATCATACAGATACGCTTGTACACATGAGATGTGAAAAATTGTTGTATAACAGCCATGTGCAAAACGCATCAATACAAAACCTTGAAGACTTTAACTGTCCATCTTTATGTACTTTGAAGAATGAAAATAATACTAAATTTACAATTTTAAACGCAAACACATTATGATTATTAAGTTGCATGGTGAATAAATTATGTATTCTTTACTTGATACGTAACTACTGAATGTCAATGAAAAAATACACTATCACTGGCTAAATGAATTTAGTAACGTATGTGTCCTTTTATTCAAAGCCATACACATTACACCTCAGTAACAGTCTAGTCAACGAAGACCAAAAAAGGCCGAATAGGGGAAAAATCGCTTCAGCAGCAAATGTTTGTACAGCGGGAAGCAGGAGTACCAGGACTAACTTACCAAAAATCCTGACGCGAAGTGAGCGCATGTGTGGGGACAATTAAAAGTCACAATTTCATGTTCTTCTTGAACAATTCGAAGACCGCAGCTTCCAGCAAAAATGAATCCCATTACAAAATAAAACATCAGATTTGGTACAAAAAAGATCTCATTAATTTTTCCTCTCTAATTGACTGAGTCTGGCTTGCAGGGGATGGAGAAATCGAACATTATTGAAAACAGTGTTTTACTGCTATAAAATTAACGTTTATTGTTCAGTGAGGATTAAGAACAAATACTAAATATGTGTAACACATCTAAGTCCTATAGAGCCGTATTAACGGATAAATTATGAAATTATGTTCTGAGGATGTTATATGGCGGGCGGAGCGGGGGGGGAGGGGGGGGGGGGAATGAAGCGTAGAAGCGCGGCAGAAGGCATATCAGTAGATTGCGATCAAGCACAGCTATGTAGACTGAAGAGTGAGCAGGTAATCCCCATTCTCTCTACCCCATTACGTCACAAGAAGTAACTATAAGGTGTTTCCACAGCTGACTTATGAATCACTGACAGCGCAGTGCAGAGTCATACCTGGGGGCGTTATTTTCCACAAAGTGCGTTAAGACCGTATGGAATAAAGCTATGAGTTATTAATGACACTAATGTAAGAAACGAATATGGACTGATCCTATGTAAATCTCTGCAAACTGTTCTATAACGCAAGAGGGGAAATCGATCCTTGGTCATTGAGTAATGGCAGTATAGGGGGATGGGCAAAATAATATAATGGAATGGAGGCTGATCAATAACTGCTGCTTGAATAATTAAAAAACTTAATTGGTAAGAATAATTGAAAGAAATTGGAAGCTACACATACCCTGGGTGAACTTTAACTAGCACTAACATCATCACACCTTCAATGTCAATACACTTTAGATCAACATTCATCATTTAAAGTGACGTACTTCATCTCAATAGTTCCACTGTGCATAGAGTTGATTATGAAAATGCTGTTACCAGATCGCAACTCCGCTGCTCATGCAAATTCCTCTTGTCTGCTTCGATGCTCTTGATGCACGATTCTCGACGCTGGCAAAATGATGAACAGATGGCGTTATTTATATAAACATCATGTATAACTTAGCCTCCCTAATAACATTTATGACAGTTTCTTCAATATACTGTTGGAGTACACATTTTTGAACAATACTGGCAGAACAGAAGTCTTCATACGTCAGCTCGCTACCACTTATAGAGACAAACAGGAGAAGATACAGAAATTAAACAATTGAAGAGCGTATTTCTACTCTTCTCTCTATTAAAACATTGTGTTTGCCATGAAATAAAAGAACGAAGAGAAAAAAAGAAAAAAAAATAATATGATTCATTACATCTGTGCGACAGTTGTACTTGAAATAGGAGGCAACTTGTATAAATAACGTTAACTCTTTGAAGATATGTTAGCAGGGCGGCAGACCGAAAAATTGCTGTTGTTACGTTCACTTGTTACACTAGCACTCCTCATTAAGTATTGTAAAGCAATGTCCGCGAGCGTTACCGCTTTACTTCGTTTCTTCTTGATAGCAGTAGCTCCGGAAGTTTCTTCTGCGGCCTCCCTCTTACTATGTAAATAAATATCTGATAAGGCATCGTTTTCGTGATAAAAAATTTTTGTAGAAAGAATCGTAATGGACGTAGGATTGTCCGCCTTAAACAAAACCCCACTCCACACTTGTAATAAACATTGCGTTGAATACAAATTTACACTTTTTTCATCAGTCAAGTGACGGAGCGTCTCCATAAAACGTCCTACGTGGACGGGTCCGAAACAAGAGAAGTGATTAACAAATGAAAACTGTTGACAAAGGAACATTAAAAAATTTAAAATTACTGGCAAAACATTGATTCTATACCACATGTAGTATAATCTTGTTAGGTTTACCTTCTGATAAACCATGAGAAAGAGAGAGACAAACAATTAAAAAATTACAGTCTTTCAGATATCCCAGCATAGGTACACTATAAATGCCCCCTACTGTATACTGGCATTGTCCAGACATTACTGGACGACAGTATACGTCACTGGTGCACTCTTTTGGTTGTTCATTGTTTGCTTATTGGCTGCTCAGAGCAAACGTTACATTATAATTTCTATATTGGGTCCTTGGCCTGGAGTGGTGTCATTACCCTTTGTAGTTTGGCCAGACTTAATAAGTTTTTATTTTTATTTTTTTTTTAGTTCTTCTACATGTGTCAGCTTTTTTAACTTTTACCCGTTATATAACATTCATTTTGCAAAATTCTTTTATACAGTAACATTATTTAATATGCATCACTTCCTTTCCCTCTTCTCTGTGCCCTCCTTGGGTCAATTTATTGTCCCTACAGTGGGCGTATTAATTGTTTAAGTCCAGTCTCCACTCCGCATTGTTAGCGCGTAACCGTCGCGCAGGGTTGGAGCCAGTCAGTATGTCGGCGCAGGATCGTGACCCCGTGTGCCCCTTACTCCTGCCAGAGCCGCAGCGAAGGAGCCATACAAGCTCCCGTCTACCAGTTCGTGACTACGACGAACTCAACATCGCTGCCGAGTCCGAAGAAGCTAGTTCGTACAATCGACACCACGACGAATGTCTGACAATGTAAATTTGTTACCATTATTTCTTTCATCACTTCCCCTCCCCCCCCCCCCCCCCCCCATTCCCTCTGTAGCCTTTCCTGTGCTGTTGCGCCGCTACAGAAAGTTTATCCCTGTTTTATTCTTGCTGTAGGCACACGCTGTATTCATGCTAGAAAACCGCCCTTATCACTTTTTGCTCTTCACACAGTTCAGGTACGTCATGCATTACTGTCGTCTCAACTGTCTTTACATAATATTCATAAAATATTGTATAGAATTTCAAGTTTACATACAAGAATCAAAGCTTTTATATTAGAACTTAATATTTCTAAACAATCTTGGACTGACACGTGAAAGCTTTTTGTAATGGAGGAAAATTAGCCTCATTTTCATTTATTTGCATATCCTCCCAAAGTAACAGGGGATAGAAAAAGGAAAATGAAATATTCTGTCATCCTTGCGTCTTCTAACACAGACAGGACACAACTACACTCAGCACCACGTCTATCAGCTGTACGTCAAAGAAATCTACTATCTACAGGGAACTGTGGCATCTGAACGAAGGAAAAATATGATATTCTCTGCCCAAACGTTGTCTGAAATTCATCTCATCATAATCAAGCAAATATTTCGCCTTAGCTGGTGTTTTCATATCCTCGCCAGCCGGAGTGGCCGTGCGGTTCTAGGCGCTACAGTCTGGAGTCGAGGGACCGGTCCGGTCCCAGGTTAGAATCGGGCATGGATGCGTGTGATGTCCTTAGGTTAGTTAGGTTTAATTGGTTCTAAGCTCTAGGCGACTGATGACCTCAGACGTTAGGTCGCATAGTGCTCAGAACCATTTGAACCATTCATATTTTGCTATCTACATGTACTTGTGTTAACTAGTAGAAGTTCTTCTTTAAATGCATGTAGTCTCCTGGCTTCAACGTTTCATCGTGTATGTTTTTACTCGTCCCCTCGTACTTTTGTACACAAGGCTACTCCATTTCCGCCTTGCTCTCCTCGTGTTATTGTTTCCGCTGGAGTTAGTTTCTAAATTATTGTACTTCCCGCGTATTTTTATCAGTAATTATGTTCAGGTGCCATATTGATGTAAATTTTTGAGTCTATTACGTATAAATATTATTATCTCTTCGTATGACTAATGTAGATATGCAGAGAGCCACACTCCAGAGGTAAGCGTTTTCGCTTGTACAATTCGCCGTTTAAAACGCTATTTGATTATCTCACTGTAAGTCTTGTGCCTCACAGTAAATTACCTTTTAACTCATTCGTTATGATATTAGATCTTTCCTTTACCTCACGTATTCATTCGTGTACTTTAATCTCCAAAAGACTCGCCTATTCCACATACATATACATTCACACACGCAACATTTTCAATACAGTGGGACCCATCTTCAAAGGTACTACCACCCTAATATTCCTCTGTTTAGTTAAGACGTGGCTTTGCCTTCACCTGTAGATGTTCTTTCGTTGACTTACGCTTTCGTGTAGTAGTGTTTATGCTTATCACTAATTAAACTACTAAGCACGTAACTGCCAGTGGGCCATCTCGCATCACGTTCATCCTTTAATCACTTACTCACACTGGCGCAGTACGTGGGAGTATTCCCTTTTTTATTTACTTTCACACTCGGCAGAGTTAAATTCTCAAAGCCTACTTGTCTTCTCAACCTTGTGTTAGTGAGCACACATGTTTTGTTTTAAATATGAGCACAAATATCGATTTATAGTTCCCCTCGTCTTACCTTCCATTTGTTCCATTTGTGCCTGCCGCATTAAGTAAATGACTTCGCGTGTAACATTTTGTTATCTAATGCGCAGCATAAATAAGCTGGTAGTTATTCTTCTGTTATACGGTACCCGGTTTTCAGTTCTTCTTCATATAGTTTGTGGTTTTGTTAAAATTCTGTAGTTAGCTTATGCGGAAAATGACTCCAGCTTTAACTCACAGTACATATTGTAAATACTGTTGTAATTCGTAGTTAGATTTAGTACTTTTAGAGATTACTTCTCTTTCATTCTCCTGTAGAAGTTCTTTCGTTGATTATCCTTTCGTATAGTAGTGTTCATTTTACTTTAGCTTTATGCTTTTGTTAGTTCCCTATTCCCTGCACACATTCCTTTTAAATTACCTTAATCCTATTACATACATATTTACATGTCGTTTTATTAATTTCATTTCTGTGCTGGTGACAGTGATGTAGCTTATTCAGTAGTGTTTTATATGCGCTAGGTATTACGCTACCAACATGCTTCGTTAATTAAGCCATATCGTTCTGCGCATGCGTCAAGTTTCCCAACATGCGCCGTTGTGTTTGCAGTGTCCGCGCGTCTCCCACTACTATTATTACACGTCAGAATTTCCTCTCCCACCTCAGCAATCACGTGCCGCCATCCGGGAAGTATCTTTCACTTGTCAACTCTGTTGTTGTGCCGTTCAATGGCGAATACAAATTGCTTGATTAGTAGCTGTTTATTTACTGGCCACTTATTAACTACGTCGTTAAACATCCTTTAAAAATAATCTCACTTCTGTATTACCTGACACTTACCTAAATCTTATCATAGTGATCGTATTGCTCTGATTATGTGTTTAATACGTGATACGTCCGCAAAGTGCATTTACGGTGTCTCCTCATATACATGGCGTGCGATTTGTCCCCCATATCGAATTGATAATTTTATTCCGTCTCCTACATCTGCTTAATTTGTGTGTACTGGCTATAACAGTTTTCTGCGAACGAACAAACTCCTTCAGGTCTTATATGTGGGTACAAACCTTTTTTCTTCCCACTATTTCGATAAGATAGTCGGTAACAGCCCAGATGTAGAGTATTGATTATTATAAATGGTCCACAGTGTATAATAGTTGCCACTTGCGATTGAGTTCATGTATTTTGTCCATTTTGGACGCGACCGCAACAACACTTCCTGACCCACCTGAAATTCAGTTATACGTCCTGACTTCTTATAATACGATTTTTTTCTATCTTCTGCCTTTTCCTCTAAGGTTACTAGAGCTTGTCTTACGTTCTGCCAGCGCTGATCCTCTTCGTGCAACTGTCATACGCTGCGGCACATTACTGCACATTTCGAGCGACAGGTTACGTCATGCATTACTGATGTTGCAGTCTTCAGTCCAGAGACAGGTTTGAAGAAGCTCTCCATGCTACTCTATCCTGTGCAAGCTTCTTCATTTCCCAGTACCTACTGCAACCTACATCCTTCTGAACCTGTTTAGTGTATTCATCTCTTGGCCTCTCTCTACGATTTTTACCCTCCACGCTGCCCTCCAATACTAAAGTGGTGATCCCTTGATGCCTCAGAACATCTCCTAGCAACTGATCCCTTCTTCTAGTCAAGTTGTGCCACAAATTTCTCTTCTCCACAATCCTTTTCAATATCTCCTCATTAGTTATGTGATCTACCCATCTAACATTCAGCATTCTTCCGTAGCACCACATTTCGAAAGCTTCTATCCTCTTCTTGACTAAACTGTTTATCGTCCACGTTTCACTTCCATACATGGCTACGCTCCATACAAATACTTTCAGAAACGACTTCCTGACACTTAAATCTATACTCGATGTTAACAAATTTTTCTTCTTCAGAAACGCTTTCCTTGCCACTGCCAGTCTACATTTTATATTCTCTCTACTTCGGCCGTCATCAGTTATTTTGCTCCCCAAATAGCAAAACTCCTTTACTACTTTAAGTGTCTCATTTCCTAATCCAATTCCCTCATCATCACCCGATTTAATTCGACTATATTACTACGAGTAAGACCTAATACCTGAGGTGTGTTCATTAAATTCCAAAAAATCGTTCAAACCATATGGTAGTCTCGATAGCGCTTCGGCTATATGATTTGTTCACCCCTAATGTATACTATTTCAAATCTAATTTTTTTGCACATTTAGGCACCACGGGGCTATCCTTCTGAATAGTAGTTTGCAAGTTTGGAGAAACGAGAGGGCTTGATGATCACAGTAAACCTTCGTGTGCCTGCCCCATAAATTATATTCAGATTTGCGAAACGCCCTTAGGACAGCCAGTGTTTCGAATTCGGTTACAAATGTGCCCTCTCCCTCTCCGTAAGCGTTCTACTCGCGACACTAATAATGCTTGGTGTTTGTTTTCCATATAGCTCTTTAATTTGGAAAAGACTTGCCTGCTGGCCTTTCGATGATGCATCTGTACTTGGCAAAATTCCTGGCTCGTGTCAGGATGGTTTAAAATATCTGTATTGACAAGTGCCTCCTTTACGTATTCAGAATCTTTGTGACAGTGACTTGTCCATAACGAAGTATTGTTTTTCCTTAGTAAGTGCAACAGTGCATCACTATTTAAATGTTGGTTGGGCACGAATTTCCTAAAACAGGAAGCCAGGCCTAAATACGCGTTCAGCTGTTTCTGGTTTTGTGGAGGTAGAAAGTATCTAATGGCATCCAGTTTCTCAGGGTCAAGCAAGATCCCTCAAGGCAAAATAATGTGTCCTAAAAATTTAATAATTTATTTTCCGAATGCGGACTTTTTCACGTTTTCACTTACAACATACCGAGAAAAGCTGTAAAGTACCTGTGCTATTATAGGTGGGTGCTCTTCCCAGCCGGCCGTTGTGACCGAGCGGTTCTAGGCGCTTCAGTCCGGAACCGCGCTGCTGCTACGGTCGCAGGTTCGAATCCTGCCTCGGGCATGGATGTGTGTGATGTCCTTGGGTTAGTTAGGTTTAAGTAGTTCTAAGTTCTAGGGGACTGATGACCTCAGATGTTAAGTCCCATAGCGCTCATTGATATTGGTCAAAGCCGACGGTTGTATCATATCCTTCAGTTGACCCCTCTTGCTCATTCACTGTGAAATAAGAGAAATAAGATTTACTATTATGTACATGGGTCTGTACTTTGAATAATCTAAAAGCATCCTTCCCCATTAATTAATTGCCAGTCCGTTTTTCTGCTACCAAAAAGGTACATTCTATGGTGATGAATGTTAGTGGTTTACGAGGCTATAATTTCATCCCTTTGATTTGTTTGCAATTGCAGTCAAAATACGGCAATTTGGCACTGGTAAAGTTGGTATTTTCTATTCGTTTTAATTTCATTGAACGAACTTTGTGAAAGTCGCCGCCTCTGTCACATTGCCTATTTTAGCCGTTATCATGGCCTGTATTATTTCTTCTGCCTTTTTTATATCACTTTCCTCCTAAATATCACTATTCTGGTCGTAGCGTGTAAAGCAGTTTCCAAGTAAGTGCGTTGCCCCACACCTCTCCTCGGTCTTTGACTGGGGGCTTATCGACCGGCTTTTGTTTCCCTGTGTAGGTGACTGGGTAATTCCGTCGCTTTGCGTCACCTCTACTATACCCACAGTATGATCACTGTTTCTGCAATTTGTATCCTGCCCAGATCACGAATTAGTTTCGCTCTGACCTTGTCCTCTCTCCTCTAAGTACTCCCTGTTTCCTTCTTATTTGTTAGGATGCCTCCTGTTGTCATTGCGTCCTGACCAATTGTCATATCGATTTTTATTGTCTACTGACGGTGGACCTTGAAATCTGATATGAGACCCCTTTTTTCCATAGGTCACGGTAACCTGAATCATGTTCGCTCCTGTCCCGTCTTTGGTACCCGAAGTTTTGTGACATTACCGTAGTTCTTAGTTTTGTTGTTTTGCTGAGGCGTGTAAGGGTGTCAACCGTGCTGGTTGTCAGGTTATTATTATAGTGGTTTCCATTACTCTATGCATCAGGCTGTATGTTCCTGTTCTCAGTCGGAGTCTGTCCCTCTTCATAAATGAGATCGATCTAGTCGAGAATAGAAAGGAAATCCTTGACATCGTTTTCTGGTATTGTCGCCAATTGTTCCTTGATATGTAGCAGCAAGCGACTCTTGAGTATCTTTGAGACGTCAACATGTGACATTGGATTCATCCAGTAATGCTTCTTATTAAGATATGTTTCACAATATTGACGCAGCCCTCCCTGTTTACTGTTAAAGGCCTGTGAGTTAAACACCTCACGATGCAAGCTCTCTTGTACAGCGATTGGCCACTATTTGCTCAAACGTTTGTACGTGAGGCAACGCTCGGCCAGTTTTATCTTCCTATAAATTATGAGAAAGAGAGAGAAACAAACAATTAAAAATGACTGTCTTTAAGGTATTCCAGTTTAGGCACACTATATAGTATTCTTCTGGGAAGACAGCTTCGTCCGCAATAAGCACTGCTTGCTTTTCAGGTACAGTCAGACATTTCCTGTCCAGTCCTCTTACAGGAATGGACAAAATTACTTCACGGTGCTGGTGTTTATATAGTGGAGCTGCTTTCAGTTTATAAATTGAGTACTCATTTGCAGTTGTTGATGAGTTTTTATGTAAAATGCATTCCAATAAACAACGGCTGACAGTGGTTTAATTTGTGTGATTTGTGATATATGTAGTGTTGGTGGGAACTGGATTGGATCGATAAATGTGACATCTTGCTGCTGTCTACCATTGACAGAGTACTGAAAGCTATATAACTGTTTTAAAATATTTTACATTCGTGCCATGCACTACACATTCTAAGTAATGACTAATGCAATGTAGTGGCTTAAACCATTTTAACCCTCATCCGTCAAGATGGTCCAAGACCGAAACCGGTAAATATTTGGGTTTAATACAGAAACAACTGATGGATGGTTCCAATACGCATTTTATTTACTATAAAACTCTGTTGTAGTCACTTTGTGGCGAATTAATGAATGACAAAAAGTAACTGCATTTCTCTCACCATTAATTATGTTACTAGTACAGTACACAAATCTCTTCCATTGCCTGGCACTCGAAGAGTGGGATGCACTGAGAGGAGCGACTTGGCACACATCCACAGTCTATCTTGTGAGGGTAGTTTGAATATGTCTGATGCAATGGGACTGATCATGTTCAGGTCTAGGACATCAATCTGCTGTAATATGTTGCTATACTTATCTTCTAATATATGAAGTTCCATAACACTTGGGTGACCTAATTTTGTTGCAAGGGATCCAATTTATAAATCCCTCTTCAGATGTTGAGAGAGTTGCAGCAGGTTTGATAAACCTCACGCTGTAAAAAATATTTTAGCCATTGACAGTGGAGACAATGAAACTGACACTGTCGAAAACATATTGAAAGCATGTTACATATGTGGTTCACAGCTGACAGCTCCAGCTAATGAGCTATTTTAGATAATAGCTGTCGTGGTGAGGGAAGTCACATTTCCTGGGAGAGCGTCACAATTACATTACAGGATGCCTAAGAATCAGTTTCCCCTCTAGCAGTGTAGAAAATAGTGCAGAGATTTACGTAGATTCGCTGCATATGCGTTCTTGGGTTAGTATTATTAGTAACTCATATCCGTTTTCCATGCGATATTGATACACTTTGTGGAAAATAAATATCCTATCGGCATGGCTGTGCCCCTATAATTGCTTCTTGTGACGTAATGGCGTAGAGAGAGTGGGGACTCGTCAACTTGCTCTTCGGTTTGCGTACTTATGAAGGCAGGAAGTGCCTGACCAAATCCGGCTACCTACCGTCCCTCACGCATCTAACCTCTAGCCCCACTTCTTCACACTGTAACACACGTAAAATACAGTTTATCCCAGCACACGCATTTAATATTTGTTCTTAACTCACTTCATTTAACAATAAACATTACTTTACGCCATTTAAATACTATTTCTATTAATCTTAATAACTTTTCCTTCCACTGCAACTCGGAGACTGATAGTCCTTGGAGAAAGAAATAATAGGACTACTTTGTAGAAATATAAGGGGAAACAAAATGCTCTATCCGGAGAACGTAAAATTAGGTTCTGTATAAGGTACTTTATCTCAGATACTATGCAAGCAGAAGTTTTGAAGTTTTTAGGGATCAGTATACTTTACTTGTGTAACTGCTGAAGTAGTAGGGATTGAGTAGATTCTCTTGTAAGGGCAGGTATAAACTTTTATCTCCAAGCTTGATTTTTTCTTTTATATTCTTGTCCTATTTTCGTGATAAAACGATAAAAAGTCTCTATTTGCATTAAAAATAAGTTCAGATGATGCAAAATACATGTATGAGTATATACTGAAACTTCCAGCATTCTATGTTGACTAGAAACTGAGGAAATGAACCTTTTGTATTGAAAAAACTAACTTTCAGAAAACTGAATCCAAAGTTGAGAAATTAAAACAAGCCTGCTGCATAGCTTGAATCATCAGGATCTTCTTAAACTTCCAATTGCAGTTTGCTCTCGGCGCCTTTGTAAGTTTGTCTTGCACCTCTATGGTAAATCTTTATCTTGTTTTCTGCATTTCTCAGTCCCTTCCTATCCAGTTTAGATATTGCAGCACTTCACATTTACTAAAATTGTCTTGATTGAAAGTAGCAACGGCATTCCACACCCCAAAGTGTACAGTTTGTATGCCCACAAACACATTTTTGGGTGAGTCCAAATGACATTGTTCATAGACCCGTTTACATTCTGTGTCCCGCAAAGCAGATCCTTTCGAAATAGATCAGCGTTTGTCAAGTCTTTGAATACTGGCATTAATGCCTCCAAAAATTAATAGGCAGACTATTTCGGTGAATGTATTTGTCACATTTACTAAAACCTTATTGTTTTGCAACAGCTATCCACAACTGCCGGGTATAGTCCATGTTGATGTTTATCATTACTAAACAGAATGTGAAAATACCTGCCCTTATAGCTTGCTTCATTGGTTCTACACAATGAGTATTTTGCCTAATTGCTGAACCACAATAATCTTGGAGTCTCTTTACAGCTGGCATTGTGTCTACCCTTGCCACCAGTTGGTTTACCAGTACGAAGACAAGTTTTTCGTAGCGACGACTTCAGTTTTTGAAGACAGACTCCCATTCTCTTCGGCATAGGCCTCACACTCTCTGCTTACTTTATTTCTACCCCGTCCGCTTGTGGTTTGGATGCTACAGCTTCATTATGAGCTCTGCAGTCTCCGTCGCCTAAGTGGTGTACCGTATGCCGTAAGGTAGCTGAGAGCCCTAAAATGGTTCTTTTGCTCCTGCCACTTCCATGGCTCCACTTGTTCCACTGAAATTTGCTCTAAAATTGCCTAAATGAAGTCGATTTTGTCTTTGTGGACATCTAAAACATTTGAACATAATAACAACCTCACTCACTTTGTCTGTGGCCACACCTGTGGCTCTGACGACGCCGTTTTTTGAAGTGTCGGCCTCGCTTTTGTCAAGTGCAATCAAATGCTGAGCTTATATCCATTACATTGACACAGTCCATATTTTCGAACACTGCATCCTCTACTACAACTTTCATAGATTCATTGGCAACATCTTCAGCTGCACATCTTAATACACTTTCGAAAATAGGTATAATCATGGTTGAAAAAAAAAAGAGAGAGAAATCGTAACCTTTAGTAACCTGAAGAAGTTACTTAAGATCTTGGTTTAATAAAATATGCCAGTACCCTGACGATCGCTGAGAACGATGCGTTGTGATGCAACAGGAACAATTTGCTACCGCATTGCACGATAATGAGGTGTTAGCAATGTTATTTGTTACGGTACCTGCACCAGAGACTTCCTCAAGTACGCTATATAAGTATCAGTGTTTCAAAAATAATAAATGAAAAGCACTGGTTTGCTTTTGTTCTACATTATTGTACTGTAGTACAAAAGCAAACTAGTGCTTTTCATTTATTATAATGTTCTACCAAGAACAGAAGGAAGATTCAGTTAACGTTTCAAAAATGCTTTTACAAACCTTAGGGAGAGGTTTCTTACATCAAAACAAGAATAATGTTCATGTAAACATATGACCTAAAATTCTTAGTTTCGATTTAGTAATGAAAGCCTATAATTCAGGTGATTGGATATCATCATGACCTAAACTCATAATAAATCCATGATAGTTTCGCAGTCTTCCATGACATCTCGATGAAGAATTTTTGCACCTGGGTGGTCTCTTGCGTAGAACAGAGATAAAAATACAAAGGACTAAGGTTGGGGAGCCTGCAGGTCATCCATATGCCATATCATCCAGTGCTTCTCGCACAATGGGATTGAAATCTGCTGGAGCCCCATCATCCACGTTTCTTCTTACTTGCAGGGCTACATATTCTACTAGCTCTTGGAAGGTGTTCTGAATAAAGACCCTAGATAGCAGCTGTAAGGTGTACTGGGAGAAAGTATTTTTCTACCAGACAGTATCGTACAATTCCAACCCAATGATTCAGATGTCTAACCTGTACTGCAGCAAGAGGATTGCGATAGGCCCATATGTGTTGGCTGTGTAATTTTGATATTCCGTCACTTCCAAACGTTGCCTCGTCTTTAAACAAAAGTGAATGGGACAAACAACGGATTGGAAATTTGTACAACAGACATCCGGCATCGGCAGGTGAAAGGCCCTGCACACATTGAAGATAATACGGACACGTGAGTTGCTCGTGAATTATGTTCCATATTGAACTTGATGAGGTACCACATGCTAGGTCCACTTGTCTTGCGCTGATACCTGGCTCCTCTTCGAGAGCCTGTAGAACGTGTTCTACACATCCTGTCTCGGGAACGCGACGATACAAAGCATCAAAGGTTAGATGACTCAGAAGTCTTCGGTCTGGAAACGCCATCTGAAACAGAAGCGCATCCTCGTGTCCATTACCATTCACGTGGCCATACATAAAAGTCATGTCCACCTGCTCACGAAAAGAATATTCTGCCATGTTTGGCCGGAGCACTTTCAGTTAATGCACTACCTACGGTACATGTACACAACGGACACGTTGAAGACAGACAAAAGACGAATGTAAACAGTTCTCCCTGGCAATACTAATTAGACGCACTCCACTGTCATTTGTTTTCATTTTTACACTCTCCTTCCCGGTTTTTGGCCTATAGAAGTCTTCTGATCCAACCTTGAGGTAATTTTTCATTAAATTCACTTTTCTCCTCCTCATCGCTCACATTTGTTGGTGCATATGCATTAACAGTCCGCAGCTCGTGGTCTCGCGGTAGCGTTCTCGCTTCCCGAGCACAGGGTCCCGGGTTCGATTCCCGGCGGAGTCAGGGATTTTTCCTGCCTCGAGATGACTGGGTGTTATTGTGTCGTCTTCATCATCATCATTCACCCCCATTACGGTCGGAGGAAAGCAATGGCAAACCACCTCCACTAGGACCTTGCCTAGTAAGGCGGCACGGGTTTCCCGCGTCGCTCCCCTACGCTCTGTAAAGGAGTATGGGACTCATCATCATCATCATCATGCATTAACAAGTGTTACAACTATATACTTGTGCCTTACAGTGAGACATGATCTGCTCTTGTTGATTGCAGCGACTTTCTTCACTTGCCTTACCAAACGATCACTCAACACGATCCTTTCTCTTCGCACCCTCCATGAAAGATTACTGATTTATTCTCACGTATAATATCTTTCCCACACCATCTAGGTTCGTGAAATGCAGTGACACATGATTTATGTTCCTCCAACTCGGACACTAACATTTTTGGCAGCTCCTTGTCTATATAAACTTTTAACATTCCATATGTCGACTCATAAACGAATCTGACTAGCCGTTTTTTGTGTTGTAGGGTTCAATTCTATTTTGAGGCACACTTGTAAGGTTTATGGTAATGATGTATGGTAATGATGTATGTCCGCTCTCCGCCTTACAGGGACTGTGCAAAGTTATCCTAGCAGTGGAGCTGCTACTTTTCTGCTCCTGGGCCGGCAGTATTTGTCATCTTGGTTTTCTCTGATAGGAGTGTAAGTTTCACTACACCTCTAGAGCTTTCTCTTCCCTATGGCAAAGAAAGATACAGGATAGGTAAAGAATGGGAAAAAAGGAAGATGGATGGTTGTGAGACACACTTCGTCCGGCTTCTCTGCTGAGACTTTTTCCTCCAAGTTGCACCTACCAGTAGCTATGCTACCGCCAGTATAGCTCTCGGTTCCATCGGAGCGCACAAACTCTTCAGCCCGCACGCACTACGATAAGGAATTGCCCGCTGGGATATTACCTTACCTAATATTGTATTAATGCCTGTCTGTATGCATAAAACAACAACATTGACTGAGTAAAATGATTAAAGTTGGATAAAGTTAATGGATTTATGAAGCTGTGTAATTGAATAGCAGATTGAGGAGGCATACACTGAGGAGACAAAAGTTATGGGATCTCTCCTAATATCATGTCGGATCTCCTTCCGCGATGGGTAGTGCAGCAACTCGACTTGCCATTGACTCAACAAGTCGTTGGAAGCTCCTGCGGAATTACTGAGCCATGTTGCCTCTATAGCTGTCCATAGTTGCTGAAGTGTTGCTGGTGCAGGATTTTGTGTACAAAATGGCATCTCGATTGCGTCCCATTAATGTTCGATGAGATTCATGTCGAGCTATCTGGATAGCCAAATCATTTGCTCGAATTGTCAGAATGTTCTCCAAACCATTGCGGCTCGATAACATGGCGCATCATCATCCACAAAAATTCCATCCTTGTCTGGGAACTTGGAGGCCATGAATGGCCGCATATGGTTTCCACGCAACCGAAAATATGCATTTACGGTCAATGATTGGTTCGTTTGGACCAGAGGACCCAGTCCATTCCATGTAAATACAGCCCACCCCCTTATCGAGCCACCACCAGCTTGCACAGTGTCTTGTTCACAACTTGAATTTATATCTTCGTGAGGTCCGCGCCACACTCTAACCCTACCGTCATCTCTTCTCTACTTAAATCGGGACTCATCTGACCACGTCACGGTTTTGTAGTCGTCCAGGGTCCAACCAGTATGGTCACGAGGCCAGGAGAGGCGCTGCACGCTGTTGGTAAAGGCACTCGCGTCTGCTTCCACAGCCCATTAATGTCATATTTCATAGCACTGTTCTAGCGGATACGTTCGTCGTACGTACCACAGTGTTGCTTGTCTGTTAGCACTGACAACTCTGTGCAAACGGCGCTGCTTTCGATCGTTAAGTGTAGGCCTTCGGCCACTGTGTTGTCCGTGGTGAGAGGTAATGCCTAGAATTTGGTATTTTCGGCACACCTGGATACTGTGGATATCATAATACTGAATTCCCTAACCATTTTCGAAATGAAATGTTCCATGCTCTAGCTACAGCTACCGCTCCACATTCAAAGTCTGTTAATTCCCGTCTTGCGGCCATAATCACGTCAGAAACCTTTCCGCATGAATCATCTCTGTACAAACGAAAGCTCCGGCAGTGCTCTGCCCTTTTATAACTTGTGTACATGGTACTACCTCCATCTGTATTTGTGCGTATCGCTATCCCGCGACTTGTCACCCCAGTGTAATGTCAAAATCGAATCACTGAGTCTTTCACCTAAGCGTCGGTTCAGTTACAATGAATGACTGTACTATCTGAAACAACCCTTCTTCTCCCTCCTCCCCACCCCCTTCCCTCGCCCCCTACGAAGAGGTTACGGCATAACGATAATCAGCAACACAAAACATTCTGTACTGCAGCTTATGGGGGTACACGTGAGTTTGATTGTGATGCGTATAATTTTTGTACCGGTAAAAACTTTTCTTCGTACGTATGCTGCGAAGTGAACAATGTTTGTTTAAAACTAGCTCAGAGCCTACTGCTTCGCTCGCGTAAAGTGTATGGCCCGGACAAATATTTATTTGTTCCTCTTTAATCGAATTTTTATCTTCTTCGCAGTCCATCCCAATGGCTGAGTGGTCAGTACCATGGACTGTCATGCCAAGGGGCCCGGATTCGATTCCCGGCTTGGTCGGAGATTTATCTCCGCTCAGGAACTGGGTGTTGTGTTGTCCTAATCATCACAATCTCATCCCCATCGACATGCAAGTCGCCGAAGTGGCTTCAACTCAAAAGACTTGAAGCAGGTGACACAAAAAGTGATTCTGATAGCTCAGTCGGTCTTTATCAATCCTGACTTATGAGTTCATGTGGAGGTATTTTCATAGAAACGTTCATCCCCTTGTAAGGTGGCAATATTTTGCCCCCATACATGTAACATTATACTATTTCGTTTGGATATTTGATTCGGTATGAGATCGCGATTAACGGTGGGTGATAATTGATTATTTCTTTGGTTGATACTGGCTAGCAGCATGCACAAACATTTTTCTGCAGTGTTGCATGCCTGGAAGGAATTAATTTGAGCTGGACACTTTTAGCAGGGAGAGGTGACGGTGATGTATTCCCGAGGAGGCGGCGATATGCGCAAAGACAGTTTGCAAAAATAGACATGCCGTGTTCGACCGAAATGTCAGAAGTAGTTTATCTTGTCGCGAAATTGAAGTAGATACTTCCTGTGAGTTATTATGGGCAGAGGTCATTGTTGGTAACCGGAATAAAATAATAATTGGATCCTTTTACCGACCTCCCAATTCAGATGATACAGTTGCTGAAAGGTTCAAAGAAAACTTGAGTTTGATTTCAAACACGTACCCGACTCAGACGATAATAGTTGGTGCAGACTTTAATTTACCCTCGATATTTGGCGAAAATACATGTTTAATTCCGGAGGTACGTATAAAATATCATCCGAAATTGTGCTAAACGCATTCTCTGAAAATTATTTCGAGTAGTTTTTTCATGAGCCCACGCGAATAGTAAACGGTTGTGAAAACATACTTGACCTCTTAGCAACAAATAATCCTGAGTTAATAACAAGCATGAAAACCGATTCAGGGATTAGTGAACAGAGGGCTGTCGTAGCAAGATTGAATGTTGTAATCCCCAAATCCTCGTAAAATAAGCAAATAATATACCTATTCTAAAATTCAGGTAAAAATTCACTTGACGCTTTCCTGAGTGACAATCTCCACTCATTACAAATTAATAATATAAGTGTAGACCAGATGTGGCTTAAATTCAAAGAAATAGTATCGGCAGCAATTGAGAGATTTAAACCAAATAAATTAACAAACGACGGAGCTGATCCTCCTTGGTACACAAAACGGATTAGAACACTGTTGCAGAAACAACGAAACAAACGTGCCAAATTTAAACAGACGCAAAATCCCCAAGATTGGCGATCTTTTACAGAAGCTCGAAATTTAGCGCGAACTTCAATGTGAGATGCCAATAACAGTTTCCAAAACGAAACTTTGTCTCGAAACCTGCCAGAAAACCCAAAGAGATTTCGGTCGTATGTGAAGTATGTTAGCGGCAAGAAACAATCAATGCCTTCTCTGTACGATAGCAATGGAGATTCTATCGAAGACAGTGCTGCCAAAGCAGAGTTACTAAACACAGCTTCCGAAATGCCTTCACAAAAGAAGACGAAGTAAATATTCCAAAATTCGAATCGAGAACAGCAGCCAACATGAGTAACGTAGAAGTAACTATCCTCGGAGTAGTGAAGCAACTTAAATCACTTAATAAAGAAAAGGCTTCTGGTCCAGAGTGTATACCAATTAGGTTCCTTTCGGAGCACGCTGATGCATTAGCTCCATACTTAACAATCATATACAACCGTTCGCTCGACGAAAGATCGGTACCCAAAGACTGGAAAGTTACACAGATCACACAAATATTCAAGAAAGGTAGTAGGAGTAATCCTCTAAATTACAGGCCCATATCGTTAACGTCGATATGCAGCAGGATTTTAGAACATATATTGCGTTCGAACATAATGAATTACCTCGAAGAAAACGGTCTATTGACACACAGTCAACATGGGTTTAGAAAACATCGTTCTTGTGAAACTGCCTACACTACTCTTGTCCGTCCTCTTTTAGAATACTGCTGCGCGATGTGGGATCCTTACCATAGGACTGACGGGGTACATCCAAAGAGTTCAAAGAAAGGCAGCACGTTTTGTATTATCGCGAAAGATTGGAGAGAGTGTGACAGAAATGATACAAGATTTGGGATGGACATCATTAAAAGAAAGGCGTTTTTCGTTGCGACGGAATCTTTTCACGAAATCCCAATTACCAACTTTCTCCTCCGAATGCGAACATATTTTGTTGACACCGATTTACACAGGGAGGAACGATCACCACGATGAAATGACGGAAATCAGGGCTCGTACGGAAAGATATAGGTGTTCATTCTTTCCGCGCGCTATACGAGATTGGAATAATAGAGAATTGCGAAGGTGGTTCGATGAACTCTCTGCCAGGCGCTTAAATGTGATTTGCAGAGTATGCATGTAGATGTAGACGTACATGAAATGGATGTCTGCCTGATCTACAGAAAAGAGTGTTGAGGCTAGACGAACTCTTACCACCTAAAAACGACCAATGGATGGCAGTGGGGCAGGGAGGGTGAGAGAGCAGTAACATCTGACAAGAGAAGACGGCATCCTTTAAATACGAAGGAATGCGCGGGGGTCACGAACGAAAGTCGCGAGTTGACCTTCTGCAGATCTTCTCACGATAAGAGGTTAGCGTAGTCGAAGGTGGAGTTTTAGATTGTTCTAGAACAGTGTTCTATACAGAGTATGAACTGCAGGCGATTGGCTGGCACTTTCAAGAGCTCTGTAGTTGGGGGCACTGCTTTCGCAGCGGGTGCGACGGTTCGTTGAAAGGAGAGCACACGCTGGAAACCGGTATATGGTGTGTGAAGGGGACTCTCCTGCTGATGTCGAAAGCGGACGCATCGCCCGGGCAGCGACTTAGAGACGTCGTTGATCAAATTCTTAGTGAAGAGTCTCCCTTTTATGAAGAGTCTCCCTTGTAGAATCAGCATCGATTTCGCCACTGGAAGCGAATTAAGTGGTTTCTCTGTAAGCAGAGCGACGATTCTTCGCTTCTTTGCAGATTATTATTATTATTATTATTATTATTATTATTATTATTATTATTATTATTATTATTTTGCGAACGAATACTTCAGTCAGTTTCTGTCGCTGGCTTATGAGCAGATAGAAATCTCGACTGTGTAGACAGAATTTATAGGTACGCAACTCCTCTGCAGGGCGACCAACGGCACCGAACAATCGACGCTGCAGAACGACGCCTTCCAGAACTCTAAAAGGAGCCACGGCTCGGCAGATAGGGAAACAATCACAGTAAATGTATTTCGCTCCATTTGCTTTTTCTCTGAGCTCTTCACTGTCAGTACCAGTCGGAGTGGAGGTATTCTGTTTCACAGGGCTATTCAGTATCCACAAACTTTCTGTGTCCGTGTAATAAACTAGGGTGCGATATTGAGGAAAGTCACAGATGTTCTCCAAATCTCAAAGCTAAATTAAAGGTAAGATTTAATATTCTGTATTTATTTCTCTGGTGTTTGAAAATAAATAATTTTATGGTATCAAGTTGTATTGATTCTAGTAGGGTATCTATTCAACATAACGGATCCCCTAACTAAGCTAGAGTAGAATATCATCACAACTATGTACCTCATCTAATAGATTCCTCTATGTGTGGGTTGTCAATGGCTGGGCTGTTTTCAGTTTATTTATAAGAGTGATACTTCCGTTGTGGACACAACATTGGCAACCTCTCATACACACAGCATATGTACACTATAACACCGTTTTTAAAAAAAATTCACCCACTATTTTAGGCCCTTAGTGGTCGAATTTACAAAAATGTTGAAGCATGTAGTTTTTTATTTTTGACAAACCAAATACCAATTTTCTTAGTTCTAGCTTCAAAATTACCTCATTAGCGATGTACTTTCAAAAAATATCGTTCCCTACTGCACCCCCTTAGGGGTGGAATTTCGAACAATCTTCTACTAAATGATGCCTACAGTAAAAGATCAACGCTCTCTCCAAATTTCAAACTTGTATGCTTAGCAGTTTTGGTTGGGCGTTGATGAATAAGTGTATCCTACAGCCACATCACTAATTAGTCGAAAGGTTTCAAAATGGTTTCGGGAAATGATACTTTTGTACCAGCGGCCTTGAAATTGACTTGTAAAAGGTAGTCAAGTTACGGGACCAGAAAGCAACAAGATGTGATGCCATCGAACCCAAAGATCTGAGGTGTTGACGGACAAATGAAGAGCTGAGTCCTGGAAGATTGGGCAGGATACGGCGAGAAAACAGTCTGGCTACTACTACTAACATTACCACTGGTTAGAGGAAAAAAAGGAGCTGTTATTCGAGAAACGAATTCTGTTGCTATGTCTGCGTAGATCTCATCTTACGACTACCAATCACGCCACGTCTATTTTTAAAACGCTTTGGCTGTATCCAACCACTGCCTCTACTGCTTACAGTGTTAAGACTAGGAATATGTTCAGTATGTTAACTGCCATCGTCTTAGTATCCGATTTCCCGCTGTAACGCTTTGTGGCCTCACCAAAGGCAGATGCTTCGTCTAATCTGAGTCACAGCCGGTGAACCTAGAGTAGACGCTTGACATACAGCCCAATCTAGCACCCCAGCAAAGTTTTAGAGATTTGTACATCGAAAGCGAAAGCTTATAGTCGTGTTGTCTCCATTCCGGAGACTGGTCTAATTCTGCTAAGCAAGGCAGTCTATCCCGGGCAAACGTCTTCATCTCTGTATAACGGCTGCAACTTGTTTCCATTTGAACCTGCTTATTGTACTCAATCCTTGGTCTCGCTACAAATTGTTTTCCTTCGTGCATTCCTCCATTACCAAATTGACCATTCCTTGATGCCTTAGACTGTGTTCTATAAACCGATCCCTTCTTTTAGTCAACTTGTCAACTTATTTTTTCTTCTTCCGCGCCTTATTCCCCATATCTCTTAAGGTCATCACCCCTGCTCTTGTTACGCCGTTCCAAACCAGTTGTACCACGAATTTCTGTTCTCCCCAATTGGATACAATACTTTCTCGTTAGGTATTCCACCTACCAATCAAATCTTAGGCATTCTTCTGCAGCACTCCATTTCAAAAGCTTCCATTCTCTTCTTGTCTAAACTGTTTATCGCCCAAGCTTCACTTCCCTACAAGGCTACACGCCAGACAAATACAACGAAGTGAAAAGACATGAGATAGTGATGTGTACATATACAGATGGCAGTGGTATCGCGTAGACAAGGAATAAAAAGGCAGAGTATTTGCGGAGGTCGTACTGGTAATTCGTGTGAAAAGGTTTCGGACTTGATTACGTCCACACAATGGGAATTAAGAGATTTGGAAAGGGGATAGTAGGTGGAACTAGACACATCGAACATTCCATTTCGCAAATCGTTAGGGAATTCAATATTCCGAAATCCACAGTGTCAAGAGTGCGCTGAGGATATCACATTTCAGGCATTACGTCTCACTACGGACAACGCAGTGGCCGACTGACTTCACTTAACGACCGAGAGCAATGGAGTTTGCGTAGTTGTCAGTACTCACAGACAAGCAACACTGCAAGAAATAACCGCAGGAATCAATATGAGACCTACGAAAAACGTATCCGTTAGGACAGTGTGTCGAAATTTGGCGTCAATGGGCTACGTCAGCAGACGACCGACGCGAGTGTTTTTGCTAACAGTGCGACAACGCCTGCAGCGCCTCTCCTGGACTCGTGACCATACCGGTTGAACCCTAGATGACTGGAAAACCGTGGCCTGCTCATATGAGTCACGATTTCAGTAACAGTTGACGGTAGGATTCGAGTGTTGCAGACCCAAGTTTCCAACAAGACGCTGTATAAACTGGTGGTGGCTTCATATTGGGGTGGCTGTGTTTATACGGAATGGACTAAGTCCTCTGATCCAACTGAACCGATCATTGACTGTAAATGCTTACGTTCGGCTACTTGGAGGCCATTTGCAGCCATTCATGGACCTCCTGTCCACAAAAACGATTGGCTTTCTATGGATGACAATACAACCACGTCGTGGCCACAGTTGTTCACGATTGATTTGAGGACCACTCTGAACAGTTCGAGAGAATGGTTTGGCCACCCAGATCGCTCGGCATGAATCCCATCGAACATTTGTGAGATTTAATCGAGAGATCATTTGGTGCACAAAATCATGCTCCGCTAACACTTTCTTAATTATGGAGAGCTGCAGAGGCAAAATGGCCCAGCACGCCTGCAGAGGACTTCCAGCGACTTACTGAGTCCATGCCATGTCGAACTGCTGCACTACACCGGGCAAAAAGGAGGTTCGACACAGTATTTCGAGGTGTTACAAGACTTCTGTCGCCTCAGACTGCTTTCAGAACGATTTCTTACCACAAATTTATATTTGATGTCAACAAATTTGACGGTCTGCGTTATGTTTCCTCTCAACTCCGGCCATCGGGAGTTATTTTGCATTACAAATAGCAAAACACGTCTACTATTTTTAATGACTCATTTCCTTATATAATTCCATCAGCATTGCCTGATTTAACGCGACTATGTTGCATTAAATCTGCGTATTTGCGCCGACCGCTTTGGCCGAACGGTTCTAGGCGCTTCAGTCTGGAACCGCGCTGCTGCTACAGTAGCACGTCCGAATCCTGCCTCGGGCATGGATGTGTGTGATGTCCTTACGTTAGTTAGGTTTAGGTAGTTCTAAGTCTAGAGGACTGATGACCTCAGATGTTAAGTCCCATAGAGCTTAGAGCCATTTGAACCATTTTTGCGTATTTGCATCCTGGTAATAGATGGTTCCAGGGACTTCGGCTGTTCGATATGAAATGAAAATTACAACACCTACAGCAGTCTCTTTTACATTTAATTTATTTAAGCAACCAGCTTCGTTCTTCCATTACATTCATCTAGAGGCCCTTTTACCAACGTAAAGTGGAAGGAATCCCAACTCGTGTGCAGTCATAACACGAAACTGGTAGCGTAAATAAATTAAACCCAAAAGAGACGTTTACAAGTGTTTTATTTTTCTGTTTATGTTACATTAGTCTTGTTTTAATCTTTTTGACATGCATCGCATAATCTGTTTTCAAGACACTTCAGTTCCATTCACCTGCACTTCCATGTCCTTTGGCGTCTCTGATAGAATTATTGTGCCAACGGGAAACCTCGAAGTTTTTATTTCTTCCCCGTGAACGTTAATTCTCTTTCCAGATTTCTCCATTGTTTCTTTTTCTGCTTGCTCAGTATGCAGATTGAATCACTAATGCTTCCATTTCAAGCCTTTCGAATCTTGTTACTGCCGTCTGGTTTCTGTACAGGTTGCAGATAACCTTTCACAGCCTTTATTTTATCCCTTTTAGCTACAGAATATCAGTTCATAGTCGTGTGCCATGTAAATGACACCTTGAACACCGAACCGTTTAATAACTGTTGTGGTATTCGGCGTGCCTCAGGACGTCACCGAAAGTATTCGAAGGAGAACGGCTCATACAATGGGGAGAGCCAGGCAAAGTAGCCAGGGTAAGGTATTCCTATTTCTTAAGGTGGGTAGCGATAGGCGGAAATGCATGGAAATGAATGATTATAAATAAAAAACAGCTCTGAGCACTATGGGACTTAACTGCTGAGGTCATCATTCCCCTATAACTTAGAACTACTTAAACTAACTAACCTAACGGATCTCCGTGCCGGCGCGTTCACAGGAGCTCAGTCCGTCAGTTCACCTGATGATGGCGACATGTTTGATCGCCGAAATCTGCACGAACAGTTCGACGACGTTTGCAGCAGCGTGGACTATCAGCTCGGAGACCATGGCTGCGGTAACCCTTGACGCTGCATCACAGACAGGAGCGCCTGCGATGGTGTACTCAACGACGAACCTGGGTGCACGACTGGCAAAACGTCATTTTTTCGGATGAATCCAGGTTGTGTTTACAGCAACATGATGGTCGCATCTGTGTTTGGCGACATCGCGGTGAATGCACATTGGAAGTGTGTATTCGTCATTGCCATACTGGGGTATCACCCGGCGTGATAGTATGGGGTGCCATTGGTTACACGTCTCGGTCACCTCTTGTTCGCATTGACGGCACTTTGAACAGTGGACGTTACATTTCAGATTGTCACGACCCGTGACTCTACCCCTCATTCGATCCCTGCGAAACCCTACATTTCAGCAGGATAATGCACGACCGCATGTTACAGGTCCTGTACGGGCCTTTCTGGATACAGAAAATGTTCGACTGCTGCCCTGGCCAGCACATTCTCCAGATCTCTCACCAATTGAAAACGTCTGGTCAATGGTGGCCGAGCAACTGGCTCGTCACAGTATGCCAGTCAATACTCTTGATGAACTGTGCTATCATGTTGAAACTGCATGGGCAGCTGTATCTGTAAACGCCATCCAAGCTCTGTTTGACTCAATGCCCAGGCGTATGAAGGCCGTTATTACGGCCAGAGGTGGTTGTTATGGGTACTAATTTCTCACGATCTATGCACCCAAATTGCGTGAAAATGTAATCACATAGCAGTTCTAGTATAATAAATTTGTCCAATGAATGCCCGTTTATCATCTGCATTTCTTCTTGGTGTAGCAATTTTAATGGCCAGTAGTGTAATAGCATGCGATTGAAGCATAACATTAGAAGTCAGCATGTTTGCGGGTATCAGGAAATACACCTACGAACACTCGAAGCAGTGGCAACGTTTTCAGATACAAGTCTCTGCGTCCATGTGGCTTTCAGTGGGCACGTGTGTGGTTATTCAAAATAATATTTAGTTTGGGATTAAAATTAGAGGACACTGCCAATATTACGATTTTAATTTATTTGCATTACATACAATCAATGTACACGACTGCATGAAGCACCATTGCACACCGATTGTAAAGCTAGCTGAAAACTAGCAATCTAAACGTTTGCTTAGAATGTTTGCAACCCCAAGGCTCTCCGGAATTCCATTTCCGTCCTAACCCCTAGCTGCTACCGCTTTGCTTGCATCTGTTGACTGTCGAGACCTTGTCTTCTGTGCAGTCTATGAAGCGCCTAAGCCCTAAAGGATGACATCGCTGGCGACTTTCTAGTTGCTAAGTTTCTGATTCCAGTCAACGTCTTGTTGTGCTAGAACGATCCACTCGGCTCTGCATCGGAGATAAAATTACTTAAAGTGCGTTAATAATTATAACAAAACGGACATAATTTCGTGTAAAGTAAATCAAGATGACCACACACCGATGTGAGAAATCAAATTGAAACAGACTATATGACAGAAATTTGGCTACGTCTTTGATGCAAAGGAGAAAATAAAAGATCTAAATTCGCATAGCTGTCACAAAAATAGAATTTCAGATTTTTTTAAACTAAAATGTGAGGCAGGAGAAAATTGTATAGCCCCCTAATTGATTTATTTTTTTAACACCAACCTACATGTCAAGAGTCTTGAATTTGCACCAATCTTGTCAGTATAGTCTTTTTAACTACAGAAGTTGCATGTGGAGATGGTTTTATTGCAACGGCACAGTTCCCTATTGACGTGGGAGCCACGTTCGGTACTTAGTTCTAACGAATTGCTACGTCATCCTGCTATCACTTAGAGAAATTTAAATAAAACTGCCGATCTTTGGCGTGAAACTACTTCGAGAGAGGTGGCTTACAGAAGGCAGCAAGAATATGACACACTATGCTACAAAGGAATGTCGACGTGCCGGTCTCCACCTTCTTAGCGATGGAAATTACGCTGAAGAGCCAAAGAACCTGGTACACCTGCCTAACATAGTGTAGCGACCCCGTGAGCACGCGGAAGTGCAGCAACACGACGTGGCCAGGACTCGACCAATGTCTGAACTAGTGCTGGAGAGAATGGACACCGTGAATCCTGCAGGACTGTTCATAAATCTGTAAGAATAAGAGTACGGGATGGCGAGGAGGGGGGGGGGGGGGAGATCTCATCTGAACAGTACATTGTTGCAAGGCATCCCAGGTATGCTCAACAATGTTCCTGTCTGCGGAGTTTGGTGGGCATCGGAACTTTTTCAACTCAGAAGAGTGTTCCTGGAGCTACTCTGTAGAAATTCTGGACGTGTCGAGTGTCGCATTGTTCCGCTGAGACTGCCCAACTCCGTCGGAATGCACAATGGACATGAATGGATGCAGATGATCAGACAGAATGCTTACGTACGTGTTACCTGTGAGAGTCGTATCTAGACGCATCAGGGGTCCCATATCACTCCAACTACACGCATCCCACACCATCACAGAACCTCCACCCGCTTGAACAGTCCCTTGCTGTCATGCTGGGTCCACGGATCCATGGGGTTGTCTCCATACCTGTACAAGTCCATCCGCTCGATACAATTTGAAACGAGATTCGTCCGAACAGTCAACATGTTTCCAGTCATCAACAGTACAGTGTCGGTGTTGATGGGCCCAGGCGAGGCGTAAAGCTTTGTGCCATACAGTCATCAACGAGATACGAGTGGGCCTTCGGCTCCGAAAGCCCATATGGATGATGTTTCATTGAACGGTTCGCACGTTGGCACTTGTTGACGGGCCGCCACTGAAATCTTCAGCAATTTGCGGAAGGGTTGCACTTCTGTCACGTTGAACAGTTCTCTTCGGTCGTCGTTCGTCTCGTTCTTGCAGGATCTTTTTCCGGCTGCAGCGATGTCGGAGATTTGATGTTTTACAGGATTCCTGTTATTCACGGTACACTCGTGAAATGGCAGTAGTGGAAAATCCCCACTTCATCGCTACCTTGGAGACGCTGTGTCCTCCGCTCGTGCGCCGACTATAACACCACTTTCAAGCTTACTTAAATCTTGATAACCTGCCATTGTAGCACCAATAACCGATCTGACAGCTGTTCCAGACAGTTGTTGTCTTACAAAGGTGTTGCCGACCGCAGTGCCGTATTCTGCCAGTGTACATGTCTCTGTACTTCAATACGCATGCCTATACCAGTTTTTGGTGCTTCAGCGTAAATTATAATGCTCGACCTCGGTGCAGACGAAAATGTTTGCCATGCACAAGTACACAGACGTACAGAATATGTTCATCTACATATACACGCACCGCTGCATGACAAAAAGTAGAGCACCCAGAAGGCAAGGTCGAATGTCAATCATACCCTGTCGGCAATGAATCGAGCAGCAGCCCACTGCAAAAGTGCAGCCCCGGGACCGGATAACACTCATTATCCAATGCTCCACCACATGCCAGAGGAGGGATGAATTCGTCTATGGAACACAAACAAAATATGGACTGACAATTCCACACCCTAGAAATGAAGACTGCTCGGGACCTACCAAGAAAAGTCGTCTGAATGCACCCCGTCATAAGAGTTCAACCCCATCACTCTTCCAGCGGGGTACGTAAGACGTTAGAACGGATGATTAGACACAAATTAGAATAATGGATTGAGAATCAAACACTGTCCCTTGGACAAGCCGGTTCTAGAAAGGGTAAAGACACAACTGAAACACTGGTATTATTAGTTACTGATATTCAACTCACGTTCAATGACAATCAGTGTTTGCTAGCAGTGCATACCTTTGTGATAGTGTTCTGATGCCACTATTGATGACTAAGTAGAAGAATAATGACAACCTGCTGTCATTCATACACAAGCTATGATTGTTGTCCAGCAGAAACTTAGTTATTAAAAGGGGCAGTGAAACAGTAGAACAAGCAAAGGTTTGTACTCGTATATAACATTCTCGAACTGCTTGCCGCGCCATCCGAGCAAAAAAACGTCCGAGAATGTTTTATACAACAGAGCCATCGCAGAAGACTTCGTTCTCAAGTAAGGGGTTATCACAGGACTCGGTGTTGTCGCCACTGCTGCTCAATCGATTTACATCAGACTTATATTCAATGTTTCACCCAAGTATACAAGTACTGCAGTATGCGAATGATTTACGTGCATATATTCGTGGCGACAGTTTTACTGTCAACAGCAGATGGATAACGCTATGAGAACTCCCTCGAGATAACGCCTCAGAAGTCAGCTATGTTCATTTATACGAGATATAGGCTGAATCAAATGAAAACATCAGATTAGTACCCTTTATGTTCCCGGTCACAAGGGTAGCTTTACATAGATCATAAACTAACACGGGCACATCACATGTGTAAGTCAGAAATGTGAAGGTGCCACCAACATCCGTCGCGATGTGACGGGTGTTTATTGGCAAGCAGACCCGAAAATCAGCAGTGAAATATGTCGCGCTCTAATGAGACCTTATGCATCTGTTACGGAGCAGCAGCGCAAAACAACATAGAAGAACTAGATACGTGCCAGTATAAAGGTATCAGAGCCTATACTGGATCATTCAGGTCGGCTCTATCTGACGCTCTGCTGATGGAAGCAAATGGAAGTCCATGAGAACCACCCAGAAAAAAATTACCGCCAAATTCCTGTAGAAGCGTTTTCACTTCCTACATGACAGTTTATTGACCAAGATTAGGGAACTCACTAAAAAGTGCTATAGCCTTTCACGAGAAACTACTGTCCTAACAGATTCTTAATTCGATGCTTCATCTTTCGTGAATACGTCACCACTTTTCAAATCTAAACTGATTCAGCACGTCCTATTCTAAAACATTAGTGAAGCAGAATATCAAGATGCACCTTCCATTCATCTAAGGTATACTGAATGAGAACATTTCAGTTGACATCCTAGCAACATGGCCATCTCCAAGATCAGGCACAACATTACGATCACTGCCTACTACTGGATGGCGCCTGCTGGCGTTGGGCGCACTTGATGCGGCAACAAAAGTATTTAAGCGGAGCAGACACGGACTGGGATCATCCTAGCTGAGACATGGGCTGCAAATGGGGAAATCCATTGAAATAAGCGACTTTGACAAGGGGCACAGTATTATTACGCAGAGACCGTAAACGAGAATATCGAAAACGGCGGAGCTGGTCGAATGTTCACGTGTTACCGTTGTGAGCATCTACGGAAAGAGGTAGGACAGTGAAACTACCACTAGGCGCTAAATGGTTGGACGTCCACGACTCTCCACAGAATGTGGGGTTTGGAGGCTTGTCTGTTCTGCAAAGTAGGATAGATAGTGATCTGAGGCATCTATACCGAAAGAGCACGATGCTGGTGCACGCACAAATGTTTCGGAGCACACTGTTCATCGTCATTGATCAACATGGACTCTACAGCAGACCACACCTACGTGTTCAAGTGACTCAACGACATCGACAATTACGATTGCAGTGGGCATTGGTACCAATGTGATTCGACGGACAGTCTATAGAAACGCGTCGGGTCTTCGGGTGAATCACGCATTTGCTACACTAGGCCGCTGGTCGTCTCCACAAACGCCCTCATCGAGACGAACCCTCAAGCACCATGCCAAGGTTCGCGCGTCTACCACCGTCGGAGGTTTGAGTCATCCCTCGGGCATGGGTGTGTGTGTTGTCCTTAGACTATGTTAGTTTAAGTTAGAGTAAGTAGTGTGAAGCCCAGGGACCGATGACCTTAGCAGTTTGGTCACGTAGGAACTTACCACAAATTTCCAAAATTTTCGAGATGAACGGTAGCTCTAAATGTGCAGTGCCACGGATGCAGACTGCTGGGGTCAGTACTATGCTATGGGAGACATTCACCTGCGCTTGCATGGGATCTGTGACAGTAATCGAAGACACACTAACAGCTGCGAACCACCTGTATCCCTTCCTGCTTGATATCTTCCCGAACGGCCATGTCATCCTTCAGCAGCAAAATTGTCTGTGTCTCGGAGCCAGAACCGTGCTACACTACATTGAGGAGTATTATAGTGAAGTCACGCTGATATCTCGGCGACCAAATTCGCCTGATGTAAATCCATCTGGGTCACTATCAGGCTCTATCACGACGTGCGCAAATCGGCGGCCCATTATTTGCGCGAATTACGGGACCTGTGAGTAGACATATAATGCCACATATCTTTACAAAACTACCAACGAACTGTCGGATCCCTGATATGCAGCCGGCCGCTGTGGCCGAGCGTTCTAGGACCTTCAGTCCGGAGCCGCGTTGCTGCTACGGTCGCAGGTTCGAATCCTGCCTCGGACATGGATGTGTGTGATGTCCTTAGGTTAGTTAGATTTAAGTAGTTCTAAGTCTAGGGGACTGATGACCTCAGATGTTAAGTCCCATAGCGCTTAGAGCCATTTGATTTGAACCTGATATGCAGAATCAGTGGTGTAATTCGTTCTAAAGACGGACAAAGAAGCTATTAAGCAGGAAGTTATAATGTTTTGGCTCATCAGTGCAATAGAAGGATCTAAAAAATAGACAGGACGGGCAGCGTATCCGCAGGTGGCATGACTAATCGAGGAGCCAAATTCAGTCTTCCAAGTAGCGTCCATACTCACCGCAGAACTTAACGAGATGTTAGAGGGCCTTCAATATGCAAAAGAAGTTCAAGAAGAAACAATCATAATTTTATCAGATTCAAGCTCAGCATTGGTGCTGTTAAAATTATCCAGTGAATCGGGTAGAAGAAACAGTTCTGGAGCTTTCCCACTCAAATAAGACAACCATCATATTCATTGTGAAAGCGCTCAGCGGAATGGAGAGAAATAAAAAAGTAGATACTCTGGCCAAGGAAGGCGTGTACACTGGCTCAGTGAAATATTATGAAGTGCTACCTGGCCATCTTCATTATAAGATAAGAACTGCAATCACGGCCCGATGGACAACCTCAAACGGTTCTATGAAATTAAAGGGAGATGTTATACTGTAGTGGTACCAAATTTCCGTCACATTATTGGTACCAGAATTGCAGATACATTAGAAACTTCATAATGACAATGGTACGGCTTCAGTTCAATCGTAGAAGATTGCGACATCATCTCTACTGCCTCAGTATAGCCACATCTTCTGTTTGCGAATGCCGCAGTGAGGAAGATGTTAATCAATTTTTTTCTAATACAGAAGGTATCAAGAAACTACGAAAGTAACGCTGTGTCTGATGTGCTTTGGAAATTCCTTACAGACAAATTTTAAAACTGTTTTAAGTAACAAAAAACTAAAAGATGTGTAGCTCCTATACAGTTTTATAACATAGGACCAAATAAGAATATCAGAAAAGAGAATTACTTTTTACGGTGTATATTCTTACATAAAACAAAACGAAGCCGCACTAAGGAATTACGCGAATTAGACGGAAATCGGTAGATATAATGTTCATCTACAGGTATACAAATGAGTACAATTTCAGATAAATTGAATAAATTATTCAAGAGAAAGAGCTTCACAAACTGAGCAAGACAATAATGCGTTGATCCACCTCTGGCCCTTATGCAAGCAGTTATTCGGTTCGGGCGCTGGTTGATATAGTGGCTAGCTGTCTCTGACTGTCGCTCACCATACGGTCCGACATGCATAAGTGATGATGGTCTGGGGTATAGTTTCATTTCATAACACGACCCTTTTAGTTGTCATCAGCGGTACCTTTATAGCCCACCGGTGCGTCGACAATGTTCTATGTCCTGTTTGGTTGCCCTTCGTCGCAAGGCACCCCGATCTTATATTTTAGCAAGTTAGTGCCTGCCCGCACACGGCAAGTGTTTCTATTGCCCGTCTTTGCTTGCCAAGGCCAGCAAGATCGCTGGATCTCTCCTCAATTGACACCGTTTGGAGTATTATGGGCAGGGCCGTCCAACTAGCTCGTGATTTTAACGATCTAACGCTCTACTTGGACAGTATTTAGCATGATATCCCTCAGGACGGCATTCAGAAACTCTATTAGACAATGCCCAAGCAGAATAACTGCTTGTCTAAGGGCCAGAGGTGGACCAACGGGTTACTGACTTGCTCAATTTGTGAAGCTCTTTCTATTGAAAAAAATCATCCAGTTTTATATAAAATGTAATCTTTTCGTTGTCTATAAGGATACATTACATCTACTGATTTCCGTCTCATTCCAATAATTCCTTCATGGTGTCTCGTTTATTTGTCTTACAGTGTAATATAGTGGACATGTTAATTTTCTTAGACTCTTGCTTAAATGGATGCAATGGAAAATTGTTTTGTTTTAATTTTTTTATGGTTCTAAAGTTGACTGTGTGGTTGATGCTCAAAAAGCATTATCAAATTTTTTAAAAAATATTTCATTAACAAAAGTGGCTAGTGTATTAATTAATTTTGTACTTGAGATGATACGTTCAGACAATCAACGAAAGAGGAATTGCAATGCTGAACTTGGTGGCTCAAAACGAATGTTCTTTTATGGACAGAAGCTGAGCTGGATTTAATCTAACGCCAATGTGTTTGAAGATATCCAGACTGGCGTTGTACGGCATTTTAAATGTCAGTGACTCAGAAAAATTGTGCAAGTAGCTCGGTTCGGCCATGTGAATGTAGTATGTGTTGAGCGCGAATTGTAAGACATCGCTGGGGAAAACCCAAAAATCCAGCCTAAATAGAGACAGGATCTGCCGCTTCTTTGTTTTGGCGCCAGCGGGCCACATCGACATTCAGGAGGGGGGAGGCGCTTCCACCAATCCCTGGCAAGCCTGAGGATTCGTGACGAGGGGGAGGTGACGCCAGGTGGACAGTTGCGGGTGGAGACTCCACGCTACCGACCAGCTGAAGCATCCGGCTGGACTGACTGCAAAGAGGTGAGCGGATTTGAAGTAATTGGTAGTGCACATTTTTTGATGGAACTAGGACGAAAATGAGTTAGGTTGTGACTCCAGAGTAGCGTTATAACTAGCGAATGTTGGTGGTAGGAATTTTGAGTTGTGATACCAGATTTGGAATGGATTAGTTTTTCATGTACCAAAGTAGTATGGTGGTAGCAGACCTAAACTATGCATAACTTTGATCTCAAACGGGCATGGAAGCGTTGCTTAGGTAAATCGTCGGATAAAAATCGCTGAGTCTCGGGTGGCCGCTTTTTTAAATATAGGCTGCTGGTTTCTGCTGCGGGTTCTTCGGCCGACGTATGTTCGACGATTTTTCTGACATTCTCTAGCATGAGCTGTTGGCATTCAAGATCGACTTGTAGACCTTATTTAATGGCTGCAAGTCGACATTCTGACGTAAATAATTATTGATACCGCGCCACGTTCAGTGCTTACTTGGTCCGTTTTTTTCCCCTATCTCCGCTCTGGTGCCCGACTCCCAATAATGCTACAGCAATATTATAGATGTGTACCATATACAAACGAGTGGCCAAGCGATTCGAAACCAGTTATGGTAGAGTAAAAATGTAACTGTCACAAAGGCGATTGGTTGTTATTTCTGAAAACCATTATAAATCACAGTCGCAGTGTTCCTTCTCCATAATGCATTTTAAGTTTTAGTATCTAAGCAGCTTCTGGAAATGACGGTTGACTATATTCGCTTTTCCTGAGACAAGTGTTTGTGATAAATACGGAAATAAGTCACTTCAAAAACATATCATATTCTGTGAAACATTTCCATCAAAACAATTATTTTGAAATAAGAAATATCCGCCGCATTTACGTTTCACAAAAGCTCGAAAATGAAGCAAGTTCTGTTGAAAGTAACATTGCTGTTTACAGCATCTGTTCACCTTTCTCAATTGCTTTGCTGCGTAATGTAGTCAGTGTGTAATGCGGTTTATAAGTTTTTACCAAAATCTCATACTGGAAATATTGCAACTACAAGCGCCGTAGCACCTGTGCCTGTGCGAAACTTTCAGGCCGTGATAACACGACAGATAGAGGCAGGTCTCCTTCCATGTATTGCTGTTCGTCTTCTGCTGATGATGCATTGTTTCATTTATTTGCATATGTCAGAGTAGTGAATGTGTATTGTTGTGGGCGGCTACCGAAATCGTCACATGTTACACGTCACCTGATCGACATCGAAACTTGCTCTGCCTTTTCTTTGGATTGGAAGGGATCTCTAGACTATAGAAAACACATGTTTGCGCTTGTTATTCTCTGTTGCAAGTGATGACTTCCGAAGCGTATAGATATACTTCAGTGTATCTATAACAACATCTGCTATCACTACTGCTGTTGCACCACCAATCGCACAGTTTTACTTAGCCCCCCTCTCGTCCATGAAAGTAGTGTGACTTCGTGCCGCTTCGGAATGTGTACGCTCTTTGCTAACATTTGTTACTAACCTAACAGTGCCGTGCGCCGAAGAAATAAGCCGCCATTGTGAACATTCAAGATACAAACTGTTCTACAGTGACGCACGAGGGGACACTCACGAACAGATGCGACAACAAATACATAAACATGTAATAATTAGATAGAAGAGATATAACGAATAAGCTAATGCAAGCAACAGCTTCGAAACAACAGATGACAAATGGTGGTGGCAAAGAGTAGTGTAGTACTTGGGGCCTGTTTTTCGTGCGCCACCCTGTAGTTATTTCATAGCAATAAGATTCCGTTTTCGATTACTGAACTTACTTTCGTTTGACATTTGCTACGCATTAACCGAACGCAATTTCGTTTCTTTTTTTTAAATGTAAGCTAGCGACCGTGGAAAACGCAACATTTATTACATCGAGAAGTTATTACATCCAGAAGTGGTGTACGCTCCAAGATTTTAGCGTCTCGGTAACTAACGTAAATTTAGTAAATGAACTCAATGACCAACAATTAAAAGTGTACAAGATGTGACGTGACTTCGTTTAACTTCTCAGCGACGCAGAAATCATTAAAGAAAATTTCACAAATTCCGTTATAGTAATTACAAAAGAAAGTTGTAACATGCGGGACGTATCAAGAATATGACAGACTATTAAAATATCACCATGTTCGGTCTCCGCTCTCTTAGTGTATGGGATGCAAATTACTACATTTGACTTCAGCAGGCGAAAATTCATGCTAATAGAGATTTATAAGAGCTGTAGTATTCAATGATTCTGTCTGCGCAGGGAATCATGAAGGTTTCACATTTGCCATTTATTTAATGCACCTGGAGCTAGGAAAAAGGTCATCCATTTTTGTGAGATATTTTGAACGGAAAACAAGAGAATGTTAGGAAGTATTCGTGAAACAAAGTATGGATGCCCTTAAGGAGTGCCCGTAGTAAGAAGTCGTTTTGGACAGCAAAAACAGCAACGACTTACTAAGCCGCGGATTTTAGTTGTTTTGTACCCCACTGTGAGTGGCCCTTGGGCTAGCAGGTAATAAAAGATAAATAAAAATAAAAAACGCTGCATCGCGCTACCATCGAGAACACCGTGGTACGTTAGACGGTATCGCCTCCTACCCTCATTCTGTCCGACCAACAAAATTTGAACACTCAATATTGTCTCTGTAATTTCCTCAATAGAGTTCGTATAAATTATATGTGACTTAGTGTATCTTCATAATGTGACACCTTCTTTTGAAAATGTTTCTGCAACGCTGTTTAATCTTACCAACTGATTTGCAGGCCATTTGTTCTCTACTCACTGCAGTCACTCTTATTGCTCGTACAACAGTAAAGTACGAACGAAAGGAAATAAAATCTCTATCGCTCCTCTCGTCACTCGGGAATTAACACCATTACATAACGAAAGTGCAGAAGAAACTACTGCAGTGTGATTACTGATACTTTAGACATATTAAAACTTTGGTCTGATATTCGCGAAAATAGCTATTCGAGCTGTGCTAGTACCATGATCTATTATGTTTCCGTGGAACTGTAACAGTATTCTCTGTAAAAGAGTGTGCAGTTATCTATGTGGCAAGTATTTGTGGGCAAATGTGCTTTACAGCCGTGGAAATGACATGACGCATCTTAATAGTCTTTCACAATTTGCAGATAAAGAGAACAGGAATAAACGTTGGCGAGCAGGTTGGTAACTGTAATTAATGACAGAGACGAGTAAGTTTTAAGTAGACATTGTGCCTATGAAGTGAAAGAGGATGTGAAACCGCTTTTGAGATTTGATGCTCAATCGATAGTGAGAGCACAGAAACAGGAGTATTTTATTTACGGAGCCACTCCAACTTTCGCTTGGTACCAGTCACGAGGAGCTATTCTTTATGTTTTGAAAGAACACAGAGAAAATAACCTTTGCTCAACATTTCGCGTATTTGCAATTTTTTAAACTACAAATTCGTTGTATACTGTATAACCAGTAGGGATCTAGTTGAAGGCAATATTTGCGCAATAATAAACCTACGTTGACATTCGAACATGACTTGAATAAAACTAGCCTGAACAGTATTTTCGGCATTTCGCGATAAAGAATTTTGAAAATAGCAATCATATCATTTGAAACTACCCAAAACGAGTCCAAATACCAGAAAAATTAGCTGAACGTTGTAATAGCCCGTTTAAAAATCCGAGGAAGTTGTAACGCATTTTAGTTGTGCAATTGCTTTTTCAAAACGGAAGTATGTTTTCATTCTTAAAAATTTTCTGTTGTGTATGAGTTAACAGCTTCCAGAACAGCCTGCTGCGAGTTTTCATTTCCATCGTTGGTTTCCGAATTAAGTGGTGTCTGGACATTAGAATTCGTAGTTTTTCATTGATTCAGCTGAGGTCTGGTTCACCCTGTCCGTTTATGAAAACTCAAGCGAACACACGTTGTTATGCGCAGAGAATTCTAGCCAATCAAATCATAATCAGTGCTTTGAACAATCAGTGCATAAATATAGGACTAGTGATTAGTGCTCAATTTCCGTTCAAGTTTTTATCAGTCACACCGTAGGTAACGGTAAAACCTAATACTAGCACGTGGCATGCTAAAAACTAATCTGCAAACTGCATAGTAAAACACGTCGTATCTGTTATGTTCAGCAATAAATCACTGATAAAATCGTCCACACTTGTTTGAATATGCAAATTTAAAAAAGAGCGACAAATTTAAAAATTCTCATGATTTGACACCTTTCACTTAACAGGAATACTACACATGTACGCGTAAAATTCGGGACATGATTGTAAAATACATTCAATAGGGTTTTCTTTTCAGTGCCTTGTAGCAATAAAAATTCTTTATTTACATTTACATGCTGAGTGTCGAAAGAACTACTGTTTACCTCTAAATATGCAGTAGTTCATTAAATTACGTATTCGCTGTACCTACTAAACTAGGAATCGTTCCAATAGTTTGCCAAGCGTTCGTTATTCAAATTTTGCAACAAAGTTGTTATCATAGAACATTTATTCTTGCGTTTGATGGTCGATATATCCGCTTGTGATTAGGACAGTAGGTCTACTCTGCCAGAACCATGAAACATCGTGCTGGGTATAATCTTTTGTCCGCATTATTCTCCTCCACCCACAGATTATGAGGTGGGTGAGAAAATTGAGACAAAATTTTTGTCTACCAAAGATTTTTTTTAAACAATAATATTGTCCCCTTCAAAGTAGTTCCGTTTCACAGTTTTACACCAATCGCCCCTCCCAGTATTGGTAGTACATTGAAAGGCTTAAACTGGCAGGAACTATAAGAAGTCCGTCACATTTTTTTGAATTTTCTCCAGAGTCCCGAAATGACGTCCTTTTAAGACATTTTTCAATTTCGGGAAAAAGAAAAAGTCACAAGGACTCAGGTCATGTGAATAAGGTGTGTGTGTGGGGGGGGGGGGGGGGGGAGACTGTGGAAAAACAGGAATGCCTTTTGAGATCAATAATTTCGTGATGAAAATGGCCGTGGACTTGGGGCAATGTCAAGAATCTGCATCCACTTGTCTGCAGTGTCTGGTCAAACACGATTCACATTTTTTCAGAACCTTTCAATGACATCTTTGTAAAATACTAGGTTGACAGTTTGTCCTGGAGGTACAGTCTCACAAGAGCAAGCACACGTTCGACGTTTTCGTCGGATTTCGAAGTTGACGGCGTCTCTGAGCGAGGTCCATTTTCAATGTGTTCTCGGGCTTCTGAAACTGTTTGGTGCTAGGGAAAAACTTACGCACTTGATAAGGAATGTTCCCCATAGTGCTCTTTCAACTTCGATGTTCACACTTGTGGGTTCCCCAGATTTAACACAAAAGCTGATGGCAAAAATTTGCTCTAAATTCCAGTGTTCCATTTTTGCAACGCATAACACAAACACAACTTATCTGATAGCGCTCTCTCTAATCACGTGAAGGCTGTGCGGGGAAGGGATGAAGACACAAGTGGAACAATACGCAGTTGCCAGATCGCTCGCCGTGTTCGTCACTCACATTCTTTTCACACACCTCGTATACCTCCAATAATTTCTAACTGTAACGTATTTGCAGCAATAAAGTTTATATTCTCAGGCTGTAGTCAAAACTGCTGTGGCTTCCTCATACTCGAGCAATGATTCAATTAGCTTCTTTAAGGATTCAGCGTAGCTACTTTCGCACTTCGTATCATTTTATGTCTTGGAGAGAAACAACTTAGTTGTCCTTCGATTATTTTCATTCAGTACTGTCACACTGATTTATACTTTTAACCCCCCACCCTATCACAAATTATTTAAAGAATCGAACTTCCATATACAAAACAGCTCATTTTCCGACGCTGGATGTGGGTATATCCTGCGTAATTTTCGCGACATGAGCTGCCTCAAGACAAAAAATGTTCAAATGTGTGTGAAATCTTATGGGACTTAACGGCTAAGGTCATCAGTCCCTAAGCTTACACACTACTTAACCTAAATTATCCTAAGAACAAACACACACATCCATGTCCGAGAGAGGACTCGAACCTCCGCCGGGATCAGCCAATTCATCAAGACATATACACAGTTTCTAACTGTAATACTTGTCTTATTGTGTTTAACATGTAAAGTAATGTTATACATCTCAACGAGCAGAATATTAAAAAAATCAACTTTTTTCCAATGAAAACAGTTAGATAGGCAACCTACAATTAGGATTGAGCGACTGTTTTAGCCGATTAGTAAAATGTAAGGGACAGTCAAATAAAAACGAGACAGACAGAAGAAGTAAGCAAACTGTTTATCATTTGAAAAGTAATCGCCATAACCGTTGGTATGTTTACCCCACGGTGAGACGGCTGTCAATATCTCCGAGGAAAAATGGTTGCGGTTGCCTATGGAATCATGATTGTACTCAGAATCCGAATCCCGTCCGAAGAAGATCGACGTTTTTGAATGTCTTTCTTCAGGGCTCCAAAAATATGGAAATCGCAGGGGGAGGGATTGGGACTGTATGGATGATTTGTAATGTTTCCCTAGCGAAATTTCTGCAGGGGGGAGTAGGGGAGCAACTAATGAGTGAGCCCAGCTGTTGCCAAGGTTCTTCCGACTACGCTGCAGAAGTTTCGCTAGGAAAACCTTACACGTCATCCATACAGTCTCGTTCTCTCCCCTTCAGACTTCCATATGTTTAGAGCCCTGAAGAAAGACAATCGTGGCCGCCGATTTGCATTGTACGAAGAGGTGCGCACCTGGGTACAATCATGGTTCTGTAGGCAACCGCAAATATTTTTCCACGGAGGTATTGACCGTTATGTCTTCCAATGGGACAAATGTATCAACGGTGACAACGATTACTCTTGAAATAATGAACAGTTTAATAACTTTTTCCCGTCTGTCCCAATATCATTTAGCTGCCCTTATAGATTCTGCTGTAACTCAAATTTAAGAAATCAGGTTTTCATAACATAAAAGTATCTCATAGGAACAATGCTTGGTTATTATCGGTGAAAATCTGATGGGTAACATGTTAGAGTCACAAATATTAATAGCATTTCAGACCGTATTTTCTCTCGTGGAATGTGTTGTAAATAACCGGTTAGTGTTCATAAATCAAAATGGATTCTGAAATACAATACGTCAATAAAGGAAAAACCGTCATTACCCATAATTAAAATTGACTTTAATTAGAAAGGGGCGAATTACGACTGCTACCAAAATCTTTGATCGCGTGTACAGTAATATTAATTTCATGACCGAAGGGGAAAAAATGGCTCTGAGCATTATGGGACTTAACTACTGTGGCCATCAGTCCCCTAGAACTTAGAACTACATAAACCTAACTAACCTAAGGACATCACACACATCCATGCCCGAGGCAGGATTCGAACCTGCGACCGTAGCAGTCACTCGATTCCGGACTGCGCGCCTAGAACCGCACCGCGGCCGGCACCGAAGGAAAAGCTAAATTTGAAAATAAGTCTTTCATAGAAGCTTACTTGGTGCTTAAGTATTATATACTTATTTTTATTACTAAATTAAATAATCATTTCTGTCGTATGAACATAAGTTTGCGCCCATCCATATTCAAATACCAATTAAATTAACAACACGCAAACAGACTCGTCGTTATGATACGTTTTGAAAGTGCGCCATTCAAAGTATAACTAAAATAAAACTCTCAGAGACAAATAAAAACAGTTTCCCACCGCCTTACAAAAAATTAGAACCGAACTACTTGCCATGCTGGCAATAGGGATTGTGTTACAGTTTCGTCTCATGTATCTCTCATTATTTTCACATTAGGCAGTATGGAAGAGGTCATTCTGTTCGAGATACATTATGCTGGAGCTCAGAATAAGTTCTAAGATTCTACATCAAATGGATATCAGGGTAGTTTTGTGGCTCATTTCTGCCACACTTACTGTAGACAGATGTGACCTATGCTTTCTTCCAACTAATGGGCAAGGTTTTTTGTTTCAGAGATCTATGATAGATTACAGTTTGGGGTGTACATATGCCCTAGATCTATGATAGATTACAGTTTGGGGTGTACATATGCCCTATACCTATAGTGTTAAAACTGTAATATTGATGGTCCATTATCTCAGCAAAGTTGATAGAGAGAACCCTGAAATTTTAAGGAAGTATTGCATAACTCCTTTTCTCATTATTGAACCAGATCAGATCATACAAACAAATAATTAATCAGTTACAAATTTTTAAAATTATGTTCAATCTTTTTCTTCAAAAACTCCGGGTTGCTCCCTCTGTAAGTAAAAAATCGTTAGAGGTAGATGTATTTTGGTGGTTCAGTAGCTACAGTACTGAGAGGTAAAAAAGTGTAACATTGTAATATGTATAACAGTTCCTGAGATAACAGGTCAAATATTTTTTTAAAAAAGTGTCATTTTCAGGAAACCAAGTTGAAAGTTTCAAATGATGTCAACTCACATACGGAGGAATGGCAGCTCCTAGAAATACCCAGGCCCATAATTACCAATGTCTGTGTCCTGTTCTTGTCCATCCTGCAAACCTAGATGCTTCCTTCTTTTCCTGCCTCATGCTTTTGTACTCATTTCTTCTGCTACAAGCTGGGATTTCGCAATTCTAAATAAATCCATTCGCTGGAAGGCTTGAAGCTTGTTGACTCCAGGACTGCTATCAAGTTGCCCTAATGCCATAATTCTTACCATGTTACCATCATTAAATGTTATCACAGCAGTGGATTCCTAAATACATTTGTGGTATGCATGTCCAGATGACATTATTGAAACACTCATTCAGTCTTTGTGTTCGACCATGGAGACATTTGGAAAGATCAAGATGAGCTAACTCTCTGTACAGAACTTCCAAAGGGTGGTAAGCTGATTTTATGTCTGAATTGCTCCTCTGTACCTGCTGCCTGAGCTTTGCAGTACTTCTACTGTGAATCAGCATCTGGTCGATAAATATCATGTATGGGGGCTGCATTAGTGGATGATGTGTGGAAGAATGTAGTCCACATAACTCTTTTCATTTCTTGTAAGTCTTATGGGTTATACCTTATTCACATTCTATAATAATGCTGGATTTTATCAATATTTTTACCTTTAAGCCTTCCTATGCAATTTGGAGCTTATTATCCTTACAATTCAACACTTACTAGGCACTAGATACATGAGAAATACCGCCACTTCTATTTACACAGTGCATCCAACATCTTGACGTGAACATGAAATCTAGGAATGAATAGGTGAAAACCACAGCCTTCTAGATTGAATACTTCTACAGACAGAGATAGTAAATAAAGTCAATGCAGAACGAGAGGCTTCTACTAAGTCTGCACTATTAACTTTGAAATGATAAAAAATACACTTGCTATTGGAATTTTGACAAATAATACATCAGAATATTCAGTAGGTATCAACTAGAATTGAGAGATAATAACAGGAAACTGTCACTCTCAGACCAGTTTCAACGTATTTACTCCCCTTAACAGAAGGGCTAACTCAGCAGGAAATTCGGTGTGGATAGGAATTAAATTGGACGCCGGAGATTTCTTCAATTATAGTGATTTTATCTATTTCTGAAAACCACTGGTATTAATATCTATATCATTCATCTTTGCATTTGTGCGAGAATTAAACTAGACAATATTCTTGAATTTCCCTTTGTAAACGATCATTATTCTGAAGGCCAACCTCAGTATTTCTGTTTTTGCTTTGCTACTCTCAGTTTCAGTTGTATCCATGTGTGTCTAGACATTAACTCTGGTACTATTAACACTACTACATATGGGCGTAATTTCTTTGAGTTTTGTGAGAAATCTTTCGATAAATTGTGTTGTGGTTATCGTTGAAGGCTTCACGCATTGCCATATTGACAGACTAATTTGTTTCATTCAGCTTCACTCTATCCACCTCCTTATTTTTTTATTTTTGTTGTTGAGAAAAACCTGCTATGCATTCATCTCTGTTTAGGCTAAGGTTAGTATTTCTCCTTGTATATAATTTACAATGTAATTACCTAAAAATATTGTGTATAGTGCTACACTATCTTAAATAAAGGTTAACTTCCTTTGCTTTTCTGTTTTGGTATGTCGAACATGTTTTTCAAGCTCAGAAACCGTATTACTGCGATTGACATTTTGTGACTAATACGCCATATTTTCGTGAAGAAATGAAGCCGCATAAATAAACAATAACCAGGCATGGATTTGTAAAACATTTCAAAACACTTGACTGAGTGGTAAACACGTATACAGGGTTAATAACTTAAAGTTCCAGTTTAGAAACCCTATAGACAGAGAACCACTACTCAGAATGAGTGAAATTTGAACAGCACATTATTGACGCAGGGGGAGACGTCATGGAACAGAATAAATTTAACGAATATTTTACCAATAGATGACACTGTAAGCGTCTTAACGTAAATGGGGTCGGCTACAAATGACATATGAATAACAATAAGACGGCTATGGTTTGAGTTTGACTTTACGTCATCCATATTGTTCAATGTATGTAACTGCACAAGTTCGGCGGCCGGCCGGTGTGGCCGAGCGGTTCTACGCGCTTCAGTCTGGAACCGCGCGACCGGTACGGTCGCAGGTTCGAATCCTGCTTCGGGCAGGTTAGTTAGGTTTAAGTAGTTATAAGGTCTCGGGGACTAATGACCTCAGATGTTAAGTCCAATAGTGCACAGAGCCATTTGAACTACAAGTTCGGCAGTCAGTAGTTCTCGCACTGTTAGTTAGGCAAGCACATTTACCACGGCAAGATCTTACCACTCCGGATGGGAAAAATGGGTTTTTATTTGTCCTGAGGCAAAAAAGCATAAAAATCAAAGTGACATCGGTTTTTAACTGTCCTGGGGCCATCAGCACCATTACAAGCAATATGACATCGGTTTCTAATTGCCGTGAGACCGGCGCAAGACCTGTTCAATATGCTGTCCACCGTTTTCTCCCACAGGCTGAAATCGAGAAACAGTATGTTCCACGACGGATCAGAGATTCTCAAGGTGTGACTTCAATTCAGCTATATTCGTAATTGGAGCACTGAACACCACATCTTTCAGATAATCCCGCGGATTGACATCAGGTGATCTGGACGAGCAGGCTGTAGAGAAAAGACGGCTGATAATTCTAGCATTTCCGAAGTGCCTCTGCAAAAGCCGCTTCAATGGCTGTGCAATGTGTAGCCTTGGAAAAAATGATCGTATCTACACAACCACGTTCTTGAAGGATTCGTTAAAGCGTAGAAGACTCTCATAGAATTTACCAGAGAAGGTACAGGTAACGAGGTGCCTTAGGACTCATCTCCTCGAAAAAATATGGCCTTCGATAAACGATGACGTCAACCCGCACCATACAATCACTTTTAGAGAAGGAAGTGGTACGTACCGATTCACGTGCGTGCGGGTTTTCCGTCACCCATGTTCTGCAGTTATGTATATTGACTTGTCCTTTGAGGTGGAAGTGACTTCGTCCGTCAACAGAATGTTCATGGCCATCCATTGTCCCCTTCCAAGTGAGCGAAAAATTCCAAGGCGAACGCTTGTCTTGCTAGCAGCTCAACTCTTGAACATGGGTTGATATTGTGTGCATAACAATGTAGGATGTTTCGTAGGGTCTTATGCACCTTGCTCGCAGGCATGTGCAATTTTTGGACAATTCCCCGTGCACTCTATGTTTGCACACCGCCGCTCAACCCCTCATTCAGTGCTGTGGCCACATCTTCGATAGACGTCGGATCAACTGCTTACCTGCCTCTGCCACATTGCATTTCAAAACAACCGATCTTTTCGAATTTCTTAATCATTTTCTCCAGACCTCTAGCGGACATCGAAACAATGCTTCTTTTCGTATCCTTGTGTGTCCGTAACTTCTGCAGGGCTACTGGCGCACAGTCACCGACCTTGTAAAAGAGCTTTGCTAGCAACACGCAATCCTCTGTGGAGGCAGTCATGTTGGGCAACCTTAGCGCAAACTGACTTACAAACGTGTGCATGTTGGTGTGCTTGTTCTGACGCTTACAGCACCATCTATTGGTCAAATTTTCGTTTTCTTGTTAACGTTTCCCCGTGCGTTAATAATATGCTGCTCGAATTTGACGTCGTTCTGAGAACTACTTCTCTATCTACAGCGTTCTGAAACTGGAACCTTAATTATGGACAGCATATAGTGTGTGTGTGTGTGTGTGTGTGTGTGTGTGTGTGATAGAGAAAGAGAGAGAGTACAGGCAAAATGATTGTCTATCCTCATTTTCTGAAAGTATCTAGATGTTCTGAAAGTATCCAGATGTTCTCAATTGCAGAGGACCCAACATGACAAACAATTCTCTATCTGCTAAAGTAGACAGTCTTCTCCCCTATCCATTTCTCACTTTCTCGCTAATCGAAGCTTTTATCGCTAATCGAAGTTCGTCCGTATCGCTAAATAAAGGCCATTTGTTACAATAGACGGCAACATCCGGAAAAAGATCGGCAATTGCAATAAACGTAAAAAGTCTATGCACATCATTCACCTGATTAAAAAGTGGTAGACTTTCCTATGGCAACTCTTTTATCAACTTTCTGCGTCACGGTTGGTAAAATTCTTATTGTTGGTTGCGTAGTGGTTCTGGTAGTAACAGGCAGTGCCGGATTGTCAATAATGTTTAGTAAGCATGGGACTGTGGGTCTCACGGTTCTTATGGGTACAACACAGTGGCACAAAATGTGCTCTCCACTGAAAATAATGTAGAACTGCGCACCTTGTAGCCTTTGGCCGCCACCCTAAGTCGTGCAGGACAAGGCATTTTAACGACCGAGCCCTGGTGCGCAGCCTCACCCCCCTGCGGTGTCCTCCACCAGTTCCCAAGGGACCCACCCTCTAAAGTGGATGCCTGTCTAAAGAGCGGCTCATGGAAACCGAATACACGGCACTCGCCTCCGCTCTTGAAAAACTTCACGGCTTCACGGTTTATGTTCTAGGCAGAGGTGTGACATATATTCTAAAACATTGATGTTTAACGTCTGTCCTTTAAGTCACGAGCATACACAATGTGTTTCTGGGGTCTTCTGTTCGAAGATTGGTCTAAAGGACTTTTCCATGTACATGCAAACCTAAATCACACTCCGTAATCGGCGGAGGGTATAGTCTGTCGGTAAACTGAAGAGCGAGCGAGTCCCCACTCTGCCTACCCAGGTACGTCACAAGGCGCTTCTTCAGGCTGTTTCATAACGTAGTACCTGCCTTGCGGCGGCGCGCGCTTTAAATCTGTACGACGCCGTGTACAGATACGTCTCGGCTGCCTTCTTTTTTAGACAAATGCGTTACGACCATAAGATATACAAAAAAGATAGCTTCTTCCGAAACACAACATTATAAGATAAGAATGGAAGTCAGTATTATACTACAAACATAGAACCGAATGCCTGTTCATGTGAATGTATTGTATGTTCCTCTATGGCTATTCGTAAAATGAACCCCATATAATGCAATCAATCTGTAGAATTTAAGGTTTGTTCTTACTTTGTGTTTATACTAAAAGGTAGAAGTTTTCTTTGAAGGGCTTGCAACACGAAGATTGTTTAAAAAGTAAGCAGAAATTTATAATTTTGTGTGTTGTATTAGTGCGATTTGCACTACTTTTTTGGCACTTTCTTCGTAAACATGTCTCAAAAGTATGTGTACAATGTTATGGTTCAAAAATGGCTCTGACCACTATGGGACTTTACTTCTGAGGTCACCAGTCCCCTAGAACTTAGAACTACTTAAACCTAACTAACCTAAGGACATCACACACATCCATGCCCGAGGCAAGATTCGAACCTGCGACCGTACCGGTCGCGCGGTTCCAGACTGTAGCGCCTAGAACCGCTCGGCCACCCCGGCCGGCACAATGTTATGCATATTGGGTATTTACTGTGTTGTCAGCTGTCAAAAAGGTTACATGTGTTTTGGTAGCATCAACGATTATTTGTTTTGTATAAAAACAGATTAGAGAGTCTGTATTAAATTTTGTTGTAGGAATGGAATAAAGTGTATGAAATGTTTAGAAATGTTAATATTGCCTTTGGTGAGCCTGTTGTGAGTGAACCAAGGACATAAAAGTGGTATAAACATTTCAAAGCAGGCCTTAAAGGACAGCAGTTTTAGAAGCATGGATGAGATTAAAAATGCTCAGTTAAGAGACCTATAAACTATCCCGAAGAAACAGTTCCTAAAGAATTTCTGGAATTGGAAAAAGCACTGACACAAGTTATAGAATGTAATGGGGAATATTTTGAAGAGGATAACATTGCTGTAAATTAACAAATAAAGTTCTTACCAAAAAATAAAAATTAATATGTGAACGCACCTCGTACGTTAAGCTTAGAAGTCCAGAATCGATGTACATGTTTCGAAGAAAATTTCAGCAGTGTTTAGAATAGCTACTGCGCACTTATTTCAAGCAATATGTCTCAGAATCAGACGAATAGTGACCGAGATAGAGATTTAGTGTTCCATAAGCATCAAGGGTCTTCCGTGATTTTGAAACTGTCTATAAAGATCGGTTTCCTCCCAAGATTATTAGCTTTCCTTCGTGGCGATTTTACGACGTATATCACTGCACGCCGATCTACACCGCTCAACAACACCCTCACACCAACCAAACGATACCGTGACAAAACGCGCCGCTGTTCGTTGGATCTTCTCTGTCTCTTCGATCAGTCCTGCCCGGTAAGGATTCCGTATTTATACTCGAGAATCGATCGAACAAGCGGCTTCGTAGATGAGTGACATTTCTACTATTTTCTTTTATGTGGTCATTTCACATAAGGTAGCTCTGGATGATGATCATGAAGTCCCATACTCCTTGACAGCGTAGGGGACGACGCGGGAGACCCGCACCGCTTTCTTAGGCAAGGTCATAGCGGAGGTGGTTTGCCATTGCCTTCCTCCGACCATAATGGGGATGAATGATGATGATGAAGACGACACAACACCCAGTCATCTCGAGGTAGGCGAAAATCCCTGACCCCGCCGGGAATCGACCCCGGGACCCCGTGCTCGGGAAGCGAGAACGCTACTGCCAGACCACGAGCTGCGGGTGGCTGTGGATAGTTGCTCCTAGATATTTTACGCTAGATACTGATTCCAGCAGTTTGTCATCAATAATGTAGTTGTAAATTATTGGATTCTTTTTCTACGTATGCGCAGTGTGTTACATCTATTCACGTTCAGGGTCAACTGCCAGAGGCAGCCTACACCGTTCATTAATCTTCTGCAGGTCATTCTACAAATCGATACTGTCTTCTCGCGTTGCTACCTTCTTATAGACAACCGCGTCATCTGCGAACGGTCATTAAAGATCTCCAGACACTTTCTACTAGATCATTATTTATATACGACAAAAACAATAACGGTAGCATCACATTTCCTTAGGGGTGCTTCGGAAATTACTTTTATGTTTGTCGATTTTGTTCCTTTTCGGTCGATGTTTTGAGTTCTATCCGCAAAAATGTCTCGAATCCAGTCCCAAATCTGATCTGATACTCTATAAGCTCGTTTTTGTTGGTTTTTTTTTTGTATTTTTCTCTAACCGGCAGTGGGTAACCGTGTCAAATGCCTTCCGTAAGTCAAGGAACACGGCATCAACCTGAGCGCAATGGATCTCATGGATGAACAGAACGACCTGCGTTTCGCAAGATGTCAGTGTGCGGAATCCATGTTGACTTTTATAGAGGAGATTTTAGTTCTACAAAAGCATCATAATTCTTAAACACAAAACATGTTTCATAATTCTCCAACAGATTGACTTCTTAAGCACAAAACATGTTTCATAATTCTTCAACAGATTGACATCAACTATATAGGCCCATAATTATGTGCGTCTGTCTTACGGCCCTTCTTGGAAACGGGAATGACCTCTACTTTTTTCCAATCTCCACATACCCTTTATTGCTCCAGCGATCTCCGATAAATTACTGCTAGAAGAGGAGTAAGTTCTTTTGCGCAATCTTTGTAGAATCTTGTAAGTATCTCATCTGCTCCTGACGCCTTTCCACTACTAAGCGACTGTAATTGCACAACCGGTTATCTCAATTACTGCCATTTCGACGATTGAAAGGGGGGATCGTGTTAAGATCTTTTGCGGTGAAGCAATTTCGTACTGCCGAATTCAGCATTTCGGCCTTCTCTCTATTATCTTTCATTTCGGAGCCAGCGTGGTCACTGAGTGAATGAATAGAGATATTCGCAACACTTACCGACGTTACATAAGACCAAAACCTCTTACGAATTTTACGCAGAATGGTTGATATAATTTTACTTTCCAAGTTGATGAACGCCTCTCTCATAGCTGTCCTTCATTTTCGTTTTGTTCAGTTTTTGTCTCTCTGGTAGGTTTTAACTTCCCTTGAATCAGTGATGAAGCTCTCTTTGTTTACGTCGCAGCTTTCGAACACGGCTGTTAAACCACGGTGGTCTTTCCCTTGCTCGGAAAGGCACACTGAACAATACTTTTGAATTTTTCCCATTTGTGCTCCACATCTTCGTTCCTATCACTGAATATTTGATGCTGACTGCTCAGATACTTCGCAAATTGTACGCTGTCACTCTTGCTAAGCAAAAATATCTTCCTGTCTTCCTTAAAATTTCTTGCAAAACCTGTATTCGTAGTTGCTGTCACAGCCTAATGATCGCCTTTACCGTCCTCTGCATTGATTTGCACCAGCATGACCAGGAAAATTATTAATGACATTCTGCAAAAAGTTCTCTCCGAAGTGCTGCATGACTACTCCAAAGTAATTATACCCTATGCAAGGTTCTTAGACTCTTGTATAAGAATGGCAACCTATATCCATTCGAACCTGCTTACCGTATTCGAGCCTTGATCTGCCTCTACAGTTTTTACCCCCACACTTCCTTCTAATGCCTGAGTGACTGTTTCTTGATGACTACGGAATTGTCCTGTTAGCCGATCCAGTTGTGCCATAAATTTGTCCCTCCCCCCTTCCGTCCAGTTCGATTCAGTACCTTTTCATTAATTATCCAGTCTACCTATTTAGCACCACACTGCAAATGCTTATATTCTCTTCTTGTCTGAACTGTTTATTGTCCACCTTTCACTCCTACACAAGGTTACACTCTAGACAAACACCTTCAGAAAAGACTTCCTAACGTTTATATTTATATTCAGTGTTAACAAATGCCTTTCTTGCTATTTCCAGCCTTGATTTTATATTCTGTCTACTTCTGCCATTATCAATTATTTTGTTACTTAAAGATGAAAGTTCATCTGCTGCTTTTACTGTTAATCTAATTCCCTCAGCATTGCCTAATTTAACTACATTCCACTATCGTTATTTTTCTTTTGTTGCCTTTTTAAAAGACACTACTCACTCCGTTCATCCTCCTTTCCAACTTCTTTGCCATCTCTGGAAGAATTATAAGATCACCGGCAAAACTCAAAGTTATCATTTCTTCTCCCTCTCCTTTAACCTCCGTTCCAAATTTCTCCTTGGTTTTCTTTACTAGTTGCTTAATGTAAAGACAGAATAACATTAGGAGTAGGGTACAACCCTGTCTCACTTCCCTCTCAATCACGGCTTCACTTTCATGTCCTCTGACTATTGTAACTGCTGACCCGTTACTGTACAAGTTATAGAATACCTTTCGCTCCCTGTATTCTGTCCCTGCTACCTTCAGAATTTGAAAGACTGCTTCAGTCCACGTGGTCGAAAACATTCTCTAAAACTACAAAAATGCTGGGCAGGTTTCCCTTTCTTCAGCGTATCTTCTAAAAAACATTTGTCAGTATTTCTCTGGAACCCAGTCTGATCCATCCCAGGGTCTGCCTCCACCAATATTTCCAGTCTTCTGCGTGTAATTCGTATTTTGCTGCCATGCATGATGGTTTTGGAGTATTCACACATGTAAGTACCTACCTTCTTTAGAAATGAAATTGTTATGTTCCTGTTGAGATCTGAGAATATTTTGCCTATTGTATATATCGCACACCACGTGGAATAGTTTTACCATGGCCAAATTTTCCAAGGACCTACAAAAATGCTGGGCAGGTTTCCCTTTCTTCAGCGTATCTTCTAAAAAACATTTGTCAGTATTTCTCTGGAACCCAGTCTGATCCATCCCAGGGTCTGCCTCCACCAATATTTCCAGTCTTCTGCGTGTAATTCGTATTTTGCTGCCATGCATGATGGTTTTGGAGTATTCACACATGTAAGTACCTACCTTCTTTAGAAATGAAATTGTTATGTTCCTGTTGAGATCTGAGAATATTTTGCCTATTGTATATATCGCACACCACGTGGAATAGTTTTACCATGGCCAAATTTTCCAAGGACCTACAAAAATGCTGGGCAGGTTTCCCTTTCTTCAGCGTATCTTCTAAAAAACATTTGTCAGTATTTCTCTGGAACCCAGTCTGATCCATCCCAGGGTCTGCCTCCACCAATATTTCCAGTCTTCTGCGTGTAATTCGTATTTTGCTGCCATGCATGATGGTTTTGGAGTATTCACACATGTAAGTACCTACCTTCTTTAGAAATGAAATTGTTATGTTCCTGTTGAGATCTGAGAATATTTTGCCTATTGTATATATCGCACACCACGTGGAATAGTTTTACCATGGCCAAATTTTCCAAGGATCTCAACAATTCTGTAGAAATGCCGTCTGCTCCAGTGGACTTGTTTCGAACTAAATCTTCTTGTGCTCTGTGAATATTTTCTGGAATATCACATTTCTCGCCCCATCTTCATTTAGTTCTTCCTATATTTCTATAATGCTGCCTGAAGTACAGTTTCCATGTACAACTCTTCTGCTAAAGATAATAAAGGTACTTGTCTTTCCCCTCATGTGTTATAAATTTATATTCATCTTAAGCGAACTGTGAAATAGCCTTATTTTCATTTATTGTAGATCTGATGATGACTGTAAAGTCGAAACCGGTCATCTGCGCAAATAAAACGACAGGTGACCAAGGCTCTGAGTTCGACGATTTATAGAAACTCTTCTTCCTATGCTATGTCTGTCGCAGTTCATAAAGTATAATTCCACCGCAGAATTCTCATAGCTATTATATCTTACCCAAGGGCTAGAAATCTGAAGAAGGGAAGAAGCCAGGGGTTTAACGTCCCGTCGATGAAGAGTTCGTTAGAGACGGAGCACAAGGTAAGGATGGGGAAGGTAGTAGGCCGTGGCCTTTTCTAAGAAACAACGCTGGGCTTTGCTTTAAGCGATTTAGAGAAACTGTGGGACATAAAATTTCAGGATGGCTACAAGTGGTTTGAACTGCCATCCTCCCGAATACGAGAAAACTATGTTAACCACCGCGCCACCTCACCTCATACATATCAGAAGAAAGGTCGCAAGCAGTAGCCATTATTGAGAGGTGTTGGCAAGTAAAAATAAATAAACTGTTGTATGTTATGCATTTAATGTGCCTCCGAATTTTTTATGTGAAACTCATACAGCTTGTAAAATAAAACGAACTTTATCAACATTTTAAATATTTATTCGTCATGTGTACATATTTGCAGCCAACTGTCGCTGAGGACTCCAAATTGTAGGCTGTAACATGGCGACGTTTCATGTAACCATGTTGGTGCTTGTGAAACAGTGATCTGTAATGGAGTGTTCCAAGAGTTCGTCCACACAAGGAGCGCCCTCTTCTTCAGCGTGACAATGCCAAACTACACATGAGTGCCGCATCTGCAACAAGTCGACGCCTACGGTTCATTGTCATCGATTATCCTCCGCGCAGTCCAACTTGGCCCTATCCGATTTTCAACTGTTTCCAAACCTAAAAGAAAGCCTTCGATGACTTCATTTTAATAGAGGCGAGGTGGTGTGAGCAGAGGTGAGGTTCTGGCTCCGGCAACATCAAGCATTCTATAGTGACAGTATCGACAATCCGGTCCTAGTGTGAGAAATTTGTTCGTCGCTAGACTGATTATATTGGGAAAGAAATGTGTATCCAGAATGAATTTTTCACTCAGCAGCGGAGTGTGAAACTTCCTTACAGATTAAAACAGTGTACCGTACCGAGACTCGAAATGAGACCTTAGTCTTTTGTGAGCAAGTGATAGCAGGCAGAGCATTTGCCTGCAAAAAGCAAAAGGCCCCTAATTTCAGTCTCGGCCCGTCATGAAGTTTTAATGAGACAGGAAGTTTCATATCAGCGTACACTCAGACACAGAGAGAAAAATTCATCCTGGAAACGACCCCCAGGCTGTGGCTGAGCCGTGTCTCCGCAATGCCTTTTCTTCCAGGAGTGGTAGTCCTGCTAGTTTTGCGGGAGAACTGTGAAGTTTGGAAGGTAGGAGATGAAGTACTGACGACGTAAGGCTCTGAGTCTTGATTGGGTAGCTGATTCGGTAGAGCACTTGCCCGCAAAAGACAAAGGTTTCGATTTCGAGTCCCGGTCCAGGAAATTTCAGTAAATATGTAGAATGAAGAATAAAGATGGTAGAATGTTAATAAAGTTTATTTAAAAGCCTTAAGAGATTTTACATAAGAAAATCGGAGGCATTACTTGTCAGCACGCCCTCGAAGCTTGTTCATAACGTCTGATCCTGTGATCCATTCCTTGCAAGTATAAGTGTATCTCTTTAAGACAGAACGGTATGTTGGCAAAGATTGCTGAGTTGTTAATAGAGTCGATCATAAATACTTCCGACGTAATCAGATTATACTGACAGCACAGATTTGGAATAAGTAAAACATGCCTCTTCCTCGTTGTACAAAAGTATTGCCTATAGTAAAGGGTTTCTCATAACGAACACAACTTTTGAAATGTATGCCACTTTTGTTCTAGTACATTGGTATGACTGAACCTTGCACAGCTTTGGCTCTGAGCACTATGGGACTTAACATGTGAGGTCATCTGTACCCTAGAACTTACAACTACTTAAACGTAACTAACCTAAGGACATCACACACATCCATGCCCGAGGCAGGATTCGAACGTGCGACCGTAGCAGTCGCGCGGTTCCAGACTGAAGCGTCTAGAACCGCTCGGGCACTTCGGCCGGCGCACGGCTTTCATCACTTTTCTTTATCGTTGGGAATAGAGCGCTTGACGATGGAACAGCATAATATGGAAGTGAAAACTTATTACAGATGTGCTGAATGTCGTGTGGAGACTTTCGCAAACACCGTGAAATGTTAGGTCAGCGTAATGCATTGAACATGTGGACTGTGATGAAACTTGATTGCTAAATTTGATATAACCAGTTGTGGACAATACAACCTTAGGGCATCCTCGTGTTGGTCGTTCTGTGGAAAATATCACCACCATGAGCGATAATGTTGCTCTAAGTCAGGTGCAATCTATTTGCTGACTTTCACAATAATTGAATATTTCCAGATCCAGCGTGCAACGAATTCTAAAAGATCTGCACCTTTGATCCAATTGGATGAGGGTTGCAGGTATGTAATAACTTCCACACAGAATTGATCAGAGAATAAATCGAACACCACACATTTATTAAACATTTACTATATACGCTTTATACAGCATAGAAGATAAACGGTGTTTACAGCTCATGTACTAGACACGCACTGGGTATGAAAGATGTCACAGTGATTTACAGTCTCACTGCCCACGATCGATGTGTTGACTGACGAGGTCGCTACTCTTTTGCTGTACTGCCCGTTGCTAGTAGGATGGTCGTTACGTGAATATACATGCTGACAGAGAGCGAGAGAAATTCTTCAAACAACTGCCCTTCAAACTGTCAAAGTTTTGCCCCCCCCCCCCCCCCCCCCACTCGGTCAGTTGTAATCATCTGTGGTATGTAAAACCTCACTGGGAACAGATTTTGCTTCTGGTCATCTCATGTAAAGGTCTACGATTGTTAGAAGGTAGCGACATCCACCAGAGTAAGGCAATGGCCCTGTAATGTCTTCCTGAATGTGGGCTAATCCTGCTGTCGGCGTGGCACAAACATTTTCCCGCTTACTTTACTGCATTGGAAAGGCAGCCGAATTACTTTCACAGCACCGAGCTCGGCGGTTGCTCTGGTACCAGGATGAGCAAGATTGTGGCAGATACCAAAAATTTTAAGCTGCCAGATTTCAGGGATATACAGACGCCAAATTGCTCCTTTCGCATTGCACCAAATTTCCTGACGTGCGCCCGGAAGCAGCACAGACTTAAGTTGTAAAGCCGTAGACCCATGTGTTTTGAGAATACATTGATGGAATATATATGTAAGGAATGCAACATATTTTTTTCTGGAAGCATGTGGTTTTATTCAGGATTCCAGGATACCATATTATTACCCACTATTTTGGGTAGTTTTCAACATAATATCTGTTCGTAGCAACGGCCTTAAGCCACCTTACTGGGAGGGCCTGTACGTCAGTGCATGATACCACACCGCTGGTTGAAACCACAGCCAATGATTTGCTGCATCAGAAACCTTCCCATCATCCACGTACTGATTCCCGCAAAGTACGACCTTCATTGGGCCAAACATATGGAAGTAGGAAGGTGTGAGATCTGGACTGTTGGCTGGATGAGGAATAACAGTATAATGAAATTTTGTGCAGTCCTCTTGGATGTACAATCTAGTTGAGGACTTGCATTGTCATGGTGAAGGAGAAGTTCGTTTGCATTTTTGTGGGTACGAACCTGTTGAAGTCGTTTCTTTAGTTTCCTGAGGGTAACACAATACACTTCATGGTTGATTGTTACTCCATGAGGGAGAATAACCGAATAACCCCTTCAGAGTCCCAGAAGACAGTCACTGTGTCTTTAGCGGCTGAAAGTGGGGCTTTGATCTCTTTCTTCGGAGGAAAGGTGGTGTGCTGCCACTCCATGGATTTGCAGTTTCGTTTCTGGTTCGAAGTGATGAAGCCATGTGTCATCGCCTGTGATGATGTCACGATCAGCTTCATAACATGCAAGCAATTCCACACAGACTGTCCTGTGTTAGCCAGCGAGGAACCCAGCGCACACTCGTCTGAGTAACCCAGCTGGTGGTGGACGAGTGCGTCAGCACTACCAACAGATGTCCAGTTGTGCAGCGAGGTGTTTGCGATCCGTTGATCACCTCGAATGAGAGTGTCTGCGTGTTCCCACATTGCAGGATTCATAGGTTTGCGCGACCTTGTTGGAATGATGATAGACGCCTCACTCAGCAACTCACTGTGCTTTTCTTCACTGCCAGGTCTCCGCAGACATTCTGCATGCACCTGTGAATATCTGTGATGCTTTGGTCCTCCGCCGAGAGAAACTCACTGTCAGCTATCTGCTGTGAACGCACCTCTGTTACTGACTTTATTTTGGAGGTTCCATACAGAGCCGCCACCCATCGGAACTTCATGAAACTATAGGAACTTCATGAAAATATTCCACTACGTCCCTCAACAAATTCTACATTTTTTTCAACTGGAATTGGACGAGAAAAAAGTTTGTTGCCTTACTTATAGCATTCTCCTCGCATGTCTGTTGTAAATTGCACTATAAACTCAGCCTGTCTGCAATGGCAGAGCGAGCTATAGTCTGCCACTTGTTGAAAAACCTTGGCCAGAAGTTTGTGGTCCATGAATATCGTGAACTCCTGACCTTTGAGGGAAGATCTGAAATGCTTAACAGCTAGGTAGATAGCGAGTAGGTCTCTGTTGATCGCATTGTTGCGGCTCCGTTCGACGCTTTTGAGAAGAACGAAGGTGGTTGCCATTTGCTACATGCACTGTTCCAAAACAGTGCGGACTGCCATCTGCTTAGCATGTACCGTAGGTGCGAGGGGAGCAACCACAGTAGGGTGAGCCAGTAATGTAGCTTTAGGTAGTCTCATTTTTAAATCGTGAAAGGCTGCTTCAGCTTCTGAGGTCCATCATATTTTCCTACAGTGAGATGTATTTTTTCCGTGTCGTTGTTTGTTGAGTTGCTCTGAGGCAAATGTCGCCGATATTATTTTGGTATTCCTATGAAACTGCATAGTTTCTTGAATGAGATATGGGAGAAATGGCTTCATCAGACACCGTTTAACCTAAATAATTGCACTTCCTTTTTTGCAATAACACTTTCGTCTCCATTTATTAGCATTCCACCTGTATGTTGCTACACTAAAATGTCGACTATCTAACAGAAAATAATTGATAACCCTCTGAGCACATCGTGCGTGAAGCACTGCCACATCTGCGCTGCATTTCTGAGACTTAAGGCCATGAATTTAAACTCAAACAAACCGAATGGTGCCGTGAAGACTGTCTTATGCCTACCCACTGCGGATATCAGAATTAATGAATATGTTTTTGCACAGTCAATTGCACTGAAAAAAAGAATGGGCAGTCGCCACATTACTCTTGAAATCCACTAAGTTAGGCACAGGATATCCGTTGGGAATTGAACGGGTGTTTAAAACCCTATAATCTCCATGTAACCTCCAAGATCTGTCTTCTTTGGGTGCCATATGTAAGCGGTGACAGCCAAGAGATGGTGGATCTAGATACATTACCTTCTGTTAGCATCTTGTCGAAGTCTGCTTGGGAAGCAAGAAGCTTCTCCAGTGGCAGCCGGCAAGATCGCGCAGTGACAGGCTACTCCAGCGTAGTCCGAATGAATATGTTGATGTGTAGAATGACGATATCTATTCCTCATCACAGTAGTCAGTGAGCGTGGGGATTTCCTGTTGCACCTCAAGAAAAAAGCTACCATCAAATGAAGTGATGTTAGCAGTCTGCTCATTCAAATCCCTGTTTTGTAGCTCCTGCAGGTTTTTTTTTTCAGATATTGCAACTCCTGCGTACCACTGTCCAGTTTCTTCGTGGAAGCAGACACTCATGATCGCATGGACACATATTTCTCGCAGGGTGTATACGTGGACGAGGAAAAAAAAATTCCCGTATTTTTCCCGGATTTCCTGGTTAAAAATACACTTTCTGCCGGATGAAAATACTTTTTTCCGTGTTAAGTAACAGTATACTTTTCCTCGGAAATGTTAAATCTATCAATCCTTTCAATGGTAGTGGTTTTATACACCGGCGTAGAATTTCCCGGCACTTTAAAAACGAAACTCAGGGGAGGAAACACGTTTTGGAAAGATGTCTGATGTGCAGCAACATGTTGTTGTTGTTGTGGTCTTCAGTCCTGACACTGGTTTGATGCAGCTCTCCATGCCACTCTATCCTGTGCAAGCATCTTCATCTCCCAGTACCTACTGCTACCTACATCCTTCTGAATCTGCTTAGTGTATTCATCTCTTGGTCTCCCTCTACGATTTTTACCCTCCACGCTGCCCTCCAGTACTAAATTGGTGATCCCTTGATGCCTCAGTACATGTCCTACCAACCGATCCCTTCTTCTCGTCAAGTTGTGCCACAAACTTCTCTTCTCCCCAATCCTATTCAATACTTCCTCGTTAGTTATGTGATCTACCCATCTAATCTTCAGCATTCTTCTGTAGCACCACATTTCGAAAGCTTCGATTCTCTTCTTGTCCAAACTATTTATTGTCCATGTTTCACTTCCATACATGGCTACACTCCATACAAATACTTTCAGAAATGACTTCCTGACACTTAAATCTATACTCGATGTTAACAAATTTCTCTTCTTCAGAAACGCTTTCCTTGCCATTGCCAGTCTACATTTTATATCCTCTCTACTTCGACCATCATCAGTCATTTTGCTCCCCAAATAGCAAAACTCCTTTACTACTTTAAGTGTCTCATTTCCTAATCTAATTCCCTCAGCATCACCGGACTTAATTTGACTACATTCCATTATCCTCGTTTTGCTTTTGTTGATGTTCATCTTATACCCTTCTTTCAAGGTTTACATTGGAATTCCACCAAACATCGCATGTTACTTTCCGAAGGATTGAAATGAAGATTGCGATGCGTTTTTGAAAGCCAGTCGTAGATCATGTCAAGCGATATCGCCAGCCGATGACAGCGGATATTCAGAGCATAGAACATATGATGTAATCAGCCAATAGCTACATCACTGTTAAGAAGCGAGAACACACAAATAGGAAATGGTAATGGTTTAAATTAATACACATAGTGTTGCTACAAGAAAAGAAAAGCTTTCACGTATAATATTGGTCTCTTAAGATTAATAAGCCGCAAGAGAAGCTATGCTGTCACGCATAAAGTTGATCTTTTTTTGCACGAGTTACACTTTAAGATAGATCACACAAATGTGCCAATAAAATTTTTAACAACGACATAAATCTCTGATCTTTTGGGCTCGAAAATATTCTAAATGGTCATCCTCAAAGAGCTGATTTTTGAAAGAGACTCAAACGCTCTGTGATTTTTGAAATTCATTGGACGTTCAAGCACAGAGTTCATCTTGCGAAATAGGAAATTCACTTTGAAAGTAACACTTTTCAAACAACTATTCGGAATATTTTTCCGCGACCTGTTAGAAATAGATTCGTTTCAGCTGTTCCCAGAGAGCGCCAGGTAACAGGCGTCGCCGGGCTTGCGCAGCTACGATGACGCACGAAGTCCGTACGTTCATACGTATAAAACATAAAAGGATATTACAGTGTGTCATAAAAGAAACAAGTCATAGGAATTTTGTAAACCATACTAAAATGCATAATTCGGCTTAAAGCGCACATTCGTATGTCCAGATTCATATGTAAGTTTTCTTCTGTAATGTATTGTCTCATGTTTGGTTCTATGTTATGGCATATCGCCGTACGTGCAGAAGATGAAAACGTGAACTTGAAATGCAGTGAACAGTTGAAACTAGCCAATAGTGCTGAATTAAACACTTCGTTTCAAATAAATTGACTGCCTCAGCAGAAAAGATTAATGAAAGCCAAATTTCTTTAGTAAACCGACAAAAACAAATTCACTGTTCTGCAAGGCGATTAACGCTTGACTGTCAGAAAGGTGGAAACAAAATACAATCTGAAACTAATAACATATTTTCCCCTTCCGTAATCATGTGAACGTATTTTAATTCACTTGATAGCTCCCGGCCACAGAAATCCGTTTTGTTTTCATTTGATGTGAAAGCAATAAACGAAGGGGAAACAGCAAAATCACTTAACGTAAACACGGGTCACGTGGAGACTACTACCTCCCCATTACAAATCAGATTGCTCTGTGCATCAGGTCCAGACCTACAATATTCCCGAACCGGCGCAATATTAGCTAGTGGCACTCCCCTCCCTCGAGCGTTTGAGGTAGGACGCCAAAAATTTTAAAAATCGGCTTTTCAAAGATATCTTCATTTTTAGCACTCATCTTTCTGAAAAGTCTGTTACATAAAACATATATGATCGACGGAACGTAAAACATGTTATTTGGTCTTAAGAGTGCGGAAGTGCAGTGACACGCCTCTTCACACAGCATTCTTCCATCGCACGTCTCTGTATTTCGCTCTGTGGAATTCAAACGTGTAATATTTTGTAAAGGGGCCATCAAGCGATATTCAGGGAAGTGGAAATTAAAATGTCCTGTGATGCCTCTCCTGCTCCCAGTCGGCCGGTTTGACAGCCGGCCTCACTTTAAAAAAATCTTGCAATTAATACTGGATGGGATTATTTGTAACCGGCAGAACAAGGGCTCTTCAGAAAATTTGCAGTCTTTATTGCCTGTTAGCTAATAACTGTTTTGTGTGACGTAAAATTAAATATAGGATACATAAAACGAGTAAAAACAAGAGACAAGCAAGACAGTACACATTTCTTCAATCCTTAAGTCCTAGCTTTTTCTTCTCACTAATCTTGCCACAGCTTTATATGGCATACTTTCCTTTCTGGGAGCCGGCCGCGGTGGTCTAGCGGTTCTAGGCGCGCAGTCGGAAACCGCGCGACTGCTACGGTCGCAGGTTCGAATCCTGACTCGGGCATAGATGTGTGTGATGTCCTTAACTTAGTTAGGTTTAAGTAGTTCTAAGTCCTAAGGGACTGATGACCAGAGTAGTTAAGTCCCATAGTGCTCAGAGCCATTTGAACCATTTGAACCTTTCTGGGAAAGAATCTATTACCTCACCAAAGTTCGTCAACAGTTTGCTACATGAAAAAACGAAATATTCTTGTCTAATACTAGAAACTCTGTTAATACAAATAGTACCCAAGACTGGTGTGGTTTCTCGATCTGATTACGTGTATTTTGTCACTGTCTGCAATATAAAACGAAATAGGACTGGCAAATATTGCAGCAATTGTTACACACACCAAAGAAACGAGACTGTTTTGGCATAAATGGTCGTTTTTATATCACGACAGAATATAATTCAAGAAGTACCAATATCAAATGCCTATTCAGCCTACCATAAGCAAAAAGTTTTACATTATGAAATGGTTTCACATTTCATTCATACACTCTAGCTTCTGAAGCATGAGATCGAAAAGTAGTAGTACGAAATTTTCATATACATTTTGAATTGTCATATTGTTCCGTAATTTGTGTGAGATCCCTTTTCTTTTCCTTCCTCGTTCTAACAAACAATCTTGTCATCACTAACTCTGTAACTGTTCCTGCCAGTGTCAAAACTTATACTATGGTTAACTTCACGAACTCTGCCACAATCACCGGTTTGCAAACCCAGTCAACCACATAAACAGTGATTGGCATTCACCCGTTCGGCTCTATTCGATCAGCTCTTATAGCCCCGTCCTCTTTCGTCTGCAGGAAAGTTTATTTCTAGATGAGGCAGGGATTCCCCTGGCAGAGACATCACGTACACTGTTGTTGTTGTTGTGGTGGTGGTGGTCTTCAGTCCTGAGACTGGTTTGATGCAGCTCCCCATGCTACTCTATCCTGTGCAAGCTTCTTCATCTCCCAGTACCTACTGCTACCTACATCCTTCTGAATCTGCTTAGTGTATTGATCTCTTCGTCTCCCTCTACCATTTTTACCCTCCACGCTTCCCTCCAATACTAAATTGGTGATCCCTTGATGCCTCAGAACATGTCCTACCAGCCGATCCCTTCTTCTGATCAAGTTGTGCCACAAACTTCTCTTCTCCCCAATCCTATTCAATACCTCCTCATTAGTTTCGTGATCTATCCACCTTATCTTCAGTATTCTTCTGTAGCACCACATTTCGAAAGCTTCTATTCTCTTCTTGTCCAAACTATTTATCGTCCATGTTTCGCTTCCATAAATGGCTACACTCCATACAAATACTTTCAGAAACGACTCCCTGACACTTAAATCTATACTCGATGTTAACAAATTTCTCTTCTTCAGAAACGCTTTCCTTGCCATTGCCAGTCTACATTTTATATCCTCGCTACTTCGACCAGCATCAGTTATTTTGCTCCCCAAATAGCAAAACTCCTTTACTACTTTAAGTGTCTCATTTCCTAATCTAATTCCCTCAGCATCACTCGACTTAATTCTACTACATTCCATTATCCTTGTTTTGCTTTTGTTGATGTTCATCTTATATACTCCTCTCAAGACACTGTCCATTCCATTCAACTGCTCTTCCAAGTCCTTTGCTGTCTCTGACAGAATTACAATGTCATCGGCGAACCTCAAAGTTTTTATTTCTTCTCCATGGATTTTAATACCTACTCCAAATTTTTCTTTTGTTTCCTTCACTGCTTGCTCAATATACAGATTGAATAACATCGGGGAAAGGCTACAACCCTGTCTCACTCCCTTCCCAACCACTGCTTCCCTTTCATGCCCCTCCCACTCTTATAACTGCCATCTGGTTTCTGTACAAATTGTAAATAGCCTTACGCTCCCTGCATTTTACCCCTGCCACCTTTAGAATTTGAAAGAGGGTATTCCAGTCAACATTGTCAAAAGCTTTCTCTATGTCTACAAATGCTAGAAACGTAGGTTTGCCTTTTCTTAATCTTTCTTCTAAGATAAGTCGTAAGGCCAGTATTGCCTCACGTGTTTCAGTATTTCTACGAAATCCAAACTGATCTTCCCTAAGGTCGGCTTCTACTAGTTTTTCCATTGATCTGTAAAGAATTCGTGTTAGTATTTTGCAGCTGTGACTTATTATACTGATCTGATTGTTCGGTAATTTTCACATCTGTCAACACCTGCTTTCTCTGGGATTGGAATTATTATATTCTTCTGGAAGTCTGAGGGTATTTCGCCTGTTTCATACATCTTGCTCACCAGATGGTAGAGTTTTGTCAGGACTGGCTCTCCCAAGGCCGTCAGTTGTTTCCAATGGAATGTTGTCTACTCCGGGGGCCTTGTTTCGACTCAGGTCTTTCAGTTCTCTGTCAAACTCTTCACGCAGTATCGTATTTCCTATTTCACCTTCATCTACATCCTCTTCCATTTCCATAATATTGTCCTCAAGTACATCGCCCTTGTATAGACCCTCTATATACTCCTTCCACCTTTCTGCTTTCCCTTCTTTGCTTAGAACTGGGCTTCCATAAGAGCTCTTGATGTTCATGCAAGTGGCTCTCTTATCTCCAAAGGTCTCTCTAATTTTCCTGTATGCAGTATCTATCTTACCCCTAGTGAGATAAGCCTCTACATCCTTACATTTGTCCTCTAGCCATCCCTGCTTAGCCATGTTGCACTTCCTGTCGATCTCATTTTTGAGACTTTTGTATTCCTTTTTGCATGCTTCATTTATTGCATTTTTATATTTTTTCTTTTCATCAATTAAATTCGATATTTCTTCTGTCACCCAAGGATTTCTACTAGCTCTCGTCTTTTTACCTACTTGATCCTCCGCTGCCTTCACTACTTCATCCCTCAAAGCTACCCATTCTTCTTCTACTGTATTTCTTTCCCCCATTTCTGTCAATTGTTCCCTTATGCTCTCCCTGAAACTCTGTAGAACCTCTGGTTCTTTCAGTTTATCCTGGTCCCATCTCCTTAAATTCCCACCTTTTTGCAGTTTCTTCAGTTTTAATCTACAGGTCATAACCAATAGACTGTGGTCAGAGTCCACATCTGCCCCTGGAAATGTCTTACAATTTAAAACCTGGTTCCTAAATCTCTGTCTTACCATTATATAATCTATCTGATACCTTTTAGTATCTCCAGGGTTCTTCCATGTATACAGCCTTCTTTCATGATTCTTAAACCAAGTGTTAGCTATGATTAAGTTGTGCTCTGTGCAAAATTCTACCAGGCAGCTTCCTCTTTCATTTCTTAGCCCCAATCCATATCCACCTACTACGTTTCCGTCTCTCCTTTTTTCTACACTCGGAATTCCAGTCACCCATGACTATTAAATTTTTATCTCCCTTCACTATCTGAATAATTTCTTTTATTTCATCATACATTTCTTCAATTTCTTCGTCATCTGCAGAGCTAGTTGGCATATAAACTTGTACTGCTGTAGTAGGTGTGGGCTTCGTATCTATCTTGGCCACAATAATGCGTTCACTATGCTGATTGTAGTAGCTTACCCGCATTCCTATTTTCCTATTCATTATTAAACCTACTCCTGCATTACCCCTATTTGATTTTGTGTTTATAACCCTGTAGTCACCTGACCAGAAGTCTTGTTCTTCCTGCCACCGAACTTCACTAATTCCCACTATATCTAACTTTAACCTATCCATTTCCCTTTTTAAATTTTCTAACCTACCTGCCCGATTAAGGGATCTGACATTCCACGCTCCGATCTGTAGAACGCCAGTCTCTTTCCTCCTGATAACGACATCCTTTTGAGTAGTCCCCGCCCGGAGATCCGAATGGGGGACTATTTTACCTCCGGAATATTTTACCCAAGGGGACGCCATCATCATTTAATCATACAGTAAACCTGCATGCCATCGAAAAACATTACGGCCGTAGTTTCCCCTTGCTTTCAGCCGTTCGCAGTACCAGCACAGCAAGGCCGTTTTTGTTATTGTTACAAGGCCAGATCAGTCAAATCATCCAGACTGTTGCCCTTCCAACTACTGAAAAGGCTGCTGCCCCTCTTCAGGAACCACACGTTTGTCTGGCCTCTCAACAGATACCCCTCTGTTGTGGTTGTACCTACGGTACGGCTATCTGTATCGCTGAGGCACACAAGCCTCCCCACCAACGGCAAGGTCCATGGTTTCTGGGAGGGGGGGGGGGGGGACGTACACTATGCACGCATTCAAAAATCAACTTACGATTCATTCAGTAATCAACTTAGAATTTGGTAAAAAATGTTTAAAAACCAACAGGGATGCGTTAAAAATCATACGAGTAATCGATAGACCAACGTGCGCTGGATGCTATGCGCTTTGTGAAACAAAGTCTTTTTCCTCAATAATATGAAATCCCCCCCCCCCCCCCCCCCTGAAACTGCCGCCCGGTGTATATACCCCGGTTTGCCCTCGCCTCCTACCCCTAGATACGGGCCTGTTGCGCATACGTGAATCTGGCAGCTTAGGCGCACCAGTAAAACTTTTCCGGATAGCATCTGGCTGCTTGCTGCTATTGCTTATACAGCTGTCACACTTCTGTAGCCAGAAGCGGGAGAAGGTACTATTCATACGCGACTGAACCGCACACCGTAAGCTCGCTCGCAACCGCTCAAACGAATCTAAGGTAAACAGTTGTGACGTCACGCTCATAGGAGGCAATTTGTTGTTATGAAACATTGCACAGTGTTGCTGGAGCCTTTGACACGTCTTGCTGTTGGCAAGACGCTTGTATGAGAACTGTCTTTTGTTGTTGTATATGGTGCATTTCCTTTGTAACGTAAGTTTTATATTCGTTTTTATACAGTAATATTCTTCGTTAGAGTATTGGTTCTTACCAGTCAAAGTTACAAAAATTTAATTGAAAACTAAAACGGTGAAAACTTCCCGGAATTCTAAAAAATTCCCGGGTTTTCCCCAGATCTCCCGTTAGTCCCGGGTCGTATACACCCTGCCTCGTATAATTCCTCTTTTTATCTCTGTACCTCATCATACTTCACTTCAGTTGTGCTGACGTTGGATCTCAATGAACAGTAGGTGTCCCTCCAGTTCGAGAGCTCCTCTGCGTAAGATTCAGTAAGGCTCGATTGAACATACAGGATACTGAATTATTCTCACATAATGTGCACATGTGCGTTCCGCATTGACTCAGGGGTGATACCGAGTCTTGTGAAACTGTCGCGGTTTCCGTGAGACATCCCTGACATCCTCGAGCAGTGCCTTACAGCCCCATCACACATCACACACCCTGACGTGGGAGATAAATAAGAAGAGGATGTCACGGAAACCACTTGCACAATTACAATGGCTCTAAGCACTATGGGACTTAACATCTGAGGTCATCAGTCCCCTAAACTTGGAACTATTTAAACCTAACTTACATAAGGACATCACACACATCCATGGCCGAGGCAGCATTCGAACCTGCGACCGTAGCAGCAGCATGGTTCCGGACTGAAGCGCCTAGAACCACTCGTCCACAGCGGATGGCCACCACTTGCACTACATGGACATTTATAAGATTTGGCACTAGCCGAAAATGTCAAAGGAAGGCAGACCCAATTATAGGACCGTCCCCGTCGGCCATCACGAAAGGGTACATAGGGTGGAATCCATCTTTCAAATGTAAGATCAGCTTTTTCGACCCATATGTTCAAATATTCGTACTGTTGACCGCGCAGGTAACAGGAGCAGCGAAATTTCTGCTGAGTACATTTTCATGCTCTTAGGGCACAGACTAATTTCAGACCGGTATGATGAGAGATTGTTCACCTAGCTATAGATCTTGCACTAAAAGGCGGCCGGCCGAGGTGGCCGAGCGATTCTAGGTGCTTCAGTCTGGAACCGCCCGACTTCCACGGTCGCAGGTTCGAATCCTGCCTCGGGCATGGATGTGTGTGATGTCCTTAGGTTTAAGTAGTTCTAAGTTCTAGGGGACTGATGACCTCAGCTGTCACGTCCCATAGTGCTCAGAGCCATATGAACCAACTAAAAGGCGACATGAACAGTTGACAGATGAAATTGTAGCATTCATGCATTTTTATGGTACTTGCGGTTCTCTTGACAAGCCCGTGCACGTTCTAGAACTCGTAGTCGGAGATTGGGTACCTGTGTGGCCTTGCACATTAATAGCTGCGTTTCCAAATTCCCTATGTTACCAACACCATTAGGGCTGGATATGAAATAATGCCGTTTTTGAATACTAGGCTGTCCCTCTTGTTTCTCCATCTTTGCACTTTCTTTGCTAAGCCAACGGTGTTGTGTTCACCAGCTGCCGCTGTGGAGAGGCTATGCACATACCAAGGCCAGCAATGTCAGTATGTGTCGATATTCGTGTTCCCAGGCCGCCAACCAGTGCGTCATGAACTGAACTGATGCACAGACTCTTTCATCACTTAATTCATCCACAACAGCATCTGTTTTATATGCTGAATCAGTTAGTGGCAATTGAGAAAAAGCAGAAAGAATTGCTCTAACACGGGCTGGCAACTTGCGTAAAGACTACTCAGGAAACTGTTCTGTGCTCGTCAGGGGACGTAGCGACTGTGAGATTAGTGAGAGGGAGTCATCTGCACACGCTTCACTGCGGTTTTGTGCACGTGCGATCTGGTGTACAGTGTGGTATTGGCCTTGTCAGTTCCCTCGATCACTTGTAAGTCCATCCGTGACATTATCACTGTAAACTTGTCCAAATCTTCACTAATACCATGTTAATGAAAGATAGCTTCCACTTCTGTGAACCACAGCTTCGGTTTAGTGGACCAGAATGCTGGAAGCTTTACGTAGCTGATCCTGGCTGACCAACTTATACGAAGTGCTGATTATTGTTCTCGTAGGAAAAGGAGGAGGAACGTTACTGGATGAAGGTAAAGCTAGCTGCAGAGGTGGAAGTTCCTCTTGTTTCATCACTGTGTTTTCACTGGGTGTGTCCATTGATACTTTCATTGCTCATAATACAACACACTTAAAACGGAAATATACAGTCATGAAAACCATTCATCTCAAGCTCACCAATATGTGGTTCTTTATTACTCCCTCTAATATGACGCGGAACACGAAGACTGATACAAAACACAAATTTATTGCTTTGAACATTCTCACTATACGGTATTATTACGTGTCATATGCACTGTAGTCAGAAACACAGAGACAGCACTTGAGTCTGAGATAATGTTCACACTCGCACAGGTGACAACACGATATCTATAGGTGTCACCACAACTTATTCAGTTTGCACAGTCCGAGTTTCGTTTAAGTGAGTTACTATGCAATGAAACCTTCCCACATTGCTTCTCATACTGTGTTGCTAAAAAATGCTTTAGGCATGCATAAACCATTATTGCTGTCTTGTTGACCAATAAGGTGGCAGTTTTACATGGCATCGCTTCTTGTGGTTGCCTGAGGTGTTCTGATTGTTCTCCTGACGAATTTCCTTTATCTTTCCGAATTTTTGCTGTGCTCGTGATGTTTGCTCCTTGCAGCCGTTGTTTGCAGTGGGTGTTGGAGTCATTGTTGAGACAATGCTGAATGTTCCAAATTCATGTCGTAACATGTACTCTTCACTGGGTCCCCACTATTGGCCGATGGTTACTGGTACGTAAAAACTTCACACAGTGTATTGATCAAAAAATAGAGCGAATATCACACATTTATTAAGCTTTTGTTAGTTACGATTAACACAGCACAAGACAAGTTGTTTACAATTTGTGTACAAGGCTCGCTGTTAACATAGATGTCACATTGATTACACTCTCACTGATCACGACTGACGCGTACACCGCCGCGGTCGCTACAGGGCTTTAAAATCCAACTCACACCACAACTGAAGCCAAACGACCTCAAAAAGCGCCTAGCATTTGTTTGTTGGGTTCTTGCGGATCAAAAACAAAGACAGGACAACAGTTTCATCGAAAAATAACGTTCATTTATTAGGCGCACAATCTGTTGAACGGCTTCGTGAACAAACAACATTGCAGCAGGATTTGGGGCGCAGAAAAACATCGAGTAATGATGAAGACGCCATGACAACCACGAGTGATTGTGTAGTGTGGCATTTGGAGTGAGGTCGTATGTTAAGAGAGTTTTTACAGTCGGAAATGAATAGTGTGAATGGAAGATGTGGCGATTCCTAACAACGGTAACGTGAATTAACCATCCAAATATTGTTATTTAACATTTCTCTGCCTCGTGATGACTGGGTGTTGTGTGATGTCCTTAGGTTAGTTAGGTTTAAGTAGTTCTAAGTTCTAGGGGACTGATGACCATAGATGTTAAGCCCCATAGTGCTCAGAGCCATCGTTATTAAACACCAAGTGATTTCTTTCTGCGAGGGTGTCTGAAATCTCCTGTGCGCCAACAAACCACGATCATTTCCAGAATTCTAGGCCGAGACTCAGCGTATAATTTCAGAACTAGAAGTTCAAGGACGTGGAAAAATTACGGAAAATTTCATCAAAAAAGAGTGTGTGCCTGCAGAGTCGTGGAGGGAACCTGAGAAACATCGTATTTCACACATAGCCTAATCGCAAGTAGCATACACTGCAAGGTAATTTCCAAGAGTGTTTGCCTATCGAAGCCCCAGTCGAACATAACTGTGATCGAAGCCGCGGTCTCCAAACGATAGATATCGATTGTGCGCTTCTAGATCGATCACGCGACAGTGGTGGCGGGCGTTATGAGCCTGTTTATAGTAGTCACCTACAGCGACGACAAAAGAAGAGCGTTTTTAAAATAGTTGTAATTACAAAGAAAACAACTTATCTCACTCGTCGTCTACGTTGTCGTCATGAGGAAGTCCATTTCATGTGTACGCTACATGAAGCATTCCCTTTTTGTTGTGACCTGGGTAAACTCTGCCAATCTCACGCAAAAATATGGAAAGAGTCTCACATTTTCGACAAAAAATCGAACAATTTTCTACATTGCATAAGCATGAAATTAGATTCTTCGATGTGTGGCAATCGGCCGAAGGAACGTGTACAATACCAGACATCCCAATCACTACCGACATAAATCGTTTGGGTTTTCCTAGCAACTCGCAGTCGCATGATCGATTTAGAATCGCACGTTCGATATGTATCGTTTGGAGCCCGCAGCTTCGACAGGCAAATATTCTTGGGAATTACCCACTGCAATAATGTGCTTTACTTAATTTCGACAATAAATTATGCACTCAAAACGTCGTGTATACTATGTGGCAGACAAATTTATTTGTGTGGATGTCGTTACTACACACACACATTATACACAATTTATCACTGCATTGCATAAAGCAGAAAGGGTCTACTTCAAACAAGGGAAATGAATCATAAGAGTCTTCTGATAATACATCGTGGTTTTGTTTTGCATGGAGTAGGTTACAAACTACAATGTGTTAAGTTGCTTACAAGCATACTCCATCTTCTTTGTGTACTTTGTAACTCGTACCCTGATTATTTATGTCTAATAATTTTGTGTTGCATGTAGTCTTTAATGGAGTAAAAATTGATTTTAGTAAATATTCTTTAAGATATGTTTTAAATTTGTGTAGTTCCTGTATGTTTCCAAATCTACATCTACATCTATTCTGTGCAAACCATCGTGAGGTGCATTTGAATGCCTCTGTATGTGCTGTAGTTGCTCTAATCTTAGCCGGTGTGGCCGTGCGGTTGTAGGCGCTTCAGTCTGGAACTGCGTGACCACTACGGTCGCAGGTTTGAATCCTGCCTCGGGCATGGATGTGTGTGATGTCCTTAGGTTAGTTAGGTTTAAGTAGTTCTAATTTCTAGGGGACTGATAACTATAGTTGTTAAGCCCCGTAGTGTTCAGAGCCATTTGAACCATTTTTTTGCTCTAATCTTATCCTCACTATACCTATGTGATCAATATGTGTATTCCTAGAGTAAACATTTAAAGCTGGTTCTTCAAACACTGATAATAGACTTTCTCAGGATAATTTACATGCATCTGCAAGAGTCTTCCAGTTCAGCCCCTTCAATAGCTCTGTGAGCTCTGTGACACTCTCCCACGAATAAGACAAACCTGTGACCAGTTGTGCTACCCTTCCCTGTATATATTCAATATCCCGTGATACTCCTATCTGGTACACGTCCCACACACTTGATCAATAGTATGGAACCAGTCACACAAGTGATTTGTAAGCAATCTCCTTTGTACATTGATTGTACTTCCCCAGTGTTCTACCTATTAACTGAAGTCTGCCGCCTGCTTTACCCGCCCCACAACAAAGCCTATTTAATCATTCCATTTCATATCCCTACAAAATGTTAATACCGGATGTCTGTATGAACTGATGATTCCAACAGTGACTCATTGATATTATAGTCATAGGATACTATGATTTTTCATTTTTTGTAGTGCAAAATTTTCCATTTCTGAACAGTTACAGTAAGCTGCCAATTACTGCACCACTCTGAAATCCTATTAAGATCTGACTACATATTTATGCTGCTTCTTTCAGATAGTACTTCATTATAGATAACAACAGTACCAACAAAATAGAACAAATTGTCGAATCCTAAGTGTTAATAGTGCTCTATATTTATCTTATGAATGAACCAGGGTGCAAAACTGAAGATGCTTTTAGCATTAATTTAAGTAATTATAAAACAGTCAGTGCCTGTTGTAGGAAACAACAAAAAGGTGGGGTGTTGGCATTTATATCAGAGCTAATGCTATCAATCGAAACAATTGATAAACATAAATTCCTTGGTATTATAGTAGACGAACACCTTACATGGAAGGAGCACATCAGCTACATGTGTAAAAATATATCTTGTAGCACCTACCTGCTAAAACGCCTTTCTAGCATAGTAGCCCAGCCTGTTTTAAGACAAATCTATTTTGGACTTACACACTCCAATCTGCAATATGGTATCGAAATTTGGGGTGGGCCACCAACTGTATATATGGACAGGGCTTTTAGAGCTCAGAAAAGAGCAATTAGAATAATAGCTATTATTAGTAAGCATCAGTCCTGTAGAGAATATTTCCTGTAAGTATAACATACCAACAGTGTATTCATTGTATGTTCTCAGCACTATACTCTTTGTAAAAGAAAATATGGAGCATAGTGTAGTCAACAATGAAATCCATAATTATAATACAAGAAAAAGAGGGGATTACCACATAAAATTTAGTAATAAAAGAGGAACAGATCATAGCCCATTTTCTGCTGGAAGAAATTTACAGGTTGCCAAATATTATAAAATTGTTTAATGGAAACATATTTAGGACAAAATTAATGCAAGCATTAATTGATAAATGTTTTAATTCCATCAAGGATTTTTAATGTTATTGTGTATAATTTAACTTTACTTTAAAACTTTTTTAATGTTCTTGGGTTTGTAAACTGACAATGCCCACGACTGTTATTATGGACAAATAAACCATTTATTTATTATTTAAACCATTTGTTTATTATTTATGTATCTGCAAAAAGCCCGATTTTACTATTAATATTGTCTTTGAGGACATTAATGTACAACATGAACAGCAAAGGCCCCAACACACTTCCCTGGAGCATACCTGAAGTTACTTCTACATCTGCTGATGACTCTCCATCCAGGATAACATTCTCCCTATGTAAAGTTCTCAATCCAGTCACAAATTTCACTTGATACCACATATGATTGTATTTCTGACAATAAGCAAATGACATCTGGTCAAAAAATTCCAGAATGTTTGTAATTTTTAACCAGTGCTGTGCTGGAGGGAAATGTGGTCGATATCCCTATGCACATGCCTGTGTTTAATGTTTAACTGCTGGTAGTTTCATTGTTGTTAGAACATTGTGTCACACAGTTTGTGAGTTTTCAGATGACAGAGGCAGAGGAACAATGTGTCTACATTAAATTTTGGGTGAAATTCAAGAATACCTTTTCAGAGACTCACCAACTGATGCAGGAAGCCTGTGGTGATGTGTGCTTAAGCTGTACTCAGTACTTTGAATGGTTCACATGGTTTAAAAATGGCGGAACAAAACTGATCCTCATTCAGGATGTCCTTGCACTTCTACAGACACTTCCAGTGTCAGAAACATCAATGAAATTCTTGCCGCAGGTACTAACTGTTAATTGATGGTACTATTGAATGTGTTGCGATGGCTGCAAGAAAATGCAGGGAGGAAATGGCCTGAAATATGGTGAGGCAAATGATAGCTGTTCCATCATAATACTGCTCCCAGACATTCATCCATGCTGGTGCATGACTGTTGCACAAATAATCTTCCTTTCTCTCCATACATGGTCCCTGTGGAATTATTTTTATTTGCAAACTTGGAAACCTCATTAACTGGACAAATATTTGCAACGATAGATGAGATAAAAGAAATTTGCAGATGGTGTTTGGCACTTCGCCTGGTACAGCAAGATGCTGCTTATGGAAGTGGAAATGCCATTGGGAGCAGTGTAACAATCGTGGACGAGAGTATTTCAAAGGATACAATGCACAATAAATAAAATGTATGCGTAGAAATATTTTGTGGACAAAAGTTCCAGAATTTTTTGAACACATCTCATGGGAGGGTTACTGAGCCTAATGCTTTTCAGAAATCATCAAATACTGCATTTACCTGACTGCCTTGATCCAGAGCTTGCAGTATGTCATGTGAGAAAAGTGTGTGTTGGGTATCAAATGATTGATGTTTTTGAAATCCATGCAGGTTGATGTGGAGGAGGTTGCTTTGTTCAAGATACCTCATTATGTTTGAAGTCTCAGAATATGTTTAAGATCCTACAACAAATTGATTTCAAGCATATTGATTGGTAGTTTTGAGGATCACTTCTACTGTTAACTTGAAGATGGGTGTGACCTGTGCCTTTTTCCAAGAAGTGGGCACGGGTTTTTGTTCGAGAGATTTATAATAGATTATAGTTAGAAGAGGGGGTAACTCAGCTGCTAATTCATTATAGAATCTGACAGGGATTCCATTGAGTCCTGGAGCTTTGTACAGTGTTAATGATTTCAGCTGTTTCTCAACACCACTGACACTAACACTTATTTAATGTTTCTCTTCAGTTGTACAGTGATTAAATTGGGTGAATTATCCTTGATTTTCCACTGTAAAGGAACATGTGGAAATGGAATTAAACATTTAAGCTTTTCCTTTGCTACCCTCGATTTCAGTTCCTGCCTCATTTGCTAGGGACTGGACACTAAATTTGTTGTCACTAACAGCCTTCACATACGACCAGAATTTCCGTAGGCTCCATGAAAGATCACTTGAGAATATTCTGCTTTGGTAGTCATTGAAGTCATCACATATTGCTCTCTTGACAGCCAAATGTGTTTCATTCATCATTTCTCTATCCATAGCACTATGCTTCATTTCACTTCTACAATGCAGTAATCTGTTTGTTTTGACGTTTCTTTAAACTAACTGTACACCATGAAGGTTCCCTCCCATTATGAACTGTTCCACTGTGTGTACATCTGACAGTGCATGGTCAACTATTCTTTTAAACTTGAGCCAGAGTTCCTCTACATGCTCCCGACCTGTGCTGAAAGTTTCCAAGTTCCTCATTGAGATATGACACTAGCAATTTTTTTTATCCAGTTTATGGAATATATATATGTTTCTTCTTGTTTTAATTGTCCTTTGAACTTTATCAATGATGCCACAACCGCATCATGGTCACTGAGACCAGTTTCGATGAGGACATCTCCAAAGGGGTCAGGTCTGTTTGTTGCCATTAGATCCAATATTTTTCCATCATGAGTGGGATTCCTAACTATCTGTTCTAGGTAGTTTTTAGAGAAGGCATTTATCAAAGCTTCACAGAATGTCTTATCACACCCACCACTAACAAAACTGTAATTGCCCCAATTAATTGTTGGATGATTAAAAGTCTCCAATGATGAGATTAGATTAGATTAATTATTCATTCTATAGACCCATATAAGAGGGAATCCTCCTGGGTGTGGAACATGTCAGATAAACACATTACTAAAATGTAAATAGAAAAAACTTGAGTTTCATTAATTTTAATGAGCCTCAGTCAATAAACAGTAAAATTATGTACATGAATTAAATTTAAACTTCTAATATTTACAGGTTTAATACTTACATCCGCTTTCATTAAATCCATAACTCAGACATTTGCTAGTTTCTTGGCTATTACAACCAAGTATTGTCAAAAATCAAAGTAAATTATTCATTTCAGTGATCCTCAGTTAAGAACAGTCAGATTATGTACAAGATTTAAAATTAAACTTCCACTATTTACAGACTTAGTACTTACATCTGCTTTCCATACATTCATCATTCACACAGTAGGCAGTTACTTGGCTGTTACAACCAAGTATTGTCAAAAATTAAAGTATAATAAATTTTCATTAAAATGGTCTACTGCACTTGTTGAGAAACTCGTGGATGGAATAGAAGGAGTTGGTCACCAACAATTCTTTTAAATTATGTTTAAATTGTGTCTTGTCTGAAACTAAACTCTAAATGGTTGCTGGTAACTTATTGAAAATATGCATTGCTGAATACTGGACTCCTTTCTGGGCAAGAGTAAGTGGTTTTAAATCTTTATGTATATTGTTCTTATTCCTAGTATTGATACTGTGTACTAAGCAGTTAGTTGGAAAAGATGTGTATTATTTACAATAAACTTCTTTAAGGAATAAATATACTGAGAAGCTGTGGTTAATATGCCCAATTCTTTGAATAGGTTTCGACATGATGTTCTTGGATTTACACTACTCATTACTCTTATTATACGACTCTGTACTCTAAAATTTTTTTCTCTTTTTGTGGAGGTACCCCAGAATGTGATACCATATGACATAGCGGAGAGAAAACAAGCAAAATGTGCCATTTATTAAATATTTATGTCTCCTATGCCTAACATCATTTGCATTGCAAATGCAGACTTGTTTAGGCACTTTAGCAGTTCATTAGTATGTTGCTTCCAACTGAATTTATTACCAAGTTGTAATCCCAAGAATTTTACACTATCAACTTCTCGTATTTCCATGTCATCATATTTTATACACACACTAGAAGGAAATCTCTTGGAAGTTCGGAACTGCATATAGTGGGTCTTTTCAAAGTTTAGTGACAGTGAATTGGCTATGAACATCTTATAAATGTCAGTAAAAATTTGATTAGCTGCCCTTTCTAAATTTATATTTGATTTACTATTTATTGCAATGTTTGTATCATCTGCAAATAAGACAAACTTGGCACCTGGAAATGTAATAGATGACAGGTCATTACTATACACAAGAAACAGTAGTGAACCTTGTATGGAACCTTGGGGAACACCACATGTAATTTCTTCCCAGTCAGATGATTTCTGATTGCCTACTGCTGAAGTGTTACATAATGACACCCTTTGTTTTCTATTAGTAAGATATGACTGAAACCACTTTGCAGCACTACCAGAAACTCTGCCCAGAGTCCATCTCTCTACTTACCCTACAACTCCCCACACTCCCACCTGCTACTTGCTTCCAAAAGTCCATAAACCCAACCACCCAGGACACCCCATTGCGGCCGGTTACTGTGCCCGCACTGAGAGAATCTCTACTCTCATAGACCAACACTTTCATCCTATCCTCCTATATAAAAGATACCAAGTATTTCCTCCACCAACTCTCCAGAGTTCCTGTCCCTTTACCACACGGCACTCTGCTCGTCACTATTGATGCCACCTCCCTGTACACTGACATTCCTAATGTCCATGGCCCTACTGCTATTGAACACTGCCTTTCCAGATGCCCTATGGACTCCAAACGAACAACCTCCTTCCTAGTCTCCATGACCAACTATATCCTCACCCACAATTACTTCCCCTTTGAAGGAATTACCTACAAACAAATGCAGGGGTATGCCAACCTATTCATGGGCCATCTAGAGGAATCCTCCCTAAAAACACAGCATCCTAAACCCCTCACCTGTTTCATATTCATTGATGACATCTTTGCTATCTGGATTGACACCCTATCCACATTCCTCCAGAACCTCTACAACTTTTCCCCCATTTGCTTCACCTGGTCCTACTCAACCAGTAAGCCACCTTCCTAGATATTGACCTCCACTTAAGAGATGGCTACATCAGCACCTCCATCCATATCAAACCTACTAACCACCAGCAATACCTCCACTTCAACAGCTGCCACACATCCCATACCAAGAAGTCCCTTCTGTACCGCCTAGCCACCTGATGTCGTTGCATCTGCAGTGACGAGCAGTCCCTCTCAAAATTTACCACAGGTCTCACTGAATCCTTCACTGACCATAATTATCCTCCCAACCTTGTACAAAAATAAATCTCCCTTGCCTTAACTTTCCAGTCTCCCACCACCTCCAAAAGTCCCACAGTCTGGCCACAGAGGAACATTCCCCTCGTAACTCAGTACCATCCAGGACTGGAGCAACTGAATTACATTCTCTGCCAGGGTTTTGATTACCTCTCGTCATACCCGGAAATGAGAAATGTCCCGCCCACTATCCTTCCCACCCCTCCTACTATCGTATTCCACCGTCCACCGAACCTACACAATATGCTCGACAATCCTTACACAACCCCTGCTACCAATCCCTTACCTCGTGGCTCATACCCCTGTAATAGACCTAGATGCAAGACCTGTCACATACATCCTCCTACCAGCACCTACTCCAGTCCTTTCAATAACATCACCTGTCCCATCAAAGGCAGGGCTACCTGTGAAACCAGTCATGTGATTTACATGCTACGCTGTAACCACTGTGCTGCATTCTATGTAGGCATGACAACCAACAAGCTGTCTGTCAGCATGAATGGCCACCGACAAACTGTGGCCAAAGAACAAGTGGACCACTCTGTTGCTGAACACACTGCCAAACATGATACCCCTCACCTCAATGACTGCTTCACAGCCTGTGCCATATGGATCCTTCCCACCAACACCAGCTTTTCTGAAATGCACGGGTGGGAACTTACCCTGCAGTACATCCTACATTCCTGTAACCCTCCTGATTTCAACCTTCATTAGTCATTGTCCTCACCTATCCAGCCCCCTTCTTGTTCTCATTTCAGCACTACACAGCTGTCATTTCACCACCACACACAGTCTTTTAATTTCTTTTTATTTCTCTCCTTTCCACTACTCCCTCCCCTCCTCCCCCCCCCCCCCCACCTTCTCTCCTGCTCTCTGTCTAAACTGCAGCACTTCAATGCCTGCCACCTCCACCTTACTATCCTTCCCCCTCCCCACCACAGCCTCTTCCTGACCCCCACCCAGTCACCGCTCTCATCATGCACTGGTGCTGCTGCTCACAGTGTGGTTTCAGTTGACCAACACTGCAGATGTGTGTGCAAGTTGTGTTTGTGGGAGCGTGATGTGTGTGTGTGTATGTGTGTCTTGCTGACAAATGCCTTAATGGCCAAAAGCTGTAATTGTGTGAATCTTTTTGTTGTGCCTATCGTGACTCAGCATCTCTGCTATGTAGTGAGTAGCAACTTTCCTTCTCTAATGATGATAGGCTGACACACTTCCTTCTCAACTACATCTTCCCTTCATGTCCTCTGATACTTACGATTGCTCTCTCGATTTTGTTCAAGGGGTAAATGGTTCAGATGGCTCTGAGCACTATGGGACTTAACTTCTGAGGTCATCAGTCCCCTAGAACTTAAACCTAACTGACCTAAGGACCTAACTAACCTAAGGACATCACACACATCCATGCCCGAGGCAGGACTCGAACCTGCATGCGTAGTGGTCGCACGGTTCCAGACTGTAGCACCTAGAACCGCTCAGCCACTCCAAACGGCTCAAGGGTTAAATAACCTTTCACTAGCTGTGTTTTATCCCTGTTTATATTCAACATTACAAAGAGTGTAGTCCAGCCAGCATTGTGAAAAGCTTTCTCTAAATCCACAAATTTTATAAACATAGGTTTGCTTTTCTTCAGCATGTCTTGTAAGATAAGTATTGCATGTTCCTGCATATATTCACAATCCAAACTGATATTCCACAAGGTCAGCTTCTACCAGTTTTTTCATTTGTCTGTAAAAAATGTGTGTCAGTATTTTGCAATCATGATTTCTTAAACTGATGGTTTGGTTGTCACACTACTCAGCACCTGTCTTCTCTGGAACTGGTATTTTTACATTCTTCTTGTAAGTCCAACAGTACTTCACCTCTCATATCTTGGACACTAGGTGAATAAATTTTGTCATGGCTAGTTCTCCCAAGGATCTCAATTATTCTGAAAGAATGTAGAGTACACTATGGCTCCTGACTCATCATAGGTCTTTCCGTGCGATGTAAAACTCTACTTCCACTGTCATATCTCCCATCTTATCTCTCAAGTTATTCACGCATTTCTACTAGGCACTTTCTTTTCACAGAGCTAATCCTCTACTGCCTTCACTATTTCATCTCTCAAAGCTACCTGTTGATCTTTGTTTTTTATTTGTATTCAATATATTCCATTCACCTGTTTCAGTCAAATTTTGCCTAGTACTCCCTGATTCCTTCAATTTACTTATGTCCCATCTTCTTAATATCCTATCTTTTAGCAGTCACTCTGGCTATTCTTGCTATATGTTAATTATCTACCAGTTAATTTCAACAGGAGACAATCATATTTGCAGATGATATACACATTGGTGTGAAGCAAAGCAAAGAGGTATCAACAGAGGAAATAGTGAATGTGGCTCTGGTGAAAGTTACCGACTGATTTTGCACAAATGGCCCAGCTTTAAACTTTCAAAAAACAAGGTCATCCAGTTTTGCGCTGTCCTAAATACCCAATCTCCAATTAACCGAGTATATTAACTAGATATAATTAACAGAATAGAAAGTTCTTAGGTGCACATGTTGATGAAAACTTAACTGTAAAATCATATAGTAGACCTGCTAAAATGTTTAGATTCAGCCAATTTTGTCATAAGAATAGTTGTCAACTTTTGGGATACAGATGTCAGTAACTTAACATATGCTGCATATTTTTGTTTGTTGATATTTATCAGATCATATTCTGGAGTAACTGCTTCCTTAAGCAAAAAGTATTCATTGTACAGAAGTGCTTAAGATTAAATGTGGAGTTCACGAATGTACAGCTGGCAGGTACCATTTTAAGCAGCCTCACAAAACATTTATTCAACTACAAATTTTTTTATCAACAACCCATCTGATTGGTACTAAGGCCAGGATTCAAACTAGGTCTCCCACTCACTTGGCAGAAGCGCTAACTGCTGCATCACCTTGACTCTGCGGCTAACACAGCAGCATGGATTACACTAGTATGTCTCCCTCCCTAATACAGATTTCAGTTCACACCTTAGGCCATCTTGATGTTCACACTTCTTAACTCATGTCAGTGCTGCCAAGAAGGGTCTCCAACATTGAAACAGCACCTTAGCAATGAATGAAATGGGGATATTCCTGCCTGTATCTCAGGTGTACGTGATATGTTAATCAAGATGGGCTGAGGTGTGCATTTGAGTTTTTATTAGGGAGGCAGAAGTACCAGGATAATCTGTACAGCTTTGTAGCCATAGTGCTAGGATGCCACAGTAGTTAGGACATATACCTAATGAGAGTTAGACCTGGGTTTGAATCCTGGCCTTGGTACACATTTTAATTCATTGCTTCAGCTTGTACTCATTATTGTAGATAAAATTGGAGACTTACTATGTCTTTGGGACGTATTATTTATCTGATTCATCTGAGTTTGATAGTAACAGAGATATTCACAGGTATAACACTTGAATGAAAAATGATCTGCTTTACCATCTGGTGAGTATAACTTTGACACAGAAAGAGGCGAAATATGCAGCTAAAAAAGTGTTTGACAATCTACCCATGGAAATAAAAGTCTGGCAGTAGAAGGGCTCTCAAATGATGTTTAAACATATTTCATCTTAACAAATTCTTCTATATGAAAGAGAAGGTCTTGAATAGGATTAATTAGTCATTTATATAATGAAGAAAGTTTCTTAATGTAAAGCATATAACCATAAAAATATTTTTTTTAAAGTATGCTGTTCAAAAGAATTGAGGGAACATTTGGATCAATGTTCAGTATACTGAATCTATTTTAATACAGGCAGCATTTGTTGATTTATTGTGTGGTTTAACATCTTCACTTTCAGTGTAGACAACAATTAAAATCATTCACTATATGTTGTGTGTGTTATGCATTACAGTGTGAGGTGACCCCTTAAAAGGAAGTGAGTACCAGGGTTACAGTGTTTTGTACTGGGTACACAGCTGGCAGTTGTCATTTTTGGTCATTGTATTCAGCCAAGCACATGCAATGTGACATGTTAAAGCAGTGCAAATTTTAAGGGCAGTCTGAACAAGGATGGACTTTCAGTCATGTTGCTGCAGAGGCCAATGCCTCTCCATGTGTCTGCCATAGGTTGTAGATATACTATGCTATGGGAGACAGTTGAGTATACAAGCTGAGTTGGACAAGGTTGCCAAAACATTACAATCCATGTGAAGACTGATATCTGGTCATCTCTGCATTGCAGCAATGTACAGATACTGCCAGAGCACTACAAGACAATCTTAGAAGAGCCTCGGGAGCCACTGTGTCTGATCAGACTGTAATGTACAGGTTAGAAGAAAAGACCATATGACCCAGATGTCCCATTTTAGTACCTCATTTGACCCAACAGCATATTCCAGCTCACCTTCATTTCTCCCATTCCCATGACAACGGGCCACTTCGTCACTGGTGAAATATCTTATTCACAGATGAGCCCAGATATCCTTCTGACACAAGATAATAGCCATCTTCATGTGTGGTGACTGCAGGAAATTGACTGATTTCCAAGATTCTGCGATTTTGTGGGGAGGCTTCAAGTATAAACAGCCACACTGATCTTATTCTTGCCCATGGTTGCATTATTACAAGGTAGTATGTAGAATAGATCCTGGTGGTGACCCTGAATTCCTTCTAATATCAGGGCCTATGTGATCGATGACAGCAGGAATGTCTCACAAAGTCTGGACACTGAAGCAGTGGAATGTCTGCCTGTGAGTCCTGACCTAAACCCCATCATGCTTATGTGGGACATACTTGTGGTTGTCCTGTTCCACCACAGACTCTCCAAGAACTCTCATGGGGTCTCATTGAAGAATGGGAATGGATACTGCAGGGTGCCATCCGTAAACATATTGCAGAGCATGCCATGTAGGTGTCAGGCACTGATGAATGCTCACACAGGGCATACATATTATGGAACCTCTCAATGTCAAAGAAAAGCACCCAGGATGATGGAATGTATGATTGTGTTCACTTTGTTAATGAGACCTGTCAAATGCTCAGTTCTTTTTATGTAAATGATGGAGGATGTAACGTTCTTTTAGATGAGAATTGTATGTGTTCTGTCACTGATTTGGTGACATATCTCACATCATAACATTCATAATTAATATGATATACAGAACACATAACTAACATGTAAATTAATTTTTTTGTCCTGTTCTTCATTTCCTAATAAACTAGTGACATAATTGCTCCATCTTTATTTATTTATGGTTTCATTACAGGTATCACACTTAAATGTGTTGTCTTCATATTACATTAGAACAGATCTGCAGCTTTCAGCAATGCAGCATGCTGAAAGAAGTTACCTTCAGAGGTTTGTAGAATTTCACTTAAGTCTCTCTCTCTCTCTCTCTCTCTCTCTCTCTCTCTCTCTCTCTCTCTCACACACACACACACACACACACACACACACACACACACACACACACATACACACATCAAAGTCTTTGGATCAAACATCTAGAGGTTACAGATCACGACATCAGGCACAACATTTGTTAGAGATAAAATGTTGCTGAGACCTTGAGACCTCCCAGCAGCGCTAGGCATCATTTTCTATTGGTTATGCCCCCAAGGTTCATCAGGGTATAAGCACTCAGTGACATGTTGGCACCTTGCATGTTACCTGTAATCTAGTCACTTACTCCCTGTAAAACAGGGTAGGCCCAGCAAAATTAAAGTCCCGGATGTGCTTTGCTTCTAAAATATCTTTCTCTGCTTTGAGTCACTCATTCTTAAGGCTTTGTTGTTGAAAATCTCACTGAGTTTTCTGAGTAGTTAGTATGCAGCATTTCTGGTTAGCAGACCATCTAGTTTGGTGAAATTTCATCTTCCCAGGGCTGACAAATACTAAAGGATGCCTAGTGTTGCCAGGAAGTGTCAGCAAATAGTTTGTCTTAGACAAAAGTTGTTTCACTTAATGCGATCTATTACCCATAGGTGTTTGATGCAAAGACTTTGAAACACCCTGTATATATATTCTTTCTGTTATGACTTCATGGTCGTTGATAATATATAATGCCTCCTCTGAAACTTGCCACATTTGGTGGGGGCTGCTGGGAGCAAAACGAAATGAGCCCCACCCTAAACACAGCCTGCTGTGGAGAGAAGAGCAGTGTGGAGTGTACAGGCTCCCCACCTGTCTATTACATTATGTGTTTGTGTTGCTATAAAAATGAAAGTGATTATGGAGAGTACAATCTCTTAAATGTCTTGTGTAATTGAAACTGAAATCATACACTACATTAGACACATCACTGACTGGTGGTACTACAATGCTACCCCTTTGCAGTAATCTTTGTTAACTAAAGATGGCACCAACTAGAATGAGTTAGTATCAATTCAAAGTCATCTAACCTGTACCAATTCCTCTGCTTCCAGTGGTTCTCACAAAAAATGCCAACTAACAGTACACACACTGTATTTTCTCTTGTCAGTTAACAAATGACATTTTTGCATTTTCAGTTCACAAATTACTTTTTTGAACAGCTTTTATTACTTTTAAATTGTATTTTGTCTAACAAGGTAGACTAAATTTACACAGTAGCTTGCAAATCAATCATTTCCTTTATTCTGGTTTGCACACCCACAAATAATTTATTAAATGTTAGAAACAAGATTTCACCAGGGTTGTAAACATTTTGTCAAAATTCAGACTTTAGCGACATCCATTACAGCTCTGTTTTAGCTTTTAAGTCATTGACAAGTGATACTGGCATATACATTTGCATCAACTGCAATTCAGCAGTGACCAGTTTTTCAGTTTAGCATGTGTGTGCATCAATGGTCATGTTTGCACCTCCATACAAGCAATGTCAAGAACATGTAAACACATCATAAAATAAACATAAATTGCATGCACTATCATTCAAGAAGTTTAGTCACATGCACATTAGTGGACATGTGTGTTGAAAGGTAACTTCTACTGTGTTACTTTCAAACTTTGTAAACTGTCTACATTATGAGTATGTTGACATATGAAGTATGTAAAATACAAATTAGGGCATGTGACAAAACTGTTTCAACCCTGATTTCAACCTTGAACAAATTGTAAAATTAAAATATAAGTTTGCTACTAGAATCAGGATTCCACTACTGTTATGTGCATTGTCCTCACTGGTGTTTAATGTTACAACTTTTTCTGTAAAATGGCAATAGAAAAATGTGTGTGGAATGTAAAACACTCAGTCTCATTACAGTTTGCTGGGCAACAGTGCAAAGAGAGGGTGTGCCTGCATGTGTGTTTTCTGTTTCCCTGATGGCAAACTTGGTGTGTTATCTCAGTTGCTGTTTGGTCTTTCTATGCACCTGTCTGCTGCTCAATATCTCCTATATCGAGTAACTAGTGTTCCATCCCCATTCAGGTATTTACATGTTTCTTATTAATATTCATTGGCTGAAATAGGGAAAGTCAAGCTGGAGTACACAGATTCACAGTGAATGTGAATGTATGTATGTACTTCAGCTAGAAGAAGAACTATTGCTTGTTAGCAGGAATGCCATTTTCTGTTAAGTGGATTCATGCTCCATGCATCAAACCACTACTGATGGGTGCTTGCTTGTACCTTATTTTACATATTGCTCCATCCAGGAATTTTAATTATTGTTATTCAGTGGAAGACCTAACTTCCAATGCAGTAAAGATTGCAAATTCATGCTCGTACCAAGGTGCTCACTCACAAAATGTAAGATTGTTTCCTGGTTATGGAAGAAGTTTTTCCATGAACATTGTGACTGAGTTTCTGAGATTAGGTTCCAACGTTGTGACACTGTGAATGATGATTAATTTTTTTGGGAGAGTATTTGAAGCTTAGCAGCCTCCTTAGTGCTGTTTGAAAAAAGTAAGCTTTGTGCCAGCACTGGTTTTTATTTTCTTCCTTTTATCACATAATCACCAGAAAAGCATAAACAAAGCTCACTGAGGTAACAAAATCACAAGACAGTAATGTGCACATATACAGACGACAGTTGTATTGTACTCACAAGGTATAAAAGGGTTGTGCTTTGGTGGAACTGTCATTTGTACTCAGGTGATTCATGTGGAAAGGTTTCAAACGCGATTATAGCTGCATGATGGAAACTGACAAACTGTGAACACAGAATAGTGGTTGGAGCTAGCTGCATGAAACATTCCATTTCAGAAATTGTTAGGGACTTCAATGTTTTTAGATCCACAGTGTCAAGCATGCTTAGAATACCAAATTTCAGACATCACGGCTCACCACAGACAATGCGGTTGCTGACGGCCTTCTGTTAATGACCAAGAGCAGCAACGTTTGTATTGAGTAGGCAGTGCTAATGGCCAAGCAATACTGCATAAAAGAACTGCAGAAATCAATGTGAGATGTATGACAAATTTATCGTTAGGACAGTGCTGAAAATTTGGCATTAATTGGCTGTGGCAGCAGACAACCAAGACGAGTGTCTTTGCTGACAGCAAAGCACTGCTTGCAGTGCATTTCCTGGACTCATAACCATATCAGTTGAACCCCAGATGACTTGAAAACCATGATATGGTCAGATCAGTCCCAATCTCAGTTGGTAAGAGCTGATGGTTGGGTTTGGGTATGGCACATACCCCATGAAGCCATGGATCCAAGTTGTCAACAAGGTACTGTGCAGGCTGGTGGTGGCTCCATAACAGTGTGGGCTGTGTTTACATGGAATGGATTGGCATCTTTGGTCCAACTGAATCAGTCATTGACATACAGCTATGTGGAGACCACTAGCAGCCTTTCATGGACTTCATGTTCCCAAAAAGTGATGGAATTTTTATGGATGACAATGCACCATGTCACCAACCCACAACTCTTCACAACTTGTTTGGAGAACTTTCTGGACAGTTTGAACAGATGATTTGGCCACCCAGATCACCCGACATGAGTCCCATCGAACATTTATAGGACATAAACAAGAGGTCATTTCAAGCACAAAACCTGTACTGGAAGCACTTTCACAATTGTAGGCGACTTGCCTACAACAAATAATTGCATAGCCGTCCGGTATAATCAGTTAACGAAAAAATATTTATTCGTGAAAACTCACAATGAGAAGAAACTAAAAAACAACAGAGAAGTAACAAAAACTAGGAGATCCTATAGTCTTACGACAAAGATAAAAAACAACACATGACCAAAAACAAAAAAACAAAAAAACTCTCGCGAACCTTTGGTCTCACTTTGCACCAGACATGAAAAATATCACTGCCACACAGCCCCCCCCCCCCCCCTTTAAAGTGCGGAGCCCCAGGGATACCTTGATACCTGAATTTTATTCAACGTCCAGCTCTGGTGTGCGTCGGGTGTCTCGGGGGCGGTGACGTTGTTGTTTGTGGTGGTGATTCACCTGTCTCGGACAATGTACTGAGCGGTGTTTTGGTATGCTCTGCATCCATCATGTGTTGATGCACAGGTGTGGTGTCAGAGGTCTGAGAGGGTAAAACCAATGCTGGGTTGACACGTTCAATCGATACCTTTGTCAGAACACCATTGTACATTATGTCCACGGTATGCTTATTTCTACTTAGCACCTGAAATGGGCCCGTATGTGGTGGTTGTAAAGGCGATTTGACTGAGTCTGTTTGCAACATTACGTGATAGCAATTGTACAAGTCTTTGTGTACAAACAACTTACGGTTACCATGGCGAGAAGGCGGCGGGCAACGTATATTTGTGCAGTGACGTTTTAGCTGCTGCACCCAGTGTGTGAGGCCCTCTGATCCAGGTAGTAAGGTTGGTACTAAATAATCTGCAGGAATCCGTAGCGGCTCGCCGTAAACCATCTTGGCAACTGATGCACCAATATCGGGTTTGTGAGCTGTCCGCAGGCCTAACAACACTAATGGTAATGCTTTAAGTTCATATCTTTCGAAATATGCCACTGTAAAGTTTCTATCTCATTCTGAAGCCTATGCATTTCTTCCGTTATCGAACCGTATTGTTTGCCGTCGTCGTTCATTGCTTTTGCAGTTAATCTTCAACGTAGCTAACGAAAGATTTTAAGTTCCTTAATCGGAGGTCACCAATTATGTAGGTGACTTGCCTACAACAAATAATTGCATAGCCATCCGGTATAATGAGTTAACAAAAAAATATTTATTCGTGAAAACTCACAATGAGAAGAAACTAAAAAAGTAACAAAAACTATGCCCTGCAAATGGAAGTCACACACAATATTAGGGGGTTTCTCATGGCTTTTGTCACCTCAGTGTAGTACTCCTCTTGACTTTCTGACAATTTACACATTCCAGTCCCACATTTGACATGTAAGACATACCTTCAAAATGGCATGCAGTAGAAAACTCGGTAAATGGAAAGTAAATAATTCAAAGATCTGGTTCTTCAATTTTCTTTTTTTTGGCATGCTATACAAATATGAGTCTTATTAACCATTAGTTAATAAAATAGAAAGAAACATTCCACATGGGAAAAATATATTAAAAACAAAGATTCCAAGACTTACCAAGCGGGAAAGTGCCGGTAGATAGGCACAATAAAAAAAACCACACAAACACACACACAAAATTTCAAGCTTTCGCAACCGGCGGTTCCTTCGTCAGAAAAGAGGGAAGGAGAAGGAAAGATGAAAGGATGTGGGTTTTAAGGGAGAGGGTAAGGAGTCATTCCAATCCCAGGAGCGGAAAGACTTACCTTAGGGGGAAAAAAGGATGGAAAAAAGGATAGGTATATACTCGCACACACACACACACACACACACACACACACACACACACACACACACATATTCATCCATACATATACAGACACAAGCAGACATATTTAAAGGCAAAGAGTTTGGGCAGAGATGTCAGTCGAGGCGGAAGTGCAGAGGCAAAGATGATGTTGAATGACAGGTGAGGTATGAGTGGCGGCAACTTGAAATTAGCGAAGATTGAGGCCTGGTGGATAACGAGAAGAGAGGATATATTGAAGGGCAAGTTCCCATCTCCGGAGTTCGGATTGGTTGGTGTTAGTGGGAAGTATCCAGATAACCCGGACGGTGTAATGCTGTGTCAAGATGTGCTGGCTGTGCACCAAGGCATGTTTAGCCACAGGGTGATCCTCATTACCAACAAACACTGTCTGCCTGTGTCCATTCATGTGAATGGACAGTTTGTTGCTCGTCATTCCCACATAGAAAGCGTCACAGTGTAGGCAGGTCAGTTGGTAAATCACATGGGTGCTTTCACACATGGCTCTGCCTTTGATCGTGTACACCTTCCGGGTTACAGGACTGGAGTAGTTGGTGGTGTGAATGTGCATGGGACAGGTTTTACACTGGGGGCGGTTACAAGGGTAGGAGCCAGAGGGTAGGGAAGGTGGTTTGGGGATTTCATAGGGATGAACCAAGAGGTCTTGCCATAACTGATTTATAATATAAATGGTTGCCCTTTGGTATGCTGCAGAAGGGCAACAGCATGTATGCCAGAAATCATCACTACTGACCCTAGCAAATGTGTGTGTACAGCATCCCAGTGGTGAAAGCTTGACAAAAATGATGAATCATTATCACATATCACTATCAGTATATTCTGCCAGCCGAATCAATGACCACTGTTTTTTAATGTCAGACAAAATCAGGCTCCAAATCTTACTTAAAGGGTAGCCCTTATTTCTATTTGTAATGTTGTCTTCCACAGATAAGAGATAAATTATATCTTCACTAAAAAACAATGGCCATTAACTCGGCTGGCAGAATATATTGACAGTTATACGTGATACTGATTCATCATTTTTTGCCAGTTTTCACTGCTGGAGTGCTAGAGGGTAGCAGTGACTGTTCACCTTCTGCAATTTATAAAAGCTCTGCTGTTCATGGTAATAAATCTATTCTGGCAAGATTAGCATTCAGTGACCTCATTTGAAGATGACAGCCAGAGAGGCCCCAGAAATACTGCATTCAAATGATTGCTTGATCGAGCTGCAGACATGAGAAAAATATCATCAGTTAATACACTGGGAAAGTTGACATAGTCAGACCGTGTTATTTCTTCACTGAATGACACCAAAACAGAAAATCCCACCCTATTTAGAAGATGGAAGCTATAGCAGGGATTTGTATTCTGCTATAGAAAGGAAAAAAGGCTCAGGAAATTCATGATGATGAGTTGGTTGAAGGCAACTGCAGTGTCATATTTTGTGGAATTAAGAGGTGAATCTATTTGCCATGTGGATCCATGACTCTGGTAGGTGAACCAGGATGCGGCCAACTGTCCCTCAGAAAAAAAAAAAAAAAATCAGAATTTATGCTCAGTAGTATGTTCCAAGTATGTTCCAATATTTGAAGTTGTTTGAAGTCAATAACAAAGAAGATGCACTTTAGTCAATTCTAAGTCCACTGACTTCTGCTGACAGTCTGTTATTATCTCTTCTTTCCTGCCATGAAGAGGCAACTAATAATATGATGGCGTTCCCAGGACAGCTCTGAAGTGACAGAAGATGGGGAAGCTGTTCTTTAGTAATCAAACTGAGGAATGTATCGATCAAGGTGTTTCCCAGATAATCTGTCTGTAATCTATGTGGTGAATATGTGAAGAGAAAATTTTATGACCATTCTTCACATGTAGCTACTACAGGGTTTTACATATTCATGTCAGGACTGTAGCAAATAACACATAGAGTAAAATAAATCTCCACTCTGGTCTCAGGCTTGCAGTATTAATGGATGATTTGATTGTTGCAAAGGCTGAAGGATGTTGTCAATATGTCAGACAAATTTGAAGTAAATTAAATCTTAAAAGCCAATATGGCCTTGATATAAGAAGGAAAAAAGAGGAAAAATTGGAAATAGACCATATATTGAGAGATAATCTCTTACACAAGATAGAGTGTTTTCTTTTGATAATGATATGTTGCAAGTTAAAATTATGTGCCATACTGTAACTCAGATCCACATCCTTGGATTTTGCAGGCAGTGTGGTAAGAATTATGCCATCTAAGCACACCTCAGGCTTCTCCCTGTACTTCCAAGATCCTTGCTGTATCCATTCTCCCAGATATGCTACTCTCACAGCTTCATTGGGAAGCTCAAGTTTTTGCAAGAGGTTGGAAGGAAAGGTGGGGAAGCTCATGAGGCCTTGTTGAAACACCATTGTTGAGAACTTATTGCTCAAAAAGGCAAGGCCTTGGGTGCAAGTCCTAACAAAGTACACAGTCTTGTCAAATATAATGAACACCATTTATATTACAAATACTGTTGTAAGTGATCACTTTAGATGAAGTAGAAATAGTTTTCTGTTGAGGGCAACCACAAAAAGGGCCATTAGAATCTTGTTTGGGTGCAAGCCTAGAGACTCATGTAAACCCCTGTTTAAGAAAACTGGTATTCCCCCATTACCGTGTATATACATTATGGAAACCCTTTTGTTCTTTAAATTAAATGCAATAGGCAAGGACCGGAGACTACAAAAAAAACTGTGACATACATGAGCGCTTTACCAGACAAAACAGAAACTTACATATGACTCAAATCAGCACAGCACTGTGCCAAAAAGGTACTTTTCACATGGGAGTTAAGCTTTATAACAAACTTCCTGAAAACATAAAAGCTATCACTGAGGTTAATACATTTGGAAAATCTCTAAAGTCATATTTACAGCATCACTGCTTTTACTCCATTGAAGAATATTTAAATTTATGAAATGTGTTATATAAATACTTATGTGTAAAGTGTATTATTGTAAGCTTAAATATGTATGCCTTGAAATTACTTTCCGCCTCTATATTTATAAGTTGACTTGTCCAATGTCTTATGCATAAGCTGCTATGTAGACAACAGGACCAATAAAATACAATCTACAATACAACTGAAGTAGTCCATGTTTCTGAAATAAACTGTTTTGAGCTGCTTATGAACTTGTATGAAGTAGAGAATCAAACTACTATGTCATACTGGTTTATGTAAGTTTAACGCTGATTTGCTGTTGTCATTGCTGAGCTGTGACCTTGCTGTTGCAGTGGTTTTAGGAAACGGCCACCATTCTTAAAGATGAATTATTAATGGATGCAAACATCTAGTGCAATACCACTGTATATTGATAATTGCTGCATTACTGGACTAATTATAGTCATTTTATTCACCCACATTCCATTTTACAATTACATTAAACATGCCAGTTTAATACAACAGTAGAGTACAGTTAAGATTTAAGAAAAGTTATTTAAAAGTTAATTAATTCATACAAACTGGCATATAATTACTTACAGGTCTTGGCTCACAAGGATTTTATTCTATGTTGCTCTTTTATATGGACATGTTTCAAGCACATTTTCTGATAATGCCAAAACTAATGGTACACTTTTCATTTTCATCTCACTACTAGCTATCACTATGTTCTTCATGCTTTCACATTTGTCAATTTGAAAAACTGAAGCAGTAAGTTACAAACATGTTATTTGTTTCTGGAGATTCATAGTAGTAGAAAATGTTTGCATGCTGTCAACCACATACATTGATATTTTACTGGGCCATGACAGAGTGTACATGTTTTGAGACTCCTACTCTGTCTACAAGCTTGCACAGGATAGAGCAGCATGGAGAGCTGCATCAAACCAGTCTCAGGACTGAAGATGACAACAACAACAACTCTGTCTACGTGTTCTCAGCATCTCTCATAAGTAAGTTTCAGACTAAATGCTGCAAAAAGCTCAAACTGGTTGTTACATGGAGGAAAAACATTATGTGATGAAAAACTACTAATTGTGAATGTGAATAAAAATAAGGTTAACTATATCTAGGATGTTGAAAAGGATATATAAAGCATACCCAGTACCTCTTGCAAATAATTTAGGAAAACTAATGTTTGTTATAGCTGGTTGTTGGTGACTAATATGCAGCATTCTTCTGCAAGATGAAACAACCCAAATTACTAGTACTACCACTACTACTGCTACTATTATAAATTCCAAGACATACCGTTCTTTTGTCAAGCTCACTGAGTTTGGAACATAAGACTAGTTTTTGATGCTCTCCTCATTTACATTTTGATTAGGTTGCAATACAGCATCATACAAACAGCTAAATGAGTTCACGTTTAAAGACTTGATTGACAGGGTTTGTTCATGTATAAACCATAGGTACAAAGAGAAGTGAAAGCTGCACAAAACAAGTTTCCATTCATGAAATATTCCAAGTACACCATATTTTCTGTTTATTGTAAACATCAGTGGAAAAGGACTAAATAAAACAACCTGAATTCTAACTTAAAGAAAGTGACTGAGTTGTTGAGCAAACAACTCTCAATGAGTGCTAGATTAATTCCTTGTGACCAACACAATTCTTTGAAACAGCAATTTTGCTTGTTCAGTCAAACTAACTCTGAACCTCAAATTTTATGTAATCATTACATACTACACCAGTATGTGACCAGTTCTTGGTTACAGTCTAATATATTTTTTCAATGATAAATCCTTACTAAAGAGGGGGTAGCTAATAGTTGATTTTGTTGCAGATAGGCCAGTGCAAACAACAGTTCTATTGTTCTAAAAGTTATCAACAAATATTAATATACAGATTTTCTTAGTGACCATTTATGTAATAGGCACATAGCTTATTATCTCAGTTAATTGTATATATACACATTACTCCAATTACTTATCAGCATTTGGGGATATGGAGTTGAACATATAGTTTTTATGATGGACTAATGCTTAACAGTCACAAGAACATATTAGTCTGAATTTTGTACAAAGACTTAAAGAGTCATGTTTCCATTCATGAAATATTCAAAATACACCATATTTTCTGTTTATTGTAAACATCAGTGGAAAAAGGACTAAATAAAACAACCTGAAAGGGTCAGTGTATGTCACTTTCTATCTAATGTTAATCTCCCACACATACTGGAAGGTAGATAGCAAGAGGTCCTTTCACCTTGCCCAACACATTCATCTGATTTGACAACACTTTTTTAGGGGATATTGTTAATACTTTCTTGTAGTGAAGAACACCCAGAACAAGAACATCTACTGCTTATAATCTGATTCAAATAATACCAGGCATGTTAGAATGGCTGTGTCAACATTTTTTGCATGACTTTTTCTACATCATCAATCTTCTGCCTGGTTTGGTTTGGTTCAGCCCAACTTCCTCTCCTGTGCAAACCTCTTTATCTCAGAGGGACACCCATGCCCAACATTCTAGATTATTAGTTGGGTATATTCCAGTATCTTCTTCCTCTACAGCTTTTGACCACTATGGTTCCCTTTAGCACCACAGAAGTTATTTCCTGTTGTTTTAATATATGTCCTATCACTCTGTCCTTTTTCTTGTAACTTATTTTCTACTTATATCTTTCATCATTGATACTGCAGAGAGTAACCTCATTTTTTATTTTATCAGTCAACCTGATATCTTAGTGATCTCAGGGCTTCAATATTTGGAAGAGTGTGATAAATATGTGTGTACAGTCTGCCTGCACGTATCTAGCATGACCATTGTCCCTTGACGGAAATTTAAAGCAGTTAACTGCAGTGGATGAAAAGCCTTCTTTTAACTGAAAAATTCTGTGACAGAAAATGTAGCTTTATTAAAACCAAACATTATACATAACACACAACATAATCTCACAGTCAGTGAGTATCAATACATACTTTGTAATTTCATGAGACTTTGAGAGCATACAATAATTTGCTTTCTAATATCTAACATTGCAACTAGAATACAAAAACCATTTTATCAACACAATACAGATGTTTGTCATACATTTTTCATGTAGTCAGGCTGTCAGCCACCATGTCACACCTTTTAATGAACACAAATTTGATTTTTATCCTCATAATATCTTCCATTAGTAAGTACAGACAGATATATATGTGTTTTGTCCTTAGATGATAGCAGTTTGTGGATGCCAACTTTGTTGTGCTTTGACTGTCACAATGTAGAATGAGTGCATTGTTTCCTTGCTGACTGAGTTCAGTTTGTAACTGTTGGAACTACAGAGCTTCCTTAGTTACAGATGCCATCACCATGATTCTGTCTCTGCTATAGAAAATGCTGCAGTTCACTGCTTGCACAAAATTTCATGCAGTACTGCCTTTCTGTAACAGTAAAACATACCCAGTACAGGATATACTATCTATAGGTTCATTATTCCAATCCGCATCACAATATGCAGTTATTTCTCTGGAGTCTTCTGTAGCAATATATAGCTGCACATCCTTGGTTCCCTCAACCTGACAACCTGTTTGACACTGAGCTTGTGTTGGTTCTGTGAGCCTTTGCAGTACTGACTTAACTTGTTTGCAGCACGTGTAATATCCAGCCTTGTCGCTTGTTCAAGATACAGTAGAAATCCCATTACTTGTCTGTAAGGTATGTTGTCTCTCCATCTCTCCTTTCAGTAGAATTTTTTATCAAATTTTGCATTAACTGAAAAAGTTGGAAAAGTCGTTGCATTGTCTTATTGGTAATCTGGAAAATACTGGTGCTTCCTGTTAGTCATGAGCAACTTAACCTCTTGACCAGTAATGTTTTGGACTAATGTGCCTTATCTGATACAGATATTTTTGTGCTTCTCCACTACCCCTGAAATTTTGTTTCTGTATCACAGAAACACTATAAATACAGTCTGTAGTAATTAAAACTTTTATGCTCATCCATCATCATGCAGCTCCTGTGTGCCACATACATTGCATGCTTGGAGTCAAGTACAGTAAACAGTTTCTCTGCTACAGCATTCTTTCCCATTTCTTTTCAGTAACTTGACACAGTTTTTGCAACTTCTCATGGCAGACTTTAATATTGACAGTATTTTCTTGAGACTGAATGAAATGTTGCAGAAATTGAATAAGAAGTCATTTTTCCCGTAGGGGCTTCGTAAGTGTTATGACTGGTTAGAATTATTACAGTGAGAAAAATGCTGTTCTCAGTTAACTTCCAAAACAGTTTATTTATCAAAACCTAGTTTCTACCTAAGGAAACCTGCTTGTGAGCAGATAGCCTTTTCATCCCATACTTTAAGAGTGCACTACTCTTGATCGATAACATTAGGATGTTGGTGTTTTATGCCAATGCTGAATGCCATTAAATTAAGCAGTAGTATACTCTTTATTTATCTATAATAGTTTAATTTCCACAACAGTTTGTTTACATGATGAATTTGAGGACACATTTAGTTTCCAGTATTATTATCTGGGACATCATGCTTCTAATATCACTCACACTGCATTAGCCTTCTCTCAATATCAATATAATTATATTGTTTGAAGTATACTGCTCAGGATTATTGATGGTCATTCCTTTTAAAAAATGATTAGTTGAAACAGATTTTTTTTTAAATCCTCAGACATACTTCAAATCATAAAATGTGAGACATAATATAATTCTGTGAATATTAAGAGAGGCATGACACAGTTTGAGTGATAGTAGATGCACGATGTCTCAGCTAGTGGTACGAAAACTTAAATGTGTCTTTGAAACCCGTCATGTAAACAAATAATTGTAGTAATTAACCATTTCACAGCTTGTAGGGCTGAGCATCCTGACATCTGGCCAACTAATGGGGACGAATGTATTGTGTGTCTAGCTGGTGGACAGCTGACTCAGCCTGCAGGCTATGTTGATGGTATGTTAGTCGGCTGTTCCATCATAAATAGAACCACTCTTCAATAATACTCTTTTTAAAATCAGTACCACACTGTGTGGTCACAGTTGTTATAGATTATGATAATCATGAAAGAAACTTTCAAAACTAATCCAAGCTTTCTGTTATAAGTTTATTCTGGACTGAGAAAAATTATTTTAGAAAAATTACAACATTTTTATTTGTGATCGGAAAGTCTGTAACTTCAGATTGCTATTACCTGTAAATATGTCCTTATATCATATTAAAATTTCATTAACACCAGACAAACCATTTCAAGGTACATAGTTTTAAAGTGAGCATTTCCTAGAAAGATTCATAAATTTTGGATAGTCTTCTGTCCTGTGTGGCAGTGAGTGGTGCTGAGGAACTTAAAAATTTTCTGCTGTGTTCTCCTTTTGTAAAATCTGATACATGATCTCTGTATGAGAAGTCATGATGTTTCAGATGATATATGTTTGTATCATGTGTAATTTGTACATTAGGAGACCAAATTGAAAATGTTTGCCAGTTCACAATGTTTGCTGTTCCATGCATCAGTGGTTGTTGTTGGGAGCTGCATGTATTTTTCTGCACTGTTTGCCTTTTGAAAGACTTGGTACATACATTTTGTAGAACAATGAATGTCCTTTCAGATTTCACTGAGGTGGCATGTTTGTATCATGCATAATTTGTAAATTAGGAAACCTAATTGCATATGTTTGCCAGTCCACACTGTTTGCCGTTCCATGTGGCAGTGAGTGTTGTTGGGAACTGCATATGTTTTGCTGCATTGTTTGCCTTTTGAAAGACTTGGTACATACATTTTGTAGAACAATGAATGTCCTTTCCTGAGGTCACAAAGGTCATGGGATACCTCCTAATATCATGTCAGATTTCCTTTTACCTGTTATAATTTAGTAACAAGTCAATGAAAGTTTCCTGTAGAAATATTGAGCCATCCTGCGTCTATAACCATCCATAATTGTGAAGGCATTGGCAGTGCAGGATTTTGTGCATGAACTGGGCCCTCTATTAGGTCCTATAAATGTTTGATGGGACTCATGTCAGGTGATCTGGGTGGCCAAATCATTCACTTGAATTATCTAGTGTTCTTCAGACCAGTCACTAACAACTGTGGCACAGTGACATCGTGCACTGACATCCATAAAAATTTCAATGTTTTTTGAGAACATGAAGTCCATCAATGGCTGCAAATGGTCTCCAAGTAGCCAAACATAACTAGGACCCAGTCTACCCATGTAAACACAGCCCACACAATTATGGAACTACCACCAGTTTGCACAGTATCTTGTTGACATCTTGGGTCCATGGCTTTGCGGAATCTGTGCCACACTCAAACCTTACCATCAACTCTTACCAACTGAAATTGGGACTCATCTGGCCAGGCCAGTTTCCCAGTGGGCTGCAACCAATATGGTCACAAGTGCAGGAAAGGTGCTGGAGGTGATACTGTATTGTTAGCAAAGGCAGTCACATCTGTAATCTGCTGCCATAGCCTGTTAATGCCAGATTTTGACACACTGTCCTAACAGATTTGTTCATTGTATGACCCACATTGATTTCTGTAGTTATTTTATGTAGTGTTGCTTGTTTGTTAGCATGGACAACTCTATGCAAATGCCACTGCTCACGGTCATTAAGTGAAGGCTGTCAGTGACTGCCTGGTTGGTTGGTTGATTTGGGGTATTGGACCAAACAGCGAGGAAAGGATGGGGAAGGAAGTTGGTCATGTCCTTTCAAAGGAACCAACCAAGCAATTGCCTGAAGCAATTTGGGGAAATCACAGAAAACCTAAATCAGGATGCCCAGAGGCAGGTTTGAACCGTTGTTCTTACGAATGCAAATCCAGTGTGCTAACCACTGTGCCAGGTCGCTCATTGACTGCCTGGTACATGTAGAGAGGTAATGCCTGAAATTTGATATTTTCAGCACACTCTTGATGCTGTGGATAATGGAATATTGAATTCCATAATGATTCCAAAATTAAAAGTCCCATGCATCTAGCTCCAACTGCCATACCACATTCAAAGTCTGTTAATTCCCATTGTGAGGCTATAAACATGTCGAAAATCTTATCACATGAATCACCTGAGTACAAATAACAGCTCTACCAATGTGGTGTCCTTTTATATGTTGAGTATGCGATACTACCGCCATCTGTATGTGTGCATCATCACTCCCCCCATGATTTTAGTCAATTCAGTGAATACGTGTTTCTATCTTGAGTACATTACAGATTAGGAAATGAAATTGTATTTGTTTGCCAGTGTGTGCCAATTGCTGTTCCACATGGCAGTTATTGTTGCTGAGGGAAACTGCAGAGATTTTGTGAACTGTTCTCCTCTTGAAACATCTACTAATTACGTTCTGTAGAACAGTTCACACCCTTTCAGTTTATATATGTTTGAATCATGTGTACTTAATAGACTAGGGAATCAGATTGCATTTGTTTGCCAGTGTGTGTGTTTGTTTGCTGTTGCACACAGCAATGAGTGTTGCTGGAGAGAAGCAGCACAGATTTTGCTGCACTGTTTGCCTTTTGAAACATCTAATGCTTACTTTCTGAAGAGAAATTCATCTCCTTTCAGATTATTTATGTTTGTATTGTGTACTTTGTAGATTAGGAAATCGAACTACATTTACTTGACTGTGTGTGCCGCCCCCGTCTCGGCATGGCAGTAAGTGTTGCTAAGAAACTGCACATATCTGCTGCACTGTTCTCTATTTGTAACAACTGATATATCAGTTCATTGGGATAACTCATACCCTTCACATTACAGAAGGTGAATCATCTAAAACTTGCACCAAAAATATAGTGGAAGTGGAAAATGCTATTTATGTGCGATTTCACAGAATGGGTTGGTAGTTAGGGACTCATATTTTTTGCTGATAAGTAGAGTGTAATAATACTTCAGAAGTGCATTTTTTGTGCAAATGCATACTTTTTTTAAAAATGGATCATGCCTACTGACATCAACAAACAAAAAATAGGGTAAATTAAAATGACAGTGGTAGTTTGTTGCAGGATTCTAGTACGAGTTGTTTATGAGATACGATATTTTGAAAAGTTTCCACACTGGCACTTGTTTGTACCATTCAATTTGCATCATTGCAATGTACAATGTTGTTATGTTTGCTTAAGTGTGCTTGTGTGCACCTGGAGTGCATTGTGTCTTGCTAGTCAGTGTGTGACATTCCAAACAGTAGACAATGAGTGGACAATGGGATTTCCAAATAGAGAGAAAGCTGACATGCTCATGATGTATGGAGAGTGTAGGGAGAATGCAGTTCATTCTTGACTTTTACATGCAGCAAAATATCTCAATAGACGTCAACCATTTCAGCAGTTATTTATTAACTTCTTGAACCAGTTACGTAAAAGTGTTAGTGGAACACTTGGACAACATAACAGAAGGAAAAAGTGACAACAGAAGAGGGGCAAGTTAGTCTTCTTGATGCTGTAGCAGTTGATCCACATATTATCGCCCCCACAATTGCACGAGGAATTAGCATGTGTCAGACAAGTCTCCTATGTATTCTCCATCAATATAGGTTACATCCCTGTCAAACCTCTCTCCTTCAAGAGCAGCAAGGAAAGAATTATGAGAATTGTGTTAACTTCTGTATGTGGGCATTAATACAGGATATTCCAGATGCATCATGTCTCTTGTTCAGTGACGAAGCCACATTTACAAATCATGGCCAGATAAACTACCCTGTAGTGTACATGTGTGTTGAGGGATATTGGACCATCATCTCATAGGCACATCTTTCATAGACAAAATACTGAACGTGCAGAAGTATCACAGCCTCCTAATAGACCATCTTCCACAGATGCTAAAAGATATACCTCTGCAGACTATGAGAAACTTGTGGTACCAACGTGATAGCTGTCCAGCCCATAGAACATGAAGTACTACAACACATATTCATGAATTGCTTCCAAATCGCTGGATTGTATGTAGATGACCTGTACCTTAGTGAGCCTGTTCCCTGGATTTGATGACTGTAAACTTTTTTTTGTGTGTGTGTGGGAAATGCTGAAAGACAAAAGGACACATCAACTATACCCAATGATATGCAACAATGTATTACTGCAGTGTGCTCACATCTCCACTGAAATTCTAGCATTTATGCAGCAGTTGTTCCATACTGGACTGGAAGTATGTATTGTTGCTGCCAGTGGTTACTTTGAACACAACCTGTGATGCTCAGTTGTCTCATTACTGGTCACAATCCAGGTAGCTAATTAATCCATTTGTGTTGTTGTTTAGTGTGTGGTACAACAGGTATTGTACAAGTAATAGTGTGAGAACTTTTCAAAATATATATTGTGAATGGCTCGCACTAGAATCCTGTAACAAACTTCACTGACATTCATAAATACCTCACTGCCAAGTAATACTGGAGAGCTCTTGTATGATAGAGTGGTTAAAACCTTCAAAATGTGTTGTCACTAATTAATTTTCTTCACTATTATACTATCATACATCTACTGAGTCCCTCTTGACCTATTTACTGAGTCACCTGAGTTTCACATTCCATAAATAGAAGTATGTGTATGCATATTGTATTACATACTTATAAGTGAAGTATGTCTAAAGAAATAAATATGTGTAACTTTTAGTCAAATTATATGTTTTATATCAAGTTATCATGAACATGATCTATAAAACAAGCAGCCTAACTTATAAAAATATCATGCTTAATGTCACAGTCTGCAAAATTGTCGAGAACTGGATTTCTGCCTGGTGTGGGCGAAAATAGACAACGAACCATGGTGGCCAGGTGAGTATGCGTTATCATATATTGCACTGATGTCAGTCTAAGAGGACAGAAGTATTCCATTAGGTGAAAGATACTAACACTATGTTTTTGTTTCATTTTAGGAATTGTTATCCCTAGTCAGGTTTGCAGAAATAAAGAATCTGGATATGTCTGGATATTTTGGAACTCTGAAAGAAATGTTTCTCAGGTAATTTAATTTTGTTGAAATCAGTATACTGTATTAGATATGCAGTTGTAAACAGTCACCTGATTAGTAATGTTTATACTCTGGTTACAGGTGGAAGCATCACAAGCTATTGATTTTTGGGAAAATTTTGCGCGTTTTCATGATCCTAGTTTGCTAGATGAAGGGTACCTTGAAGACAACATTACCAACATTAAAGTAAGTGTAACAAATGTATTTATTTTAATCTATAAAGTAAACAATGGCCTACATTTTGTTCCAATTGAAAGAAAGTTATTCAGAGACATTTAACATTGCTGAACATTAGTTTGTAGACAGTTAAAACATACAGGATATTTTAAAACAAATATCTGGATTTTAAGGCTTTGCAGAATTTATTGCACTTAACTTACAATTGAAAATAATACATCAAATGAAAGAGCAATTCACAGTTTTTCTTGCAAGTGTTCAGTGTGAGTATATAACATTAGGGATATGGTATCAGTAGACTCAGTAAAGCTTTGTAGTTCATCTTCAGAATCTCTTCAAACTGATCACACAATATTTCAACATATAATGTCTGTAGACATCCTATAAGTTCTGTAGACAAGAAATATAATATGGATTTTACAGCTTATCGAAAATTATCTTCGATATAGGCTTACAACCAAATTTTGCAACTACACAATTATCAAGAATTGTAAACAATCCTCTGAGCACCAGAATCATAGAAATATCCATGTTACTTTCAATAACAAACCAAAAGGTGAAAGTTACAAATTGTGTAATAATGTTAAATCATTAATTAAATTACCTTTTGGAACTTTATGTCTCATGAAAAATCTTGGAAGACAAAGACACTGAAAATGCTTCCTGGTGTCAGTTCTACCCTAAATAGAAAATAGCCAAATTTGAAATACAAAAATTGCATTGTAGTTGTGATTTCAAAGGCATAACTGATTCACAAAATCATACACATTAAAATTACTTTTATTGTTTGCAAATGCTGATAGGGCACACATAATAGGTGTAAGCCGTTTGCAGAAAAACACAAAACAGTAAAGCACATATTTGACAATCAGAGTGGAAAACACACCCAGATCAAATTAAGTGTACATTTGTCAACTCAATGTAAACATTACATTACCAACAGTTACTATAAGTGTTGTTCTCAGCCTGTATGTTAACATTTTCCCATTTTATGTGATGGTATTAACCTGTCATAAGACTATGTACACAAAAACCAGACTAACAACTCCAGCAAGAGCCTGGAGGTTACTAAAAGACCTTAACAACCTGAGAAATGTATATGACTCTTTAGTTCTCATAATCAAAGTCTCTTCACATTTTATTTGACTATGTAGTGAAACCTTTTCATTACTAGTATTAACTTTTAATTGAATCTTACATGACTCTAATAAAATACACTATGATTAGAGGGCAATATAACTTTCATTTCCTTCATTGTACACACTCTCATAGTCATCACAGACAAAATACTATCAGCTTTTTTCCCTTGTCACCAGTCTCTAAACCATACAGTAAATGTTATATTTTACCGGCTATTCCAACAGCTCCCCTAAAACATACAGTGTTTGTTTTCTATTACTTTAAGTTTACCTTTCATGTTACTCATACAGTATTTAAATGTTTTAGGAGTTAAAAGACCACTTACCAAATAGAAGAACTGCTGAGGCATCCAAAGGCACGCACGTCGCACGCACACACACACACACACACACACACACACACACACACACACACACACACACACACACGCAGCTATATCGAGCCGGGTGACACACAAATGCTGGCACTGCAGTGTGGTAGGTGAACTGAGATGGTGGTTGTGTCGGTGGGGTTGATAGAAAGATAAAGAAGTGGCAATCAGGAGGAGGAGTTCATAACAAGTAGTTAATAATCTGGTGGGAGAGAGGGAGGCAGGAATGCTGGAGTGAGGGGTAGCAGGTGCATATGTTAGGTGTGTAACATATGCACTCTGGAGCTGGCAAGATGTGGCTCTGGGTGAAGATGACATGGAGGGGTGGATTGTGAGGGTGACAGGACCTGAAGGGGGAACTGTTGGGCAGAGAGTTTGGGGACAGTAGGTTGTTAATTTAAGTATTAACTGTATTTTTCTTACTTGTCACTTCTTCTTCGGTGTGTTTTTGCTTTTAGGAAGCTTTAATTGTCGAGTGCTAGTAATAGTGTTCCATAGATCTCGTATTTGTTTTGAATACAGTCAGAGAGTCCCTTTAGTCAGCCATAGTGCTAGTAGTGCTAGTGTTTGTTTTCAATACAGTCCAGAGACAGGTAGTGCTATTTTCATTGTTTTCTGGAAGAAGTGGCTAGCAATCACAGTTTAGTCAATAATCAGCCGCCTTTAGTGAATTAGCAGTCTAATTAAAAGTTGATTAAGTCTCTTCAGTAAATTGATTTCTTAGGATGGATAGGATGTGTGACTGCTGTGTACGGACGCAGGAGGAGCTGGCCACTCTTCGCAAACAGCTGAGCGTGTTGATGGCCGTGGTCAGCCGTCTTCAGGCTGCTGCCTCAGAGTGTAGCGGCAGTGGGGAGTCTGGTGCGACCTACGGTACACCACTGCAAGAAGGGGGGCAAGTTCCTTCGCATACTCTGTGTAAAATCGAACTGGTATCCCATTAGGACCAGCGGCCTTTCCTCTTTTGAGCGATTTTAATTGTTTCTCTATCCCACTGTCGTCTATTTCGATATCTACCATTTTGTCAACTGTGCGACAATCTAGAGAAGGAACTACAGTGCAGTCTTCCTCTGTGAAACAGCTTTGGAAGAAGACATTTAGTATTTCGGCCTTTAGTCTGTCATCCCCTGTTTCAGTACCATTTTGGTCACAGAGTGTCTGGACATTTTGTTTTGATCCACCTACCGCTTTGACATAGGACCAAATTTCTTAGGATTTTCTGCCAAGTCAGTACATAGAACTTTACTTTCGAATTCATTGAAAGCCTCTCGCATAGCCCTCCTCACACTAAATTTCGCTTCGCGTAATTTTTGTTTGTCTGCAAGGCTTTGGCTATGTTTATGTTTGCTGTGAATTTCCCTTTGCTTCCGCAGGAGTTTTCTAACTTGGTTGTTGTACCCATCTTTCCCATCTCTTACGATCTTGCTAGGCACATACTCATCTAACGCATATTTTATGATGGTTTTGAACTTTGTCCACTGATCCTCAACACTATCTGTACTTGAGACAAAACTTTTGTGTTGAGCCGTCAGTCACTTTTGCTAAACAGAAAAATCTTCCTACCTTTTTTAATATTTCTATTTTTGGCTGAAATCATCGATGCAGTAACCGCTTTATGATCGCTGATCCCCTGTTCTGCATTAACTGATTCAAATATTTCGGGTCTGTTTGTCACCAGAAGGTCTAATATGTTATCGCCACGAGGCGGTTCTCTGTTTAACTGCTCAAGGTAGTTTTCAGATAAAGCACTTAAAAATATTTCACTGGATTCTTTGTCCCTGCCACCCATTATGAATGTTTGAGTCTCCCAGTCTATATCCGGCAAATTAAAATCTCCACCCAGAACTATAACATGGCGAAGAAATCTACTCGAAATATTTTCCAAATTATTCTTCAGGTGCTGAGCCACAACAGCTGCTGAGCCCGCCGGCCTATAGAGACATCCATTTACCATGTCTGAGCCTGCTTTAACCCAGACCTTCACCCAAATCATTTCACAATTCGAATCTCCGTCAATTTCCTTCGATACTATTGCACTTCTTATCGCTATAAACACGCCTCCCCCTTCACAGTCCAGACTGTCTCTGCAGTATACATTCCAATCTGAGTTTAGGATTTCATTACTGTTTACATGTGGTTTCAGCCAACATTCTGTCCCTAGTACTATATGGGCGTTGTGACCGTTTATTAATGAGAGCAGTTCTGGGACATTTCTATAGATGCTCCTGCAGTTTACTATTAGCACATTAATACTGTTATTCCCTGTTGCATTTTGCCAACTCCTGCCTTGCCGCGTCTCAGGAGGCGTCTTGTCGGGCCTAGGGAGGGAATTCTCTAACCTAAAAAAACCCCATATGCACTCCACACGTACTCCGCTACCCTCGTAGCCGCTTCCGGCGTGTAGTACACGCCTGACCTATTGAGGGGGACCCTACATTTCTCCACCCGATAGCGGAGGTCGAGAAATTTGTACCCCAACTCTCCACAGAATTGTCTGAGCCTCTGGTTTAAGCCTTCCACTCTGCTCCAAACCAGAGGACCGTGATTGGTTCTGGGAACGATACTACAAATAGTTAGCTCTGATTCCACCCTGCGAGTGAGGCTTTCCGCCTTCACCAACTCCGACAACCGCCTGTACGAACTGGGGATGACCTCTGAAACCAGACGGCAGGAGTCATTGGTGCCGACATGAGCAACAATTAGCAGTCGGGTGCACCCAGTGCTCTCTATCGCCGCCGGTAGGGCCTCCTCCACATCTCGGATGAGACCCCCCGGCAAGCAGACAGAGTGAACACTGGCCTTCTTCCCCGACCTTTCCGCTATTTCCCTAAGGGGCTCCATCACCCGCCTAACGTTGGAGCTCCCAATAACTAATAAACCCCTCCCCACGTGTGCCTGCTAGGTCCTGGCTGAAGGAGCAGCCAAATGTCCACTCACAGAAGAGCGAAGCGTTCCAAAGGATTGGAAAAGGGCACAGGTCATACCCGTTTTCAAGAAGGGACGTTGAACAGATGTGCAGAACTATAGACCTATATCTCTAACGTCGATCAGTTGTAGAATTTTGGAACACGTATTATGTTCGAGTATAATGTCTTTTCTGCAGACTAGAAATCTACTCTGTAGGATTCAGCATGGGTTTCGAAAACGACGGTCGTGTGAAACCCAGCTCACGCAATTCGTCCACGAGACTCAGAGGGCCTTAGACACAGGTTCACAGGTAGATGCCGTGTTTCTTGACTTCCGCAAGGCGTTTGACACAGTTCCCCACAGTCGTTTAATGAACAAAGTAAGAGCATACGGACTATCAGATCAATTGTGTGATTGGATTGAGGAGTTCCTAGATAACAGAACGCAGCATGTCATTCTCAATGGAGAGAAGTCTTCCGAAGTAAGAGTGATTTCAGGTGTGCAGCAGGGGAGTGTCATAGGACCGTTGCTATTCACAATATACATAAATGACCTGGTGGATGACATCGGAAGTTCACCGAGGCTTTTTGCAGATGATGCTGTGGTGTATGGAGAGGTTGCAACAATGAAAAATTGTACTGAAATGCAGGAGGATCTGCAGCGAATTGACGCATGGTGCACGGAATGGCAATTGAATCTCAATGTAGACAAGTGTAATGTGAGGCGAATACATAGAAAGATAGGTCCCTTATCATTTAGCTACAAAATAGCAGGTCAGCAACTGAAAGCAGTTTATTCAATAAATTATCTGGGAGTACGCATTAGGAGTGAATTAAAATGGAATGATCATATAAAGTTTATCGTCGGTAAAGCAGATGCCAGACTGAGATTCATTGGAAGAATCCTAAGGAAATGCAATCCGACAACAAAGGAAGTAGGTTACAGTACGCTTGTTTGCCCACTGCTTGAATACTGCTCAGCAGTGTGGAATCCGCACCAGATAGGGTTGATAGAAGAGATGGAGAAGATCCAATGGAGAGCAGCGCGCTTCGTTACAGGATCATTTAGTAATCGCGAAAGCGTTACGGAGATGATAGATAAACTCCAGTGGAAGACTCTGCAGGAGAGACGCTCAGTAGCTCGGTACGGGCTTTTGTTAAAGTTTCAAGAACATACCTTCACCGAAGAGTCAAGCAGTATATTGCTCCCTCCTACGTATATCTCGCGAAGAGACCATGAGTATAAAATCAGAGAGATTAGAGCCCACACAGAAGCATACCGACAATCCTTCTTTCCATGTACAATACGAGACTGGAATAGAAGGGAGAACCGATAGAGGTACTCAGGGTAGCCTCCGCCACACACCGTCTGGTGGCTTGTGGAGCATGGATGTAGATGTAGATGTAGATCTAGATGTAGATGTAGATTCAGGACAAAATGATTATGGGAGTGAAGGATATGCTGCAAAGATAACTCCCATCTATGTCGTTCAGAAAAGCTGGTGCTGGAGGGAAGGATTCAGATGGAATGGGTTGTGAAGAGCCACTGAACTTGGGTGCAGTTTGTAGGTGACAAATCACACCCTTCTCATGGATGGCTAGTTGGTGGTGTCCATGTAAAATATTGTCCAGAATTCGCAGAAGAGCTGGTACGTGATATGGCTGCTTTCGCAGTTGGGTCTGTCTCTGATGGGATGGGATAAGCCTATAAGAGCATAGGAGAATGTGTGAATTGGGCAGTTCTTCCACCTGGGTTTTTCATAGGGATATGACCCTTCTGGCAAGCCAGTGGGGGTGGGAATGGCACAGGGATGGACCAGGATTTTGTGAAGCTAATGGAATACCACTTTAGGAAGGATGGGAATGATCGTGGATAGAATGTTCCTTATTTTCAGGCATGATAAGAGATAATCAAAGCCTTGGCAAAGGATACGGTCCTGTTGCCCCAGTTTGATGTGATAGTGGGTGATGGGAGGTGCTCCTTTGCAGCTGATTTGTGGGGGTGATTGGAGGCTCAGGGGTATGTGAGAATATGGCACAGGAAATCTGTTTGTGGATTAGGTTTGGAGGGTAGTATCTGTCTGTGAAGGCACTTTGTGAGACCTTGATCATGTCACTGCGTATACACCATTCACATGTGGCCAAGCTATATGGTAGCAGTTTTTGTGAGGAGATACTGTTGATGGTTAGTGGGTTTAATATGAAAAGAGGTGTGGATGAAGCCATCAGAGAGGTAGAGGTCAAAATCTAGGATGGTTGCACATTGAGTTGAGGAGTATAAGGTGAAGCAGATGGGAGAGAATGTGGGGGCTGTGGAGGAATGAAAATAGTGTGTCTTGGCCCAGGCTGCAGATTAAGGAAATATCATCAATGAACTTGAACCAGACTAGGAGTTTGAGGTTTTGGGACATTATTAGGTTCCTTGTAGATGATGCTTAAACAGGTTGGCATAGGAGGGTGCCATGTGAATGCTGATGGCTGTGCTGTGCCTTCCCCTCAAAGGAGTAGTAGTTGCATGTGGAGTTATAAACAGTACACTGTATAAGGAATGCGGTAGTGGGTTTGATGTTTGATGGACACTGGGAGACTTAGTATTCACTAATGGCAAGTCCGTGGGCATGAGCAGTGTTGATGACTGAATTGTGATCCAGATGATATTGGAGTGGAGATGGTCAAGAGTCAGTGAAAGAAGTAGATTTTGTCTTTGATATGAGAGACTAGGTTGTGAGCAATTGGTTGGAGGTGTTGCTCAACAAGAGCCTAGATTCATAAAGTGGGAAAACAATAACCAGCTACACTGGGATATCCATGATTATTGGGTGTGAGGCTTTTGGGAAGTATGTAGAAGATCAGTTTGCTGTCACCCTAACACATCAAAAAATTGTTTCCATGTGGACTGACAAAGGCCTTCACAAACAGGCATACCCTCCAAACCAAGTCCACAGACAGATTTCCCATGCCCTATCCTCACATACACCTAACCCTCTAACCATCCCCAAGAATGAGCTGAAAGGAGCACTTCTCATTGTCCACTATTGCCTCAGACTGAAGCAACTGAAGCATATCCTTCATCAAGGCTTTGATTATCTGTCATCATGTCTGTCAATAAGGAACACCCTATCCATGAATATTCCCACCCTCCTAAAGTGGTGTTCCATTACCCACATGAACTACACAATATCCTGGTCCATTCCTATACCACTCTCATACCCAACCCCTTGCCACAGGGGTCACGTCCCTGTGGAAAACCCAGGTGCGAGACCCACCAGATTCACCTACATTCCAGTCCTGTTCCAGGCTTATCCCATCCCATCAGAGCCACCTGTGAAAGCAGACATGTCATATACCAGCTTTTCTGCAAATTCTGCTCAACATTTTATATGGTCAAGAACAGAGCTCTGCACGTGGTAGCAAAACGTACTGATGATACTAACTTACTGTAGTTCAGTGGCTGCTTCACAATGCCATCTGAATCCTAAACTCCTGCATGAGCTTTTGTGAACTATGTAGATGAAACAATTTTGCAGCACACCTTTTGCTCCTGTAATCCTCCTGACCTCAATCTCCACTAACACATTGTTTCCACATTGTCCACCGACAGTTTGCCCTTCCACAGACCTGTCACGCCCTCCCTATGCACACCTCCATGTCTTCACCATGTGTCACACCTCACTACCAATGGCAACCTGTATCTGCCCCAACCCCAACACCTGGTTCCCACCTCTGTCTTCCTCTTAACACCCCACCCAGTACAGACCCCAACCCAATCCTCTGCTGAATTGCAATGTATATACACAGGTGTGTGTGTGTGTGTTTGTGTGTGTGTGTGTGTGTGTGTGTGTGTGTGTGTGTGTGTGTGTGTGTGTAGCTCATCAAAGAATTTCTTCCAAAGATAGCAAATTTTTCATTATTCTCATGTGCCTGTCGACGATTCCACCCTTCTGCTATTCGGTGAATGGTTTCCTTTGTGGCTAAATTATTTACATTCTGCCAGAACTTTCTTTAATGTAATATAAAATGTTTTTGTGCTTAAGTTACAAGACATGAAGAAACACAATTATATCAGAAACTGAAAGTGATTAACACTTAATATTTTTATAAATTGGTAGTTATGACAATTGTTTTGTAATACATTTTTTTTAATTTCTCAAAGAAACATTACCTATTCTGCTCACTAACACAGTGAACTATCACATCTATAAGTTTGCTTCTTATAACTAACTGTCCTGATTTGATTGTTTAGATATATTATCTTGATTGTGACCACAAAGAATGGTCTCCCTTTCTCTTCTGGTAACCTCATATAGTAGAGTGTTAACATATTTTATTTTTTAGGTACTTTCTGCTGCTGAAATGTATTCTGCTTCAGTTGGTGAAGAAGCTATAACAGTTCATTTCTTGGAACACCAACTAATGTGAAAGCACTGTAAAGAATTATATATCTACTTTTACTTGTCTCTTACGTCTTGCTCACAATCAGTATCACAATACACATTTGGATGAATGGCATTATGTTCGTCTTCATTCTGCTTAAAGACCTGTATTCTGTTTGATACTGAAGATCAGTATCATCAGATAATTATTGTCAAACTTAGTTTCTCTATTTTCCCATCGAGTTTTGGACTACAAGGAATACTGTAGTCTAGTGCAGTTGTTTTTCCTTTGAACTAACTCTAAACTCACAGCTAGTATACTCACAACCTTTATTATATATTATTTTTTACACTTTCAGACTGAACTGATTTTCAGGTTCCTGTACATATTCTATTATGAATCTTGCAGCTTCTGACTTATGTCTGTACAAATAATATGTGGCTGTAACAAATACAGTGAAATTAAACTTTGTTTAAAATTTCGCTAGGCATTGGAATATTTAAGTATTTTGTTTCGGTTCATCATACCCACTGGCTTGGCTGTCAATCATTGTATTTATCCGTTTGTAGTTTTGAGTGCTATGTAAATAATTACTTCAAACAGGGCCACAGTTGTAATCACAAGTACATAAAATCACAGAGAGTATTTTACTTTAGTGCCTTGATTTAAATACATGATTTTGAGGCAAACCTGACTGCCTCCATAGCAGAGTGGTTAGCTTAGATGGCTGCCATGTGGAGGAAATCGGTTCAACTCTTGGTACTGACAGAGATTTTTTCTAGGTGGGATGGATATGTGTGTGTATGTGTGTGCGAGTGTACACCTGTCCTTTTTTTCCCCTAAGGGAAGTCTTTCCGCTCCCGGGATTGGAATGACTCCTTACCCTCTCCCTTAAAACCCACATCCTTTCGTCTTTCCCTCTCCTTCCTGAAGAAGCAACCATCGGTTGCGAAAGCTAGTAATTCTGTGTGTGTGTTTGTGTGTTTTGTTCATGTGCCTGTCTGCCGGCGCTTTCCCGCTTGGTAAGTCTTGGAATCTTTGTTTTTAATATATTTTTCCCATGTGGAAGTTTCTTTCTATTTTATTTACACCATTGGCTAAGGATGACATGATGGCAGAGGAGCTTAACTTGTGTCAAACCTACCATTAAATGAGACCAACATGGAAATACTGAAATACTGCATAGCCTCCCCCCCCCCCCCCCCCCTCCTCCCCCCTGTACACACTGCAATCACAGACAACTCCATTAGTTGTCTTCTCTTTTTGCTAAACATTGAATCATGCAGCAAACACTGTAATTTAACAACAATTATCACAAAAAAGGGGAAAATACTGGATATTTGAGAAACAAGGCTACAGGCTATACCTCAAGGCATAAAATGTGGCTACACATAAAATATTAAGGTAATTGAAATGTCAAGATATTTTAGAAGAAACTGTAGAATTGATAGAGAAGTGCATAGAGAGACATAGTGTAACTTCCTGGCAGATTAAAACTGTACGCTGGACTTAGACTCAAACTCAGGACCTTTGCCTCTTGCAGGCAAGTGCTCTGCCATGGTAGACAGTTTTAATCTGCCAGGAAGTTTCATATCAGCACACACTCCACTGCAGAGTGAAAATCTCATTCTGGATATAGTTTTGTAAGTCACCAGTATGAGTGTATTGGACTGAAATTTATTTCATAACAAATCAGCATTTGTGGTTCACAGTTCTGCCAAGTAATACATCAGCCCTGAATCCCATTGCATATCGACACAAATAAATGTTCATTTTTGAGCATTTTGTAGTAAATGATTTAGTTACTGCATCAGATATTCCAACTAACATACTGTGTTACATCTACTTTTTTCTTTAATGCAATTAATATGTAGGGATACTCATATCCCTACATATTAATTGCATTTAGCATAAATTGACTCTGTATTTGAATGTGCAAACAACTGAAATTAACTTTAGAACATTTTAGGAAACTAGTAATTTCTGCCACATGCTTCTGTGTTCCGTTAATGAAAATCTCATTTTGCATTTGCTTCAGTTTTTATAGGGAATTAGCAACTTTTTAGCTCAACAAATTAAAAGGTAATTAGTGGACTTAATCTAAAGTTATTTGTTCACTGCCTTGTAATACACTGCACCAGCCAAAATGCGGCCATAATATGAATGCTATTTTCAAACATGGGATGAATTGGTTGATGTTTGTAATCAGCTGGAAATCACCTTGACTACTCTCAAATGATTGACAGCAACTACAAATCAGTGTGTTGGAAGAGCTCCAGAGAGTCATATACCTGAGATACCAGTATCAGAGATACCCCAAGTACAATGCTCTTCCTGTGGACATTGTCTCCTCTGCAGGAAGTGCAGGATATGTCATTACTCATGCACTGGACTGTAAGTGGCATGTTAATGGTAGATCTAGGTATCCAGTACAGGGTAGACGGGAACCAGGGAGGACTCAGTTTGTTGTACCATTCCGCATAACCAACAAATTTGAGGTGCTGTCTTTCACTGAAACAGGGCCAGTGGGACTCACTTGACCTGTTTTGGGTAAATCTGTTATGTGTGGTATCAAGAGGAGGTGTCTATCAATCACCAGCAGCTCAACTGTATGGCAAATGATGGTGCCCCTTAGGGAAATGGCAGCATGGGACAGGAAAGGAGACCAGAAGCACTCAGTGTGTATGCGTTGGGGGCCTCATTCAACAGGTTGAAGAGGATATTCCAACGCCTAAATGATGCCCATTGTCTAGTCTCCAAGGTCATACTGGGGTCATTCCAGCAACTGGCAGAGAAAGTTGAGAAGACCAGCCTTGGGCATGGAGTTTCAACAAAGGTCACGATTGCAGCATTGTCCCCAGAACTGATCATGGCCCTGTGGCTCTGAGTCGAGTGGAAGGAATAAACCAGATACTTTGCAGGTTCTGTGATGAGATAAGCTGCAGCTTCCTGACTTAAGCCATAGAGGTGAGAACTGTAGGATCCCTCTAAATGAGTCAGGTGTTCACTACACATTAGAGCCTACTACTCAGGTAGCTGACTCTAAGTGGGGTGCAGACAAGGGTTTTTTGGATTAGGCAACTCTCCATCCAATCTGATAACAATAGCTGCAGAAAAGTACAAGTATCAGTGTAACATTGAAAGAAATTAATAGAACAGGTGAGAGTATTAAAACCCTAAAGGTAACCTGCCAAAGAATTCACAAGAAAGTGCCAGAGCTGATGAAAAGCAGTGAAGTTCATAAAATACAAGATAAGTTTTACAGAAAACTGGTCAAAACCTGAAATTGACAGCACTGACATTTTTGAGGAAGATTTAAATGTGTATGGAATGGATAGACAGTTGGAAAATGCAGGTGGTGTATCTGCCACAGCAGACAAGCAACTCAAATCCACTGAGATAGACACTGAAGCAGCATGTGAGATTGACTGGGCAAGACTCAGTAACAGGGGTGGGCATAAAATGATAGTTGGATTCTTCTATTGCCCACCAGACTCATCTCCAGATGTAACTGAAAACTTTAGACAAAACCTCAGTAAGTTCCTCAATCATACTGTAATCATTGGTGAAGACTTTAATCATCCAACAATTAATTGGAAAATTACTGTTCTGTTAGTGGTGGGCATGATACAACATCTTGTGAAACATTACTAAATGCTTTATCTGAAAACTACCTGGAACTGATAGTTAGGAACCCCACTCATTATGGAAATGTATTAGATCTAATGACAACAAATAGGCCTGATCTCCTTGAGGAAGTCCAGATTGAAACTGGAATCATTGACTGTGGTGCGGCTGTAGTAAAAATGATTACCAAAGAATGAAGAACAACTAAGCAGGAAGATATATGTTCAGCAAATGAGGTAAAAAAACCAGTAGTGTCATATCTCAACTTGAAACTTTCAGCACTGGGCAGCTTTCAGCACAGGGCAGGAGCATGTAGAGGAACTATGGCTGAAGGTTATCCATGCACTGAATAGATATGTAACCAGCAGAACAGTTCATAATGGGAGGGAACCTCCATTGTTTACAATCACTGTAAAAAATGTCTAAAAAACAAATATTACTCAGAATGGTGTAACAGAATATTGTAAAATGATCTTTCACAGAACACAATGAAATTCTGGTCATATTTAAAGGCTGTTAGTGGCATCAAAGTTAGTGTCCAGTCCCTAGCGAATGAGGGAGGAATTGAAATTGAGAGTAGCAAAGCAAAAGCTGAAATGCTTAACTTCATTTTCAAATGTTACTTTACAAAGGAGAACCCAAGAGAATTGCCCCAATTAAATACTTGTACCATTGAAAGAGTGAGTGGAATAAGTATTAGTGTCAGTGGTGTTGAGAAACAGCCGAAAGTATTAGCAGTAAACAAACAATGGAATCCCTATCAGATTCTATGTTGAATTTGTAGCTGAGTTGGTGTCTCTTCTAACTATAATCAATCACAGATACCTTGAACAAAAAACTGTGCCCAGTTCTTGCAGAAAAGTACAGGTCACACCCATCTATAAGAAGATTAGTAGTACTGATCCACAAAACGTCCATCCAATATCCTTGACACTTATTTATTATAGAATCTTAGAACACATTCTCAGCTCAAACATAATGAGGCATCTTCAATAGAACTGCCTCCTCAATGCCAACCAGCATCGATTTCGAAAACTTCGATCATTTGAAACCCAACTTGTACTTTTCTCACATGACATCCTGCGAGCTTTGGATCAAGATAATCAGGTAGACGCAGTGGTTATTGATTTCTGAAAAGCACCTGACTCAGTATCACACCTATGCTTGCTGTCAAAAGTATGATCGTATGGAGTATCAAGCGAAATTTGTGACTGGATTGAGGACTTTTTGGTAGGGAGGATGCTGCATGTTATCTTGTATGGAGAGTCATCATCAGATGTATGAGGGTAATCCCAAAAGTAAGGAACTCTGTTTGTGTGGCAGTTGGTCACACTGTTATGAAGAGTGCTTCATGTGCTGTGTGTAAACATGTGCATGCCATACTGAGGTGCTCAGTCTTGGCTTGGCAGCCATTGAGAATGGAGCTCCCATTGTATGTTACTGCCAAGTGCAGTTATTCAGTTTTTGAATGCAAAGGGCACTGCACCAACTGAAATCCATTGCCAATTCATGGAAGTGTATGGTGAGTCGAGCATGGATGTCAAAAATGTTCACAAGTGGTGAGAGAGTTTGCAGCTGGTCGGACCAAAATTCACGACAAACAAAAAAGTGGGAGACCTTCAATTTCAGAGGAGACAGTGTTGAAGGTTGAGCAAATCATGCATGTGGATTGGTGGCTCACCCTGGATGATCTCTGCACATTGGTTCCTGAGGTTTCCCGAAGCACTGCTCACATAATTTTAACAGAAACATTGAACTACTGGAGGGTTTGCACAAGATGGGTGCCACACATGCTGATTGAGGACCACATGTGGTGACAAGTTGATGCTTCTTGCACATTTCTTCACCACCTTGCAGCCAAACAGGACAACTTTCTGGACTCAGTTGTCAAGGGTCATGAAACTGGGCATACCACTTTACACCTGAGACCAAGTAACAATCACGCCAGTGGCAGCATCCTTCTTTGTCAAAACCACAGAGCTGGTGGTGAGCTGGTATGACATGGGCATACAAAAACTGCCACAGCATCTACAAAAATGCACCGACAGAAATGGTGGTTATGTCAAAAAATAGCTAAATGTTCAAGCAGTAAACTGATGTAAACCATTGTAGAAATAAACAGGTCTATGTACTTATAAAAATAGGAGACCTTACTTTTGGGATTACCCTCATAGACGTAACTTTGGATATACCCCAGGGACATGTGTTGGGACCCTTGCTAGTCATGTTGTATATTAATGACATTGCAGAAAATATTAATAGTGACATTAGGATTTTTGTAGATGATGCAATTATCTATAATGAAGAACTATTAGAAACAAGCTGCATAAATATCCAGTCAGATCTTGATAATGTTTCAAAGTGGTGCAAAGATTGGCAACTTGTTTTAAATGTTCAGAAATGTTAAACAGTGCATTTCACAAAATGGAAAGAAACCAACATAGTATCCTAAGACTATAATGAGTTACTTTTGGAATTGGCCAACTTATACAAATACCTGGGTGTAACACTTTGTAGGGATGTGAAATGGAATGAGCACATAGGCTCAGTTGTGTAGAATACTGGGGAAATGGAATCAGTCTACAAAGGAGATCGCTTAAAAATCACTTGTACCACCCTTCCTAGAATATTGCTCAAGTGTGTGAGACCTGTACCAGATAGGACTGACAAGGGATAATGAACATATACAGAGAAGGGCAGCACAAATGGTCACAGGTCTGTTTAATCCATGGGAGAGTGTCACAGAGATATTGAAGGAAGTGAACTAGAAAACCTGTGGAGATAGATTTAAACTATCCTGAGAAAGTCTTTTAACAAAGTGTCAAGAACTGGCTTAAAATGACAACTCTTGGAATATACTACAGTATTCTACATATCACTCACATAGGGATCGTGAGGATAAGATTAGAATAATTATTGCATGCACAGAGGCATTCAGATAATCATTCTTCCCATGCTACATAGGTGAATGGAATGGGAGAAATCTAATAACTGGTACAATGGAAGGGTACCCTCTGCCATCCACATCACTGTGGTTTGCAGAGTACAGATGTAAATGTAGATGTTGTGAACTGTAAAGTAAAGTGTGATATTCTTGATTACTAAATTAGTGAGAACAACTAGTCTGTCATGCTATACAAATGTAAGGGAGCAGCAATATATAGAGATATTTGCATAACAATTATATAAACTCAAATTAGGTGAAGTAAATCGTAGGCTATGAATAATGTGGTAGGATACTGGGGAACTGCTATTGCTATGCAGGAAAGATAGCTTGAAAAACTCTCATTTGGCTCATACTTAAACATTACTAAAGTGTTTGGGAATCATATCAGATAAGGATGTCAAACACCTTTCAGCTGTCAATTCTCAGCCTTATTCTATTGGGCAACCAGTTTTGGTGCATTATTATGCCATCTTTAGCCCCCTGGCTGACATACAGGAATAAATCTTGCTTCTGATCGAAACAGGGGCCAGCAATACTGGTATTAGCAGATGTCTACTTCCTACAGTGACCACTTCAAACATCACCTGTTAATGGCATAATAAAGTGCCAAAACTGGTTGTCTAATAAAGTAAGGTTGAAAATTGACTGCTGAAAGTTGTTTAATTTGACATCCTAAGTTGAACAGCTGAGTCCCCCAACCTTCACTAAAAAGATGGAGTACAGAGTCTTGTTAGATAGGACTAATGAAGGACATAAGAGTGTAAACAAAGAAGGGCAGTGTGAAGGGTCACATAGTTGTTTAATTGGTGAGAGAGAGTAACGAAAATGTATAAAACTCTATCTAGCTGACATGCACCCAAAAAAAGCTTCTTTACCTCTAACAAGGATCTGCTTAAACTCCAATAACAGTCTTTCAAGGCAGGAAATTTGAATGCTCTTCAGCTATCTGAATTCATGGTGTCTGTTGTTTTGGACATGTCTGAAAGAACAGGCACTGCACAGAATCCACAGTGGGGAAACATAGTACTTAAGTTGAAGGTAGAGAGCAGAGGAAGGGAAGGGAAGGAAAGGGAAGGGACTAATGATATCAAGTGCATTGTGCATTGGAACTTTATGCAGTATCAGGCGCAACAAGTGAAAACAGGTTCTGAATGGGTACTCTAACTCAAAATCTCCTGCTTACTAGGTAGTTGTGTCACCTAGACACAGTGTTTATCACAAATGCATGGACTGTTTCAGCACCCCCCCCCCCCCCCTCCAGCTGACTCACATTCCCACCTAGTGCCGTATTTCCACATCTGTGCCCATGTTCTCCATGCTCACTAACATTAGATTCACACTGGAGGCGAAATATAAATTTGCATCTACACTGAAGATTGTGGATTCATTGCCCATTGAGGCAAATCAGTTTTATGAATGTATTGTGTCTGTTCTTTTGCATATGTCTGAAAGAACAGACAGCATGCAGAACTTGCAGTTGTGTTACATATAATGTAAACTGAAGGTGGAGGGGGAAGAAAGGGAAGGAACTAATGATATTATTTGCATTGCGACTTAATGCGGAATCAGCAGGCATGGAGCACATGGACAGTGACTGTGGATAGGTGGCACAAGGTGGAAATGTGAGTCAGCCAGAGAGTGTGCTAAGATAGTCTGTGAATTTGTCATAGACACTGTGTGTGGGTGATGCAGTGGTTAACGTAATTGCCTAGTAAGCAGGAAAGCACAGGCTCAAGTACCAGACTAGTACATGTTTTCACTCATTGCTGCTAATTCTGCATAAAGTCTTGATGCAGCCTGATGTCATTAGTTTCTTCACTTCCCTTTCCTTTCTTCCTCCTCCATCTTTGTTTTACGTAATATGTCTCTCATCTGCGGATTCCGTGTGCTGTCAGTTTCCAAAATTGGTGAGCAGGGAGGACATGTACAGAAACTGCAGATAATTGGTATTAGGTGGGAATGTGAAATGGCTGGGATGCATTCTGGGATAGTCTATGCATTTGCAATAAACACTTGTGTCCAGGTGCTGCTGTGGTTAATGAAACTACCTAATAAACACAAGATCCTGGGTTTGAGTTCTAGTTCGGCACGCATTTTCACTCATTGCTGCTGATTCTGTATAAAGTCTCAATGCAGCTGATATCATTAGTTCCTTTCCTTTCCTATCGCTTCCATCCACCTTTGAGTTGCATAAAATTTTTCAGCCATTGTCTGTCAGTTCTGGAGGGATTGTGCAGATAAAATTAGGGAAGTGAGATTTTGGTCATAAGCAGAAACTGTGCTGTCAGTAGGGAAGCGGTGACAGCAGAGAGGTTCAGTCAGGAGAGCTCAGTGACTTTGAATGTGGACTAGTCATTGGATATCACCTGAGTAACAAAATACATGAACATTTCAACTTTTCTAATGCTATCCAAGTTGGATGTTGGCGATGTGATTACGAAGTGGAATGCAAAGCAACAGTCATAAGTTAAATCAAGGTGGACCTGACCTCTTACACTGTTGTACAGAGACCATCTGCACTCTGGAGGTTAGTTGTAAAAAATCCCATGAAATCAGTGAAAGGAATCACTCTTGAGCTATGAATTGCTTGAGCTATGAATTGCTACTGGAAGTCCACCAAGCATACTGAATGCCACTGGACAGGGGTTGGCTGTAAATGAGAGATTTGGGATAATGGATCATGCTATAACGTGTGGTAATCTGATGGAAGGGTTTGGGTTTGGTAAATGCCTGGAGAACACTACATGCCAACAGGTGTAGTGCCAGCAGTACTAAGGAGGTGGTGTTACAGTAAGGTGGTATTTTTCATGGTTAGAGTGTGGTTCCCTATTGTGCTTAAGAAACACTAAATTCAGAAGAATATGAACACATTTTACATTACAGTTTGTGCATACAGTAGAGGAACAGTTCAAAGCCTGTTTGTTTTGTGTCAGTAAGACAATGAACTCTGTCATAAAGCAAGATCTGTGAGGCAATTGTTTGTGGACGATAAGATTCCCTGAAATCGGTTGGCCTGCCCAGAGTCCCTACCTGAATCCAACAGAACATGTTTGGTATTGGTTGAAATGTGAATTTCACTCCATACCCCAGGGTCCAAAGCCACTACCTTCCCTGCTTTTGGCTCTTGAGGAAGAATTGCTCCACAGACATTCAGCACCTCATTGAAAGCATCCCATGCAGAATACAAGCTGTCATAAAGGCAGAGGATGAGAAGGGACATGGTAGATGTGGTAGGTTCAGACACAAGTTGCTTTCAGTGATAGTGTTGAATGAGGAGATAGTGGCTTTCATACTGGGAGCCAAAAGTTCATCTCTTCAGTGCCTGGCTGTTTTGCACAAATGAAGTTGTGTTGGTGTGATATCCAACTCTCAAAAACAAAAAAAAAAAAAAAACAATTTAAAGAAACCCAGTAAAATGCTTTGTGAAATGATTCATCTAAAGGTAAGAGATAAAATAAATTCAAGAAACAGTTTATGTGCCTTTGATTGATGCTTATGTATGGCAAATGAGGTACTGATTGAGAATTTAAAGTTCAGTGGCAAACTTAGAGTCTTAGAATTTTAATGAGTACTAGAAGATGTTTGTCTGGTGAATTATGTAGACTGTGCAGCCTGCTATTATTGTGTGGCCTTGACATATTTCTATCATCTGTGCCTAAACATGTAAAAAAGTTCCAACAACTTTTCAGTCTCAAAAATTTTTCAGTAGAGAATTCTTCAGATATCTGGAAAGATAGTGTCACATAAGAAATAATTTCTGTCTCACAAGTGCTGTCAACATCACGGTTCTTTGCTCACTCCTTTTTCCTCACTGAAGAAAAGTGAATATAAAAAACAGAATAAATGGGAACCATAACTTGAACTCCATTTTCTCAATTGGCATCTTGTTTGCTGTTCTGGTAGGTGACTTTAAGCATCTTTCATAGCCACATCAAATGTTTCTCCAGTCTATTTTATTTCTTACTTTCAGACAAATCATTTCACAAAACTTTAGACCTGTTTTTTTTTCTTTTTATCTCTGTTATACTGAATTTTTTTTTTTCTACCAGTCGAACAAACAATCCTCTGAAATTCTGTGTGACACTTCTTCTTATTCCCGATGGACTTCTCATTAAAATAGATATACATCTCTGGCTGCTACCCATTTATTCACAAAGACCCTCACCTTTTCAGATTCGATCCATCTTTAACACTCAATGTTCTGGTACTACATGGTCACACAGTCCCAGCTCACAAAATAGGAAACCATCTCCAATCCTTCTGCAAAATAATGTTATTCTGTAGCATTAGTTTCCTTCATCCATTTTCTGAAACAGAGACTGTTGCTGTCCAGGAGTTGGTATAACATTTACAACAGCATATTAGGAAGCTGTCTTAGTTAACTGTTTTATACTACTGCTCAACAAAAAAACTATCACTCCTCTTCACCCCCACTCAACCCTTATAGTCCCTATATGCTACCTTACTGACTTGCTTTGCTTCCCATGTCCCATCTCTACACTTCTCTTCCCTACAAATCACATTGCTCCTGAACACCCTCTCCAGACTCCCAACACATTTGTCATCCTATCCTCCAAAAACTTGACCCAAGAATATGTCTCAAATGCCTCACTTCTAGTTCCAGATCCAATTTAACTATACTGGACTGGTAGAGGAACTCATACCTTTCTGTGGAAGCATTTCTTTGTCACTTAGTATACTGACCACAGCCAGCCAAAGGTGCACTTAGCATCTTGTCTCAAACAGTTCTAGCTTTCCTCCAATCATGAGCTTCCATCCTTTCCACCCAGACTTCCAAGAATTACTCACCACAGCCCGGTTTTTCACTTTCCTTCACCAGATCCATTTCCAGTGAGTGCAAATCGCACTGCAGAACAACCAGCTTATCAGTGACCTCAAAACCAATCCTGGCTGTTTCAGTCTTCTTATACACAATAGCTCCTCTACTGTGGGAATGAACCAGCTGTGTGGCTGAGGGTCTCTGTCAGCATCATGACACCACTTTTTATAAACGTTACCAATATAATCCCAGCACAGTAGTCTTAAGATGATCTCCAGCCTTCAATCACTGAAGGCAAAATCAAGATCTGTCTTTTAATCATGCCTCTCTGCAACTAAATGTGTCATCTTCATGGTAAGTAGCACTCGTTATCTTTACCTTACATTGTTGATGATACTTTTGAAAAATATGTGATTGATTTTCCTCTCCAGTCTGAGCTTATGGTCCATCTTTAATGGCATTATTACTGAAAGGATGTTAAACCCTAACCTCCCTTTTTTCTCTTATCTATGCACATAGTAGATGTGTGTGCATAATCAGTAGATGAAAAATGTATATTTTTCAAAGTAGCACTCTATAAAGGCTGTGGAGCAATCACTGAAATGAAGGATGTAATGTTGGGCAGCATGCTCAGCAACAGGGTGGCCCACTTCTTTCTTGGCCACAGTTTGTTGGTGTCCATTCATGTGGATAGACAGCTTGTTGGTTGTCATGCCCCCACAGAACGCAGCACAGTGGTTGCAGCTTAGCTTGTAGATCTCATACTGGTTTCACAGGTGGCCCTACCTTTGATGGGATAAGTGATGTTTGTGACCGGACTTGAGTAGGTGGTAGGTGATGGTTGGAGGTCTTGCATCTAGATCTATTACAGAATATGAGCCATGAGGCAAGGGATTGGGAGCAGGGGTTGTGTAGGGATGGATGAGTATATTGTTTGGGCTGGGTGGGTGGCAGAATACCACAGCAGGAGGGGTGGAGAGGATAGTAGGTAGGACATTTCTCATTACAGGGCACGACTTGAGGTATTCGAAACCTTGGTGGAGAATGTAATTCAGTTGCTCCAGTCCTGGGTGGCATGGAGTCATGAGGGGAATACTTCTCTGTGGCTACACAGTGGGGCTTTGGGAGATCTGTTTTTGTACAATGTTGGGAGGATAGTTACAGTCTGTCAAGGTCTCAGTGAGACCTTTGGTATATTCTGAGAGGGAATGCTCATCACTACACATGCAACATGTTTCCTGTGTCTTATCTTTCTAGTCACCCACCATCTCCCAAGGTTCTACTACCTGTCCACAGAGGAGCATTCCCCTCATGACTCAGTACCACCCAGGACTGGTGCAATTGAATTACATTCTCCACCTGTGTTCTGACTACTTCTCATTGCGTCCTGAAATGAGAAATGTCCTATCCACTATTCTTTCCACCAGTGGCATTCTGTCATCCACCAAACCTACACAATATCTTCATTCATCCCTGCACAACCTCTGCTCCCAATCCCTCGCCTCATGATTCATATTACTGTAATAGACATAGATGCAAGACCTGTCATGTACATCCACCCATCACCACCTACTCCAGTCTGGTCACAAACATCACCTAACCCATGAAAGGCAGGGCTCTCTGTGAAACCAGTCATGTGGTCTACAAGTCAAGCTGCAACCACTGTTCAGCATTCTCCATAGGTATTACAACCAACAAGCTATCTTCTGCAAGAATGGCCACTGACAAACTGTGGCTAAGAAACAGCTGAAGCAACCTGTTGCTGAGCATGCCACCTAACACAAAATTCTTCATTTCATGGCTGCTTCACAACCTGTGCCATCTGGATCCTTCCCACCAACACCACATTTTCTGAATTTCACAGGTGGGAACTCTCCCTTCAGTATATCCTATGTTTTTGTAACCCTCCTGGCCTCAACCTTTGTTAGTCATTGTCCTTACTCATCTAGTCCCTTCGATATTCCCATTCTAGTGCTACTCAGTCCTCTATTCCATCAATGCACCCAGTCTTTTCCCTTCTCTATTTTTCCATTACCCCCACCTCTCTTTTGCCCTCTGTCTAATCTCCTGACTGCAGCTATCTGCCCTACCCTCTCTCCACTTTGTCCCTGCTTGCTCCCACAAGCAGCACTTTACCGTCCCCCATCCCGTACCCTGCTATTCCTCCCCTTTCTCCACCCCAGCCTCCTCCTTACCTTCACCACCCAGTTGTCTGTCCCATTATGCACTGTTGCTTGCAGTCTGGTTTCATCTTCTGCTTCGTCTGCCAGAGACTATGGTTGTGTGTGTGTGTGAGTTGCATTTGTGTGTGTGTGTGTGTGTATTTTTGACAAAGACCATGTTGGCCAAAAGCTCATTTTCAAACACTCTTTTTGTTGTGCCTGTGTGAAACTTGGCATCTTTGCTATATGGTGAGTAGCAACTATCCTTTTCATAATACTATTACTCTATAGCAGTTGACAGACATTGCACTATACAAAAGCAGTTTATGAGAGGGATTAACTTTCCTCTGAGGCATAGGCAGGATTTGATTTCAGAGAAGGTTGTTTCAACAACTGGGCACCGTAATAAAGTTGACCTGTATATGCAAATTTATTTTATTGTAGATCATTGGCTTATAAATTGTAACATTCATCATCAAGCAAAACTCAGTCAGTAAAATTCTTGTTCAGTGGTATCTCCACAGAGAAGTGTTTTTGTATGATGGTAAATGTTTTTTGGGGATGGCAATGAACATTTGCGTGTACTGAGGCATAAAAGCAGTGTTTGTTTTCTGTATGCTAGCCTTGAATGGAACTTCTGGGCTGCAGGTGATACTAATGCTAAAGTACTCTGCCTCACATACTGTGTTGTAGCTAGCACAATACAAATATGTAAATATAGTGTAGAAAAGTAAGTGTGTAAAAAAATGAAAGAAAAAAGAACAGAGATTATTATATTACACACACTAACCATTCTCCTCTTATGCATATCATTACTTAAAACAAACATTAAAAAAATACATACCACAATAATAATAACAATTTCTGTAGTATCAAGAAAGTGTGATGCCGACAGAAGTTCAGAACTTTTAAGTGTGAACAAATGCCATCTCACTGCACCCAGTGGTGTTCTTGGCTTTGCAACTGTGGGCTTTGTGACCTGTGACATCAGCATGATGTTTCCAACTACAAATATTTTAGCCTTTAGTTTTCTGACGATCAAAGGAAGATGCAAGAGTGGGGGAGGCTCTGTTGACCATTTTGTAATAATATCCCTTCACATTTTATCCAGGCTTAGGACTGGCTATGCATGTTGTACCTAGGCATGTTTAAATGTTTTTATTTTTATTTTTACCATTTTAATTTTTTACCTTTCCTTCTACAATGTTACTGCAGCAAATGCTTCCACAGACATTGGCGGAAGTGAGAAATGCAGCTGGAAAGGGATGTTTCAGGGAATGCTGTTTTCATAGCTTTAACTGTAGCCATTTCCAAGTCTAGTACTGCAGTTTTTGGTGCCCACCCAGGCATCTTATTTTTCAGTCAAAAAAAAAAAAAAAAGTCTTTCATGTGAATTTTGACTTTTGTAAAATAAATCTGGAAATGCCTTTATTTCTTCTTCTGTGCTTCCTATATCAACAAGTGTGGTCTACATAAGAACAGTTGCATTCTGACATAGGATCTCCTCCTCTTCTTTCCAACCAAATGCTATCATTCTTTTGTCAGGAACAGACACATTGTCAATTTTGAAACAGCTATTACCTTCAGTTAATTTTAAAATGTATTTGCTCAGCTGAATTTCCAAACTGGTGCCAGGGTTCTGGGTCATCCTAGAATCTTCCCTTTTTACTTTACATGGCACAGCATCAGAGTTGTCATAGCTTGGCATATTTGTGACAAAATCAAAACCTTTATATTTCAAATCTTGGAACTCATTAAAAAAAAAAAAAACAAAAAAACAAAAAAAAAACAGGCACTGTCTTTTCTTCATGGATACTTATTTCTTGCAGTTATGCATTTGTTTCTTAATCTGCACACCTGCTTTTTCAGTTGGGTAAGAATGTTGCTGCTCAACCATGATTCTACAATTTGAAATTTTTAACAGCCTTGACACTTATTCTATTCAGAATACATGCACAATCAGTTCATATACTGATCACATTTTCTGTGCATCTGGTAGCAATCACCATCTTTGAGAAGACATGTCTTCTCCTTTGTTGGTGTAACTATTTCCATTACTCACAGTATACAGAACCCAGCAGCTTGGGCCTATGAAATTATATGGAAATGAAGTCTGCTGGCAAGGGCGCTGCCTGACTGACAGTGGCAACAAATCTGCTGCTGGTGAATGACTGGTGTAAGTCAACAGTTGGGGAGGTTGTGGTTGAAAAATGTATGGTAGAGACAGCCTGATGAGAAGTCCTACAGCATCTCCAAAAGGATCATAAACACCTTCAGAAAACAGTGACAATTAGAGTAGACCTCACACAGGACAGTGCTACATGGACTTTCCAGGCCTTCAGACAAACCATATTCCTTTGAGGCTTGTCCACACAGTGATGTCAATACTGTTGCCAAGGATGGCTCATTGTTGCTATATTCCCCTCACACTCTGTCCCATGCTGTCAATAGTAGCTGTTTGAAAATATGGTAGTTTAAAAATAAATATTACATTGCACTCAAGTTTCAGATTATTTCTCCATTTTTTTGTCTTTGTCAACATTTCTTGATGGAGAAATGAGGAGCTGCCCCAATCCCCCCCCCCCCTCCCCCCAACCCCACCCTGGCTGTGGCCATGACTCTGATAATGTATCTTCAACATATTACCCACAAAGGATTAAGCCCACTCAGTTGCAGCTGATTCATGCATGGCACATAAGACACATGAAGGAGCAGCAGGAAAAAAATCACTATCAAACTTGTGTGTGTGTGTGTGTGTGTGTGTGTGTGAGAGAGAGAGAGAGAGAGAGAGAGAGAGAGAGAGAGAGAGGTTTTGTGTGTGTGTGTGTGTGACAGAGAGAGAGAGAGAGAGAGAGAGAGAGAGAGAGAGAGAAAGTACATAGACTGTAACATGTATGTATGAACCACATACCAATTGGCTGCTGTTGAGTGGTTGTCTGCCCTCATTTTGCTTTATATTTTCCATCATTCAATTTCCATTGTCCTTACACAATAAACTAGCTCACAGAATTAAATGTTAATTACATGGTATTTGGTCACCAATAATTTTAGATGCTTTTTGATTGTGCAGATTGAAGTAGAGTGGGTAGCAATTGCTAAGGAAATATAAGATTATCATTCACAAAGACAGTACAGTTTTTATTTCTTTCACACTAATTAAAAGGCACAGTTCTGATGTGATCAACTGGCAGATGTGTACTATCCTATGGTATTACTCCCAAAATCACAGCAGACAACAAATTCCAATCAGCATTGAGGCTAAACAAAGATTGCACCTTCCTTGAACAGCTACCACTTGAGTGCACTTGACAAAAAATTACTTTGCTGCAACAGTGCTCATTCTGCCTGGTTCTTTTTTCAATTGCACATTTGTGAGAGAAATTCCTTGGGACAGAAATTTATGTATAGTTGCATTCAATAAATAAATGCTTATTCCTGCTCACAAAATTGCCCATTTATAGTGGATGATCAAGGGATCAAAACATATTAAGAAGGTCAGACCATTCAAGTTTCTTTCTTTATGTGAATAATATATGACCATTCCCCAGAAGCTTTAGGCAGTATCCTTGGAGAACTGTGTGCAAGGAGTAATGGAAGTTGAAGAAGACTCGTGTGTTGTTGTAGAAATGTTTGAATTACACAGTAATGGGTGTTTTGATTCAATGGGCAAATATCTTGAATTATAGCAGTTGCACAGACTTTCTCAGTAATTAGATTTTTTACATCTGCCTGTTTTAAAGATATCCAAAACATTACCACCTGTACTCCGCAGTGGCATTTCACACGTTGTCTGGGTTAAAAATCTGACTGACTGGAACAGCATTACAGATAAATCTTCTGTCTGGATTAGTCTATGATTCCCCTAGGTTTGAAGGCCGTTAAAAATCTTTGAGAGTTCCAGGAACAATGTGCTGCATGTCATGGATTCTGCCCATGCAGTCTGGCTAATCTGAGCAAGTTTTGACTAGGGTGGCTAGTGGTATTAAATATGAGATGAGCTAGGAAGCTTATAACAAATTTATTTTATTGTAACATTTTAATCAATGATACTTAACTGTGTAAAGCAAATGATTCTTGATTTTCTGAAATTACTCACTTATATAATGTTTTTGACCATTTTAGTTTCTATCCACCTTTCCTGACAGGTGTTTATTCTGGTGGATTTATTTCACTTACAGTGTCATGCTTGGCAAAAAGGCTACAGAATTCAGTCATGGAGTAATGACAGTGTCCTCTCTTGGGCAAGAAATGGTTTTCCATCATTGACACAGCTGACCAAAGAAACAAGAGGTGAGTGCAATGATATATAAGGCTTCAGGATACAGATTTATATAACTTAAAAAAAACCTAGTTTGTGTATATTGTGCTACATTTTTAGCTATGTTGTGAAACTGAAGTGATCAGTATAATTACTGAAATGTCTCTGTGTCTCATTGTTGGATATGCTTTAGGCTTACTCAGAGTCTCACTCATGACTGCATCCAGAAGCCACAAACTGTGATATGCAGCACAAGAGACAAATTACACAGTGTATGTATTGTTCTGTTGATTAGCTATGAAACATTTATCAGCAGACTCATATCAATTTTTTGCAGTGTTACAGGTACAAAATAGTATTAATTAGGATTGCTAGGATTACTATGACCCAAAACCAATGCCCTAATGGCAATTAACTACAGTCAGAAAGATTTTACGATACAACTACTGAGACTGGTGACCTCACTGTTTAGTTCCTTTTAATCCCATCAATCCATCATCTAACCATGGAACTGGAAAGTATCCACTGGTAACACTCAACACTCCAACTCAAATTGGTTCTTGGCAACTTTTATAGAAATCTCCACAAGGGCAAACACAAGGTAATATTTTATTACTACATAGAAAAAGAATCACATCAAAAACAAAATACTTCATTTTTACATGGAAACAGTTGTAGCTTATTGACTTCAATTAGACCTTGTCAAGTCCGATTCTTTCCTTAAAGACTATCTCCAGTTAATTAACAGCTATAGTAATCTATACAAAACCTTTAGCTGTCAATCATGTGCAACATACTGAACTGCAACACTTACCTGTAAAACTGGTAATAATTAATCATGTTTCCTTATCCACTCATGGCAAACCACTTGCAAATTTCAAACAACTTACAGGTATTCAGCCAGGTAATATTTTCAGCGACCACCGATATTTCAGTGGAAGTACACCCCACCATTTTCAAGGCAAACTGCAATGGACAGATGATGTACAGGCAAATTTAAAACCTCAGTTCTTAGACTGAAGCAGGAAAGGTAATACACACTGAACACTAGTGCCACCAAAGATGACCAAAGTCAAAGACATCCACAGTCTCGTAATATTTGTTGCTAAACATTTATTACTTCAATTTAACAATCTGATATTTAATTTTTCATATGTACATATTTTTGTTAATGAGAAGAATCTATTAACAATCATGAAAATATATGTCATTCCAGATTATCCTGTATGTATTTACAAAGAAGAATAGGTTTTTTTGGGCAAACTGAACTGAACAATATCTATAAAAATATGGATCGAAGGCACTAGGAAGCACGGAATTGTGTGATAAATACATGGATGCATATAAAAAATGGTGGTATCGGGCAGTTCATAATGATCTTAGGGGAGGCTGTTGCATAATACATCCACCCCCTCCCCCCAGCCAATCTTACAAGTATTACTTGTACGAATGGCTGTTAAATACATATAGATGATCTGGTACTTTCAAATCACATATTTTCAACACATTTAAATTTTTTAATAGAAAAAATCAAATTTTATTGTTCTTAGCTGCATATTCCTCTAAAACTGGACACAAAAACATTTGATCTGACTCTGGCAAATGTGCTAACTTCTTTTCCAACTAATTTCTTATCAAAGATACTTATGTGCAAACCTTCCTCACAGGTAGCTGCTTACCTCTTTTCTCTGGACACTATTTCTGGCAGATACAAATCTTCCTGCTTCCTCATGTAACAGAGCAAGTCTGACTGCTTCATGCAAGGAGGTGGGGGAGGCTACCTTTACCACACTCCCTATACATGGATTGATTCAGCATATGAATGCATCGATTGTTCTCACTTCAGCTTCTTTGATTAACACTTCATTATGTGTATGATCCCTTCCTAGGATGTATGTGTGACAAAATACTGCCATAATTCTGTCTGCAGATGCTTCAGAGTCCTCCCTGCTTTTCTGTATAAGGGTGGACAATCAATCACAATAATAGTTAACCCAGCATTTGTTGGACTAGCACTCTGCTAACTCTTTTTGCCAAGAATTCAAAAGTGGGTGCTTCCCACAATGTGTCTACTGATTCAACATAAGCTCACACATCTTCTGAAAGCTTCAGCTTGGTGGCATTTAATAAAATATGGTCTGGCCTTGCGCATGTACATCCCATGCTCCTGATGTTTGCAAAAATGTTGCTACATTTTCACCTGGCTTTCCAGCAAAAAAAGGCATGCTGGTTATATCTGGTACTAATTTTTCTGTTTCAACTTTAGGGACTCTTGAATGGCCCACAGTTGCCACTTTTGCAGCACCTCTGTCTTCATGTTCACGAGTTATGGCATTAAGCCATTCATGTAGCTCTATTTTATCAAGTGACAGGATGATTACCTGTTGTTGCAGTAAAGTGATGTGACCAGGCTCATTTGAGGCTGCAGTTGCAGCATCGGGAGCCACTTTGGTCCTCTGCTGGTTGGCGAGGACATAAATCAGGCATGGTTACAAAACGGGACCGAGATGAAACAGATGTACACAAAAAGGTCTTGTTCTATTCTAGGTGATGGAAAGATCCCTTGACAGAAATTCTCCAGAGTTGTTAACTAGCCGAATGCATTGCAGCAACACTTACACCACATGGCGGAGTTGGGGGTGGTGAAGGTAGCAGCGACGGTGGTGGCAAAACAGCAACATTGCGGGTGGTGGTGAGAGGCGGCTGCCCTGTTACAGCACACAGTGGCAGTAGATGGATCAGCATAGCCCACGGCAACTTTTCTAGTGCTGGTGGCTTGCACAGGTGTAGGCGCGATGTAGTGGCACATGGCCATAGACTGCATGCTTGATTTGCCCGTAACAGCCTAATACATTGTCGTACATGGCTGAAGGCGCATTTAGAGCAAACAGCTAAAGGCCTGCAGTAGCAAACCAATAGGCATTGCTATGATTGCCAGCACACAGGAGTGGCAGGAAAATATCAATTCAGATCAAATGGTGGGAAAGATCCCTCTTTTTTACACCAATTTGTACTTGTCAGGACAGTATCAGGAGCTCAGGTGGGCATCTGGGGTGTTTTCCTACACATAAAATGTGAAATGCAAGGATTCAGAGCAAAATGGGTTTTATTCCCAAGAACCATTGCTAATGCGTACAATATTCATGAACACTGGCTATGGCCACAGAGTGAACTGCACACAGTACAGAAAGAGCATTTCACCCTCAGTAGGAAGGATTTGTGGACACGCCCAGAGGGTAAGGAAGCTGGCAGGCAAGAGAGTGATACGCTGTTGTGGCAGCTATCGTGCTGACTGTCTTGCATACTTCACGTGACAGCATGTGTCCTCCCATTGGCAGATTTGTAGCAGAAGGTTGGCATCTCTCTCTCTCTCAGCTATACAGTGGTGGTGGCTCTAGCTCAGCATAATGACGTGGTAGCCAGCGACAAGTACTACAGAGTACTTTATGTAACTGCCCATGCCACTGCCTGAGGCTAAGTTAAAATGATGAATGCAGAATATAATAAAAGTTTTTATCATTTTTACCCAGTACCATGTACAGTTAGTGGTCATGTGTGCGTGAGGTGTGCTGCTGTGTGTATGAATAGTGCATGTGCCTCTTTTACTGAAGAAGGCTGTGGCCAAAAGCTATAGGGTAAGTGTCGTTTAATTGTGCCTGTCTGAAACTTAATGTGTCTTCTTTATGGTAAGAAGCAATCTGTCTTTTCCTGCATTGTTTATATTCCTACCTGGTGATTCCATTGATAGATTTTTCCAAGGGATCTAAAAGAAGTAAATCAAATGAGTCATTGTAGAGTTTACAAGAGTGGTACTTTATGCATTAAATAGTGGCAACTGCATAGCATATTTATTTTTAGGTGTGTCTGAGACTGTTGGTACTTCTAACCATGAAATTGTACTGGAAAAGCTAAAATAATTAGGTACAAGTCCATTGGTGGGTGAATTCTTTCAGCCATATCTGGAAAATTGCATACAGAGGGTAGAGATAGTATGAGCCTAGAATTAAACAGTTGAGGATGCTAACTGAACCATTCGAGTACATCTACCAAACCATTATGTACATTCCAAAAACTAATAAAAAACAGCTCTATTCATGTTAATGGAATGAAAGCCAGAAAGCGAGGTGTAATGAAATGAAAGCTAGTCTTAACGTATTTATCTGAAGAAAGTTAAAATAAATAAATAAATAAAACTGAGAACATTATTACCTACCAGGGAATCAAACTGCAAAACAAAGAGCCCAGGGAAATGAATGAGGCACTTTGAACCAATTTCATTACAAGGTAGTTAAATCTTACTTCTTAAATTACATGAAGTAATGGTCACTGTTAGGGTCAGTAAAAATTAAAAAAATACATCATCTCTTTCATTCCACAGTATAGTTTTATAAATCCTGTTAATGGAAAACAGAATTCCGTAGATATGTCGTGCATAATTTCAAACTTTCTTCTTCCTGAGCTGATAACTTCTTCATTATGAAGGAATGCTGACCAGTATTTTAGGCAGACAAAATGGAACACACAAAGAATGTGTAGAGAAAATGCAGGTGTGGATACTTCAAGTAAAATGTCTGAGACCACAAGTGCATAACAGAACACATTATTGCTTGGCATCAATACACAAGACATGTGTGCATTGCACAAAAGTCCAGAATAAATTTGACTCCAAAGACAGTCCTGTGGCACTGGTGCACTGCTGACCAGAGAGTTTTTCTGTCACTGTTTAATAAATGTAATGCAGAGACAGCTGAAAGGATGTTATGTAGTATGTGCAGTGAGCACAAGGTATGCAGTGAATACAGATGTGCAGTGGATACATATGTGAATAAATAGTGAACAGTAATTTTGGAATTATTTAAACCATGTAGTAATTAAGTTCCTGCACACTTATTTACTTGAATTATGTTTTATTTTTGTGTTAAGCTGGAATGTCTAATATTTTTAAGTGATATTTCAATGAATACATAACAAACTTCAAAAAAATACACCATGTGGTGTCATCAGTGTGCCCACTTGTGTTCAAAATGTTTAGATCAACACCACATACAATATTTCAATATTTGTTACATGTTAGTGTGTGTGTGTGTGTGTGTGTGTGTGTGTGTGTGTGTGTGTGTGTGCACACGTGCGCGCATGAGAGTGCATGCTTAGTTTCTTGTATATGTGCTATGCACTGCTGAGTGCCTTTTCTTTATAATGGATGTCCCATTCTGTTGCTTGCATTCTGTCCAATAAGTTCTCTACAAGCACTCATGTGTAATACATGAATCAGTACTGATGACATAGTGATTCAAAATAACTTTACAGAGCTACCCCAGAATATTATGGAAGCTGTTATTGATGCAGGAAAGGGTCTTTATTCTGTACCCACATGCAGAGATTATTTAGCTAAAAGTGTTCCAGATGAAGGAAAACTTGTGGCTACAAACATGCCAGAGAAGCCACCTTGGAGTGATTTCCAGAGGCGTGAGTACAATATTTCTCTGATGAACTGTCTCTCAATTGCATTCATTCCATTTTTATATGCAATTCATTGAATTCTTTGGGAGGTGTTCTGGAACTCCTATACAACGTGCTTCAGAGAATAAATTAAAAACATAATTTATTTTTGAAATTCTATGTTGGTACTGGAAATACACAAAGTTTAAATAGCTATTGCGTACAATATTTAATACTCTCTTTCATTCATTCATTCATTCATAGACTATGCCCTGTAGAACTAATCTTCGGAAAAAAATTTCAAGGATGTTGAATACGTAATAGCTGCACTTTGCCATCTTATATCCTTTTATTCAGGTAATTGTATCAAAGAAACATTCAGTGAAGAAAAGCAATAAGTTATGAGACACAGTTGCTCACCAGTACCCTCGCAGGGGAAAATATTTAGAGGTGCTGATAATTCCAAAAAAAGTAAAAGTGTTACACTTCTTAGCTTTCAGAAGACTAATAGTTCCTTCTTAGGGGAGGAGAGAAGGATAGGGTAGGGAAGGTTAAAAAGGAAGGATAGGTCACTCAGACCTCAGGTGGAGAGAAACCTTCCTGTAATGAGGACGAGGGTAGGTGATGATGAATATGTAGGCATCAGAGTGTGTTTTATACAGGTCTGGCCAACACTAAACTATCTGAGCACATGAAAGGATATAGCAGATGAGTCTGCCTCGGGGGCACCCAGTACCCAGTTGCTGAAGAACAGCATGACTCAGCAGACGTAAGAGGTTGGTACACCACATGGACCATTTTTATTCCCCCATTCGACACCAGTTTCCTTGAACTGTGCAGATGGAAAAGTGCCCTTCTGGACTAAATCTACACCCCCCCCCCCCCCCCCATTCTCTTTCCTCTTTATATTTTTAATATATAATTTAATATATATAATTTTAATATTTTGACTCATTTTATGGCCCAATCATTAATTGCACTATTCATTTCTGTTTTCCTTATCTGTCTTTACTTCTCACACTGTCTTTAACATCTCTGGTCTGATGTTTTACAGATGCATCATCTCTGACATACACACTCTGATCCATACACCTTCATCTTTGCCTGTTCTCATCCTCACTAGAGGTTAATCCCTCTCATCCTGGGATCTGACACCCAGATTTCCAGAGGGCAGACACTCAGATTGGTACCAAACATTGTATGCAGATAGAGTATCAACCAAAACACCAATTTAGTTTGAGATATGTGCTGTCAGCCAGTAGAACTTGCATAAATTGTAATTTAAAGTAACGCCAGAACTACAGAGCACAATAAAGGCGTATGTGTGAGTAATAGTTTTATAGAGCTGGTGTTAGTGAGTTAGTAGAGCAGGAGGTCATCATGCCAGAAACCCATGTTCAAACCACACTGATGGCAATTTGTTTTAACTGTTTACATGTGAAACTGTTAGACAGGAGAACATTTTCCTGACATGTAAAAGGACTTTCCAGAGCTTGTAGCAATTTCCTTTTGGCAGTCTGTTTCCGACGCTTTGTTAGCTGAAAGTAGCAAACCTATAGGGTACATTTGTATAGATAGATGTGATGTTCTGTCAGACATGTGCGACTGAACATACACTACTTGTGACGAAGCTGATAGTGCATTTGTAGTTTCACAGCATAAACCTAAACAATTGGAATAAAGAAACAATTGCATCACACGTGCAGAAGTATTAATAGTCCCATACAACACTTTCAAATGTAATAAAGTAAAAAACATTTATGCTTATCCCATGCTCCATATTTCTCATGTTACTTTTAATTAATGTGTATGCCTGTTCTGCTGGATGACAACACATAGTATGAACTAAATTGGAGTTTTGGTTGATGCTCATACAACACTTAGTAATGGTCTGTGTGTCTGACATATGGAAGTTTGAAAGTGAGTGATTTGTCCTTCATTTTCAACCTTCCCTAGCCCATCCCTCTCTCCTCCCCAAGGAAAGAACTATTAGCTCCGAAAGCTAGAAAGTGTTGTCACTTTTACTTTTACTTTGTATATGAGTAGTGCTACACATTTGGCCACAGATAAGTACTGGCCAGCAATTCTGTCTCCTAATTTGTCCTTCTAGTCATTCAGTCATAAATCTTGATGGATCCCACCCCACTATGAAAAATATCCATCACCAATTTGTAACAAATCGAAGTATGTATTAATGACTGGAAGCAGCTGTGAAACCACTTATGACAGCAAGGGTACCCATGCCCAGTGAGAAGGAGGTGCCCTCTGCGCCCCCCCCCTCCCCCAGCTCTCAGGGAAATCAAAATGTATAGTGTGGTCAAGTGGTCAAGTGTTTTTCTTTCAAGAAACTGATCAAAGAGTTTAGTGTTAACGTAGGTATTTGAAAGGCTCAGAAGTTGATGTTTCTAATGGTTACTTACAAATCACCATTCTTCTTTCAAAATGTTAAAAATTTTCCATTCTTTTATTCTACTAAGGGTCAACTTGTTTGTTGCTCACCCTTGATATTACCTCTTCATTTTAATTTGTTCCAGTAAACATTTTTTGTTTCTTCTACTGAATCTGAACACAATTGCCACTAACGTAGGGAGGTCATCAGTAGCAGCTGAATGATAAAATGTGTCCTCTATTGTAAATGAGGGATTCCATCCAGCAAACACCATTGTTCATGAAAATTTAAAAAATTTCATCTTTGTGAAGGAAGGATCCACATGAAATATATACAACATTCTTTGCAGAGTATCTTTTCCAAATGATTCTTACTTTTCAGCCCCTACAATTTATTGCTTCTTGCTGTGCCATTGGCCAGCCCATACAATCTACGTCTTCATGCTGTATCACGGGCATGTGTATTACTGTGTATTACATATACACTTACTTTATACAGGGTGTTACAAAAAGGTACGGCCAAACTTTCAGGAAACATTCCTCACACACAAAAAAAGAAAATATGTTATGTGGACACGTGCCCGGAAATGCTTACTTTCCATGTTAGAGCTCATTTTATTACTTCTCTTCAAATCACATTAATCATGGAATGGAAACACACAGCAACAGAATGTACCAGTGTGACTTCAAACACTTTGTTACAGGAAATGTTCAAAATGTCCTCCGTTAGTGAGGATACATGCATCCACACTCCGTTGCATGGAATCCCTGATGCGCTGATGCAGCCCTTGAGAATGGTGTATTGTATCACAGCCGTCCACAATACGAACACAAAGAGTCTCTACATTTGGTACCGGGGTTGCGTAGACAAAAGCTTTCAAATGGCCCCATAAATGAAAGTCAAGAGGGTTGAGGTCAGGAGAACATGGAGGCCATGGAATTGGTGTGCCTCTACCAATCCATTGGTCACCGAATCTGTTGGTGAGAAACGTACGAAAACTTTGACTGAAATGTGCAGGAGCTCCATCATGCATGAACCACATGTTGTGTTGTACTTGTAAAGGCACATGTTCTAGCAGCACAGGAAGAGTAACCCGTATGAAATCATGATAACGTGCTCCATTGAGCATAGGTGGAAGAACATGGGGCCCAATCAAGACATCCCCAACAATGCCTGCCCAAATGTTCGCAGAAAATCTGTGTTGATGACGTGATTGCACAATTGCGTGAGGATTCTCGTCAGCCCACACACGTTGATTGTGAAAATTTACAATTTGATCACGTTGGAATGAAGCCTCATCCGTAAAGAGAACATTTGCACTGAAATGAGGATTGACACATTGTTGGATGAACCATTCGCAGAAGTGTACCCATGGCGGCCAATCAGCTGCTGATAGTGCCTGCACACGCTGTACGTGGTACGGAAACAACTGGTTCTCCCGTAGCACTCTCCATACAGTGACGTGGTCAACATTACCTTGTACAGCAGCAACTTCTCTGATGCTGACATTAGGGTTATTGTCAACTGCGCCAAGAATTGCCTTGTCCATTGCAGGTGTCCTCATCGTTTTAGGTCTTCCCCAGTTGCGAGTCATAGGATGGAATGTTCTGTGCTCCCTAAGACGCCTATCAATTGCTTCGAACGTCTTCCTGTCGGGACACCTTTGTTGTAGAAATCTGTCTCAATACAAACGTACCGTGCCACGGCTATTGCCCCGTGCTAATCCATACATCAAATGGGCATCTGCCGACTCCACATTTGTAAACATTGCACTGACTGCAAAGCCACGTTCGTGATGAACACTAACCTGTTGATGCTACATACTGATGTGCTTGATGCTAGTACTGTAGAGCAATGAGTCACATGACACACAAGCACCGAAGTCAACATTACCTCCCTTCAATTGGGCCAACTGTCGGTGAATCGAGGAAGTACAGTACATACTGACGAAACTAAAATGAGCTCTAACATAGAAATTAAGTGTTTCCGGACACATGTCCACATAACATCTTTTCTTTATTTGTGTGTGAGGAACGTTTCCTGAAAGTTTGGCCATATCTTTTTGTAACACCCTGTATAATAGAAAGAAACATCCCACATGGGAAAAATATATTTAAAAAATGCTGTGACTTACCAGCACTTTCCTGTTTGGAAAGTCACAACATTTAATATATATGTAATAGAGGGAAAATATTCGACATGGGAAAAATATCTAAAAACAAACATGAAGCAATTTACCAAACGAAAGCATTGGTATGTTGATAGACACACTAACAAACACAAACATACACACAATCTTCAAGCTCTCACAACCCACGGTTGCTTCATCAGGAAAGAGAGAAGGAGAGGGAAAGACGAAAGGATGTGGGTTTTAAGGGAGAGGGTAAGGAGTCATAGACACCAACCACTTTCTCGAACGCCTGGAATCCTTACCCAATCTGTTACCCCCAGAAGCCATCCTTGTAACCATTGATGCCACTTCCCTATACACAAATATCCCGCACATCCAGGGCCTCGCTGCAATGGAGCACTTCCTTTCATGCCGATCACCTGCCACCCTACCTAAAACCTCTTTCCTCGTCACCTTAGCCAGCTTCATTCTGACCCACAACTTCTTCACTTTTGAAGGCCAGACATACCAACAATTAAAGGGAACAGCCATGGGTACCAGGATGGCCCCCTCGTATGCCAACCTATTTATGGGTCGCTTAGAGGAAGCCTTCTTGGTTACCCAAGCCTGCCAACCCAAAGTTTGGTACAGATTTATTGACGACATCTTCATGATCTGGACTCACAGTGAAGAACAACTCCTGAATTTCCTCTCCAACCTCAACTCCTTTGGTTCCATCAGATTCACCTGGTCCTACTCCAAATCCCATGCCACTTTCCTTGACGTTGACCTCCAACTGTCCAATGGCCAGCTTCACACATCTGTCCTCATCAAACCCACCAACAAGCAACAGTACCTCCATTATGACAGCTGCCACCCATTCCATATCAAACGGTTCCTTCCCTACAGCCTAGGTCTTCGTGGCAAACTTATCTGCTCCAGTCCTGAATCCCTGAACCATTACACCAACAACCTGAAAACAACTTTCGCATCCCGCAACTATCCTCCTGACCAGGTACAGAAGCAAATAATCAGAGACACTTCCTCATCCCCTCAAACCCAGAACCTCCCACAGAAGAACCCCAAAAGTGCCCCACTTGTGTCAGGATACTTTCTGGGACTGGATCAGACTCTGAATGTGGATCTCCAGCAGGGATACGACTTCCTCAAATCCTGCCCTGAAATGAGATCCATCCTTCATGAAATCCTCTCCACTCCACCAAGAGTGTCTTTCCGCCGTCCACCTAACCTTTGTAACCTCTTGGTTCATCCCTATGAAATCCCCAAACCACCTTCCCTACCCTCTGGCTCCTACCCTTGTAACCGCCCCCAGTGTAAAACCTGTCCCATGCACCCTCCCACCACCACCTACTCCAGTCCTGTAACCCGGAAGGTGTACACTATCAAAGGCAGAACCACGTGTGAAAGCACCCATGTGATTTACCAACTGACCTGCCTACATTGTGAAGCTTTCTATATGGGAATGACCAGCAACAAACTGTCCATTCGCATGAATAGACACAGGCAGACAGTGTTTGTTGGTAATGAGGATCACCCTGTGGCTAAACATGCCTTGGTGCACGGCCAGCACATCTTAGCACAGTGTTACACCTTCCGGGTTATCTGGATACTTCCCATTAATAACAACCTATGAGAACTCCAGAAATGGGAATTTGCCTTTCAATATATCCTCTCTTTCTGTTACCCACCAGGCCTCAATCTCTGCTAATTTCAAGTTGCCGCCGCTCATACCTCACCTGTCATTCAACAACATCTTGCCTCGACTGATATCTCTGCCCAAACTCTTTGCCTTTACGTATGTCTGCTTGTGTCTATATATGTGCAGATGGATATGTGTGTGTATGTGTGCGAGTGTATACCTGTCCCTTTTTCCCCCTAAGGTAAGTCTTCCCACTCCCAGGATTGGAATGACTCCTTACCCTCTCCCTTAAAACCCACATCCTTTTGTTTTTCCCTCTCCCTCCCTCTTTCCTGATGAAGCAACCGTGGGTTGTGAAAGCTTGAATTTTGTGTGTGTGTTTGTGTTTGTTAGTGCCTCTATCAACATACCAACGCTTTTGTTTGGTTAGTTACATCATCTTTGTTTTTATATATCAAAGATGATGAAACTTACCAAACGAAGGTGTTGGTATGTTGATAGACACACAAACAAAAACAAACACAAACACAAAATTCAAGCTTTTGCAACCTACGGTTGCTTCATCAGGAAAGAGGGAAAGACGAAAGGATGTGGGTTTTAAGGGAGAGGGTAAGGAGTCATTCAATTCCCGGGAGCAGAAAGACTTACCTTAGGGGGAAAAAAGGGACAGATATACTCTCTCTCTCTCTCTCTCACACACACACACACATCCATCCGCACATATACAGACACAAGCAGACATATGAAGCGTGTGCACGAATAACGCTGTATGGTACATTTTGACATTTCGTAGAATCGCGTGGAATAATGCTGTATATGGCAGTCTACATCGTGCAAATAATGCACAGAAAATTAACATTGGTAGTTGGCAGGATATTAAGAGGAAAAGGCTTCGTGATGCTGGACTGGAACATAAATCACGAAAAGGAAATGTAGCTCCTGCGAAACAGCCTCCAACACAGGTGAGTGGAATAATGCTGTATGGGTTTTGTAAAAAGGTGTATGCCTTTAGAGAAGCATATGTGTCCTGTAAAGCGACAAAGTGCCCTGTAGAGTACATGGCTCTACTGACATGTTATGTGTATCTTCTGAAAACATTACAGTAAAAGTATGTAACATGAATGAAATTAACCACAGTTCTGTAGTTATCATTGGCGAAAAAATAGAATACTCTGTCTGAGTAATGTTATATTATAAAAAAAAAAGAATGTGAAATTTGATAATCTAGTTGAATATCGTGTAGTAATAGTGATTTTTTTCGTGACTGAGGATCGTGTATGCAATGCAGAAGTGTGCTCAAAAGAAGGATGCAAGGACATAAACCTGGAAATGAAGTTAAAGCTGTACGAAGAATATCATACCTTAACATATGATGAGCAGTCCACATACTTAATAAAATCCATGGAAAGAGGTGTGTCAGCCAGACACAAGAGAGGTAAGACAGACAATACTTCATGGAAACAAGCTACTTTCAAATACAAAGTTTACTCAAAAGAAGTGTGTCAAAAAATATTGCTTGACATATTCTCCATCACACAGTGGCGAATGCAGACTCTGCAATGCAAAGTAAAAGGTGAAATAATCACTCCTAAAGACTGTAGAGGAAACATTGCAATAGGCCACATGCCATATCAAATGGCGACAGAGCTCTTATCAAGTTTCCCAAAGCAGATGAGCCATTACAACAGTAATAAATCCTCAAAAGAAAGTCTGCACTCCGATCTCAACGTCTGTAGAATGTATCGGTTGTTTACCGAAAAGTTTCCTGATAAGTCAATAAGCAGGTAATACTATCAAAGTGTGTTTTAAGCAGATTGTAATCTACGTTTCGGAACACCTAGCTCAGATACTTGCAGCTTCAAATGAAATAGAACTGCACAAGATCGAAATTAAGAAAACGATACGGAAATGGATAAGAGGAATAACAGGTTTTACATTGTCCTACATTGACTCGTCCATGATATTCTACCAGAGACAGCTGTCATGTATAATTTCATGATTCATGACGTTGGTACTGGAAACATCACCATAAATTTGTGGGATGAATCCACCACAAGGAGAGGTTCAGACGAAATAGTTTCCTGTCTCCTTAAATTTGTGACGCACAATTATGATACGCTTGAAGAAGGTATGGAACGAAAACTGATTGTTTGATCTGACCACTGTGTCAGGCAGAACAACAGCTGGAGAGTTTTAGCACTTTATTTCTATCTGATCAACTGCAAGTACTTTATAGAAATACATCAGAGGTTTTTATGTTCGGGTCACAGTTTCCTACCTTGTGACAGGGATTTTGCAGTCATCGAGAAAAGAAAGAAAGTAAGTGTCAAAAGTTATGGTTTCTTCAGAATGGAAGCACGTCATTGCTGAGGCCTTTGTTGATCCTTCAAAACTGACCATTTACAAGATAATGATGGAAGACTTCAAGGACATAGGAGCCATCGAGCTGCTTCTGAAGAAGCCGCCTGCTTTGAAAATTACCGATGCACTTTGGTTGAAGCTGTCTAGTGAGGATCCTCAAGGTTCAAGCGTGCGCCGTACCCACAATGTGCTTCACCCATGGGAAAGACACTGTATTATAAAGCATGGTTGTGAACATCAAGTAAAAAATTGTCCATTGCCTTCTTAATTCTGGTTGCTCTATAACGGGACACTGAAAGTTCCTAAGGAGAAGAAAAGGGATCTGTTAAGACATGACAAAATATATGGAACCAAAATACAAGCAGTTTTACGAAAACCTGCAGTATGACGACTGACTATAATGTACTAGATTTGAGCCTACACTTGATAAACTAATGTTGTATCTTTTTTAAGATCAAGCAATTCAGTTTACAATAAATATTATTTAGTATCTTGTTTTAAATCTCTTACTTACTTTTTTTGGATTCTAGACACCTTATAATTACAGCAGAGCACTGGCTGATCTGGAATAACACTGTATATCCATTGCCATACAGCGTTATTCCATTTTAAAACTTGCTTATTTTAAAAAAATCTGTGTTTAGCACAATTTTAAAAACCAGAAATTAGTATTTTCCACAATCTGTATGCACAAACAATACACATCTGCTATTACATTATTATATCATATTAATTCTCTGGAACTAACAGTTTTTGTCAATTTCCCAACAACTACAAAATGTGCCATACAGCATTATCCGTGCACATGCTTCACATATAAAGGCAAAGAGTTTGGGTAGAGATGTCAGTCGAGGTGGAAGTACAGAGGCAAAGATATTGTTGAATGATAGATGAGGTATGAGGAGCGGCAACTTGAAATTAGTGGAGGTTGAGGCCTGGTGGGTAATGGGAAGAGAGGATATATTGAAGGGCAAGTTCCTATCTCTGGATTTCTGATAGGTTGGTGTTAGTGGGAAGTATCCAGATAGCCCAGAAGGTGTAACACTGTGCCAAGATTTGCTGGCTGTGTACCAAGGCATGGTTAGCCACAGGGTGATCCTCATTACCAACAAACACTGCCTGTGTCTATTCATGCGAATGGACAGTTTGTTGCTGGTTATTCCTACACAGAAAGCTTCATTGTGTAGGCAGGTCAGTTGGTAAACCGCGTGGGTGCTTTCACATGTGGCTCTGCCTTTGACCATGTACACCTTCCGGGTTACATGACTGGAGTAGGTGGTCATGAGAGGGTGTATGGGACAGGTTTTACACTGGGGGTGGTTACAAGGGTAGGAGCCAGAGGGTAGGGAAGGTGGTTTGGGGATTTCATAGGGATGTACCAAGAGGTTACGAAGGTTAGGTGGACGGCGGAAAGACACTCTTGGTGGAGTGGAGAGTGTAACATTACAGGACATATTGGGACATATTGAAGTATTCGATACTGTAGACTTTTAGGGGATGTCGATACAGATATGCAAAATGTAAAGGGAAACTTTGGTGATGTTTAAATATTGTACTGTGTCAATATTAGGGCATTTTGCACAGAAAGAACAAAAATAGAATTAATGTAAATATATATTAGTGTTAGTAACCTATTTTCATTCAATTTTGTAATTATATTTCATTTTGTAAAAGAAAGACTCACTGTTTGCTGTAGCTCTGATTAATTGTATAAATTATCAGTTTTGAGCTAAATTATTTCGTATAATATGGACAAGATACTTTTAAAAACTCACCAGCTAAAGAGAAAGTCTGTAAATGAACGTTTAATGCACACTTCTGGAACTTTCTATGGAGAAATTCTATATTATGATTGCAAAAATACGAAAACTTGTGAAAACTGTTTCATAACCTAATTTCGAAAGACGATTTGTATCAAGAAATATTGCTAAAAAGATTTATTTACGTTTTGAAACACGATTTAAATCATTTTACATATAAATAGTTGTTCTAAATCACTCAAGAAATATCCAGAATCAAATGTCAAGATATTTCTGGAAACATCGGTACAAATCTGGTGAAGGTTATCCAGAAGCTGGTAGAAAAATGTTATAAAATCTATTTGGAAATTATGCTTGTAAGAATTTATATGTACTGATCCTTTTACTTTCTTTAATCTGTACTAAAATTCTGTAATGTCTAATTTAGTTTTAAGTCGTGAATTGCTATCGTATTGTAAACAAAACATTGTCAAAGACTCTCATTGTTTGGAAAGATATTAATACACCTAGGAGTTGTCAGTTGCCAGTTCGGATATGCAGTGTGGTTAGCTCTGAGAGTCAGTTGTTGAGTCTGTGAAGTCTGTCAGTTCTGTTTGTAAATAAACGTCTGTAATGAAGAATTACTTGTTGTCGTGAATATGAACTCGAGACCTTTTGCACGAAGCAGACACCTCCTAATGCAACGTTTTAATTTGGTTGAGGAAGCTGAGATCACTATAAGTGCAAACAAATTGAAGTGGAACGTTTTAATTTGGTGTTGAGGAGCTGAAATGTTATAATTTGGTGGAGGAAGCAGAGGATATGACGACCACCCAGTGATTCTTCAAAATAAAATACGTCTCTTCTGGGATCACAAGAAGAAAATATGTCTGTTTTGGGACCACAAGAAGAGGATATACGACAGACCAGTCATTCTTCAGAAGTAAATACGTCGATTCTGGGGTCACAAGAAGAGGAGTGAATCAACCGAGCGAAACCATCCTGGAATTGAAGAAATTTCGCAAAACACGGACACCAACGACCGCCGACGGACACTAAGATAAGTACCTGCTTCCTAAAATAATGGAAAAAGACGCAGATTTCAGTATTGACAGCAGTGTAGTGAGTACACCTATCAGGGAAAGTGCTTCTGACAGTGTAGGAATGTTGGAAATGTTAAAACTAATGTTTTCAGAGTTAAACTTGAAGTTGGATAACACAAATTCGAAGATGGACGATTCTCGTGCCGAATTACGTCAACAAATTGAACAGACACAACAACAGATGGACAGGTCAATTTCGAAGGCTGTGTGTGATTTAAAATCAGAAATAAATTCAAATACAGAACAGATTGCTCACACTAATCAGGTTCTCGAAGAATGGTGAATTACTTTTGAGTCAAACCAAAAAGAACTTAGTTGTCGTATGGACATGGTTGAGAGCAAAATTTCTGTCCTTGAAACTGATTTAAGTAACGAAATTTCAAATAACCAGTCAAAAGTAAAAAAAGTTGTTGATTTTGTAAATGAGGAAAATTCTCAATTGAGAAATGAATTTGACCAGACAAAACGATTTTTTGAAAGCGAAATTGAATCTTTCAAATCTGATTCTGACAAAAAGGTCACAGAAATTTGTAGTAGAGTAGGTAATGTCGAAAAAACTGTAGACAGAAAATTTGTAGAAATACAAGAAACTATGTTGCAAAAAGGTTTTAGTAATAGCTGTAATGGGGTATGGGGAAATTTTCCCATTAAAACTTATCCCGGTGACAAGAATATACACCCAAAAGACTTCATGCAATTCTGCAAGGAGCAGTTCACGTCCATAATGACAGATAGTGTTAAGATAAAATTTGTAAAGAAATTACTTGATGGTGAGGCGCTTTCGTGAATCTGATGGGTCAATGAAAGCCTATTGTGAGAAACAGTTGCAAAAATTAGTGCATCTGGATAAGCCATTTGATGAGCTAACTCAAATTGATGCACTAAAACGGAGACTTCCGAAAAGAGTACAATGGGGTTTAGTATATGGTCCAGATGAGTCCATAGAACAATTCTTGAAATATGTGGACAAACTTGATAGAGCCTTTGAACAAAACAACAGATTTAACGACTTTGTAGGTTCATCACACAGAGGGTGGGAACCGAACCGTGGAAATAATAACAATAATAGTGAACGAAGAAACTTTAACAACAACAGGGATAATTATAATAGCAATGACAGAAGAAATTTTGGTAGGAATGATCAGCACTTTAATTCAAACAGAGAATGGGAAAATCGAAACAGGTCCTAGGGTAATGACATGAGAGAAGGTAACCCGAGGCAGGGAAACGACAGACATAGGCCTTTAAACGACTAAATGCTCCACTGAGAGTCTGTCAGTTTCGGGCAAGGAATTTTCAAAATCAGACTAATTTCACCCGGAACAGACAGCACTATAATCAGAGACCTCACCAGTATAGACAGTATGCTTATGATCGATCTGTAGATAGAGGTAATGAAAAAATTAAATTTGACAGGAAATTTTGGAATGTCATCAGAGAAAATACTAGAAACAACTGTAATAGGAACCAGGCTACCTTTGATGAAGTAGGCTTAGAATATGATATAATTGCAAATTTATATAATCAAGAAGAAGCACCTAATGCTGAAATGAAAGGTAAGGATAACTTTGATAATTTTGGATTGTACAAACTTATGTGTGGTGATGTTTTAGATGTAAGTTGTCATAATGATGTTCGTACTGAAGTTTCTGGAAAGTCTGATATTCATGTGGATGTGGTTGGTGAAGATGGTGTTGTGAGTAATGTTGGTGATACTAGTAGTGTTTGTAGTGTAAGCTCAGGCAATGATGATGATAATGTTGATGTTAAGGCTAATGGTGATTATGTACTAGAAGATTTTGATGGTGAATTGGATGGAATAGTTTATGTTGAAGTTAAGGAGGATGTTATAAGCAATAGTGTTGAGAATAGTTGTGCCAGGAACTCTAACTACATTCCACATGAGAATCAGATTGTGCCAGTTCAGCTTAGTAATACATCAGGAGACAGGGGGGTTGATTGTGCTGATACATCTGAGATTATTTTGAAATCTGTTTGGGACAAATTTAAAGATTACAGTGATGACAGTGATGTTAAGATCAAATTAAGGGAAATTTGTGAACCAGTTTCTGCTTTTAAGCCTAATGAAATCATCAAACGGGGTACTAGTCAGGATGTGTGTGAGGTAAATAGTAATCCAGAGATTCCAATAAATTCCAGTAGACCTAGAAGTTTGAAGAAAGTATTGCCTAATAAAGAAAACCTAAATATGGAACAGAGGTATGATGAGATAGCAGAAGATCTTTTGTATGAAGAACAGGAAGAAAGGGAAAACACCACTATTGGTAGTCTATACATAAAAATTAAAGCTGCAGGTTGGGAAGGGTATTGTTTGATTGACACAGGGAGTCCAATTAGTGCCATTTCAAGCAAATTAAGAGATATAATTAAGCATGATCCTGACTTTGTTGAATTACCAGTTGTTGGAATAAAAATTAGAGGCATTACCGGCAAACTGAACAAAATTGTTAATAGACAGATGTTGTTGTCCTTCAGTATAAATGATGTACAGTTTACTCAAGGATGTCTTGTAATAAGTGACCTAAATGAGAATGTACTGTTGGGTATGGACTGGATATTAAAAGCTAATGCAGCATTTGATTGGGAAAAGAGTTTGTTTACCTTTATTGATCCTAAGACGAGAGTATGTTCCGGTACTGACATGTCAGTTCAAAACTGTACTGATAAGGGAATTGAAATTAGGGACGTTACATTTTCTAAAGACAGTGGTAATTGTGTAGAGGAAATTACTGAGGATTATGATGATGGAGAATATGGGGATATAGTTCAAGAAAAATTACGGGAATCAGATAATTTGAACCAAGAACAGAAGGTAGAGTTAGAAAGATTATTGTGGAATTACTGTGATGTTTTTGATGATAGACCTGGCAGAGTAAAGAATTATCAATGTAAACTCAGATTAAAACCACATGAGCCATTCTTTATAAAACCTTATAGTGTACCCATTGCAAAGAGAAAAGATGTAGAAAAGGAACTTCAAAAGATGGAAGAGTGGGGCATCATTGAGAGAAGTAAGAGCCAATACAATAATCCTTTGGTAGTGGTTGCAAAACGTGATGGCAGTGTCAGGCTTGTACTAGATTCAAGACACCTAAATAAATATCTGGAAAGAGTGACCGATCATCCCGAGAATATAGACGAATTACTTCATAAATTTGAAAGAATGAAATACATGACCAGTTTAGATCTCACATCAGGATTTCACCAAGTAGAATTAGAAAATGATTCCAGAAAGTATACTGCCTTTTTGTATGGGGGAAGATGTTACCAGTATTGTGTGGTACCATTTGGGCTTAATGTCTCAGTAGCCGAATTCATTAGAGCACTTGACTTTGTTTTGGGAAAAGATCTTTTATCAAAATTAACTGTGTATGTAGATGACATTTTGATCACTGGAGAAACTTGGGAAGAACATGTTAATACTTTGAGGGAGGTTTGCAATAGATTAAGGAAAGGGGGAATGTCACTTAAATTATCTAAATGTAAGTTTGGTATGAAAAAATTGAAGTTTCTGGGGCACAGTATTTCTGAGGAAGGTATTTTGCCAGATCCTGAAAAACTCGAGGCAATTGCAAAATTCCCAATTCCAAAAACCAAGAAACAACTAAAGTCATTTTTCGGGATGTGCGATTACTACAGAAAGTTCATTAGTACCCAAGCTCTAAATGCTCCAAGTCTTAACGCAATGTGGGTTTGGGATCAGGAATGTGAAGCTGCTTTTGAAGAAATAAAAACACAGTTATGTAACAGTCAAATTTTGTACCGTCCTAATTTAAGTTTACCTTTTTGCATTATGGCAGATAGTAGTGATTATGGCCTAGGTGCTCACCTTTTCCAAGAAGTAAATATAAATGGTAAAATAGAACACAGGTCTATTGCTTTTGCTAGTCGAACCTTGAAAAAACATGAGAGGCAATACACTGTTACCAAGAAAGAGCTTTTGGCCATTTACTGGGCATTTTCTAAATTCAGAAATTATTTATTGGGAAACCAGGTAGTTGCCTACACAGACCATAAGGCATTAATTTATATTCAAGAATGTAGGTTGCATCATGGAAGGATTACCAGGTGGGCACTCTTGTTTCAACAATTTAATTACTCAATAAAATATCTTAGAGGACGCGATAATGTAGTTGCTGATGCTTTATCTAGACTACCTGTGGGGGGTGACTTTGAAGGTGACAGTGGGGAATGTGAAAAAGAATTCAAAATTATGTATTTAAGAGGGGTGGACAATGAACAAGAAATCAGAGACATTTGTAATGACATCCGACAGAATCAGAACCACGATGAGAACTGTAAACTGGTCAAAAGTTATTTAGGGAAAAAGGGACATGAAAAAGTGGGAGATTATTACAAAATCTACAAGGGGATTCTATTCAAGAGAAACAGTGTAGATAGCAATGTATGGAAATTATGTTGGCCTGAACAGTACATCAGTGTACTCATCAAGTACATTCGTGAAAGTTTTGGTCATTGTGGGATTCAAAAGTGTATCCAGAAAATCCAAGAAAATGTGTACTTTAACAACATAGCCAGGAGGGTTAGAAAAATTTTGTCGGTTTGTGACAGGTGCCAAAGAGTAAAAGTATCCAACCAAACTTGTCGAGGATTGATGCAAAACATCTTACCAAAAGAACAACCCGAGTTAGTCGCTGTCGACTTATATGGACCATTACCGAAGACGAGAGGAGGCTATTGCTACATTTTTGTTATGGTTGATGTTTTTTCAAAATTCATTAAGTTATACCCTCTTCGCAAGGCAAACAGTAAGAGCATTATTTCAAAAATCAGAGGAGACTATTTTGGCAGGTTTGGAAAACCTCAGAAAATCTTATCAGACAATGGGACTCAATTTACTCCTGGAGTATGGAAAGCTTTTGTTGAAGATGAAAATATAAGTCACATTCTTATTTCAGCTTATCATCCGTCAGGAAACCCTTCAGAGAGATACATGAGGGAAATTGGGCGATTCTTTAGAACCTACTGCAATTCTAATCATGCTAGTTGGATTGACTATGTTGAGAAATTCGAAGATGTTGTGAACAGCCTACAGCATTCCACAACAGGGTTTTCGCCTTATGAAATACAGTATAAAAGCAAACCACCACATCCAATTAGTGATTTCATTGATTTTCCAGTCTGCAAACCATTAAGTACTCAAGAGAGAGAGGAAATGGTGAGAAAGACCATGAAATCTCAAGGTGATAAGAGGAAATGTAGACATCACAAAAGATTGAAGCCTACTCAATTTAAAATTGAAGACTTGGTTCTTGTTAAAACACAAGAGAAGTCTAAAGCCATCAGTGGTGAATTAAAAAAGTTTTTTGACATATACATTGGACCTTTCAAGATTCAGGACAATCCTCATCCGAATGCTTACTGTCTAGTCTACCCAAATTCTGGCAGACTGTTTGGCCTTCGAAACGTGACCGAAATTGTATAAAAAAATGTAAAAAAGTATTTTAGGTAATAGATGTTTATAGACTTTTATATGTAATCTTACCAGGATATTTTTGTATACTTTGTTATGTTGTATTTATCTGATTCCTCAGGGGAGCATACATTCTTTGTGTGCTAAGTGTTTGGCGAGCACTAGGTCCCCTAGCTATGCAACTGTCATATTTCATTTTCGTATTCTGGCATTGCATCTTACACTTATTCTGTGATCCTGTATAATCAATTTTCTCCATCTGTCAGTCTATCCTCTCTTAGCTTTAAGAAATTATTTAGAGTAAATTTTCTTGAGTAATTAGACTTTAGAGAATTCAAATTTCTGTGTCCTTAAAAACCGGTCCACCGACTATTAAATGCTTTTGCTAATGTTTAACTGGGTTTGACCTCTGTATGCTGTATATTCATAGCGGACTGTGCTATTGCAGCCTGTGATAGCCTGCAGTGTATATGGAAACCATACGGACTGTGAAGATGAGACTGAAATACAGTGTGTGGCATTGAGGTATACCGACCTTTAAGGAAGTAGATCACCGACCTTCAACAAAGAAGATCACCGGTCTTCAAGAAAGAAGACACCAAAGATATGTGTAAAACTTTTCTGTTTTGTAATGTAAGGACATCAACCCTTCCGTGTTTCACGTGGAAGTGCTGATGGGGGGTTGTGTAACATTACAGGACATATTGGGACATATTGAAGTATTCGATACTGTAGACTTTTAGGGGATGTCGATACAGATATGCAAAATGTAAAGGGAAACTTTGGTGATGTTTAAATATTGTACTGTGTCAATATTAGGGCATTTTGCACAGAAAGAACAAAAATAGAATTAATGTAAATATATATTAGTGTTAGTAACCTATTTTCATTCAATTTTGTAATTATATTTCATTTTGTAAAAGAAAGACTCACTGTTTGCTGTAGCTCTGATTAATTGTATAAATTATCAGTTTTGAGCTAAATTATTTCGTATAATATGGACAAGATACTTTTAAAAACTCACCAGCTAAAGAGAAAGTCTGTAAATGAACGTTTAATGCACACTTCTGGAACTTTCTATGGAGAAATTCTATATTATGATTGCAAAAATACGAAAACTTGTGAAAACTGTTTCATAACCTAATTTCGAAAGACGATTTGTATCAAGAAATATTGCTAAAAAGATTTATTTACGTTTTGAAACACGATTTAAATCATTTTACATATAAATAGTTGTTCTAAATCACTCAAGAAATATCCAGAATCAAATGTCAAGATATTTCTGGAAACATCGGTACAAATCTGGTGAAGGTTATCCAGAAGCTGGTAGAAAAATGTTATAAAATCTATTTGGAAATTATGCTTGTAAGAATTTATATGTACTGATCCTTTTACTTTCTTTAATCTGTACTAAAATTCTGTAATGTCTAATTTAGTTTTAAGTCGTGAATTGCTATCGTATTGTAAACAAAACATTGTCAAAGACTCTCATTGTTTGGAAAGATATTAATACACCTAGGAGTTGTCAGTTGCCAGTTCGGATATGCAGTGTGGTTACCTCTGAGAGTCAGTTGTTGAGTCTGTGAAGTCTGTCAGTTCTGTTTGTAAATAAACGTCTGTAATGAAGAATTACTTGTTGTCGTGAATATGAACTCGAGACCTTTTGCACGAAGCAGACACCTCCTAATGCAACGTTTTAATTTGGTTGAGGAAGCTGGGATCGCTATAAGTGCAAACAAATTGAAGTGGAACGTTTTAATTTGGTGTTGAGGAGCTGAAATGTTATAAGAGGATTTCATGAAGGATGGATCTCATTTCAGGGCAGGATTTGAGGAAGTCGTATCCCTGCCGGAGATCCACATTCAGAGTCTGATCCAGTCCCAGAAAGTATCCTGACACAAGTGGGGCACTTTTGGGGTTCTTCTGTGGGAGGTTCTGGGTTTGATGGGATGAGGAAGTGTCTCTGGTTATTTGCTTCTGTACCAGGTCAGGAGGATAGTTGCGGGATGCGAAAGCTGTCTTCAGGTTGTTGGTGTAATGGTTCAGGGATTCAGGACTGGAGCAGATTCGTTTGCCACGAAGACCTAGGCTGTAGGGAAGGGACCGTTTGATATGGAATGGATGGCAGCTGTCATAATGGAGGTACTGTTGCTTGTTGGTGGGTTTGATGTGGACAGATGTGTGAAGCTGACCATTGGACAGATGGAGGTCAACGTCAAGAAAAGTGGCATGGGATTTGGAGTAGGACCAGGTGAATCTAATGGAACCAAAGGAGTTTAGTTTGGAGAGGAAATTCTGGAGTTCTTCTTCACTGTGAGTCCAGATCATGAAGATGTCATCAATAAATCTGTACCAAACTTTGGGTTGGCAGGCCTGGGTAACCAAGAGGGCTTCCTCTAAGTGACCCATAAATAGGTTGGCGTGCAAGGGGGCCATCCTGGTGTCCATTGCTGTTCCCTTTAATTGTTGGTATGTCTAGCCTTCGAAAGTGAAGAAGTTGTGAGTCAGGATGAAGCTGGCCAAGGTAATGAGGAAAGAGGTTTTAGGTAGGGTGGCAGGTGATCGGCGTAAAAAGAAGTGCTCCATCACAGCAAGGCCCTGGACATGCAGAATATTTGTGTATAAGGAAGTGGCATCAATGGTTACAAGGATGGCTTCTGGGGGTAACAGATTGGGTAAGGATTCCAGGCGTTTGAGAAAGTGGTTGGTGTCTTTGATGAAGATTAGGAGACTGCATGTAATGGGTTGATGGTGTTGATCTTTGTAGGCAGAGATGTGTTCTGTGGGGGCTTGGTAACCAGCTACAATGGAGCGGCCGGGATGATTGGGTTTGTGAATTTTAGGAAGTAGGTAGAAGTTAGGTGTGCGGGGTGTCGGTGGGGTCAGGAGGTTGATGGAGTCAGGTGAAAGGTTTTGTAGGGGGCTTAAGGTTCTGAGGATTCCTTGAAGCTCTGCCTGAACATCAAGAATGGGATTACCTTGGCAAACTTTGTATGTAGTGTTGTCTGAAAGCTGACGCAGTCCCTAAGCCTTCCGATGATCAAGTACCACGGTCATGGAACCCTTGTCTGCCGGAAGAATGACGATGGGTTGGTCAGCCTTCAGATCACAGGTAGCCTGGGGTTCAGCTGTGGTGATGTTGGGAGTAGGATTAAGGCTTTTTATGAAGGACTGAGAGGCAAGGCTGGAAGTGAGAAATTCCTGGAAGGTTTGGAGAAGGTGATTTCGAGGAAGAGGAGGTGGGTCCCGCTGTGACGGAGGACGGAACTGTTCCAGACAGGGTTCAATTTGGATAGTGTCTTGGGGAGTTGGATCACTAGGAGTAGGATTAGAATTATTTTTCTTCATGGCAAAGTGATATTTCCAGCAGAGAGTATGAGTGGTGGACTTTAAATCTTTGAAGACTTTGAGAACTTCAACAACATCTTTGCTTCTGTATTTCCACTGTGACTGACATCTCTGCCCAAACTCTTTGCCTTTACATATGTCTGGTTGTGTCTGTATGTGTGCGGATGGATATGCATGTGTGTGCAAGTGTATACCTGTCCCTTTTTCCACCTAAGGTAAGTCTTTCCACTCCCGGGATTGGAATGACTCCTTACCCTCTCCCTTAAAACCCACATCCTTTCGTCTTTCCCTCTCCCTCCCTCTTTCCTGATGAAGTAACTGTGGGTTGCGAAAGCTTGAATTTTGTGTTTGTGTTTGTTAGTGCCTCTATCAACATACCAATGCTTTTGTTTGGTTAGTTACTTCATCTTTGTTTTTAGATATAAACAGCATTGATAAGTTTTTAACATGTAGCATGTTATCTCAAATGGAGAGTTATATACAAATACAGAAGTAATTTTGTGTGTACTTTATGGAAGTCTGATATGCACTGTACTTACCCTGTATTAGATGAGGCTTTTTTTCAGATTTGTCATTCAGAAAATACAGGGTCATCTTATGTTTGCAAATAAAGCTTAGGCTGCTGAGGTCAGTACCCTTACATTGTGTAATAGCTGAATGTATGGGTTATCTTACATTGGCAGATAAAGATTCAATAGTTGAGGTCACAGTGAGATTTCATTTGATGACTTCAGAAGGGTGAGACGGGATACACTGGCATGACTGATTGTGGAGAAAGTAATGGCGAGTGGTCAGAAAATTTCATCTTGCTGCCAACCACAGGAATGGACCTCCATAATTCTCAGTTTTGTCTGTTGCTTTATATGCTTCGTGCTGGTTTTGTTGTAATTGAAGTGGCTGTGTAATGTATTCTAACAGACTGTTAATTTGATGACTCTGCAACTGAACAAATGTTGTGAGTGCTTGCTGTCTGTTTAGTACAATGTGTAACAGGTATTCAGCAAAGTTAATGAATAGAACATTGTTGTAGCTATGGATGTAATGGTACACAAAATGAGAACAAAAGAATAAAATTTCTCTCCTCCAACCTGAAAAGAAAAGAACAATTCATTGCTTTGTCTGCCATCTGAAAGATGGCTAAGCAGGGATGGCTAGAGGACAAATGTAAGGATGTAGAGGCTTATCTCACTAGGGGTAAGATAGATACTGCCTACAGGAAAATTAGAGAGACCTTTGGGGATAAGAGAACCACTTGTATGAACATCAAGAGCTCAGATGGAAACCCAGTTCTAAGCAAAGAAGGGAAAGCAGAAAGGTGGAAGGAGTATATAGAGGGTCTATACAAGGGCGATGTACTTGAGGACAATATTATGGAAATGGAAGAGGATGTAGATGAAGATGAAATGGGAGATACGATACTGAGTGAAGAGTTTGACAGAGCACTGAAAGACCTGAGTCGAAACAAGGCCCCCGGAGTAGACAACATTCCATTGGAACTACTGACGGCCTTGGGGGAGCCAGTCCTAACTAAACTATACCATCTGGTGAGTAAGATGTATGAGACAGGTGAAATACCCTCAGACTTCAAGAAGAATATAATAATTCCAATCCCAAAGAAGCAGGTGTTGACAGATGTGAAAAATACCGAACTATCAGTTTAATAAGTCACAGCTGCAAAATACTAATGCGAATTCTTTACAGACGAATGGAAAAACTAGTAGAAGCCGACCTCGGGGAAGATCAGTTTGGATTCCGTAGAAATGTTGGAACACGTGAGGCAATACTGACCCTACGACTTATCTTAGAAGCTAGATTAAGGAAGGGCAAACCTACGTTTCTGGCATTTGTAGAATTAGAGAAAGCTTTTGACAATGTTGACTGGAATACTCTTTTTCAAATTCTGAAGGTGTCAGGGGTAAAATACAGGGAGCGAAAGGCTATTAAAATTTGTACAGAAACCAGATGGCAGTTATAAGAGTTGAGGGACATGAAAGGGAAGCAGTGGTTGGGAAGGGAGTGAGACAGGGTTTAGTCTCTCTTCCCGATGTTATTCAATCTGTATATTGAGCAAGCAGTAAAGGAAACAAAAGAAAAATTTGGAGTAGGTAGTTAAGTCCAGGGAGAAGAAATAAAAACTTCGAGGTTCGCCAATGACATCGTAATTCTGTCAGAGACAGCAATGGACTTGGAAGAGCAGTTGAATGGAATGGATAGCGTCTTGAAAGGAGGATATAAGATGAACATCAACAAAATCAAAACGAGGATAATGGAATGTAGTAGAATTAAGTCGGGTGATGCTGAGGGAATTAGATTAGGAAATGAGACACTTAAAGTAGTAAAGGAGTTTTGCTATTTGGGGAGCAAAGTAACTGACCATGGTCGAAGTACAGAGGATATAAAATGTAGACTGGCAATCGCAAGGAAAGCGTTTCTGAAGAAGAGAAATTTGTTAACATCGAGTATAGATTTAAGTGTCAGGAAGTCATTTCTGAAAGTATTTGTATGGAGTGTAGCCATGTATGGAAGTGAAACATGGACATTAAATAGTTTGGACAGGAAGAGAATAGAGGCTTTCGAAATGTGGTGCTACAGAAGAATGCTGAAGATTAGATGGGTAGATCACATACTAATGAGGAAGTATTGAATAGGATTGTGGAGAAGAGAAGTTTGTGGCACAACTTGACCAGAAGAAGGGATCGGTTGGTAGGACATGTTCTGAGGCATCAAGGGATCACCAATTTAGTATTGGAGGGCAGCATGGAGGGAGACCAATAGATGATTACACTAAGCATATTCAGAAGGATGTAGGTTGCAGTAGGTACTGGGATATGAAGAAGCTTGCACAGGATAGAGTAGCATGGAGAGCTGCATCAAACCAGTCTCAGGACTGAAGACCACAACAACAACAACAACAACACCATGATTAGTTTCTGCTGACAACTTTCTCAAAAGAAAATTTCTATTATTAGTGCAGTACTCACATACTGCATACCATAGATTAATTGAACTGCTGCCAACTATCTCTCAATCTCATCTATGAGTCAATCTGATGGTTGTCTCATTCCAATCCTCATCACAAGAAATGTCTCAGTCTCAGCCTCACCAGAATGTCTGTTGTGTCTGCAGTTGTAGAAGATGGATATGAGGTTGACCTTTATACTACAAACACAAAGACATATGGTTGAAAGGGTAAAATTCACACATTTTTCTCCATACTAATATTATGTATGTGAATGTAATTCTGTCTGTTACATTTTCACAAATAAACTGCTAACTGATTTCACAGATTGATATGCACATAGCTTGAACACTAACAAAGAAAACAGATTACTTCCGATATCCTGTAGTACAAGATATTTATTGATTTGAATAATATTATGCAAAATAGGGAAATAATTTTACTCTCTACTAAAAAGATATTTACTTTTTGACTTTGAACTTTATCACATTTATGAAAATACTTTTAGAGTTTGATATGTCCTACGTAACAAGATTCAATGTAGTAAATACAGTGTTTATACAATTTTCATAATGTTTAATCCATAATGATTTTTGTTAATGTGAAAGCAACTTTGTGTTACATTTTCACAACTAACCCGCTGAACCAATTTCGATGAAATTGGGTTTGGATATAGCTTGTAACCTGAGGAAGAACATGAGCTGTTTAAGTACATAAATGAGTAAAAATCAACCTCTAATAGGATGAAGTAGGGAATGGAATATCTTTTTTACATCAATGAACATAAACCATGCTAAAAATTTACTAAATGTTTTGCATAATGTACACATTGTATAATGTATTGCAACCCTTAACAGGCAGACATGTGAGTTACTTGTCACTTCAATTAAGTGATCTTTTTGGCCCAGATCCTGATGGTGGTCTTCCTAGACTTGCCATATCTTCTGCCAGATATCAGCATACACCAACGTTAAAAGGCATTGAAGGCTACAGTTTGCTCCATTGAGGGTATGGTCCATAGCAGTGCCCTCTGTCTGCATATGTAGTGCTACTAGTTGGTCTTGTGGTGAGTGATGGAGATTCCAGGGCAAGTGGAGAACCTGCTGGCAGCCTACCTGAAGTTACAATACTCAGCTGAATTCAGAATTGTACAATTGCAGTATCATGTCCAGTTGCTGTAAATGCCTTTGATCCCACAGTCATAATGGACAAATGACAAGCATTACGATTGAAATTTTAGAAGCACAACAGCAACACCACTCACATGATGTGATTCTTGCTCCATTTGGTAGAAAAGTTCATTCCAGTGTTTTATTCTGTTTTTGTGATTTATTTAATTTTCCATAGGTTGCTTCCAGTAGCACTTTGCATACCATTGACAGTTTATTCACATGATTCTCCATCTCTTTTTGTTTAATTACAAAGTTTTTTAGCAATAAAGACTTCATTAACATTGAATGATTTTGCTTTGTCATTGAGGCTGGATAAACAGTTTGTCTTCTCTGTTACTAGCTCTGCGCTCTTCAATCTTCATCAAACTTTTGTGTGTCTGACTAACTATTCTTTGATTTTTTGAGCTGCATATTTTCCCTGCTTATTTTGCTTAACTTTCTGCAATGGTAAGTTGACTTGTTATTCACAACTTCCAGGCCTTTCATGGAAGATTACAACCCTGCTGAGAATGACTTGATTTTCCTTTTCCACTCAAATTCTGTAAAATGCACACCTCCATCGTATCCCATGACATACCGTAGATAGCTTTCTTATTCATTTTCTGTCTTCTCTGAATTAGGATATTAGCATCGCACGTAAACCTATTATGCACAAGTGTTTTATTCCTGGCTTCTTACCTAATCACAGCTCGAAAAGCTGTGATGATTTTGCAGTTTGATTTCGAGTGCATATATTTCTTCTTTTGAAAATATTCATTAAAATCTCCACAGACATTTGCTGATATCAATTCACATGTCTTTATTGTCTTCTTTCTTGGATCAAATGACAAACAGTATAATACAATTGAATGGATAAAAAAAATCTACTCACTAAGCAGTGGCAGGAGAAAATACATACAAAAGTTAAGAAAATGCATAAGCTTTCTGAGCCTTCGTCTCCTTCTTTGATAGAAGAAGATTGTTATGAAGATCACTTTTTCTTCACTCCATCATAGTCAATTTGCATTTGCCATCTTGTTTTTGATTCCTTTAATTTACCCTTAATGCTTCTTTTAATCTTTTTCACTTTGATTTCTTCATAAAGTTCTACATCTGCATCCATAGTCTGCAACTGCAAGCCACTGTGAAGTGCATGACCATTGATACTTTCCATTCTACCAGTTATTAGGACGTCTTCCTGTTCCATTCACATATGGAGCACTGGAAGAATGACTGTTTAAATGTCTCTGTAAGTGCTGTAATTACTCTTACTTTGTCCTCATGACTCCAACAGGTGCAATACATATGGATTTTTAGTATATTCCTAGAATCATTATTTAAAGCTGTTTTTTAAACTTGGTAAGTACACATTCATGAGATATTCACTTTTATATTCAAGTGTCTGCCAGTTCAGTCTCCTCAGCATATGTGTGATTCTCCTCATGGGTCCCACAAACTTGAGACCATTTTTGCTGGCCTTCTCTGTGGACATTCAACATCCCCTTTTAGTTCTATTTGGCATGAGTCCCACACAAGTCAGCAGAATTCTAGGATATGTTACATAGAGTAAGCAATCTCTTTTGTAAACTAATTAACTTCTCTGGCATTTTACCAGTAAACTGAAGCCGGCCACTCGAATTATCTATGACTGCGCGATGTGATCATTTCATTTCATATTCCTTTGAAGTGTTGCATCCAGGTATTTGCATGACTTGACCAATCCAGATACTGAATCATTGATACTGTACTCATAGGATACAATGCTTTTTATTTTGTGATGTGCTCGGTTTTACATTTTTGAACATTGAAAGTAAGTTGCCAAACTTTGCACCACCTTGAAAGTTCATCAAAATTGACTGAATATTTTTGCAGCTTCATTTAGACAGTATGTATTTGCTCTTTATTGACATTTTCAGTCGATAATAATAGAGAAATTAAGGTGATCAGTGACTTACACAAGCACAATACAGAACAAAAAGTAATTTCCAGTTGTATTCTGCTTCCATTCCCAAGTTTAAGAGAGGAGCTTTCTATTTTTATGCATAGGTCTCAATGTAACTGCACATAACACAAGAAATTGATAATCTATGCAATCCAAAAATAGATCAAAGACACGTTTCACTAGCTACATGTTGTAATAAAATAAGTGCTACTCTAGATTCATTAATTATGAATTACTGCAAAAAGTGCAATTCACATTTTTCATTTTTTCTGGTTTTTGTATAACTGCTATCTTTTGAGATTGATCAGCGTTCTCACATTAATAATAAGAGGGAATTAAGTAGCAGCTTAATATAAATACAAAGACAAAACTGTGAATATACTACAGTGAGTTATTTATCTTATTAACTGGTTTTTGGCTGGCAAAGCCAACAGCAGATAGAACTGGAAATGCAGCAACATTTTTTAAAAATAGTGGCTTTCGTGACAGTTGCATAAACTTTCCATTTCTATCATATTTAAACAATAACAGAGTATAGCAGATTACAATTAATGGTCATTCATTCTTAATACAATTTTCAAAAGTAATTTCCCATTGTTAACATTTATCTGCAAGCATTCGACATTATATAAAATTATCCTTCAGGCCTGTGATACACAAAGTATAAATAAATGAATAACAGACTGCATATTCTTATTATGTCATATGTTGAGTTTTGTTTGAGTGAATAACATGAATTCTTTGCTCTGAAGTCATTTCGACACTTGTTTTAATTAAGGTCTCTTTCAAGTCAGGGAAGAAGAGTTTAATGGACACTGTCCTCCAACATCATCTTTGCTAAACCTCAAATGAAGTGGCTTGTTTATTTTCAGGCAATGCAGAAAGATACAAGCAGGGTGAAAACATTTGTGTTGCCTGCATGCGACCACCAGAAAATTCTGATGAACATCCATTGTTTGATGCAGTGATTTGTACTGAATGTAAGGTAAGTAGCCAAGTAATACACTATTTACTCTGTAGGTATCTGTTATGTCTGTATCGTGTTGTTTCATGTACATCAACCAATTAGCTACAAAAACTTCAGGTCAGCTCTAGTGGACTTTTATTGACAGAAAGAGGCATCTCTCACAGAATTTGAAGATTCTAAAAGCTTGAACATTTTTGGAGCCATTTCAGTTTGCTAACATTTTCTAATAGACAAATAAGGCCTTTGTGATCAGTGCCTTGCAACCAGAGAACATTTCTTGAATGACTTCATCTTTGCAAGTACCATGTAGCCACACCAATATTTTATTTATTTATCAACAGCTGGATATCTTCAGAATAAATTCATTATTAATGGAGAAAACTGAAAATGTTCAGCATTAAATGGCTTACTGACATTTACATATTTAGGCTATCATATGGGATTCCCCACAGATAAAGCTGTATTTAGTCTAACATATGAAATTGTAACTGAACTAAATTTCAAAAGGTATCCAACAGGAATCTTCCGTTACCTTGCAACACATTTGATAGTGTAAACTATGACACATAGCTAAAAAAGCTTCCACACACCAGCGTGGAAGACAAACCTTTGGCTTGGCTAGAATCTTTCTTCTACATCAGAGAACAAATATTTGTCTTAACCCTCTGAGCACTGAAAACGTAAAATGCTGCCACACTCCACTTTTCTGGAGGAGGGGGAGGGGGAGGGGGGGGGGGGAGACATCATCTGGCTCCACTACCCGTGGTTCTGCAGACATCTAAAGCTGCTCAGTGGTATTTCTGTCAGATTTCACAGTTGCTGGTCAACATTCATGCTAGCTGGTGTGTGTGATCATCTACATTCTGCTTCTGTGGTGTTGTTTAGATTTCTGTTGATTCATCAGGAGTCTTTGAGCACTATCACTTTTGCGTTCCATGAAGAAATGGCACTTTGACATGGTTGCACTCATGAAGAGGTACTGGAGATATTCATGAAGAGTGACAGTGACAGTATGTCTGGCATCTTCAATCCCTCTAGTGATGGTACAATTCTTCAGAAGAATCTCATAGTTATATATTTTCATGTACTTCATCTAGTAGAGTTCACCAGGATACTTCTTCAGATTCTGAAAGCGAA